>NC_134316.1:6273393-6924543 GCF_964195595.1 Calonectris borealis | reverse complement strand
CCCCTGCCACATTAATAATGATATAAAATCAGTGAATGAGCACTCCAGAGTCCAGAGGACAAATTTCCGTGTGTGCTTGATGGCTGTTCCAACGTGACGGGGGAATTCAGCCTTTTTTTCCCCCAAAAGGGAAGGTCTTGCATGTGGATGGCAGCGATCTCTGGGTCAGTGAAGTGCAAGGTGGAAACCGGCGATCGGGAGGCAGCGGTGGCCAGGCACCAGCAGGGGATTGGGTGCAAACTGCCGCTGTGGTCCCCCTTGGCACGGACGGGCTCAGGTGGCCCGACTGGCCTTGCTGCCGATGGACCAGGTGCAGTCTGGGTTTGAGGCTGGCTGATGCTCTGTGAATGATAGAGTGAAGCCTGTTCCCTATGCAGTAAGTCAAGACAGCTGCTGATGCATCTCACGCTGCCTCCGTCGCCTCCGATTGTGAACACTTTACATTTACTTTCTTTGTTATTTCATTACAAAATTCCATGTGGTAAAGGGATATAGAGGGAGGCAGAACAGGTGGGAAGTCTGGTGCTGGGCTCCCTTCTAGTACGGGATGTGGGCTCCTTGCTAACCTGGGTGACCAGCCAGCCTTTTCATCTGCTCATTTTCATTCTCCGAGCATATCTTCTTCCAGTGTGAGCCAGAAAATGCATAGAAATTTTTTTGTTTCAAATTTTGGGTGACAAGTTGGTCAGTCATTATTTTGGTTAATGCAGTTCTTAATGATTTTAAGAATTACAGTAAAAACAATGAGTTTCAACTGAGATAAAAGCAAACAGAGAATTCACCACTCACTTCCCTCCTCCCCCCCCCCGCAAAAAAAAAAAAAAGTCTGAGAAAAGTTTCTGACCTGGAACTTTTCATCCCTGAAAGTCGAAGTTTGACAAAATTACTAGTAACTACACATGGGTTGTTACTATCACCAGTGCCAGAAGCCCACCAGCCCCATGTGTGTTTTTGTCCTGAGAGCAGACCCGTATCTGATGGTGACAGTCAGATGCTGTCACGTGTGGCCTGAGCCCACGTTCCTCATGACTGGTGATTTTCCTGGTGAAAACCATATTGCTGAGCCTCTGGCCGAGCACTGACCAGCATTGCCTTGTGCCTCAGCTTTTTCCTCAGTAAATGATGCTAATAATATCTCTTTTATAAGGAGTATGTGCATGGGAAACGCTCTGCAAGGACAAGCTCTGCTAGTCATCCCGGATGGGGAGACTTTCTGCCTGTGTTACCAGCCCTGCTAGAGGGATCCATGCTGGTGTGAAATCTTTTGTGTTTGTTGCCTAAGCAGCCAGAAAATCTCATTTTTAACAATTTTTTTCTTTTTTTCCTCCTTTCTTTCTGGGTGGCAGAACCGTCTGGCTCAGAGTCACAGGGCAAAGGCAGCCTGTCAGAGGATGAACTCATCAGTGCCATCAAGGAAGCAAAAAGCTTTTCCTTTGAGACCCCAGAGGTGCAGCGGTCGCCAACCCTTTCCACTGAGAAGAGAGACCCGCGGGTCAAACCTGGGCGCCCTGCAGTCTCTTCACCCCTGGATAACGAAGCCAGCAGTGCCGAGTCTGGGGACTCAGAGATCGAGCTGGTCTCGGAGGACCCACTAGCCGCCGAGGAGGTGCTGCACTCCAACTACATGACCTTCAGCCACATCGGAGGGCCCCCTCCGTCACCTGCCTCGCCCTCCATCCAGTACAGCATCCTGCGGGAGGAGCGGGAGGCCGAGCTCGACAGTGAGCTCATCATCGAGTCCTGCGATGCCTCGTCGGCCTCCGAAGAGAGCCCAAAGAGGGAGCAGGACTCCCCTCTGATGAAGCCCATGGTCATGGACATTATCAAGGAAGAGAATGGCTCGCGCACTGACGCCTCAGACTACGAAGCAAATAAAACAACAGAGAGCAGGATGAACAGGGAAAACCTGGCAGAGTCCGCATCCTACCTAAAATGCTCCTTTGTTGCACCGAAAGTAGCTGCTGAGCCCCTGACCTCCGCCGTCAGCACTGAGGAGCTGAAGGAAAGAATAATCCTGAAGAAACCCATCGAAGAAACTGTTGTTAACCAAAGTAAAGTGTCTTCCAAGGACTCTGGCAAAAGAAGTCCCTTGGCTTCACCCCTACTGCCATTTTTAAATAAGCAGAAAGGTAAATGCAGATGTTTATGTTTTTTGCAGTGCTGCTGAGAAGGGGGAGGAGGGAGAAATGCCTTCCTAGGGGAGATGTTAGTAGTGCTGAGCAAGGGGGGCTGCTGGCACTGGATAACCTCAGCTCGAAGCTGGGCACGCCTGTGACAATGCACACATCATCTCTGACCTTCCCATCCTCTTCTTTTTCTCCTTTTCCTTTCCCTTCGGAAAAAAAAAATACCAGCAACAATAATTTTTAGGCTTAACCTTATAGATACTGGATCAAGCAGGAACCCCAGTAACATAAGGCTGGTTCGTACAATAGATATCTGGAGGACAAAGAGCAACAAATGATCATTTTTCCTCTGAAATAGTCCCTGCATTGCCCCAGGAAAGGAGTGCAATCAGGGAGGTAGTCTTGCCCCTCCCAAAATGTGAGGATAATGTTTTTGAAGATACATTTAGGAAAAAAGGATGATTCGGAGGAGGAGAGGGTATGGGTTTGGTGGATCTGGGTGTTTCTGAAGCTGGTGCAGCTTAAACAAATCTCTCTCATGATGGCTGACACCCTCCATCCTGAATAATGAGGATTTTGTGTATACTTCCAGGCTGATGCAGGGAGGCGGGTGGCTTAGGGGTGCTCATCCCAGCTCTGCATGCCTTGGGGGGCATCCTGTGGGCCCCTCTGAAAGCCCCTTCCCTAATCCAGCTCTGGGAGGGGGAAGGGCCGGTACTTCCCTGGTACTCAGGTGAGCTCAAGGGCACTTGTCTCCCCGTAAGATCCCTTCAAAGCCAGTGTAGAGCCAGCCAGGTCCAGGCTTGCCATGCCAGGCACTGAGGTCCAACTGGACCCACCAAACCTCTAGAGCCACCGCCAGCTTTCGGTCTGAGCTAAACCCTGAGGACCAAGGGGTAGCACACGGTCACTGCACACGGACACTGCCAAGGGTCCCTGTGGCCTGTAACTGGCTTAGTTCACACGGCGCACAAGAGAAAAAGGCATTTTATTCTTTGCAAGATGCCAGCTCTAAATAGGTGAGATCTTTGTGTGCCTCTGGCTTTGTAGGCTGGCGTGGGAGGGAGGGATGCTGGGGCTGCCCTATGCCTGCCCTGCTCCCCCTCTGCTGTCTCCCGCAGCTGTGCTGGGGGGCAGCGGCTGTCCACGGCTCTTCTGTCGGATGGGGGTTTGGAATTCAGAGAGCTACTGCTTCCTTGCAAACAGCTGGATAAAGATGGAGGGGGGGCGAATCCCACCCCTACTGCTTAGAGAGCATCTTTTTCCTTTGTCTGCATTTGTGTAGACGTTTGACCACATGATGGTCTGGAGATGTGGCAGACATGTTTAAGTGGCACGCTTTTACAACTGATTTATCTAGCGCTGTGAACCCAAGCGTGCAAGTCTAGTGAGGAAACAGCCTGAACTCGCACGATGTGCTGAGGACTGCAAGATCTGCAGAGCAATAAAATATGTTAATACTGATATTCTTAGTGGTAATGAACTAATGACAATAATAGGCTGAATAAGAAACATATGATTATTGCTTGTAAGTATGTTTTCCTGCCTCTGAGATTCTCAGAGCTCGCAATGTCATGCTGTGCATCTCTTAGCTCCCTCATGGGTAGGGTGAGCTCCAACCATTTCTCCCCCCTTCCCAAATTCCCCTTTTGTAGGACTGGCCCTTTTGTAGGACCCTGCCCAAAGCCTAGAAGCTGTAGGGTTGATTGAATTTACTTTACGCACCCTTCCTGCAGTGTCCAGCACTGGATCTCTGCAACCATGTTGTGTTCTGTGTGTTGTTCTGGGCAGACGACTAACAATTTGGTCTTGGATTTGGGGAAAGTAGTTGGGGAGTATCACGGGGGCAGCTAGTTGCCTGTCCCTGAGTTTTGAGATTTCAGGCCCCATTACAATTTTCAGTCCCCCTCGATGGTATTCAGATTTTTTTGGCCTAAATTTTGTGTCTCATTTAATTTCTGTCATTGCCCAAACTGATGCTAGCAGAGGCTTGTTCTCATACCGTGGTCAGAGAAAATCCTTGTGTGCACAACCAGACTTTCTCCCTGCGTTGCAGTGTGTCCATGTTTCCTATCTGTATTCCCATAGGACAGTAGTGGCAGGAATGTTTCCTCCAGGACAGACACAAGACAGCTAATTACTATTTGGCGGTGCGTAGAGGACTATTTCAGTATGTGCTTTTCTCCCTTGAGACACTCTGGTGCCTAAGGCAAGGAAAACAAAAACGTAAAGCCTCTCAAGAAGATCATTGCTAAAACTTGTGTAACTTTTTAAAGCTGATTTCCAGATATGGGGAGGTGGGCTCAAGATAAGAAAATATGGATGATAGTGGGATCCAGTTTGTGCTATCTTCCAGTCATGGGTATTTGCTGCATGGGTCGCTATGTGTAGGTGCTAGTTAAATTTTTAAGTTGAAGGTGAGTATGGGGCTCGCCTTCTGACCTGGGAAAGGTCCAAGGACAAGGAAACTTGTCCCTGACTTGCAGAATTCATGTGAAAACCTTCAGTGTTTTTTCAGTTATCAGAGGTGAACTGATGTGTTAACTGGCTTGGTGGAACCAGAGCATCCCCCATGGGTCCTCTCAGGCTCCATCAGCCTGGAGCCGCATCGGCTGGCAGGGAAATGGTGTGACAGAGCACATCCAACGGGACAGGGGCTGCCTTCAGAGCATCAACTTGAGGTCTTTGCAGAGCTTTACATCAGGGCATCATGCATGTGTCATACGCCAACTCAGATGCACCTGGCAGGCATTTGGCACAGACCACACTCAGCCAAAGTGATGAGAATAGGAGATGTGGGAGTGCCACACAAAGGAGGTGCAGCAGAATGCTGTCACGCAAAGCAAGAACAGTATCATCATTCATTAATTAAGAGAATTATCTTAATTATAGTTATCTATCATTAAGGGAATACTAACAAGATGTGACTATGTACTTGTTAGAAGATAGAAAACAGAAAAACAGTCACTGTTTCCTGTTACCTCCTTGTTACATGTCACCTCGGAAGTGTTACGCTACCACCACACATCGTTACTAAGACAGAATGGTTTTAGTGATGTTCACAGAGTCCAGGTGGGGACTGATCCCCCAATGGCCATGGCAAGTCCCACCTGATTTCAGGCCAGTGCTAGCCCAGTGTTTCTGGAGATTCATAGGAAACTGATGGATCAAATGAAGCTGTTCGACACGCCTGGCTGTGTTTTTGACACCCAGCTGTAGATCTTTCTGTAGCCCTCGGCCAGCTCATAGCCAGGTATGTGTAATTTAAAAATAGTCAGCCATCAGTTTGACATATAAGTGTTAACTATTTCGCATTGTCATACTGTAACATCACCACGAGTCTTTTACTCATATCCATGGCATCAAATATACTTTGCATGGCTCATCAGAAGGGTTTGCCCTGGGCTGGCAAGACAAAAATAGATTCTGAGTGCAGACTGCAGGAAATACATGGAGAAACTGTACAAAGTGAAAGCCCAGCATTCAGCGTGACCCCAGGAACAATCTTGCTGATCGTGTTGCTGCCAGCCCACAGCTTAATCCCTCAGAGACATTTGCGGTGTGTCTGATAGGCATGCTGAAATCACGGCCATTCCCCTAAATAACAAGGTGGGGCACAGCAAGTGCACATGTGGTTTGCGCAGTGATAACTCAATGTTTCTGCTTAACGTCTGTTGCCATCCAGTGGCAATAACAAAAATGGGCAGTGACTTCCTACCTCCATTTTACTGGAGCTGACTACCACGATTTGGAAGAGTGGAGCTATTCCCATGCTGCTAACTGCTAAGCAGCCTCGCTCACTTTTCCGCACGGTCAGAAAGATCGCATTGCTTGCTGCAACACAGGCTTTGTTTTGGCCAGGGCTGTGCAGTTGCTATCTATGTTACATTAGCGTTACTAATTCCTTTGCCTCCTGTGGAGCAAAGAGGGGAAGGCAGAGCTGTAGCAAGACATTTGCTGTTCTGCTGTCACTGCCCCCACATCTCTACTGACATCTCCTTCCAGAGGTGGACACAGCCCTTATACAACAGGGCTTAGAGCCCCTTTGGCTGTGGCTCTGCAGAAAGGAGGTTGCTAGCTCAGTTTCTTTTTTTTTTTTTAAATATTCAGCCACAGAGAAGGAAGACCAGATGCATTTGTGTTTTCCAGTAGCCAGAGCAAGGAATGCAGATTTTGGTTCTAAGAAAACTCTGTCTTGCAACAGATTCTCACAAACTTGGGAAAATAATACAACTGATTGGTGTGGCCTGCAAAGCGCTGTGACATTGCATAGCCCAGGTGACGTCCAGGCTGGGCTTGCACATGGCTTGGGCATGCAGGAAATTTCAGAAAAGACCTGGAAATGTGCATCTTTTGGCCTGGGGCAGTTTGCAAGAAGCCCAGAAGAAGCCTGGACCAAGGCAGGCTGGGAAGGAGGTTTTGGCTGAGTCCTTTCCTGTCTCCTCTTGCTGTGCCTGTCGGTAGCTCTCTGCCAGGGTGGCCTGGCTTACCACATGCTGCTGTCCCACAGCCTGGAGACCTGGTCCTGGGAGGAGATTTCCCTTATGCAGGGGCATCACGTCTCTCTCCAGCCTCTCCTTCAGTGGCAATATTAGGAGATTCCTTCTGCTTGATCCACTTAATGAAACATGCAGCAGCTTGTTACCTTTCAGATCAGATGTCTGAGCTCAGATTAAAAAAAAAGAAAAAGATGTGGACATTCATAATAATGTTTACTTTCCTTTTCTTTTTATTTTATGGCAAAATTCAGCATAGGAAAAGGAAAACCCAGGCCTGGAGCTGTGGGGTTATGCTGTCACTCATGTGCTAGATGGCACAACTGGCAGGACCTGCTGGAAACGCAGTCAAATAAAATTCATCATTTGAAATGCTTTATTCTGCAGCACAGTCCTATGCCACCCTGCTATGAGGCATCCTGATTTTCATGGAAGGCTCTTGTAACATTAATCTGGTCAGTCCTCTACAAGACCGTGTCCTTACCAGACACCGTTTGTAGCTGCTGGGGCTCTAAGCACCCATGAGGGACACCAGGGTTCATGGCCACCCATCTTTATGTGGTGGCCCAGTGTCTCTCAGGTAGTGTCACAAGCTGCAGTCAGGATCACTTCTGAACATGTTTCCCCTCCTCCCTGGTGCCTCTCGTGCCGTCCCATGGTATCCAGGGCTGTCGCTCTGTGGACAAGCACAAAGCAGTGTGGGTTTTTCCCCTTTAATCCCTCACTGCATCCACCCCTGTTTGGTGCCACAGAAAAACTGATTTTACACAGTTTCTCAAGGAGATGGTTTTCCAGCAGAGATCTGGGAGAGACGTTAAGTTACTGGGAGTGCTTTTTGTTCAGCAAAATGTCGTCTGCATTGCGTTAGCACATCCCTGCTGTTGGAGGAGTCGCTAGTGAGGCATTTTTCCATGGGAAGGGGATGTTTGGTAGGGTGATTTAGCAATCCGAGGCTCATTTCTCATCTGCATGCTTTCACCAGGCTGGCTCTGCAATCAGCAGCAAGCCAGGCCGCGGCTTAAGCATACGGTAATGTTAGTTTAATATTTTAGTGCCATCTGCTGTAAGTGCCTCCACACTCCGTCCCATCTGTTTTGCCTGCTTCAGTTTGCTTTTTATGGGGCTCCAGTAGCTTTGCATCCTTTGAAAATTCCCTGCTTGGAAAAGGTGTGGGGGAGAGGGATGTCCTGCCTGGGGCTGGAGTCTCTTTACCTTGTGATGCTGTGGGAGGAGTGGGGTGAAACCTGCCTGGAGAAGTAAACGTGAATCTAGGCCTGCCCTTGCCACAAAATCTTGGAGTAGATTGGTGAA
This sequence comes from Calonectris borealis, assembly GCF_964195595.1. Classification (NCBI taxonomy): domain Eukaryota; kingdom Metazoa; phylum Chordata; class Aves; order Procellariiformes; family Procellariidae; genus Calonectris; species Calonectris borealis. The sequence continues at coordinate 6,916,610 of NC_134316.1, read as the reverse complement.
CCTCTGTGCGCTTGCCTCCTACATGGAATAATTTACATGGGAAAGGACCTGTGGAGGTCTCTGATCTCACCCCTTGCTCAAAGCAGTTTGGTCAGGTTGCTCAGGACCTTGTCTACCTGTCCATCCTCTCAGCAAAGGCAGAGGTTTGGGGGTAGCCGACAGCTGGAGCCTGCAAATCTGGGTCAGGCCCATGATGCCGCCTCAGCGCCAGGCACACTGCAGAGCAAGGTAGAGGAACGATACCTCTCAATGTAGAGTGGGCTGGCAGGAACTTCACAAGGTCCAGAGGGCCCACCTCCTGGCCCGCAGCCAGGACCTCTGGTAGAGCACCGTTGACAGATGCTTGTGACTCATTTGGAAAGGCCTCTTTTGGCAGATCCTCCACCAGCTCCCAGGCATCTATCAAAAACAGTTGCCGTTCTTCCATCCTTCTTTACTTTAGGCTAAGCAATTCCAGCTTCTTCAGTTTTTCCTCTCCGGTCATGGTTTTGAGCTGTCTGAACTGTCTTGTTATTCCCTTCGTTCTTTTCTACCATTGGCTGAATCCTTCTTGAAGAGAACTGGAGAGGGTGCTCGCATGGAGGCTATCCCCGTGCTGATGATGGGTTACTTGCCTGCCCTACAGGCTAAGACTGGGCTCATAGAGCCACTGCAGCAGCACAACATTGACTTCTATTGCTGGAAGAGGAATCTCTTCCATTTTGCTTGGAAATGTCTATTCAGACTTCTGTAGCAGGCTGCGCTGACCTGTCTTTCCCTACTTGGACTCATTTGACTCTTTGTTAGTTATCTGCATGATAACAGGAACAGAGTAATTTTTGAAGGGTTGTGGAAGCTCAGTGGAAAAAATCAAGTTAACCGTGATAATCTTGCCCATTTCTGAGAAATGGAGAATTTGAATGACTTCCTGCTCAGGCGGTTAAATGCCAGCTGAAGTGGGCTTGCTCGGTTAATGCAGAGGGGGGGTGTTTTCTAGGGGGACGGGCGTTTTCCAAGAACCGTGAGCAAGTATTGAGTGCAAGAGATCCTGCAGACATGATTTACAGCTTTTCCAGAAATCTTCTGGACTCTTCCCCTGAGAAAAATGGTTTCTTTTTCTCCTGGACTGTCTGACCCCACAGCCCACTTTGTTTACAAATCTCCTCATACTCTGCTGTATGCAGGACCCTTCTTCAGTCTACCTTTTTTAGGAATGGATAATGTGCACTCTCAGTTACAAACCAGTGAAATAGCTTAACTATAGAGGGTCTTAGAGGAAGAAATGACACCTGCATTGCTAAAACCGATGCTAGGGCCACACCTGGAGCACTGGCAATCAGTCTGTTGTGCAGGCCAGTTTTCTCCTTCCATACCTCTACTTGACTGCCCTTATGTGAGGTCAGGGATGAATTTAAGACTAAGGTGGTGGGCAGGAGAGAATGCAGCTAAGGCATGCTCCAGCCTGCTCTTGTCTCTCTGCTCTGTTGCGTGTTCTTCCTTGGCTTTGTGGCCTAGCAACCCAAAGTTATGGCAAAAATGGCCAATTAGCCATTTATTGGCCAAAAATGGCCAATATAGAGTAAGAAAACAGTTTTAAATTCAAGTGTCTGAAGCATGCAGAGCTGTAGCCAGGAGTGAGGGGTGATTTTCTTACTGTGAATAGTTTCATACCAAGGGTTTACTCTTCCATGGTATTCTTGATATTTTGGGAGGTTTTGCAGTACATTGGTGGACCAAGAGGTCTTGACTTCCAGCTACTTTGTAATTCTGCTTTCACTCTGTTCAAGGAGTCTAAAAAATTACTCTGAACACATGATAGGACATAAACAGCGAGCTGTGATGACACGGACTCTGCAGACACATTCAGATGGCCTCATTTTGCGGAGTCTCACTCCAGAGACTTTTGAACGACCGAGGCAGTGGAGTCCCAGACATCTTCTCCAGCCACTGTGACTGGAGGAGTTTCCCCATTCCAGCTGAGCTGCTCCAGCAGCGACCCATGGTCATGTTCCTCTGCCCATGGAGGAAGAGAGGGAACTTTACAGCTACCCTTTTTCACTGTGGGTGAAGCAGTTGGAAATGTTTCTGCCTTTGCAGCAGGCTATGGCCTGCCTCCCCATTTTTGGCCAATTAATGCAATTCAGCTGCCACATGACAGCTTGTTATAACCGTCAAGCTGTGATAACCCAACCGGAGCTGAGCTGGAGGAACCTGGAGACATGCAGGTCATGGTGGTGGAAACGAGCAGTGTGCACACTGGCAGATTTGTGCTGTACATGATTTCTTTTCCACTCCTCCCAGACCCTTTTTTTTCAGGGAGGGAGGAGTGAATTTGGCACTTTCTGGCCTCAGGAGTGGTTGCAGGGTCACCTGTCCTCTCTGCAGAGGGGACAAGGAGAGCTGATAAATGGTCAGATGCTGGTTCTGCGGTTCTCCCTGGAGTCCTGTTCTGGTGGGAGCATAGCAGGGTCTCCTAAGTGAGGAGCGGTCACTTCGAGGAGATGCCTGAGCCCTCAAAGGATCAGAGCAAAGCAAAGAACAGGGGGTTTTCTATCCTCTCCCCCAATGATGGTTTGCTTGGGCAGTGGCTGGGATCAGTAACCACCAATGGAAAGATGCCTTCTCATGATTAGCACCATGTATGTATACCAGAGCATGACCTTGATATGATCTTCAGAAATGTCTCAACAAATCTCATGACCTTCAGATCACTACCTGTGTTGTTGTCCATAGCCTGAGCGTTTGGCCCATTTCACCTCTGGCATCTGTTTCCTCAATTGATTTTTGGCTGAAAATCACGAAATCTACTCCCCATGTGTTGGGTAAGGTCAAACTTCTAATGCATAAGTGTCAAAGCATCTTAAACACAGTGGCTGGATGCTCAGAGGTGCTTTTAAAATTGGGCATGGCTTAATGTAGGAGGATCATATGTCTTCTCTTGGGACTGCTATCCACTCCACTGCCTGTGTGTGAATTAAGTACAGAGCTATAAAAATTTATAGGCCTTATCCTTCCGTTTTCTTATGTCTTCCCTTTAAGAGCAAAGGACTGCTTCTGAAGAGCTGTCATAAGTCATAGCACTCAAACAGAAGTACAAAGACCTTTCTGATAGATATGACACAAGATGGTGTTTATAAAATGTTTCTGCCAGGTCAAGATTACATCCTGACCAGTAAAGAAAAAAAAAAAAAGTACTTGTTTGACTGTATACAGGTGCCTCATGGTTAATACAGGTGCCTCATGGTTATGTCAAATGTTTAAATATCAAAGCCATGAATGGCAAAGTCTAAGCCAAGCGCAGCGAATTGGTGGGTATCTGTATACAAACAGGAACCTGCTGAGAAGAGGTCCAAAGAAGACAGATGCGTGATGTGTGAGCTGGGCTGCACAAGCCCACTGCTTGCTCTGCCTCTGTCCGTGTCGACGTCCATGCCCATGTCCATGCCCTGCCAAGCTGAGCACCCAAGGACGGCCCAGTCCTGCTCCTGGGGAAGGCTGCAAGGAGACAATTGCTCTGCTCACGAGTGATTTTTCTGTTCGTGCGGACAAACCTCAATTGCAGAATCACTCACAGTTTAAGCACGTTTTAAAAGCCAAAATCTTGACACGGTGTCGCTTTTGGTGTCTCTTGGCATCAGCAATCAATGACTCAGCTTTCAGGCAAGGCTATGACACTGACAATCTGATGGTAGCCAGTTTTTCCCAGATGCCTAGATATAGTGATGCTTTGCCTGGATACTCCCAGCAGAACTCGCAGATTTGTTATTGACAGAGAAATCTAACACCTATTGATAGCTTTTCTGTGGCTGACACAATATATAGTAAGGAGAGATGTTTATTCTGGGCGTACAGAAACAAGAAAGAAAAAAACCAACCCATATATAATGAAGGGGAAGAGTTATACCGCCTGCAAGGCTTTTCGTAAATGATGTTAAAGAGCTTTGTTCATACCAATTCAAGTTTTTAGCTCAGAAGGTGCTTAGGGAAGTTTATATACTATCATACAAATTAGGTAAAGGAAAAATCAAAACCTTTTGCTTTTATTAACACAGAATATTTTGCCTCTTAATGCAGTCTTCTTATAAATGTAGTGTTTTGCAGGGAACTTCTGGAATCTTTTGTTTTCTGATCTGCTAGAAATGCTGCTTCTGAACCTCTGCAATGCTCTGTGAGCTTGGAATCGTGGGGTTTCACCAGTTTCATTGATTAATTCAAATGAAGAGTTTGGACTCATTTCAGATCAGATTAAAATTTATGATTAAGGTCTGGTGATATAAAATACATCTCTAGTTCTCAAGGAGAGGTGAAATACAAACTTTTGAACATCTCTGCCTGTTTCAGGGTGGTTTCTAATTCTTCAGATGTTAGGCAGAATAAGGACTTCCTTGAGTATTGCTATTTGTGTCTGGTAGATAGCATGAGGTTAAAATTAACGTATTTGACTGTAGTGAAGGGAGGGGGCGTGTGTGATAGATCTCCATTGGGAATAAAACCTGGACGTGGGTATTGATTTTACTGGTGTTTTTCCTTAGTTTCTGAGAGTGCACTGCTGATTGGGACATAATAGCAATATTGACTGAAAAGGGGATTTTTTTTTTTTTCTTTTCCTTGGGAGGCTGCTGTATTCATGTCAGTTCAGAACAATATAAAAAATAAGGGACATGCAATGATCCAACAATTCAAAGGGCTTGATTTCCCCCCTGAAGAAAAAGTGGTGTTTTTGTCGCTTTGACTCTTAATCTTATCTTGATTATCACTTTCTTTTGTTTTATTCCTCTGCAGAAACTTTTTCCTAACTCTTTTGACCTTTACCCAACCTGGGCAATTTTACCCACTGTTTTTTCCAGAAAGGTATCGCAGATATCCTCTCTTTCCACTCTGGCTCTGACAGCAGCTCGGTGGTTACATGGGAACTGTAGCAGTGAGAGGTCATTCTGGTGTTTGGCTTTTGCATCACTTCGTGTGTGAGAAATACAAATAAGTACGGAAAAAAATAACGCACAAGAGGACAGGTCAGTTTGGATGGCAGTAATCTGCTACCTCCACCATAGGTCTGCCAGACGCTAGCCTGCCTGTGGTGGGGACATTTGGTGATGTCAAGGTGCTTAAATCAGCGCTAGCAATGAAAGCGAAGGTTTGTCATTTTGGTAGTCATGATAGATTTCACAAGTGCTATGAGTCTGGGAGGCTCCAGCCGAGCTTTTTTTTATGAAAATTGGGCATACAAAGATCCCCATGCTTCTGAAATAGGCATTTCTCCATTCAAAAAGACCGAGCGTTGGTTTCCTGCTTATTAAGGGCTCAGAAGACACAAAGCATGAGCAGTGAATATTTCATGGGGAAAAACCCTGCCAGTTGGGTTGCTTTTAGGTGAAAGGCTCTTTGCTTTCCCAGAAGCCTTATTTTAAGGTTTGTCTTCCTTGCAGCTTCAACTTGACTCACAGGTCTATGCACTGAAAGCCCTTTGGTATCACTCGCCCAGAGAAACCCTTTCCCAGCTGGTGCCATGTGATCTTATATAGAATTGGTGATCTCTTCCAAAGGTTTCAGCTGGTGTTGGAGTTTGCTTCCCGTCACAGCTCCGCATAGGAGTCTTCTATAACATGGGCACTGATTAGGTCCATCTGGGTGCTGCCAGTCCTCCAGTATTTTCCTGCAATTCTCTAACGTCACTGGAAAAGATGTATAAGCTTTCTCACAGTTCATATGAAAATAATCCACAACTCAGTTCATTAGAGTGCAAACTACTGTGAGAGGTGACCTCAGGAGTCCTCTGGAGCTGGGGTAACTTGAGAGGCACAAAAAGGACACAGATAATCAGTATTACCTTCACAAAAAGCCATGTCTTAGAGAGAGAAGGCTTCCAAGGCAGCAAATTTAGCTTGCATTAAGGATTTGGCATTAGACTTTCCAGATTGCCAGGTAAAGTAGGAATCTCAGTAAAGACCTTTCAAATTGGATCCTAAAGAATAATTTGCCAGGGAAACAGCTCTTGGTGTTGCTACATCATCTGGCTAGATGTAAACACTGTTGGAGCAGCACATTTCATACAAATGAGCAAAATGTAAATTTTTTCAATTAGTTGTTATCTTTTGAATAGAAGATGCAATGAGATTGCAGAATTTAAAGGAAAAAACAAATGCAGATTTCCAAGGTCTGATGCCACCCACAGCCTGGCTTCTATCAACCTTCTGCCTTGCTTGATATTAGTTGGGATCCACAGTGGTGTAAGATCAAAACCCAGCCTCTGACAATCCTGGAGACTCTGTTTTTGCAGCATTTAAAAGCAGCAGAGCAGAGGCAGGCATTGTATAGACAGGATTTTCTGCTCTCTTTTAGAAATATAGACAGTTCCTTAGAGAGGCAGGGGGGAGTTATTGCATACTTCCTAATGAAATGCTGATAACATCCACAAAACAAGGTCTGTATCTGGGCAACCGGCAAGGAGAAGAGTATGAGAGCTTACAGAAAAGCCAAAGGAGATTAATAGTCAGGATTTCTGAAGGTTACTTTGTTGGCTAATGTACCATTGAAACAAGAGCAGCTATGCTTACTTGCTTAGGTTAAGTGCAAGAGCTTTTCCAAAGAATGGAAGTTACTTTCCAAAGCGAGAGAATGGGCTGCCATTGGTGTTTGTCTCAGACGCCTGCACTGGAGCTGCTGGAGCTTTGCTGCTGCTGCTGAGACAGCAGGCCCATGTATACCCTTAGCTGAAAGTGAAAGGTTTATTGCTCCAACCAGGGAGCCATAAAATGAGTGGGATTTAATAAAAGCCATAGTAGCAATTGTGCCTTCTGAAACGAGCACTCACCTATACACTTTATTTGCACAGACAGTTATTGCAGCTGGGTATTATGTGCTGAGTCTGCTGCCTGGTTCTCTCAGACATGGTAATTGCACAAGCAAACTGGGTCAGAAGTTGCATGTGCGGTTATGTCTGGTGTTCCAGAGAAACAGCCCTCAGTCCTTGCAGGGAAAGGGTCTGAGTAGAGTAATTTTGGGGGACTGAAATAAAGATGATTCAGTAACAGTGACAGGACTACTAGAAGCAGTGAACCTGCAGGTTTTGTCCATGCTGAGAGCCCCACTTTTCTCAGCACTGCAGGTTGGCAGCGAGGGACAGTGAAAGCAAAAAAGGTGATGACATTATTGTCGTCTTACAGATAGGATGCTGAAACACGTGCACACCCATCTTAAAGCCTCTTTGTCTAGAAAAGCTGGTGAAAAAGAGACTGAGATTGACTAATTTATCATATGATTAATTGATTTTGTTTGGTGTGATGAATTGATTTCACTGCAGTAACACTAGGAATACACAACAGAACTGGGAAATGACCCCAGGTTTTTCTGAATCCTGGTTTGTGAGGTTTTCCTTATTGCCTGGTTATTGACCCTTCTATCCAATAGATGTCTTTAAAAAAATAGAAGGTTTCTCCATCATTCATAGTGGCAGTGAGCAGGAGCAGCAAGGCACCATGCATTGAGCAGAATGGTTAGCAGCACGCCATTTCTATCAAAGGGGTTATTTCCATATATATAGCTATATTTCCATATACATACGGCAATGTGCTTTCTACTTGTAAATTTTGCTCCTCCAGCAGCAGTGAAGAGGAGATTATGTTGGAATGAAGTTTAGATGGAGAAAAGGGCCAAAGAACTGATCCTACTAAGTGCCGAAGCGGCTTTGACACCTGCTTAATGGTGCTGAATTATTCATTGAGCTGGCCGGGCAAACTGACATTGCAAAGGGAAATAAATGAGGGTGCTGGAGAGAAAATGCCAAATGACACCCCAGTGTCACAGATTTCACAGAGGATCTGGCCCAGGATCCCACCCCTTAAGTGCTGATTGCTGCTGGGTGCAAGCCTTTTGTAAAGGAGAGAGTGAATGTTTTGGCCATGCTCACAGGTGTGACTTTGGTGATACTTGTGGGACCAGATTAGCTCAGTTTGTGATGGGGGAGTATTGCAAAGAGCTGATAATGGCCAGCAGGCAGCTGTCTAGGACGAGTGGCATTGATGGGGCAACTGTGACATAGCAGGTAGAGCCACAAAGTCTGAAAGATTAACCCTTGTCAGCCACATCTGTCTGGAGAACATGCCATCTCCTCTTATTCCCTTTAAAAGTGTCTTGCTTTCTTCTGGTTAAAAGTCAGTCACAAGTTTTGCAATGCCTTCCCCCAGTGCTCCTTATCCAGGTGAGAGCCCCTTTCCTGGACCAATCTGGGCATCTGTCTGCAGGTATCCCCCCCTCTTCCCTCCACTCAAATCCCATAGAAACAGGGAAACAATGTCTCATCAAACTGTTCTGCATTACAGGGAAGGGGTGGGAACTGAAGCCTCGTCTTCAGCATGGTTAGGATCTGACCCAGTCTGAGGCATTGCTTTTGCAGTATTCACTGTGCTGCAACCCACAGCAGTAGCTAAGAGGAGTATCTGGGATGAGCAGTAGCCATCTAACACACACTTGATACTACATGGTGGGGGCTGAAAAGATCAATGTGATAATCATGGACTCACAGGCCTGGCTGTGCTGTGGTTTGAGTCCTGCCTGGGGAGAAGGATCATTTCCTGGCACCTCTCTGTCTGCTAAGACTAGAAATGTTGCCTCAAACACTATGTAAATGGCTCTGCCACATATAGCCGAGCTCTCCCGGGTATTCTGGAAGAAAATATTCAGAGCACTTGGCTTCAGCTCCTGTTGTTGTTGTTGGTCTGATTTGGAGATGCTAGCAGCTGAGATTTTCAGGATTTATTCAGATGCAGGCTTTCCTTTTGCCCTGTGGGCAAGGGTGGAGTTCAGATCTGCAGTTTCTATTCATGGATTTGAGTCAGGCATAGATATGTATCATACCTATATGTATAATTCTAGACCTAAGCCTTCCCGCTCCTGCGTGCTTTGTGCTTGCTCAGTAGAGAGAGTTCCCAGTGCTGCTAAATGGAGGTTTTGCAGAGAAAGCAAAGGGACAATCATGCAGCAGAAACCCAGACAGCAGGAACTGTCTGGGCCTTCACAAAGCCAGTATCAGCATGTCCAGCTGTGCTCAGCTGCATCCAAATACCATGTCCTTGGTTTCTCTGGGCTCCTGCAGAGTCCAATGTTCCCTCCTGTTCCTGGAGCCAAAAGCAAAGCAAGCCCTCACGCCATCCCCATTGGAGGAGAGCCCTACTTACACACCTACTTACATCCCATCCACTTCCAGCAAGTGCCATAAAACAGTCATTACTGTATGGGTGTTCATGGCTGATCTATCTCTAAGGATGTCCCTTCTGGGGCATGCTGTGGCAAGCCTTAAGGCCCCCATCACTCAGAACAGGGGCTCGTTGGAAGGACTCACAGCCCCCTCCTAGCCCGGGCTTGGGTTTCCTTGGGATTTTACATCCAGGTCAAGCCAGATGTGACCAGGCATGTGGACCAAGTTATCATTTCATCCCTGTCAGCACTGGCTCAGGAAAACGAGGACAAACAAGGAAACATGCACAAACCATGTGCATCCTAAACCACTGAGGTTTGTGTTTTCCCTGGATCGGTTCTCCCTTCCTCAGCGACAGATCCTAAGAAATGGGGAGAGTCCATCTCTGTTAGTTTATCTTGGGTAGTCCCCACTGAAGGGAAAAGAGATTTGAAAAATCAAATCACTGAGGAAGGCTCTGCCACACACTTTGGTTTTGTGCAGTTTTTTTAAACAAGATTTAACTGTGGGGGTTTGACTCTTTCCAGAAAGGTGAGAACACAACATGCTTTCGGCTGTCACTCCCGCAGGATTTCGTTTTTGCTGACCAAAGTGAGGACTCTGTAAAATGCTGAGGCACGCCCTGTGTATCCTTTTAGCATATTTCAAACCAAAATAGGAAGAAAGGGGATGTAAATATTTACTGGAATTCTGTATCAGAGAGCACCCAGGGATCCACATTTGGATAATCTGCATTGCAAGAGAAGTCAGGGGAATAGCAGATGACTTTGAAAGGCCGTAGTGCTAGACGTGTTTCTTAACGTGCACAAATTGCTCCCTGATTTCATAAGGAAAAAGAAAGCTCTGTGCTGATTATTGTTTTTAGATCTTATTTTAGTTGTAGTGTCTGGAGACCCAGTCAAGATCAGGATCTTGTTTTAGCTGAGATATGAGCATGCAGTAAGTTCCTCTCCTTGGAGAGTTTGCAGGATGAATTTCTAATGAGGATTGTTTAATACATGAAACAAGGAAATTCCACCATTTTGTGTTGGCTCAGGGTCAGTCCTGCTTTGCCTGGTGCCTGTTTCTTTTTTCAGTCCCTCGTCATGGTGTCACCCTTCATGTGGAGGGGTGGGTGGAAAGGTGAGGGAGAGGGGAGACAAGCGAGGGGGCTGGGGTCTGCTCTGCTTCATTCCCAAACCATTTCCCTAATTGGATCCATTTGAGGAGTGAGAATTGGTAATCCCTTGTGCTGGTGAGTCACTACATGCCTGGCAATGTCAGTCAGCCCCATGCACCCCAACTGCACCTATCCCATCAGGAAGAGGAAAGATGAGGAAACGTGTCTAATATTTGCTTTGTAAAACAGACATACAGATTTCTGACTACCTCCCTTGAAAGACGAGATGAGTCTCTCCTCTTCTTCAGCAACTGTTTTGACCCATTACTTGTAGGTAACGTGAACAGGGGACGTTATCTCCAATCCCTACCCTTGCACAGAGCTGCCAGGCTGTTTGCTGCACCGTAAGATGGGGCTGCCTTTACACCCCAGGTCCCTCATCAGTCTGATTCGAAGCTGCTCCTGTTCCCGTTATATTTGCACTCAAGTTTAAATACAGCTTGTGGAGAAGGATGCAGTGGGTTTGGTAGGAGAAGCAGCACAACCGGTCCGTGCGAGCGCATGATTCCTCCTGTCGCGTACTATAAATGATGCTTCTGCTGTACATTAGAGGAACGGAACTACATAAGGGCCAGAGGACCAAATGGTCTGCTTTAATTATTCATCATTAGCAATAGCTATTATTATTTAAAAGCTGCCCTTCTTGGCCCGAAATATTAACTGTTAGCCTGTTTCTTTCCTTGGTTGCTACCATCCAATGCCCTGCTGCATTTGCTCTTCAAGTGGGCCATGGCAGAAGTCTTCTCCATCAAGTCCAGCTCCAACTCATTGCTGTCCCCCAGTAACACCAGGCCTCCTGGACTTCCCTTCAGACCTCTTCCTTGCAGTAATTCACACCAAGTCAGCCAGTGCTTTGCTCCTTGTGTCGGTCCCAAACGTGCACTGGGTTTCCCTTGCTACGCTCCATCGATCCCCCTGAGCCTGACTCAGACACTGCATACAATACGTTCAAGGGAAGAGTTCCCACCAGCAGTGCCAGCTCGCCTTACTATCATCTCCGTTTCTCCCTGAGAGGCACAGGCCTTGTTTACTCTTCTTTTAATAACACAGATGGTTTTAATAGTTCTCTGCCTTCGCCCCCAGTTCTTTCTCCTTGTCTGTAGTCTGTTTAATGCTTCCTTCTAAGTGATGGCTTTGTCACTTAATCTCATTAAAACTTCTCTTCATTGAACTCCGTGAGCTGCTTATCAGACCGTAAGCCTAGTCTCCCATTTGTAATTAATTTGTTCTGTGCCTCCTACAATTTGGCATCATTAGATAATGGCATCACTCTCAAGGTCATTGATACACGGCACGAGGTAAACACCCGTGGCTCCAGCGCTAGCTGCCCTGCTTGCCTCCTCCTTCCTCTTCTCTTTGCCACACTGCTTGATTTTATTGACAGCTTTCTCCCTTTCCCTCAGCCAATTTCTGATGCATTTCGGATGCTTCCTGTCCGGCATGTGCTGCTATGTGACTGCAGATCAATATCCTGCACTGTCTAGAGGCAAATGCTTTTCTGATATCCTCCAGACTCATCTGCACTAATTTTCCGCTCGCCTTCCACTTCATTCCTATTTGGTCCAAGAATTTAGGTGCACTGTTCTTCCTTTGCTGAGTTACACGTTTGTAAAACTTGCAGAGCCTTGTCCTCATGGGCTCAGGGTTGGGAATGAGATACAGGAGCCTTTCACCTTCAGGCCATTGGGCCCAGTGGACACTCAATGGCTTGCTCATCAATGGCATAGGCAGAAACAAGCCGCAAATCACTATTATGATTTGATGTCCATATTTTTAAAAAAGGAAGAAATCCTGGATTATCACAGTTCATGGTACTAACCAGTTCCACCAGGCAATTCCTGTTGGTGGGATGAAGAAAGAAACCAAGCACTAACCAGAGATGAAAAGCAAACCAGTGCTTCCCTACTCCCTGCAGGTCCTGCCAGGATGCTGGTACTTGGCACCACCGCAGACTTTGCCTCCAGCCTGTGTATAAAGGTGTTTGCAGGGCCCTGCCCTGTCTGGGTCTGCTGGCTTGAACCCCCCTTTTAGCAGTGAATTTCACAGGCTAGAAAAGGCAAGAATGATACCTTTGGTGATACTGCCATTTGCTCATTGGGATTTACTGGTATAGAGTTATCTGGGACCTTTGCGGGCTCTGGAAGTAGGATCAGTCCTGGTCCAAGCTAAATCCCTTCATTTTCCTCAATAGATTTATTTTCATCTCACATATTTCCCTGTTCGGATGTAGTATCTAACAAACTCAAGTTGATTTGATCCATTCTTTCAATTTTTGCTATTCTCTCCCTGAAAGCTATCTACTACACTTAAGTAATAGAAGCACACAGAGCTGTCATTAGATCATAGGTATCGGTATTCAATACAGTATTGATCACAGTATTCAGAAATTCAGATTCAGGCAGCTGTAGAGAACAGCTCCAATTCCATTACACAGAGCTGTGGGGAGGAAATCTCACAAGCACTAAAAACTCAGGATTTTTAACTCACTAGAGTCTGCAACTATATTTTCTAATAGGCAGTTTTTGTAAGCGTGCCTAATTTTTCTTGCCCTGTAGTCAAGAAAGAAGAAAAAAAAATCTACTGGTGAGAAATTCTGTTGCCTCTTGGGAGAAGGCAGGCTGCTGTAAAACAGATATGTATTTGTCTGAGGGGGGGTAAATGCAGAAAGGACATTTTGCAATTGCTCACATAATGGCTGCACATGTATCAGCCCCGCTACCTTGCTGGGAGCTGGCGCGAGGCAACCGGGTAGATCCAGCTCAGTCGCTCGAGAGCAGCTGTGCAGAGCGGCTGTGTTCAAGTCGCTGAGTGCAACATTTTGGGTAAGAGGCAGCTCTTACCTGAGGATACATGGTAATTACTCCCAGTGAAACGTGCCTGGCTCAGCAGCAGGAAGATGTATTTGCAACACACTTGTAAGCTCTTAGGAACTCCATGTTTTGTTTGAATGTGGTGAAGCCTCAAGATGCTAGTTTAAGGCCGGGAAAACTTTGTGGTTCTAGTCAAAAATAAGTTTCTGCTCAAAGGACATGTCGATAAAAGCAACTGACTGACAGACAGACTGACTTCAGGAGGCTCACTCCTGAGATCAGAACTGGGTTTGGATCAACAGATAAACCGTCCATTTTCCTAAACAATCCATATTTCCCAAACCATCCTTGTTTTGGCCTCTCCCTGCAATACACTCCTCCAAACCACGCTGAAAACATCTTTTTAATCTGTTTATTTAACTCCCTTTGTGTGCTGTGCTGACATTCTCCGTGCTCACACAACCACTACACCAATGTGATCAACAAAAGAACAAAAATCATTTTATTCAGCGCATACTCCATTTCCTCTGAGAATGAGTCCAAGTTCGGTTTCATTCAGCTGTGATGCGCTTGGGCCCCGGTCCCTAAAAACAACATTGCAGCACTAAATATTAGCTATCTACTACCAAAAGGGTTTTTTTAAATTTCAGTTTTGTTTTATTTTTAATGATCCATTTGTCTCTTCAGACTCGGGAGCAGGCAGTGAGATAGCTGTGATTTGCAGCCACAGGCTGCCTGCTCCCTCCTCTGCTTCCATGGAAACATGTGTTGGATGGAGCGAAACCAGGCATAGACTTAAAGTACACAATTTCCAAAATATTTGCTTTTCCTTGCAACGAGTCCTTTACCTCCTCTTTGTACAAAACTCTGGCTAAGTTTTGGAGAGAGGCAACTTTTCAAGTTGCCTGACTGGTGTTGCTGCGGGGGTTGAAAGCATCCTCCCTGAGAACATGAATGTGCCCCTTTGCTGCTTAGGGGTGAAATGCATGAGGCAGGGCAGGGATGGCAGGTTTTGGAGCTGGTGTCATTATGGCAGTGGCATTTGGGGTCAGGAGAGTTCAGCTTTAATGTAATCCCTTTGCTTTACTTTCATCTCCTCCCTGGGGAGGTGAAGATCCTCTGCGTTTCGAGACCCCAAAGATACTCAATTTGCTCATGTAATAGCTCCATGTGTCCGCTGGGCAGCCTCTCTCCTCCCTGGGTCATGGTAAAAAAGAGATTATTTGCAGTTTGAACGCAGAACGAGGGAGGTCTGGGGAAAGGGCGGCGGCTTGCACAAACCTGCGTGGCATAGGCAGGGCTCAATACAGCTTTTTGGGTGGCTGCTGTGTTTTGTATGAGGAATTGATTCAGAAAGAACGAACTTTTAGGAGAAAATGGACCTTAAGTGACAGCCACCAGCTCTTCCTGCATCTCTCATGCAGCAGTCTCTCGCTAGAAGGGCTCTCACCCCTCAGGGACACCAGCTCTCTCTGCCACTGGAGGCCGAGCTGGAAACCCACTGCCGCAAGCATGACTCCATGGGGCCTGATCCTGCTGCAGGAGCCAGGTCCTGCTCTGGTGGTCTGGTTTGCAGGAGCTAAGCCTGACCCCTGGCAGCCACACACCCAGTATCTTCCACTTGGCCCCTGTTTGTTGGTGAGAGGGAAATGTGGTGCCTCTAATGAGGCACTAAGGTGAACGAGTTGCTGGGTGCTACTTGTGCGGGATGTCTTTGCTGCATGGAAAAGAAGTGTATTTTATCCTCCATCACTTGCAAAGCATTCAAATTTTGAAGGCTGCTTTTGTCTGTGGCAGCCTAAGCACAAAGTGGGGCAGAAACCTTCTTTTCCAAAATAAACCCCAATCCAAGCCCTTTCAGCTGCAGGACAGCCTCCCATTCGGCAGCCGGGAAGCCCATCCATCCTTGGCCTCTCAGGCGTCAAGAGGTAAAAATAAATGTCATTCCACGCTGGCTGGTGATTCCACAAGGTTCACGCTAATCAGAGCCCTTCATTAATTATTTAGCTTCAGGGAAATGTGCTGAAGGGTTCTGACACTTCAGATATGCAAAGTAATTGCCACGTTTACTTCCCAGCTAATGGGGAGGCCAAAATAAATTGTACTGGGCTGAGTGGGAATGCGTGGGTGGGCAAGGGAGGGGAGGCCAGGACCTTCCTGTCCTTGCATGTGGTGTCGTCCGTACCCGGCAGCCCACAGAGCTTCACTGCGTCTCGAAGAGCTCAGGGTTGTCCCCCTGCAAGTCGGCGTGGGCTGGGCATGTCACATACGCTCAGCCACAGCCACCTCCATCATCCCCTCAATGCACCCCTGTAAGCAGCCTGTCCCTGTGCATCACGCCTCCTTTTGCTTTCTGCCCACTCCAGGGTTGCTCTGGCTCCTCGAGCCAGCATGGGGGCTGCTGGTTAGTTTGCTCTGAGTTGCCAGAGCAGGACTGGACCCCATGTTGCGGGTGGTGCGGAGCTGCACCCCGCGTGCAGGGGTGTGCTCCTCCCCGGCTGCTGAAGCACGTGGTGACAAGCAGCAGCTGTCCCTGCTCCAAAATAAGTAGGTCTCGACTGCAGGTTTGCAACTTGAGGAAAACAAACAAATGCAGAGCAGTGTGGCTATATTTATCTGAAACTTAGAAGCTGTGGTTCATAGGAAACTTTGATCACTTTAAATGTCAGGCAACCTGGGGAAAAAAAAGGAGGAAAAAAAGCACAGGTAAAAAGCAAGTGTTTTGGAAAAGGTAAGAGCTGCTGCTTCCAAAATGAAGTACAATCCCTTCTCTTCTGGCCCCCAGTACTAGACATCCTAATCCAGAAGGCTGATGTCTCTCAGCTTCAAGCTGGGGGTACTCAGAGGCTGAGGTTTCCAAAGCCCGGACCCGCAGGAGCTGAGGACCAGCAGGACTCAGAGACCTGCCTGGCATTCAGCAACAGGTGATCATGTCTGCTATACTTGTGAAAGATGAGGTTCATCCAAAACAGAATATGGCATTTGGGTTTGGAGTTTGGGTTTGTTTTGTTTGCATACAAAGATTGTGATTTTCTTGAATTTATCATAATTTAAAATTAATGTCATGCCATTAAGTTTTATCTCTGATTCATTTGCAATAAATTAATTTTAAGTATCTGGCATATGAAATGCAAGAGCCTTAGATGGGACACAGGGATATCGTGCTTTTGGTCCCTGGATGTTTTTATTAAGACTGAGGTATCTGATACAGTACAAAGGGTTATTTGGTGGTATCTCTCCCTGTCGTCAGGGAGTTTCAGCAAAGCCCCATGTACTTAAATGTTTGCAAGGAGTGAAACACTTCGGGAAAGCAGTTCAGAAATCCCAGCACACCTTTTGCAATGCTCGCCCAGACCTACTTACTATTCTCTTTGGAATTCCCCAGTTTCTGCAAAAGCCAAACCTGTTGCATGGGAATTCACTGTTCATGCAGAAGATCTAGTATGCTATCCTTCCACCTTGCATTGTTCATGTGCAGTGCTCTGGGATAACAGCCATTTCTGTATCTCTGCAAATCTGCACTGTTACTCTGAAATTACTGCTACTTCTACCATATCCACATGCTATCCATTATTGAAGCAGAGTGGTTAAATGTACTGTGAGATAAGGAAAACATTTTCCCCTGTTCAGTTTTGTCCAGTGAACTTTCATGCTGCTTATTAATTGATAAAGACAGCAAAATAGTTCCATTGTACATATATATATTCAAATTCACTCTATACCTCCTGTTATATATTCATGCTCATCCCAGACTAGAGGGCTATCACTCCTTTACAGAAGCAATCAGGAAAATGTGGCTTATGGTGTTTAACAATATCGTCAGGGAAAACAGAATTCCTTAGGCCTTTTAGTTTGGTTTTCGAAATGTGAAATAGTTTTGCTGATCTATCTTTAATCCTTTGGCCTTGAGAATGGGAAATGAAATTGTCTTTTCTCAGATACTCTGACATCAGCATCCAAATCAGGACTTTCTCATTGTGTGCAGAGAGGGGGAGCGATGTTATTCAAGTACTCAGAGATGGAATCTGTTTTTCAAAGAGAAACCCGCTTCCACAAATTCAGTGGGTTTATCTGGGTTCTGCATTTTTTTCTTCTCTTTTTCCTCATTTTGCATCTGTATGCATAAAATATCTAGTTTTAGGGATGACTGATGTTAAGTTCCTAAGGAGCTGGCTCCAGGGTGTGGATTTTCATTGCATATTTTGCTGATTTGATGCTGGAAGCTTGCTTGACCTTGTTTATGGTATCTTCCATAAGATATACGCATATGATCCATCCTTTCCTCTTCTCTCTGCCCCATGTGAGGGGATGTGCCAGGGCAGGGCCAGCCCCCCCAATACTCAAACCATCACTGCTTTTCTGTGTAGCTCTTCTTCCAGCCAATGTCCTAAAATGCCCCACAAAACCATTTTCCCTTCTCATTTCCCCAGCAAACACAACTCTGACCACTTTCCAGGCAACACTTCTGGCACATCATTTCCTGATCTAATTCTTCTAATTACCCTAGGGGCCCATAATAACATTTAAAAATCAGAGTGCTGCTTCACTGTCCAAAGCCTTTCTCTAGCCAGTGCTCATATTGGCTCTCACCAGAGCCCTGCTCATATTCTGTCTTTCCTTTCCCCCTCCCACAGCCTTGCACTGACATTCGTGTCTTACACGCCAGTATTTTATGTCCTTCATTTCTCTTTTTTTTTTCTTCCTTCCCTTGGACAGTGCTAACGCACTCCTCGTTCATCAGCCCTTTGCGCCACGTAGCACTGTTTGCATTGCTGCAATAAGTAAGCAGCCACACTCTGCCTCCTCCATCACCTTTGCAAGCACTGTAGGGTTGCATTTGCTCAGGACGGGAGCGGCTGCTTTCTAACCTGCTCCTGCCCGACCTGTCCCCGCTTCCTCTGCAACCTCGGCCAAGATTTTTCCATATTAGCAGTCGACTTCCCAGCCTGAGTATGATCTGGACTGGTGGCTCGGCGAGCGCCATCCCTCCCTTTGCAGACAGCATTTTGGTACCCAGGTGTCTCGCATCCATGGGGTAGGCGGTTGTGGCTATTGCATCCAGTGGTGTATTAGTGATCTGTTGCTGTTTTCCGGGGAAAGCTGGGGTTGCCATGACAATTGTGTGTCGGTCGAGCCAGTGCGTGCATGGCCTCAGCATCCGCACACCTCCGACACAAATGCATTTGTTCTCCTGGCCTCCCCCTGCAGTGGGGTGGGGGCAGTGGCGGGCGATGCAAAGATGTCCATGCTGAGATGCTCAAAGCAGCCCTCCAGCATGGTGCAGAGGGGTGAGAGCTCAGGGCATGCTGGATGACTCCCTTCCCCAAAGAAAATGACTTTTTTTGGGGAACAGGGTCTGGGGAAAGGGGCTTGGTCTGCAGTACGTCATTCTGCACCTTCTCCCACCCACCTGGTTTGGGCTGGTAGGAGGACTGCTGGGTACAGGAGCAGAGGAGCCAGGAGAAACGCTGCAAACCACAGCTGATTTGCAAGCACCCCTGGCTGCTTATGAGAATCCCAACCTGAATTAAGGGCTTGTGGCACTGCTGCAAATGAAACCTCAGTCTCCTGAGCCTCTGCCTGCAGGCTGTTGGTTTAATTTGCAGTCGCGTTTGCACAATTTGTAGTTGCATTTTGCACTTGGACAGAGCATCCCAGCCCCTGAATCGGCACCTGGAGCTTCAAAACTTGGGCCTGATCCTAGTAGGGCAGAAGCGAGGGGCGGCCCCTGTAAGCTGGAAGCAAGGCTTCAGGCATTTCTGTGTGCACATCTTCCATGGGGGCTGCACTGGAGCTGCCTCAGCCCAGGACCTGGATGTGCAGAGGAGCAAAGGGCAGGACTTGACCGGGCAGGACCTGTCTAGTGCTGCTGTGTGGCGGAGCTGCATTGGTGTGGCACTTTGCCTGGGCTCGCAGCAGGGCTGCCTGCCTGGGGCATGGCTCTCTCTGTACACCACCGCACTGCATGCCTGCGTGCTTGTACTGGTGTGGTCCCTGCTTATGCTCTTATTTCTGCCTCTTACTGAGGCAGCAAAGCAGCTCAGAGGGGCTATGCCTGCCCTGCAGGGTGCCAGCAGCGCAGGGGGAGAGCCAGTGAGATGAGCTGCTCCGGGGCCGCCTCCTCTGCCCCCAGCACAGGACCTTGCCCAGGCAGGGACAGGGTCCCTGGTGGCTTATGGCACATCCATGGGGCAAAGTCCAGGCCTCGTTTCCCCAGCTCAGGCACAGGCTGCCAGACCTTGCTTTGAGAATTTGCTAAAAGCCTGTCATCTTCATCTCTTCTGGGCATGCTTGGCCAAAGAGGAGGCTCTTCTGTCCCCCAGCATCCTTGCCCAGTACCAGGCAGGATTTCACCATTTCCAAGAGCAACGCAATCCCAATTCATCTTTACGATCTTGTTTGATCTCTACTGGTCCAAAAATGACAGCCTGCCTGCAACTTGTATTGCAAAAATGCATGAGGCTCCTTTGCTAGAGCAGCAGTTGTTGTGCTGGGTGCTGCAGAAATAAAGCTTAAAAAGCAGATGATGTCCCAAATTTAAATAGACCAAGCAGACCCAGGGACCTAAGAGAGATGATTCCCAAGGTCACGTAGGAAGCCTGTGGCAGACACGAGGATTGAACATAGATCTCCTGAGACCCAGCCATGCTGTGGTCTCAGGTCTGTCTTCTCTTTTGCCTTCCAGTCCATTAGGAAGACCAGTTAATGAAATGGAATTAATAATGCCAGTTGCAGCACCAGCAATGCTGTAAGGGAGACAAATTTAGCAGCACAGGCTTAAAAGCAGTAGGCTTGAAAATGGGGGTAAGCTGCAAACGCCATAAGAGCCTGCTCTAACGGGGGAATCCAGTAGGTCAGCCAGAGTTTTAGGGCCTCATCAGCTTTACTGATCAAATCTTAAAGGAGGAATGAAGATGTACCAACTACCTCTCCCAAAGGAGAGAAATACCCGATTTTAAGGTTCCCAGCAATTGAAAAAAGTAGTCCCACTGGAAAGAATCAAAAGACTTTTCTAGGTCGACGGCAGGAATAGAGCCTTCATTTCTATGATCCTCACGGTTCAAAAATAACATTAAAGAACCAAGAGAAATTATCCACTGCTGAAGAACCAGGAGTAAATCAAAATTGATTCTTATGTGTTAGATGTGCTATTGCCTGCAGTAATCAGTGAGCTCAAATGGCACTGCAGAAGTGCCAGCCATCTCTGGGATGGCTGGTGAAGAGGATCTCTGCCAGGTTTGCTGAGGCACTGCACATCAGCGGTTTGAAAACCAAAACAGAAAATTGTTTCTTAACAATAGCGCCAAATCTAAGGACTTCCCCTGAAATGGCTCATTTACTAGGACTCAAAGGGCACCTCATTCCAGGGGAGGGAAACAAGTGCAAAGTATGTCTCACCTGATTCTTTCACCCACTTATTTGACTCATGTCACATGGTTGTTGCCGAAGACCTTACAATAATCTCAGACTTTGAGCAAAAATGGGCATGAAAAACAGATCTGCTGAGCAGACAGTGAAACAGAGGCAGCAGAGCAGCAGCTTAGCAAAGCACATCTCAAAACACACTTCTTGTCCCTGCAAACAACCCAAATATTTTGACTGATTATTTTAAAAAACCCTTATAACCTAGGCATTTCAAGACTTCTAAAAGAAATCTCAGGGAAGCTGGAACATTATGTGACATGCCAGGACACCGGGTTTCTTTTTTACGAGTACTCGACTCCAGACTTAAACTGCACCAGTTTAAGACCATATTGTCTTTTTTACCAGCTTATTGATTCCTTTTGTGGTCTAAAGACCTGAGAATAAAAAGTAATTAATCTCCTAAGAGGAAACACCAAAGATCCAGGGCAAAAGACAGCAAGGACAGAGCAGTCTATGTACCACCTAGACTGTGAACAGTGATGGACCTGAAATAGCCGTCAGCATCTCCTGGCTCATGGCCTTTTCACCTGAGCTGCCTCTGAGCGATTCCGCAGCCCAGAAAATGTGTTGTGCAAGAATGAGTGCAAGACAGCAGGAAGGATGAGAGCAGAGCCAGGATCTCGCCCATCCCTCTGCTATTGGCAGCCTCCTCACGAAAATGTAATTGCTGGCTGCCCTTGGCTTGGAGTACTCAGGCAAAAATTCCGCGTTGCTCTTTAGAGCTTCGAGACATATTAATGCAACCTTTAAAATAGCATCCCCTCTATTTTTGTTGCTAATGCTAAGAACAAATTAGCTTAGAAGAAAAACCCAATGATCTCCCTTAATGCTATTGTGTTCCTAAAGTGCTAAATGTCAGGATCTTACAGCACCAGCGCTGCCCTCAATGTGTCCCACAATGCGTTGATGCGGAGCGATGCAAAGCGCTGTTCTGAAAAACATAATCAGCCCAAAGTGTCTTCAAAGTCACTGCACTTAGAGCAGGACTGGCAATGATTTCAGCTCTATTTTTGAATTTGTTTTCTTTAAATATTCTTTGAAACCAATGCTGATTTCTACCCTGCCCTCCAGCAGGATTGTTAAGGGACAGCCCTGAAGTTTAGGGCCATATGTGATCCTTCCAGTGGTAGAACAGTGGGTACTTCTGAGCTCTTATGGACTGTTATGTCGATTCAAGTATATTTACCTAAAAAGCCTTAAATGTTGCTAACTCTGACCTCACCAGAGCTCATCAGCGGTGCACAGGCAGGCTGGGTCACCGTAGAAGCGGGAGGACATTCGGAGGGAGCAAGGTAGGGCTGGAGAGCTAGTCCTGACGCGGGGTTTATTGTGTCCCTGTAAGCAGCACAACCCTGGTGGCCCACACACCATGGCAGGGCGCCCATGTCCTTTGCTGAGCTGCAGTCTGCACCTCATCCATCAATCCCTGCTGGGGTTGGAGGGAAAGAAGTGAGGCAGACAGCAATACCCTACTCATGTGTTAACTTGGTTTCCCTCAATGGGAGGTTAGGATGGGCTGAAACGAACCAGGTAACTTTATATTCTACTGAGTCCTTAACCCACACATCCTGCATTCACGGGTCATTATCTCCAGCAGAGCTACTTAACAGGCAAATACTGATGAGCCCACTTGGCTTATGTCTGTGCCATCAACATTGAGCTCTAGGTAACCTCACTAAAACATCTTAAGATCTATAATCATTTCAGTAACATCCCGCAGGATGGCTTCCCATGGACAGTGCTCTGAAGAGAAGGGAAGCAAATTCCACTTACTGCTTTTAATCCTGCTTCTATTCATGATCACAGGAAAACTCTCCTCCAACACTGCAGTATCCTGTGGTTGATGCCAAGATCTCTGACCTGGGCATGTCTCACCCTTTTAAGATCCAGGCAGTGCTATGCTTATTTGTGCCTTCCAGCCTGCTCAGTAAATGTTTAGTTGGTGGTCCTGGTTTAGTTCTGTTGCAAAGTAGTTGTTCTCACCCTCAGTCTATTGATGGCCAACTGCTTAGTCCTAATTCTGGCTCACTATTTACTGAATAATTTAAATTCTCATCGTAGAAATGCACTTTTTATCAATTGCCATTTTAGTCCTGGATCCACCCAGTGCTCATTGGGATTTTGTTAAACTTTTTGTGCAAGTCTGTGTAGACACACATACAGTGTTAATGCCAGGCGCTGCCTCTCTCCCTCGCCTGACTCAGCTCCTGGGATAAGTGAGTGCACGCTGGAAGACCTTCTTAGCCCATTCGCATTTTCTAAGTATGTTCATCTCACAGTTCCAATTCAGTTCTGTTTCTGACACAAATTGTTCTTGTTACTGGTGGTAAAGTGATGGATTCTGGTGCCCATGAATTAAAATAGCTCTAGAAGTAGCATGGTACAGTCCAACCACATGGGCCAGGTCTGAAGAGACACTTTTCCAAAGGGAAATAAGAATTTAAGCAGGAAAACAGATGGTATGATTCATTTTGGTAGCCTGGGGAAGGAGATGGAGACCTGAAGTCTGGGGCAAGAAAAATCCTTACCAACAATGAATGAAAGGAGAAATCATCACTGTTTCATACAACGCTGGGATGTTAAATGTACATGGACAACTCTTCTGTCCAAACCGAATTTGTCTTTCATACCTGACTGAGAAATGTGGGTTACAGTGAGACTAAGCAGAGATTTTGTGTCTTCTCACTGCTGTGTTGCTGGTGGTACATGCCCAATAGCCATGAGTTTCACTGATGCATGAAGTTTGAGGTCTCTTTAGCTTTTTTTCAGGGACTCCAGGATTTAGGAGTTGCATATGAATGATGGCTCTGTTTTATATACACTGCTTGTAAATACCTCGTATTATGGATTGGTGCTGGGAATCCCATCACAGAGCTGCAAACAGTGTGCAGGATACTGCAGTGTGCAGTATCGATAGGGATATTTTGTGCTCTTGCAAAGGGTCTAAACCAATCAGACCATACTGAGAAATCATCCTTTGCCAATCCATTTCTTCCTTTTTTTTAACAAAGCCAGGAAGAACACAAAATCAAGACTTGTAACATTGTTTGTAGATTATTTAGTCTTACTGTATGCAATGATAATTGAAGCCAGTTCTGCACCAATTAATTAGTTAATTATTTCCCTGTTAGGGGACTGAAGATGCTGGATTCAAGACTAGAGCAAGTCTTTGAGGGTATTTCTAAGGCAGTTTTGAAACATGAACAATAGCTGTTGGCCTCCATAATCCCAGCAGAGTTTTCTAGGTAAAGGTTAAGATCACACTGTGGTGAATGTCTCCTTAAATTTTGGCTTTCTTCTATGAGATGAGTTACCTGAGGGAAGGAGAAGTGACTTGCTACTGCCAGTTGGAGGAGATATCTGTTAACTCAGGCATTAAAGACCGTTAATTTTTGGAGCCAAAAGAGCAGAGAGGTTTAAACTCTGTTCCCCATGCTGATGGGTACGTGACCCACTGTGTCTGTGCTGGTGCCTGTTTCCATATAAAAAAGCTAAACTTAGTATAACATGGCTAAAGTAAAATTACTTCATAAACTAGCAAGTTCTAAAAGATTAAATACAACCTCAGAGCTGAGACATCCCCAGCTGGGATTGTTCTGCCAACAATGACTGGACCAAGTCTGATATGCTGTATCTCAGGTCACTCTTCAGTGAAATGGGGTGACTTTTCGTGGAGTTTCTTTGTGATTAATAACCACCCCACTCCCCAAAATCTGAAAAGGCAAATAGGTTGGGTGGACGTAAAGCATTTTCTTTCCAAGTATTTATCAAGTACCGTGTGGTCATTGCTTAGTTATGACATCTCTGGGAGGCTACTTAAAGTAGTTTATTGATGGGGAAACTGAGGCAAGGGCAGTCTTTTACCCAGAGGAGGAGTATCGGGGCTGGTGTTAAAATTCTGACATTGGCGGGCTCACGGTTACTGATGAGAGCACACGCTTTTTCACAAATTGTCCCATATATCTGCACTCTTTGCACCTCAAATCCTGGTTTATGCAGCATTTTGAGCAGCGGGAGGAGGCAGTGCTCACACCCCGCACACCCTAACCTGGGTGCAGCTTGCAGTGCTCAGCATCCCGATGTAGCAGGGCTTGGCACAAGGGGCTGGGGGGCCATGAGGGTCACCCGGTGCCTGCGGGTGCTCATGCCTGCAGGGGGAGAAGGGTGATCCCCGGCGTTGTGGGTACGCTGACATTTTCTTCTCTTTCTGGAATAGTTTTGAAAAATATCAAAATGGGGATTGCTCTGTTGGGGTTGGATCCTGCCCTTGGTTTTCTTCTGCCTGCTCCCTGACCTCACCCAGCTGGGCAGAGGAGAGTGGGGCATCAAAACCTGGAGGGGTAGGGGGAAATTTGCCCCTCTCAAAAAAATGAGGAAAACACCAGATTTCATCACTCTCAAGAAATTTCTGGAACATGAATAGTCACAACCATACAGCCACATAGGAAACACTGCTCACCCCCCCGTCCCCCCCCCCTCCACCCACACCCAATTTGTTTTTATTTCTTTGCCGTCAGGTTGCCTTAACCATTTCGATGGCTTAGGAGGCTAAGCCGCTGAGCACAAGCTTTTGATTTGAAAGGGGACTGCATCCCCTTTTCAAAGGAGCCTGCTCCCTAGGGCAACCACATCACACTGCTGATTTGCTGCAGTGGAGACCGCAGCGTGTACAATATGCCCTCCCCCCTCCGCCTGTGCTGCTTACAGCATCAGTCCGGAGCCGAGCGGGGAGACGGGAGCGATACCCGCTAACCCACCCATGCTCGGGAATGCCTGACTGGTAACGCAGTGCCTCCGACGAAAGGACCGGCAATTCCTCAGCTCTCCGAGATGCAAGCCAGTGCCGATTCCACCAAGATGGACTGTCTTTGGAGCAACTGGAAATGTCAGGGTATTATATCTATTCTAGTGTTGCATGCTAGAAGGAATGCATGTCAGAGGAGGCAAAGGCAGGATCCATCCATTTTTGCATTGTTCACCTGTGGGCCTTTGCATGCTGTTTTCTCTCCCTCCCCGTGAAGCTTTTCTTTGGGGGTAATTTAAGAAAGAAAGATAAAAAGCCCTTAATTCTGTTCTTTGAATGTATTTCTCCCATCTCCAGCTGTCTCACCCTGAAAGCATCCAGGATACAGGACCTTCTTTCCCACCTTACAGCTCATTCCCAAAGCATCCGCCCTTGCTGTTAGCGGTATCATTTCTCATCCCTGACTCTCCGTTGGGCTGCCGCTGGCATGATTTCATACCTTTTGGGCTTTAGGAAAGCTGGGTGATGGTGAATTTGTGCCTGCTTGGGCTTGTGAGGGTTCGAGGCGGTTGTGTTGGGCGCCTCAGTGCATCCTGCCCACGGACACACCCATAGCGAGGGCTTAGCCTAGCGTCGACACAAAGAAAACGCAGCTTCGACAAGAAGTGCGATAGCACCGAGACGGCCGCGGCATTGCCACCCACTTTGTACTTTGCTGTAGAATTGCTTTAAAAAAAAAAAAAATTAATCCCTTCGTTGTGCTTTCAAGCATTCCGCTGAGCCGTTCGGGGGCAAAATATTGCAATGATGTTGTCTTGCTGCCGAGTAGGCGAGGGGAACAATAGCATCTCCCTTTTGGGCTTATTTTCAGCTTATTTTGAGCGGGTCGGTATCTGCGCTGGGTGGGGCTGGCTACCTTCCCGGGTGCCTCGGACAGCTTTTCAGCCATTTTTAGTCAGCTTCACACTTCCCAGCCAGCATCCAGCCTTTGTTTTGATAAAAGACAGTCTCTGTGACGCTGCTCGGTAGGCAGATTAGAGGGAGAAAAGCTAGCGGCTTGATCCTGCCCGGCAGGCTGCTGTCTGCTTTGGGCAGGCTTTGTTTGAATGTATTTTTTAATTTTAAGGTGCATGTTTACGCTGAATAGACAGTACATGATGTTTATGCTCTCAACAGGGTCTAGCATCATCTCATTAAAGGGTCCAGGATGCTTGCAGACACAGTTTCATAAACACAGCCCAATGTAACAGAAGCCAGGAAACCTTCCTAAAGTGTTTTTTGGGGAGGGGAGAGCAGGGGGAGATCTTTCAGACAGACACTTGTCTCTAGGGAGCTTCATATTTTTACAATCTTAATTCAGCTCCTAATTGTATTTATCATCTGAGGGTTTTTTTAGGGAAGACGAATAGCTGGAAAGTAAACAGATGCACCTGTTAAATGCCAGCCTCCCGCAGCTCGGGCTTTCCATACCTTAATCAAGAGCTAGGGTTTTCTATAGGATTGCATGGTTCATTAAGCTTATATGGGAGAGCCACAACCAAACTTCAGGGCCTTTTCATCTGAGCTTCGCAGATAAACTTCCTGATTAGGTGGGGTTTGGGTTTTTTGTTTGGTTTGTTTCCAAAAAGGCTCAATATTTTGCTGATCCTTATAAAAACATTAATTTGCTGAGTCAGATTGCTGAACCACCTGTACTTAGAGGCAAACTAAATATTTTCCCTCTTTATCAGAAAAAATAATATTTTTTCATAAGTTAAAAAAGGGGGAAATAACAAAGAACATGTTGCTATTGTTAATTAATAATTAATAATAGTAGTAGGCTTTCTCTCCTTCTGTGCTCTCCTTTTTGAAACCAAGAGGTAGATTTGCTGAAAATTAAATGACACAATATGTCCCATGCTGATTTGAAAAAAAAAACAAATCTGAAAAAATCAACGCAGCTAAAATAAATCACTTGCCTCACTTCCACATCATTTGCATATTTTTTTCTTTTTCTTGGGTGGTGCTTCATGATTCAAAAATGATCCTGCAGAAAACGTGAAATAGTCATAGAATATTATTTTTGTCGGCAAAATTCTTTGATCAACCCCAGATAAAATAGAAGGAATTTAAAATTCAGAAGAACGAAAACTAAAGACTTGATTCATTGATTCTTTTAATATCTATTATTCATGTAGTCTCTGTCTCAACCCAGAATATCAGTCTCATGCAAACATGGAGTTGTATAATTTTGCCAACTTCATTATCAATGGAATTATGGTTCCTCTCTGAAAACTCTGGAATATGTCTGTGAATGTAACAAATGTAGACAGAAACCTCAGTAAATACAGAGCATATTTTTACTGAAATTATGGAAAAAACCTCAGTTAACACTGAGGTTAACATAAGTTTTGATTAATAAACAGCCAAGCCTGCAACTAGCTGTATCATTGGTTTGCCCTTATAGTACTTATAATTGGTGTAAAATTGGGTGGGGATCTTGAGAAGCTGCAGGGACACTTGGTGAAGCTTTGGCTTTGCCCCACTAAATCTACATACCGTTACTTTCCTTGCAATGAAGCAATTGATGCTGTTATATAGGTTTAGGAATATTGCAGGGTGTTTTACCTATCCATCCTGCAGGTACAGCATGATTATGTCAATGGTAGATCATGATACAGTCCCTTGGGGAAGCGGGAGAATAATTCACCCCTGCTGGGCATATGCTTCATTCGAAATATTATCATAGGCAGCTTTGGGGAATTGCAGCCGACTTCCACACCCAAGTCATCTTTCGCACTGGAAGGTGATGCATTTGAAGTAGACTGGGATGGATCCATGCATAATGCATGAGCGTGCGGAGAAACGTCTCCGACTGGGCATGCTGGTTGATGTGGGCCTTCGTGTAACAACGTATAGCCAGTGCCAGACGCGTGACGCATCGCAGTGCGCAATTCCCAGAGGGGAGCTGCGGGATGAGGTGTGCCTCCAGGTTCAGGTGGTGGAGCAGGTCTCTGTGCTTTCCCCGGGGACTTGGCCCAGCTCAGCAGGACTCATCCCACTGCCTTGCTGGAGAGGTTTCTCTGGATTAGGAAGGTCTTTGCACCCCAACTTGGTGGAGCTATTTGATGTCAATACACTGGTCCCCATGAGTATTCCCTCTTCCACTATTTCTTCTACATGCCAGCTCTTGGGTGGTCATAAGTAGCATGCTTGTTCCTGAAGCTTCAACCTCCTGCAAGACTTATTAAAAAAGAAAATCTGAAAGGTCCAGAGAAAAAGGCCTGTGAACCGTTCATAGAAATGATCCTAAATATTATCCGCATTATAATTATACTTAATGTGGAAAAGGACTGCAGACTTCATCAACTCCATCTAGCTGACATAACTCCGCTGGGACTGGAGTTATTGAGTAGCATTTTCTTGGCAGCTGTTTCCAGAGAACCAGCTTTCTTGCTTGCTTGATATATCTATTGGTTTCCAAAGGGTGCTGAGAAGCTGCACCAACTATTCGTGGCAACGTTCCCCACTTTAAGACTGATGAAGTTCAATGCCAATAATATGGATGCTGTTAATCTATAATCTTATTGACAGTTCTGAAGTCTGTCTAATTACAGCTATTTTCATGAGAGTATAATTTCAGCCGGTTGGTACCTTTAGTGTTTTCCTGAAAATATTTTGGGCTGAACTGTCAGCTGTGATCCACTTGTCTTGCTCAAATGAGCTCTCCCTCTTTTCAGCAGCTAAAGATCTGTCCCAGTAGTTGGTTCTTATGTTGGATCTTGGTAGAGCTAAAATCTTGGAACCAAGTCATCATCTGATGTAACCAATTCAGCTAATAGTTTCACAAAACTACACTAACTTATGAGGAATTGACTTCCTAATTTCACAGTTGACTTCCTGTGAAATTTGAATTAAATTTGTTAAGATTTTTTCCCACTTTCAGATTTGCTTTCATTTTTTTGTCACTGCAGCAGAAATTGTATCAATCCTTCCTCAAGCACATTTCTGTTGATGGCAAGATGACTGCAAGATCAAGAGCTTAAAGTTAGAGGACAAACTCTCTTAGACGAGCTTCGCACTGTTTGACTGGCAACCATCCCAACAAACACCTTGACCTAGGTGGTATCAAAAAATCAGTGATATTTCAACAGCTCTGCCAAAATGTGCTCCGCACACCTGCTGTGCCATGTCTGAATGTAATTTTTTCTTCTTTTCTTTTAAGAATAGATGGACAATATTCTTTCATTGCCAGAACAAGGAGAAAATTCCCCAAAAGTAAGATTATTTTAAGGTATTCCCTGAAAAGTAATTTAAACTCTAGCAAGAGGGTGTTGATGGGGCAATAGCTGAAGGCAACACTGGAGGGCTGCTTTTGCTTTCATTAGGTCTCTGGGAAGTGAGTTTTGATGAGGCTTTTTTGACATCAGAAGGGATACTCTCTCCACGTCATATTTAGTTCTTAAAAATAACATAGGTCCGAGCCATTCATTTTGAAAATCTGCAAATTTTCAAATGTTTGGATAGAATTAGGAAGGTTCCAGGTCTGTTATTTCAGTCCAGGAGCATCTCAGGAGAATCTTAACATTTCCATAGCGTTATGTGCATTCAGGGATTCTGCTTGGTCTCCTTGGTTTCTGCTCACTTAAGGTGAGAGCAATAACAGCCTCCATAGAAACTGGCCAAGGCAGATAGTGATATGGTTTGAGGAGCAGGAAGTGTGTGGCGGAGGCTTTCTCCTGCCGCTATGTTAAATCCTGGTCTTAAAGTATCTCTCATGCGAAAATGATAACAACAATAACAATAATGACAATGACGATGATGATGATGATGATGATGATAATAATAATAATAATAATAATAATAATAATAATAATAATACAATAGACTTGTGTGCGGCATGGTTGTAGGGCTGATTTTTTATTGCCAATCCTCTTCTGTCTACGTAAGCCCATTCTGGTGCCTCACATAAGACAATCAATCAATACTTTTTTGCTCACATCTTGATCTTGCAAATGGAGTGGGATATAATGTGGAGGGTATCCTATATCAAAATTTTCCTTTTCCCTGGTCCTATTCCTGCTCCAGGTGTCCTCTCATCAGATTCTGGGGACCAAGAAGGTCTGAACTTTCAAGTTGAGTTTTGGGGTAGGTGAATGATAAAGATATAAAGCTGAACTGAGGACAGGAAGTTAATGGACAAAGTGTGTACAAGAGGTAGAAGAAGCATGGAGAGATCCCTCAAGGCTGGAGAAAAAGGATAAGGAGAGATGCCTCATGAAACAGCACAGATATTCTGTCTTGGCTCTACTGTTAATCACAGCAGTCTCCTGAAGGCACCAGACTGCTCATTAAATGGTGTATCCATCTGTACTACATTTGAATCAGATCTGTTGTGGGGAGGGGAGCAATGGCCACATTGGATCCTTCACTGGAGAGAAGAGGGAAAGCCTGGTCCTGCAGCCTGTGTTTAAAGCTGCAAACTGGAATTTCTTTGAGCGTGAGCAATATTTACTTCTATTCAAAGACTTACAGCTTCGTTGCATTTGTTGTCAAATATTGTTGCGACAATGCTATAAACAAGATTGTCCTTCTTAAATTAGGTTTCCTGATCTTTTCACTGCCAGTAGGTCTGAGAAATGACTTACGAAGTCATTTATATTTATGAAGTCATAATATTACACTGTATACAGAATTAAAGGCTGTGTGTAGACAGGTTTTTCTCACTTCTCATTAATACTAATATTCCATGGGGGATGAAGCTGCACAACCCACTGATTTTGCCTCCTAAGGAGCCCAATGGGAACTCCATTGTGGGGAGGGCAGCTTGATCACCTCCAAGGGTGTTATTAGTATGTGAAGAGCATATTCGATCTTTTTTATTCGATCATCAATGCCCATGGGCCTCATTTGAAGGCTGGATACAAGGGTTTTGCACACACTTTTTGTACTAACTTCCATGTAAATGCTACTTGATGCATGTTCATTTTTCATACAGTTGTTGCAGTAGAGGAAAAACTTGCAAAGTCAGAAGGGGAGAACAGAGGTTTTTCGAGGAAGGGAGGGAAAAGCTGTGGAAGATGTGAATTGTCCAGTCTGTGCTGGACTGGAAGTTGATCTTCATTAATTTTCATCTTAAAATGCTTTCTTTGAGACATGGAATGGAAAGATCCCCGTTTCTCTTACAAAAATATTTTTCAAAAACATAACCACGCAGGAGTCTGAAGGTGAGAGGACATTTTAGTTGGTTTGGATCCTCTATTCTCCCTCTGGCATCTCCACTCAGGAGCCTTGGACTGCAGCTGCCCCACACCACAGTGCTTCTGAGGACCACGTAAACCACCAGAGCCCAGTCCTCATGTTTCCACCGGGTCCTGAGAAGATGGATTCAGGAGCATCACTACTTAGTCCACCTCAGCCATCTCAAGTCGTTCACCCCTTGCCTCCAGCACTGCCTTCCCAGCCCCCAGCTCTGTCTTCTGGCTTTTTTTGATGCCAAATATTGAGGAGCAGAAACATTTTCTGCTGAAAGCCATGATGAGAGCTGGGAGAGCTTTCAGGCACTGTACTCAGGAGCAGTTCCTTGCTGGCACAAGCGTTGCACAGTGCTGCTGTTACTTATATTAGTGAGGTTACTTTTAGCTTGCCTCGCAAACATGGGTATATACCAGCTGCTCATATTAACAAGTGGTTGCTTGTATCATAGAGTTTACCTTCGTACATTGTTAGTCTGGGGGTTTCCCCCAAATGGAGGACTCACATTAGTTTAATGAGACAAAATTATACCATAAAGTATAGCTGAGACACTGATTTGGCACCCTTGAAAACTTTTTCTTTCAAATAGAATGCTACTTGAGTAACATTTTACAAGCTCTGCTGTCAGTTAAAAAACACAGGCAGGTGTACTTTCAGAAAAATAGCTCATCAGACATGCTTCTCCAGAAAAATTTGTCAAAGGCAGTTGCAGTGACCTGCATCACTTCTGTCTTAGAGATGGCTGGCAAGTCCTCCTTAATAAATACAAATACTTTTGAGTCTGAGGCAGTTCTGGCAAAACCCAGAGTCCTTTTATACCTCCACAAATGAGCCAGAGCTCTGGTGTGTTGTACTGGAAAGAGTGCAAAGTGACCGACGCTGCTTCCCTCTTTCCAGGAGGCTAAAGGGAGATCATGGAAAGCTACAGTTGAACAGCTTCTGCATGTTAATGGGCATGGTCAGGATTTTACAGTTGGGATTTTCAAAACAAACCTCAGTGAAGCCAAGGCTGATTTCAGTGCCTGTTTTCCAGAATCCTGTTTGCAAATTCTAGCTGCAAACCTTAGGTGGTCTGAAGTTGGCATTTTGGCCCTCAGAAGTGTATCTTGCTTAGCCAGGCAGATTGACCCACTGTCCAATTGCATGCACATCACATATCGACAGGCTCACGTGGCACCAGCCTCCTGCTTCATGCATATTCAGCGTGCATTGCTCAGAATCATGCCATTGTAGTTGAGTCTGGGCTGTGCCGTGCACGCACACGCACACACACATGCACACACGCTGTCTGCAACACACCAGCGCTTGCAGGACCCTTGACCACAGTAGGACCTTTTATTCCTTCCCTATGGGGCAATTTTTCACTAAGGATTGAACAGAGCATTTAATTATTATGTCATTAACTCATGCTGTGAGGGATCCCCTGTCCTCTAATTTATCTGGGGAACACTGTACCCATGTAAGAGCCAGGCTTGAAGCCTGTCTCAGCCTGGCCGCGCGTGGGGCCAGCGCGTGCTGGCAAGTGGCTCTGCAGAGAGATGTGTGTGCGAAGGTGTGCAGCTCCAGCTCAGCTCCCGGACCCGCCGTTCTCATACTCACTGCGTCCCCATGTGCTGGGGAGGCTGGTCTGAGCCTGGGCGGTCACCTCTTCGGCATGCAAAGGAAGGGGTGCAGGCATGAACAGGCAGCTACCCTTCATCAAAGACTCAGGCCACCATTCATATTTTGTGACCTGTTGAAGGACAGTAAACCCATGGGGTCAGCAAGTGTTTGAGGAAGTTGCTTGCTGTCTTAATCAGTTTCATATGAATATAGGATGAGATGAAACTTAAAGCAGACATATAAATGTGGTGGACAACCTCATCTTTCATTTTCATTCCCGTTCAGAATAAAAAAAGGGTGTGGAGGAGGTTGATGCACCCAGTCCTGGGTTCACCTGATGGTGAAGGAGCAGATTTCTCATGGCTTTGCCCCTTGGTATCTATTTGCAATGCCAGACACGAATGTGACAGTGTAAACGGTTACAGGAGAAAATGGTACCCTGAGGAAGCCAGGCAAAGGATCCCAGCCCAGGGCACCTCTGACCACTTTTAAGGGAGATTTGTTTATGTAAGGAAATGTAGGACAAAAATAATGTAAAAAGCCTTTTAAGTGATTGAAGCTGCAACTGAAGGAGCAAACATGGCTCTGACACATAGCTCAGGTGTTTTCAGCAGCATTTAAATTCCAGGGGAACCGATACACCTCAAATTGCTGAGGCCTGTTGAAAAAAAAGTGCTTTCTCCAGGGAAGCCCTGGCTGGACCCCACAAGTCTCCACTGATTCTAGCTCTGAACTCTCCTTCTCCCCCTTCCCTGCCTAAGGAGCCATGAGGTTCACCTCCCTCCCGCACTCCCTTTTCCAAGGCAGTTTGGGTCACCCCCTTCTCCCTAAGGGAGAGGAGGAGGAATGGCTGTGGGAGTGGCAAATCCTGCCCGAACAGCTGGACACAGCAGCAGTGCCACAGCTCCCCGTCCCTGTGAGGGAAATGAGGAGAAGGGAGATTTGGTTCCTGCCCTTGAAAATCCTAACTGACCTACTGCAGGCTGTGGCTAGGGGGTTGTGTGTGTCCCCAGGCTGGACCTGTGCCCTGGGACAGCCACCTAAAAATCATTCAACTCATGTCCCTCCTCTGCGCTGAGATTTTCCACCTAGCAGTTGGCACGTATTTTTTCCACGCGCAGGGGAATATTTGCCTCAGGTCTAAAAGATACAGGATCCCTCTCTCCCAAGTCTCATTTGGCTGGCGAAAGAGGGCAGCTGCCTTTTCATCTCCTCTCTCGCGCATGCACATATCCCCAGAACTGTGTCATTTGCCCTCTGTCCATCTTGCTCTGAGTTGTGGCAAGTCTTTCC
Organism: Calonectris borealis; assembly: GCF_964195595.1. NCBI lineage: Eukaryota > Metazoa > Chordata > Aves > Procellariiformes > Procellariidae > Calonectris > Calonectris borealis. The sequence continues at coordinate 6,882,171 of NC_134316.1, read as the reverse complement.
TTACCTGATACAGCTTAGTAAATATCCCAATCATTTCATGGCATGAAGGTTTCAGGATATACACACACCTGGTCAAGTCCGTCTTGAGTCATTCAGCATCTTCCTTGTTGAGGGGAATGAGAAAATATGGTTTAGCATCTCTCTGCATGAGAATACAGCCCACTTCCAGTCTGCAAGAATATGAGGAAGAGAGAAAGGAAGAGAGAGGGCTTAGTTGCTCATTTTGGGTCTTATCATCAAGTGGCTTAACTCAGGGAACTCTACTGAAGTGGGCTTTTGTATTTTTTGGCTCAGCTCTCATTTGTTTGCCTGTCTACTGCCTACATCCCAGGTTCCCCTGGTGCGTGGCCTTTTTCTTTCATCAGCAGATGATGTTCCATGTACAGCATCCTGAGCTAGCTCACTTGTGCTCATTTCATTTAATACGAAGGTATTGTGTGTAGAAAATGTAAGTATCTCAAAAAGGGAGATTTGCGTAACTTTCCAATACTGTCCTTTGACAGAGAAATTTTTAAGCATAAAAATGATCAGGCTGTGAATAATACCTCCTGTCCAAATGCTTGCTGGTGAAAGCATACCAGTTGCTGTGCTGTGCGGCAGAATTTTGCAGCGCTTTGACTGAAATAGAGTATGAAAAATGGTAAAAACTGCACACTTGTGTTCTGGATGCCATTTTGTAAGGATGGTTTGTGAGTTGCATTCTCCTGCACCTCAAAACTGTGAGCAATTGGTGGAGCTCCAGCTGCATGCATCAATACAGCTGGGTCTGCTGCTAAACTCCCCAACATAGGTACATGCTCTGACTATGTTGTAACTGCATTTTGGAGCATTACCTAGTCCATTCTGCTGGGTTTCTGCAGGAAACTTGGGCATGTATCTGCAAAGACTCTGACCTGGTCCCTGCTTTGTAAAGTCAGCACTCAGGACCACCAAGATCCTCATCCCTTGGCTTCCATGCTGTCCATAGATCTATTCATGCGTGTTCATGATCACAGGTCCAGTGCTGAACGCTGACACTTAAAAATATGAAAGAGTTATTATATTGTGTATATTGATGGAGAATATAGTAGGATGTCAATCTTGCATGAAGAGAAAACAGCTCAGTAATACAATAGCAATTTTTGCATTCAAACCCATCACTTTGAAAAGCAATGCTAATATGTGTAATAGTAATGAGTAATAAAGCTCATTGACTCAAGGCAAACGTGTGGTGACTCACAATTTTTGGAGATTAGATGGTAAGAACTACTAGGCTAGATTAATTTTGTTTCTTTTTGTATTTGTGAATTTTTTTTTGACAGATTGCAGTTTTCCTGAATTTACTCTTTGTTCAGAATGATTTGACAAGTGGCATCTATGAAATCCGTTTGGCTGGTGGTGCGTTCAAGCTGTTCATGACGACTTGTGCAGTGTGTGCAGTTAAAGCTGTTTTGGTTAGATTGTCATGAGCATGTTCTTTGGCTGGATGAAAATTCCTCTCAGAAACAGGTTATCGGTGTAAAGAAATTAAATTCACTTTTATGGACTAGATATTCAGCAATCGTTTAATAAAATTTTGCTTTTATAGTGACTATTCCTGATGGTAAGATTGTTTGCTGGAGGAGTTGGAATAAACTATACAAACTGGGTGAAAAACACTGTCAAAATTAACTCCTTTACAAATGTAAAAATATATTGGTTGAAAATGGGTTTCTGCACTTGCTTTGTTCTAACACCTCCCATGGATCTAGACAAGGAAAGTTATCTAACAAGCAGAAAGTTTCTTTTTAATATTTCTGAGATGGTTGGATTTGCAGTAGCAAAAGGGATTTATTCTGTATTTTAAGGTCCCATCTGCAAAATGGTTCCATGTAACTATTAAGCAGTGGTAAAACCAGGAGTCTTTTCCTTTCTTAAAAGTTAGGAAATAACAAAATCATATTGTCAAAACTTTGAATGGGGAAGTGGTTTATATATTGTGGCTAACCCCAAACTTTCTCATTCATTTATCAACAACCCAAACTTGAAAATGCTTTGATCAAGCATTCGGCATATGAACTTGTGACAAAAAAACAATCCAGACTTTCCAGAGTATGTAAATGCAAGCTAGGGTGAAAACTTGCCATACAGCCCTAGCAACAACACAAACCCCAGCCTGCATTTGTCTTGCTGCAAGAGACCCACCATGCCGCGGTTGGAGATCTTCATCCATCTTATCTAACCCAGCCATAGACACATGAAATACAAGGATTTCAAGTAGGTCATCGGTTGTCATTTCCTCAGTGCGTTGCTGAAGTCACTTCACTGCTTCTGTTGAGGAGTTCCTGTTGATGCTGATGTGAGCAGGAGCATCACTCCTCTCTTTACCCTCCTGCAAGGACTCTGAGCGTCGCAGTGGCCATGGTGGCTGTCCTCAATGCCCTTCCAGCTCCTGCCTTTAATATGTTGGTCTTCTCTCCCCAGCTATCGACCTGTTGTACTGGCGTGACATCAAGCAGACAGGGATCGTGTTTGGCAGCCTCCTGTTGCTGCTCTTCTCCCTGACCCAGTTCAGCGTCGTCAGCGTCGTGGCCTACCTGGCCCTCGCCGGCCTCTCAGCCACCATTAGCTTCAGAATCTACAAATCGGTCCTACAGGCCGTGCAGAAGACGGACGAGGGCCACCCCTTCAAGTGAGTGCTTTGCAGTCATGGCCAGGGGCCATTTATCTTGCAAAGGATCCATTCCCAGTGGCAATTCACAGTTCTTTAGCTGCCACTTTTGTACTGGAAAAAATTCCTTTCTTGCTCGTAACAGGGAAAATAATTTTTTCTGTTGTCCAGTGTCTCAAGAACTGTAAGGCTGTATTGGCTCAAATCCTGCGTGGGGGGAAACAACACAAAAGCCATCGTCCTCTGAGACATGGGAATTTTTTTCCTGAATTTCAAAAGATCCAGAAGATTTTAAGCAAACAGAGAAAAAGAGCTGCGTTAGAGCTAATGATAATACAGTATCTCTGCAAGCAGGAGGAGTGTTGTTTCTGGGCACACTCTATTGGGCATAGAGAGAAACTATTTATATCTTTTCTTCAGCACTGCTTGGCTGTGATGTGGCAATCCATTACCCTAGGTGATGTTGCGAGTGCCAATGCCGGTGCCCTTCTCACCCTCCGCAGAGTCTGGGTGGTTTGCTCCAGGAGAGCAGCGATCCTTTCTCCTCTGCTGTGCCAACAAGTTGGTAAACCAGATCATGGAACTGATCTAGTTTGCAAACACACACACTGAAAAAAAGTCTTGTTGGGGTGATGCTCCTTCTGTTTCACTTGGGTCAGTTCTGAGATGCGACTCACAACATGGGCATAGCTCAGAGAGGGGTGCAGGGCAGGCAGAGGGGTGGAGGAGGGTGAAGGAGGCAACACCGCCGAAGGTGACATGTGGCCAGACAGCAGCTTTTGTTCCTCCAGAGGCAGCCAGCTGGAAGAGGTGTCCCCCTCTGCAGCAGGAAGTTTGTGGGGAAACCCCAGCTAGGATTTGCATCCCCCTCTGGGTGGAGTAAAGAGAGAGATCCCATCAAGACCAGGCTCTGCGCAGGGAGAGGGCAAGGCTGGAGGCAAACATCCCTGGCACAGCCTGCAATTGCCCAGGGAGATGGGTCATGCAAGGCAAAGACGGTGTGTGCTGGTGGCTCTGTGCCTGCAGGAAGGGGGACACGTTCCTCCAGCACAAAGAAATGAGGTCCGGGGAGGAGGGAGTGCTATGGGGTAGACAGGCATGAGCGTGAACGGCAGGTGAATCTGCCTGGGTTTGTAACTGGACCTGTGTTTCTGGCAGAGCCTACTTGGAGATGGAAATGAATCTTTCACAGGACCAGATTCAGAAATACACAGACTGTCTCCAGCTATACGTCAACAGCACAGTCAAAGAGCTGAGGAGACTCTTTCTCGTTCAGGACCTCGTGGATTCTTTAAAAGTAGGATTGCTTTAAATATTTTTAACCCCTCTCTAGAGGATAAATCTACATTTCAAAGTGCTGCTTCCCATGTTGACAGTGTCGTCATAAAACCTAGTTTTGTGTAGCTCCAAATATAAAAGTTGCTCTCCTTTTTAATTTTCAAACTGCTTGCTTCCAGCAGTTTAGAGGTTTGACAATCTGCATTTGAATATATTGATCCCTAATACAGGAGTTATAAAAGTTACAGGACCAGCTTAGCTCCACTGCAGTTTTAGAAGCATCTCTGTTATGCTTTCTATGACTTTGCCACAGAATGGTGTGTTCCCCTCTGTTAATACTTCTGTTAATACCTCTGTTAATCTGGGTTTCCTCTACTGGCAGCATTTCCTGCTATGGAGGAAGGTCTTCCTTCCCTCCTTGCTGAGATAATTATTTATTTTCAGCCTTACACCCAAGTAGGCGTTCTTCAGAGCAAAGGGGAGATCATTAAGAGAGCAGACACGGGTTAGGCTCCTAATTACTAAAGATTTTTAGAAAAATGTACCCATCTCCCAGCCTCAAGAGTTTTCAGTCACTGGGATTATCACTGTGGGGCTGTGATTAACCTGTGTGGGATGACCCTTGCCATCATCAAAATTGGATGCAGAAATCTGCCTATGCCATGCTCAATGCAGAGTCCTAAATGTATGCAATTAAGCCTTAAATATACATGAAAGCTCAACTAGGAGGGTGAGAAGCAGTGAACAGCAGAACAGAGAATAGGGTTTATACACCCAGAAAAAGTACCTAGTTCCTAATGTGCCTTACTTAACAAGTCCCCTTACACATTAAAAAAGGCTAACGTGCCATTATGTTAGCTAGTTAAGTGAACTAATTTTTTCTTACACTGGCAGTGGAGGTGATGTAATGATCCGTCTTTAATCTAGTTTGCAGTACTAATGTGGCTGCTGACTTACGTGGGAGCCCTCTTCAATGGCTTGACTCTTCTGATAATGGGTAAAAGTCAACATTTCTTTTAAAATCTATTTTTAACTTTAACTCCCTCGTGATTTCTACTTAGACAAAACAGCCTATCCTCGTTGTGCCTTCCCCACAGTTAAACCATTAATTTTTATTTCCCTTTCCAGTAAATATTCATTATCCCCATTACATTGTCCATCCTGCTAGAACTAATTTGTGTTTTATGGTTTTGCAGCTACTAGTCCCAGAGCAATGGGAAATTCCATATTTGGGAGGTTTGAGCAAAGTTCATTTTTAATACAAAGATCCCTGGTGGATCAGCTGACCAAGTGGCATGATACATGTTTGTCGCTGTGTGAAGTAGGTCTCTTCTCTGGAGGAATTTGATTGGCAGGAATATAACAGTGTGCTCTTTTTCTCCTCAGCTGTGGTGTCTATGTTTACTCTCCCTGTTGTATATGACAAGTACCAGGTAAGTCTGTCTGCACGGTGTAGTTCAGGTGTCTGGGTGGTTCTGCCTTGTTGATGCCTGACTGACTCGGTCTCCTTTTGCTCTTTGCAGGCACAGATTGATCAATACTTGGGACTGGTGCGGACCCACATAAACACTGTTGTGGCAAAGTGAGTTCAGCAGCAGACTTGACCCGATGTTGCAGTGCACTGGGGGTGGCTAAGAGCTGGGTGGTCCTGGGGACAATGTGCCCTATGAATGATGTCCTCCCCAGCTCCTGGCATGCAGGAGCCTGCGGGAGGGCAGATCCCTGGAGGAACACGGGCCTTCTCAGCTGAGTGTAGACTGCGGCAGAGCTGTGACCCTACGTCCTTCTCTCCCCTCTCCTGCTGTTTGGGGGAGCTGTGGACAGAGTAGCCCAACCAGGGACTGATGTCCATACTTTTGCCTGGCCAAGACAAACCAGAAGGAATGTGTTAACTCCCTTTCCTACTGACCACCCCAAGGCTGGGTTTTTGCATTCAGTGACTCTGTCCTTTAGAGTTAATAATACCATTTAAGAACAAAGTGGGAATTAGAACACCACCCTGTTACAGAAAGAAAATACCTGGAAGCACCACGATCTTGAGTGTTTCAAACCACCATGAACGGACGGAAGACCTGGATGAAATTTTTGATGCAGTCTGCTCTAGTTCCTAATGTGCTGCCTGTATCAAAAGCTTTTGTGGGATCCCTAAGGGCACGGTGAGGGTCTAAGCATAGTTCTCGACACTTAAGAATTAATGAAGCAGAATGGCTGGACTGGGAGATAGATCCATACATCTCAGCAGTTTGTATCCATGACTTTGCAAAAGTTGGCTGAATAACGGGTATCCAATGGAAGGTTACAAAATGGTGAGGTACAGAGAGCAAGTGACCCACAATGAGATGCAGAGAAAACTGGGCTTGTTTAGCCTGGCAAGAAGGGAGCTAAGGAGTGATTTCATAGCAGCCTATAAGTACTTGATGGAAAGTTACAAGATGATAGAGCCAAACTCTTCTCAGTAGTGGCAGATGTTACAACAAGGAGCAACAACGTAAATCCAGCTTAGGAGGTTGATGTTGGACATTAGGAGAAAGTTTTTCACTAGGAGATTAGGACAGCACTGTAGCAGCCTACACAAGGAGGTGCCAGAACCTCCTTCCTTGGAGGTTTTCAAGACGCAGCAAGACAAAGCTGTGGCCAACCTGATTTAGAATTGAGGATAGTCCTGCCTCATGCCCGAAGTTGATTCAAAGACTTCCAGGGGTCCTTTCCAGCCAATATTTCTGTGATTCTGCAAAACCCTTATAGCCTTGGGCAGGACTAAAAATCTGTACTGAAAATTCTTTGTTTAAACTTCATTCCTGGCTTCCAATAGACAAAAGACCATGGTAGAATAATGAAGCAGGGAGAATATCACTGAGAATATCCCATGGTTACATGAACCACCAAAACCCGGGCCATTTACAACTAGGGGCCTGTAAGAACACATAGATGGGCATCACCCCTTTTTCTTATTTTCTGTCACCTGTTGCGACAACACACCGAACGCAAGCTAAAGAGATTACCCCTGGATAAGACTCCAAGTGGGGATCTGCTGGAATGGAATAGCTGCCTGACCATATAATCCTCCTTTCTTCTTCTTCTTTATTTCTAGGATTCAAGCTAAAATCCCAGGTGCTAAGAGAAAGGCAGAGTAAAGCAGACATCAAGAATTCATCGACTACAGTAGTGAATAACAGGGGAATCTGGAGTGAAACAGCTCTGTTCTTACACTTTACTGCAAATTTATCGTTCTTTTTTTTCTTGACACCATAATCTTAGAAACATAAAACTCAGAAGCAGTGCTTTTCCCCTGCTGCTTCTGCACTTAGAATATTTGCAATCACTTGTGTCAAGCACTGAAGTATAGTAAAGAGAAAAGTGTACTAGATGTGTTTTTTTGTGTTGCTTATAAAGTGCATGATGGTGAGAGCCTAAATAATATTGACCTTTTTTATTTTATTTTTTTAGTGGTTTTCCTTCTTCTATTGGCATTGCTTCTATAACTTTTAATGTTACATGTGGCTAGGGGCTTTCCTGCTTAGCGCACTGATGCAATAGTTAAAATTGCTTCTACGTCACTGGGTTGCTGGTTGGATTCATCTTTATTAACTATATAGAATTGTAGACTGATGTTTTAGTGTTTTCCAGCACAAATAAAATAAACAGTAATCGGTACTTATAGTAATCAGTTTTGTATAACTCAAAAAAATGAAAACAAAACCCAGTACTTTTGTCGTAAGGAATTGACAGGCTGATTTACATGTATGGTAACTGGAAAGTTCCAGCATGTTAAATTTATTACAATTTGTATTACATTCTCTGTAGTTCCTAATGGACTTAATTATGGACTCTGAATATTTGCACTTATGTACTTGATACCGAATGCAGAAATAAATGTTACTAAATGTAAAAAGTTCTCCCTCTTGTTGCCACTGGGATTATCTTGAGACATGCAAACTGGACACATATTGTGCAACAAGAAGCATTTTCTCTCTGTCTCCCCTTGAGATCTGCACACACTTTGCCCTTACAAAATGGTGCAGTCCAACGAGATCATCTGTAGTACAGCTCATCTATCGGTTTCACATCTTGATGAGAACGGAAATAAAAGAAAGATCTTAGCACATAATTTGGTTTTTTTTACGGTGGTGTTAGCAAATAACAGGAACATGCAGTAATTGTCTCTTCCTCCATTTGCACGTTGTGGAAATCATAAGCAACACACTATGGGAGGGGTCAGCACAACACAAAGGACTTTTCTATTTCCTTATCATCATGTTACTCTCTTATCCAAAGCTGTTCTTTGAAATCTGCTTTAAACTGTGGGATCAATACTGAACCCAGAGGCTGGGAACTGAAATAAACATTTGCTCTTGTTTAAAGGTGAAGATTTTTAAAAATTGGGATTTGGTGTTTGACAGCCATCAGACAAGAGAAACAGCTGTTGAATAAAGTCTGAAGTGCTTCAAGACAAACAATTGGTTAAGTGCTGAATGATTTGCCTATTTGTGGAACATACCTGTAGAAATTTTTTTTTTTTTGGTATAAAAATGTGAACATCAAAACATTTTCAGCCAAATTGCAGATTTTTCTATGCAGAACTTATTTTTTCCACAAAGAACTAGATCCTTAAACACTTACCCGAACTTTTTGAATTGAAGTCTTTCCTTAGATTCATTCATTTAATTCACCTTCATCTCAGTTACACATGGATGTGGTGACATCTGTCCTAGGTCAGGCTGCAGTTCTGTTTGACTTGTATAAACGTACAACCCAAATGCACACGAGGAGTTCGTAGAAGCATTGGTATGGCTGTGGGCTAGTTAATTCTTGTGAGGAGTTTCAAATATCCTTATTTTCATTTAAGGTTTATATTTAAATATTCTTCTTTGCTCTCATTTAAAAATACTGGAGCGTCTTTTAAATGTCACCTGCGGCTAGATATGAACATTTTTTCTCAATGAAAAACCAAATGCCTCAAAGTGACATATGTTGCTTTTGATCAAATGGAATATGTCTGTTTTAGCATGTGTAGTTTGCAGCCAGGAGTTAAAATTCAACAGCTACCCCCAGCTTTATCTGTCTCTTAGACTTTCCTGCCAGTGTATTGAGATGGCCAGTATATACCCTGTATCTCTGAGGAAGACAGTACAGCCTGTGCAAGTGTCCTTGAGCATGAAGATTGACCTTCAGAATTCTTACTAATTACAAGATGAGTATGTGGGTCTAACATGTTAATTTTGAAAATAAGCACATTTAATGTCCCATCCCACCGGTCCCGAGCACCACCAATGCAGTTATACCCAAGACTAGCCTTTTGCAATGCTGAGCCCTAAGCAGGATTTAAAGGCTACATCTCCTGTACACTTGGAAATCAAACAAAATAAGACCTTCTGGCAGTCTAAATATTCTTAAGAGCCTCAATCAATAGAGACCAAGACCCTCATTCTTGTCTCCTCCAGCATGACCCTCTCTCTAAACCCACAGCCCTCCTCTCCAGATCCTCATCGCTCTGACTGTACCCCTGCACACCCACACCCTTTACTTCTATCTTTTCTCACATCCCACCTGTCCAACCCAGCTCCCAAACTTCCTTGCAGCCACCCTGACTTTATGTATATTTGGCAGTAACAACCTGCAAGTGTGCAAGTGCTGCTGAGCAGCTAGGATGGGTTAGAGTTGTGGGTGGAACCAATTTGAAAGACCATACTGGGACTCACCAGAAGCAGAGGACTTTAGCCAGGTCTTGGGTTGCTTGTGCTGCCCATGGCCACTATCACCTTACTGGGATCACAGCAGCATGTGATCTGGAACATGGAAGCTTGAAGAAAGCCATCATGCCTGTAGCTCCCATAAGCCTTGTTTGCAAACCCCTACTAACTCATGGTCCTGCTATAAAACTTGCAATGACAGAGCCCCTGTGCATATAGGGAGTGAAAGCTTGTGATGACCTTAGTGTTTGCTGGTAAGTCTCATTCATAGAGCAACACTATGGGGAGGGGTTAGACCACCATCTTTTTTGGTTTTCAAACAAGTAAGGGAAAAAAAACAACACTGAGCTCTATGTTTTAAATATTTTAGTGTGATTACAGTAGAATCTGAAGATACCACAATGACTCACATTCATGGGCTGAGCTGTTCTCTGAGGTACACAGGCTGTAAAGCCCTTTTGTTTCTGATCCTCATTTGCATTCAAAGTGAAGAGCAGCAGTAGACAAGCTTGACTGGTAAAAGCTGCAAACTTGTGAGGTTTTCTAGACAGGTGAAACCTGGGAAGCAGCTCTCACTGCCTGGGTAAAATGCCAGGGGGAGGGAGGGCATTACACCATTCTTTTGTCTTCAGAAGGTTCCTTGCCAGAGGAACCTGGACATGACACCATATCGCTAGTGCTTCAGGTGTCAGGTTGTCCCCCTAGTTCAAAGGCTGCTTTAACAAGACATGCAAGTGTATGAATGTTTTGAAGACCCATCTGACCAAGGGAGGTTTTCAGGTGGTTGGAGTTAGGTGTGCGCTAAATACCTTGCCCAAGCAGTCTCTCATCCTCTGTCTCTGGGTAGTTTGAGATGCTGATACTCCCTTTCTGGAGAGGAAGCTGAGAGGTTTCTAAGGTGGATGTCGCAGCTGGGAGGCTTGTTTAGATGCAAGGACAGGTCTGGGCCAGGCCTTCCAATGGCTGGGAACTGGCTGGCTAAGGTGAGGAAGATAGCTGTGTTTTGATCTGCTCAACATGGTGCTGCCTTTCGAGGAAGATCACAGGTCTACCTGCTGAGCTTACCTTGGAAAGCCAGACTCTGCTCATTTGAACTGAAACTAGCTTAACTCTGGCTTGGGGATGTGAAATCAAGAGTAGTGTGCTGGTGGGAGAAAAAATTTTGTTAGAACATCCTCACCTACAAATGTGTCTTTTGACAGATTTATATGGTTCTATGGCTTTAAAGTATTTTCTCTATGGTTTCACCTGTACCTTCCAGAAACTTTATAAGCCTGCTCCTAAACTGCTGCCTGTTAAGGAGAGGTTTGATAGTTACTGAAGAGCTCTGTCAGTGTTTTATGTCACTTGAATATCTGCCTATGTTCCTTGAAATGAATATTCCATTGGTAGTTTGATGTGAAATGTGAATACTCTTTAACGTCGTTGGTTTTGATTCCCTGCTTCTCAGTGCCTCAGCAGTATTTCACTCTTCTTCTAGCCTATGTATTTGCCTCTGAGTTGTTACTGATCTCTTCTATGCTTCCTCTGCTCTTTAATATTAATCTAGTGAGAATAGGATCATAAAACATGTCAGTGTCAGGAAAGCCCTGGAATTGGGAGGAGGTAAGAATGATATAACATTCTGTGAGCAGCTAATCCAGTTAAAGAGAGTCTGTCTTCTTCCCCACAGCTTTTGCTATCTCCCTGCACGCTTTCAGATGGCAGCTGGCTCCCATCCCTGCCCTGGTGGGTTACAAGTCAGTCAACTGTAAGCTTATCAGCCTTTCCTTCTCCATATGGACCCAGGGAAATATGTGGCAAGCCCATGTGTTTGCCCAGTGCAGCTTTGCAAACACCAAGTGTGATGTATTTCTTCCTGGCTCTTCTTAATATTTTCTTTTCTCAGGCAGAGAATTAAAAGATGCTCCATCAGTGAACTTGCATGCGAGCTTCCTGGGGTGCCGGGAATCAGTGGAGTGAGGCTGCTGGCATGAAGGAGCCTGGTAAGACTGGCTGGCACAAGCAGCCACTGCGGGACATATGGTATTTGGATAAGGGTGAGACATGTCCACTGATAGAAGAGTCAATAGCTGCAGTGCCTGAAAACGGAAGGAGGAATGGTCTCTATTTATTTCTGCCAGGCTTTCTTGCTGCTCAGCACCTTTATAGGAGGGAGTGGCAAAACCTTGCTCTCTGCCACGGTAGGGGAAAGAGACTGAGAGTGGACGCTCCTTCTCCACAGATGCGCGTGGAAATGGGAGTTGACTGTAAGTAGGTACATGGGCTTGATCTGCTTCTCTCTCTTACCTGACCTGTTCATTTACCTGTCTTTGATGTTTGCTCGTAAGTGAATGGTCAGCTCACCATCTGTTGGTGCTCTCCTCTGGTCAGCATCTAATCCAAGTAACTGCAGGCTAGCAATTCAGATGCCTGTGACTTGCCACTTCTACAACTCTACTTCCTTCTTTGTATAGGTAGCTGTTTTGGGGAGAGGATGAGCTCTGTAGAGCCAGAAAGGGCATCTGATGCCCCCTGAACCTGCTGCAAGCCCAGCTATATTCACCACCTCTGCAGCTCCCCTGGAAAGAGTGCTAAATCTACACGTATGCCAGATTTATAATCTGGGGGACATCACCGCGTGTGTACAAGGCAAGGTGAAGTTACATAGGCAGACAGGTATATGGGTAGATTGTTCTGTCTATTACCCTGGCAAGACCCCGTTGACTGGGATGTGCCAGTCTCTGCATTGCCCATGTCCTCATCTTCCCTTTCACTCCTGCTCTACCTCAGCCAAAATGCTGGGAGATGCTGAAGGGACGAGGATGAAAACAAGAGGATGGGATAGAGCAGAAGGAGTCTATCTAAGAAAACCAAAAGGCAAAGTAGCCCTGTGCTTACATGCTTTCATTGCTTTTCCCTCCTGTCTGCCCCTTAACGAGCAAGTCAGACTCATTTCTCATGTTCACTGAGTATCAAAGTGATTCAGCCTCAAGGTTGCAATTTATGCCTCCTCATGGCTCTTTTTGTTTAGGTTGAAAAAATAGTTCAGTCCAGTGAAGCTAATTGTCATTCACAGTAAGATCCCTCTGCGTATACTTCCCTTTATGAGGGAGCTGTAAAGAGGATATTAGTTACATTTTTACTTCTTTTATACAGCCCTCTAATTTAGCTAAAGTGATGTAAAGTAGCCCAGACCAGTCAAAAAATGTCTATAATGTTTTATAGATGTGACAAAAAAACCTCCTGATATGTAACATCCAGACAGTGCAGTGACTTGAATAGCAGATGTCTTTACACAAAATATTCTTCATTTGCCAAGTTAGAGATGAGGCCTAATTTCATTTCTCCTAATTCCACAGATGCTTGCTTGGAGAAACCACCATCCACACAATTATTAGCCTGTTACACTGAGTGAAAAACTGTCACCTTCGGCATAGGCTAAACATGATCACTGAACAGTTACCAGCAGAACATCAACTTAACTTGTCAATTATCAGCAAATTTGCAGAACTTAATTAGGAAGTGGTCGGGCTGTAACATTCTCAGAAGAACTCATTTGAGGAAGCACCTCTTCTATTCCGTCTTGTTGAAAATGTTGAAGTCCTGGAAACCTTCCTCACCTCTCTCTCCCCTCGAAACCTAGACAATTTACAACTTTTTGCAGCTGAAATATAAAGCTGTGATGAACTACAGAAAGCAAAACTATCAAAAAGTATACTCCAAGTTTTCACATGTCAGCTTAAAAAAACTTAAGGGGTATAAAATTCTGATACCACTAGTGCCACTTGAACACCAGACTCTCAGAAATAAGCTTAAATTTTAATTCTGACATTAGGAATCTCTCTTCATCTCAAAAGTGTTTTATCTCGCCCACTTTCCCAACAGCAATCACAAGTCTATGACTCACATACTATACCAACAGTGCAAATTAAAAGAAAAAATTGTTTCTACTGCCGTTTAGCCAAAGGTACTCCTACAGCTCTCCAGTCACAAGAGACTTGAGTAAGTCTGCCTTCTAGAGTGAAATGCTGTGGTCTGTGTTACGCAGGATGAACTACAGTATCATAACTTAAGTTTTGCAAAAGAAATCAGACAGAGAAGCTGCTATAGAGTCGTGTACCTGGAGTCTCTGATACGGTGCCGTGAGAGAAATTATGAGTGAAGCAGATAAAACTTCGATTAATATAAGATTTTAAGGAGATCTTCAGGAGCAGATGATAATTGGTAGCATTAAGAAGACAGGTCAGTACTGAAGTTTCCCAAATATCAGCCATATTTCAACTTTCAATACATAAAATGAAAATAAATAAAATACCCAAGATGCGGAGGATGCTAATGAGCTTTGCTAAAGATACGAAGTGATGAAGTATCGGAGGACACCATTGGGATGCCGTATGGAAGGAACTGGATAATCTTGAAACCCATGAGCAATAAAAATCGGATGATATTTTGCATCACAAATGCAACATTATGTCCTGGATTTATAACACAAAATTCTCTTGTTGGCTAGAATGTTGCTGGTTAGAAACAAATATTGGTGAGAAAACCCTGGTCGAACACAGTATGAAAGTGCTCAGTGCGGCAGAGAACTGCTATTAGTGGTATCCGAGGGAATGTAGCGGCCATTACAGGAATGGAATCCAGAAGAGTTTGGCTTCGTTACGCTAGCAAAATGAAGGCTGGGAAGGGGGGATATAGTTGCTCTTTACAGATATACTGGAGGTAAACACCAGGAAGGCTGAAAGCTGTTTAAGCTGGTGCTTAATTAAGCTGCTTAATGTTGACACAGAAAAAAAATTACATTCCATGGCTCCGGTTTGGAAAGTAAAATTTATTATTGGTCAGGGAAATTAACACTAGCTCCCAAATAGGAGTTAGAAACAAGCACTGTGAATCTAAGAGTCATTCAAGGCAGGAAATAGATTATATACAATAAGCAGATAAAATAAGTTCATAAAATAAGCAGATGGCAATTCCCCATGTGGCTCTTTTTGTGCTGAAAGTGAGTTTACAAGAGAGGATTGCAGGGAATCACACACGTTTTTTTTCCCAGCAATTATTGCACTAGTGCATTAACTATTAGAGAGTATCTGTGTTTATTTAGCAGGAGGAGAATTTTACAGATGCTCATCTGATATGGACAAGTAGATCTACTGAAGTCAGAGCAGCTCTCTCCAGATCATATGAAAGCAAAATTTGGCCCATTCTCTTTGGGAAGAAAAGATTGCCCTTGTCATTTATTATTAACTACTAATCTTCGTGATCCCAAGAAAGGTATTCCAGGCTCAGCAGAGACAACCAGGCACCAGTGATGCCATCATTAGACTTGTGACAAAATTCTAAAGGCTTGTCAACTCTTGCAAATGCACATGGGGCTTCATGCCTCCTCTTGTTTCCTGGGAGTTAGGAAGAGGTTATAAAGGCAGACTGGTCCATGTCTCCCTCTGTGAATCCTGTTTACTGTGACATAATTTTGTTCGCAGGGAAAAGGGCAACCAGATTAGATTCATTAGATTAGATTGTGATGGATAGGTTAATAGAAATGAGTGCAAACAAACCAAAAGTTTTTTTCTGGCATAAGTAAATAGAAGGGGAAAATCTACTGGAATTCAGTTCTTAGTTTTTACTCTAATAAACTTGTCAAGAAGCAGATGATATATGAGACATATAAATTTTCATTCGTGTTGAACACGTATTTGCTTTATCCATGTGCAGACTGTGAGTTGTAGTAAAAGGAAGGAAGGAGCAAATCCTCCTAGACAGCATTACCCCTGCTTACTCAGACCTAATACCCTGGTAGCTCTTGCAAGCTGGTGCCCAGCTACTCCCACCATAAGACTGGGCAGCGATTTGACTTTCCCCATTTGGTGATCAATGCAGTAGCTAAATTTATTTCTGATACAGGACAGCAATAAATTCCTAGAAGTCTGGAGCTAGAAATCAAAGTATTTCTTAGCTTAAATGTCCTGCTGCAGTTGTAAAACCATCCCAGTTTACGACCTATCCTTTGCTCATGTGTGCGCTTTATACATCTGTACCATATTTACCACCCTCATCTTTGACAGGAGTTTGAAAGTAACATCTGCAGATAAGGTCTGGTTGGACTAGCATGACAGCAATTAAAAAGGCATGTCTTTAGGAGAGGAGATAGCCCTGCAGAGAACCTTTCGTGCAGGAGCCACTAGGAATTTTCTGTTAAGTGTTAAAGAGCTTGAAGTCCTTCACAACTGTGGAAGTGTTTTAAGTTCTAGTGAAGCCCTGTCTTGAAATATCTGCTGGAAAAGAAGTTACTATTTCACATCAGAAGTCCTGATTTTGAGGCTGGTTTTGCAGAAAAAATGGTTATATTTCATTAGGAAACAGGAAAGTTACTATTGTTTTTCCACTAAAATCTACAATTCCACTGATAAATTTTACAAAGCTTCTGTATCACTGCAAGAGTGGGACCATAATTATTTAAAAAACCTAGGAAGAATGGTTAAAACATTACCTAGAAATGCTTCATTGCTTGAAGAGGAAACAACCTATAGTTTTTCATCAAGTATAATTTCCAGTTGAGGGGCTAAATTCACCAAGCAAATTGAGAATTTCTCCCCAGTACTTTGGTATTATACAAATCAATTTGTTTACTTGGCCCAGAGGTGCCTGAATTCCAGTCAGGTACAAAACTGCTTATGCTCTGCAAGCACTGAGTTCATTGAAGCCCGACTCCTGCCTAAGGCTTAAAAAGATTTTCACAAAAAGAGGGCCCTTCCCTTCTTCCTAACAAAGTTTTACCTTGTTGTTACCAAATTGGCTGACATGCAATGAACAGATGGCTTTTTTTTTAAAGCCAGATAGGACACTGGTTTCTACTGGTCTTCTACTGGTTCAGGTCTTCTACTGGTCCAGGTCTATGAGCAGGTCCAAGGATTACTGTCTTCACCCAGATAATGGTATTCTGCATGCAGTGAAATGAAGACATGGATCCATCTATTCTAGGGATTAACTGGAGATACTTTGCAGATTCAAACGGCAGAAGAGTGTTACCACAGTCTACAAGGTGGTGGACACTGATTGCCCCCATCTCCTGCAAACATCAGGAGGAGAGGATGATGCTCATCTCGCTTGGGATCAGGTCCTGTGTATGTACTCAACATACAGGATTAACAGCAGATCATTTAACACATGGCTGTTCTTGGCACAGTTCAATTTCCAAAGTAATTTCTTGGAGTGCTGGAGGTGAAGGATGGCACCACCTTTGCTGATTGTCCCTTGCTAAGCCATAAATCGATACTGATTGTGAACGAAGAAGGTCTCCAGTAATAGATTGGCAAGGTGGCAGCAGCCATAAATATGTAGGAAAGAAAGGGGCCATCTCCTAACAAGCTGGTTATCACCAGAGGAAAGTTGCAGCACTTTCTATTAGACTTTTTAAGATATTTAAAAAGAGGTTATATTATCCTGCTGATTATTTGTCTCTTTGAGCTTAGTTCACACGGAAATGATCGGCAGTGCCACCTGATATTGCCTCATACATTCACTATTTTATCTTCAATTTTGAATAGAGGATATTTGTTCTTAGAGCCTCTGTTTTTAGTGATAACTGTAAAATACAGATGACTGCAAACACAGATGACTGCATTTAAAAAGATCCACAGGAAAGCTTCAAAATGCAACTCAGTTGCAGCCTGCAGGCTTGGAAAAGCAAATAAAGAATTTAAGCTCTATTATTAATATTTTTAAATGTTGCATGTTTTGAAGGGGTGGGATGCCAGCATAGTCTCCAAGGCCAGAAATTATCAAGTTTAACTGCTAGGACCTAAAAGTACTGTATGCACGGTGTTTTGTGAGAAGGCCATTTCATATGTTGGCCACGACTCTTCTAGGTTTATTGTAATATTTTGATCTAATCTTGACGTGATTCATTGTCTGTGACAGAGGAAAGCCTCGAACCAGAAGCACAGAGGTTGCAACAATGAAGAAAATTCCTGATCAATCATCTGCTCCCCAAAAATGACTTCTACAAGGAACAACAACACAGCCGTTGTCCCCACGGATGCGATGCGGGGAAAGCGGTGAGGTCTTCTCCTGCCGAAGGCCTCCCTTGGATGCCTGTGCATGACCTCCCCGTCGGCTCCCCTGGGAGGCTGGCATGGGGTGGGGGCTGCACCCCCCCGTAAGCCCGGGAGGTCTGTTGGGGGGGACAGACCCAGCCTGAGCCCCTGGGAGGTCTGTCCCTCTGCCCCGGGGTGAGGGGATGGGGCTCGGCCCTGGGCCCTGAGAGCCTGGTTGCCTAGCAACAGCAAGGCCTGGCTGGGACACCATGTTGAGATCTGGCCCAGCTGCCATGTTGAGGCCTGGTCCGTCTGCCACAGCGCTCTCGTCCTCTGCAGTGGCGCCGGCCGCCCTCAGCCGCCTGCAGAGCCTGGGTGGGTGTGCGCAGGGCTCGGGGGCTGCTGAGGTGCCTCCTGCCCCGGCACTGGGAGGGGGGGCTGGTCTCCCTAGGGACAAACGTCCCCCTAGCCCCAGGCAGGTAGAAGCGGGGAAAGCCCCAAAGCCTGTGCTCTTCTGTATTTTGTACTGCGGGGATGCGTGGAGCCGGATCTTAATAGGGAAAGCGGGTATTATTTTACCTTAGCATTGGTTGCCGTTTTAAATGCCTGCCTAAGGAAATATGGCTAACGTTATCCCCATGGCTGCAGTGGCCCTGGACTGTCTTTTCCTGTTTAGCTGCAGCCTGGTTTACTGGGGCTGATGTGGAAGACATAAAGTCTGAAGGGTAGAGTCACTGCGAGTGTTTGGTTGGGAAGGGCCGTGTGTAGGCCGTGTGTTTCTAAATGAGATGGCTGCCATGGTTATTAATGCATTTCCTCCTTGTCTTTTTGGTTTTATTATCACATATGGGGCCATCTGGTTCCTCTGTGGGACTCCCAAGACCTTTTGGCAAGCATATATGTGAAGATGTCTAGGGTTTTTCCTCTTCAAGCCTTGCTACTACATCTTATTTCTGGAAACCTTGCTTAAAAAAGAGTTTTCATGGACAACTGCAGTCTCTACCTGTAACACAACCTCCTCGCTATCAACAGTGCTGACATTGTAGGGCAGGGTTGAGAAAAATCCTCCTTCCACTACAAGCCTGGTGGCACATTAAGAAAGCAAATGCACTTTGCGCAGTGGTTCAGGCGCTGTGGCAGGTGGTGCGAGACAGATGCTTGTGGTCCCCTCAGCCTCTCAAGTGAGCGTGTGGCATGGTATGTGAAGAAAGAAAGAAATTTTAAATATGCTCAAAGCACAAATTAATTCCTTTCAGATCTTGAGAGGTTAGAAGCCCTTGAATTGTCTTGAATGTTAATTTTTTTCCTGGGCCCTTCTTGGAAGATAAATGTGACCTATAGAATCACATTTATCACGGTGTCTCTTGTAAGAAATACAGCCTGCTTTCAGGGTAGCTGGATGGATTTTGGAGATGTAAAACTGGAACAATTCAGCAATCAGCAACTTGGTGCAAAGGCCTTCGGGAAGGAGATGAAGCAATGACTAAAAACAGAATAAATTTGCTTCAGAAGGAAAGATTAATCATCGTGCAAGAGAAGGATTGCTTCAAGTGTAAGCAAGGAAATTGCACTACAAGTAATAAAGGTAGCCAGAGAAAAAGGACCAAATAAACAAAGTACCAGGCGATACATTTCAAACAAGTTTTATCTGGCTCCAAAATACTCCTCTTTGAGAGGTAGGGGCAGGTGTGTATTAAGGCTGAGCAGTCTCGAGGGATGGATTCTGCGCTGGGGGACACTGCCTCTGGTTATCATTTCAAATTTTCCAATTTCAGAACATTCAAAACTTTCCATCTCTGTCAAATCTGTTTAACTGGAAGTTATTCTTGTCTAACAAAACTGGTTTCTTATAAATACAAGATTGGGCACAGCTTGTGGTTATAGATGTAAATCACAAAATATTCACTTCTGGAGGCCTCAGCTGTCAGACTAAGGAGTGTATGGGACTAGGGCTGAGCTTCCCTGTTACCTTTGAGATTGATTGCAGGGCATTATCTCAACAGCTTAGTTTCAAAGGCTGTACAATTATAATGTCCCTCAAAGAGCTTATAACCTAGGGGTCAGAAAAAGGCATACACAGATGAGACAAATGGCTTGGGGTGACATAAGCTGTAGTATGAGATCTAAGATGATGTGGAAACACTTCACCAGTAAACGTCCGTGGTCTCAGTACTCTTCCCTCCTGGCCACTGCCCGGTTGCAGTTCATCCCGTGCCCAAAGGAGCCAGTGGGATTGAGGAGGGATTTCAGGTGGGACAAAGCAGTGACAATAGTTTTTGAGAATGTGGTGTGCAAGCAGTGCTCTGCTGTGCAGGGAGGATGAACTGATGCTGTTCTGAAGCCAGAAGTTTGTGCCTGTGGCACTGAATGAGAGAGGCCAGGAGGGATGGAAAATGGATAGCTGACATTTTTTGCATATCACCTTGATTTTTATGCCACTTTTAAAAGGCTTAAAGGTTTGATTAGGAGAAGAGTTTTGGCAGTAAAGAGGGTGGGATAAAGAGCTGGTTGAATTTTGGAGCAGCATGTTTGAAAAAATAGCAAGACTTTTCTGAGGGATTTTTTTTTTAAAATAAAAAACTCTGTATTTAGGAAACCTATACTTCACTAACGTTGGTTTACATTTGGCATTTAGTTTTGGTTTAATAACAGGCATAGAAGGAAATTGAAAATACCTGAAAACTTTATCACAACTTTTTTCTGAAGGAGATGTTTCATCTAGGAAATATAGATTTTGAGAAAGCAAATGTAAGCACAAAAGAGGAGAGAAAATCAAATAGATAAAAAGAAATCAAGACGTGGTCTGGAAGAGAGAAGACCTAAAGGACTGGGAAAAAAGACTTCACAAGCAGAACTTAAATTAGTTTTTAACATGGATTTTCATCTATGCACAATGTGCCCTACATTTTATTATGTTTCTGAGGAAAACAGCTCATAGCTCTGTTGATTTTCAGATGGTAAAAGGACTGTGATTTCAGACTGCTGCTGTTAGAAAGAATTGTCTGGAATTATTACTAATTGGTGAAGCTGGGGCAAATTCCGCAAATTATACCACCCACTCTGCTGTTTGCTGCATATATGGGTTTGCTTTCTGACATCTGTCCTGCTGAGAGTTCACAGAAAATGCCATACTGGTAGGTGACCATCACCAGGCCTGAAGATGGGCAGGTAGGGCACAGGTAGTGGCTGCTCCTGGCCTTTGTTCCCACCAACTCTGGATAAAGATCCTAGTGAAATGAGACAGCTGCTAGTTTTCAAACAAGTTAGTAGGTCAAATTAAAAACAGAGTGCTCAGCTGGTTCATTGCCTTGTCTTCACTACAAATTCACTTATGCTTGGATTAAGAATTTTCTTTTTTTTTTGCCCCCTATGAGGATTTAGTCTCTGTTCCAAAATCAGAGTATAAAAAAAATTCATGCCACTGTAACAGGTACAACAATCTTTTGGATGCATTCAAATCCTTGCAATTATTATTCCAGCTCAAGCTAAATTAAATTTAACAATACAAAGAGTAGCTTCTGGAGTAACGTAAATCTCACTTCAGGCTTTGATGAATCCGGATTAGTATTTTTGGTTGGAAAGAGACATAATGAAGCCATGACTGCTTGGAAAAATTCTAAAGATTAGCTACACCCTGCTTAAAGGGAAATTATTTTGATCCACAGCTTTTACTTCAGTTTAATAACCTCTGTAAACTTCCCTGAATGACTCTTTTAAAGATTAATTCTGCAGAATTTAAGTTGGAAGCATTTTGTGACTGAAAATTTTACCAGGTCCTGTGGCCTTAATGTACCACTTGTGCATCTGCCTTTTCTATGCACCAGGAGGAGTGTGAAAGGTGCTGACCTACTTTAGAACAAGGCAAAAGAGATTTAGCAAATAATTTAAAAATAACTCCTCCTCTTTCAGAATTAGTATTGCAGAACAATAGAGCAATATTTGAAGCTTAAAAACTATGAATTTTAATTTCACTGCATTTTTCATTTAGAAAAACACTTGAAAAATGAAGACTCTGCATTCAGTGGGGAAATTGTGCAGTGTCTTGAAGATACTATTGCTGCTATTAAGAAATTGGTAAGAAAAATCTAATATTTAGTTATAAGTATATGGGAAAGAGTGAGTTGGTAACCATGAAATCAATCTTTTATGGTTGTAATATTAGAAATGTTCTCCCATGTGAGTTATATTCTACCTTAAGAGAGACACTTCGCTGCCTGCAGAAGTTTGGCTATAACGGAACAAACGAACCTGACTAGCATAGATCACACAGCTGATCCAAGCCTTAGCTTACCTGCTGGTGTTTTAATGGGGGAACAGTACATGCCATTTATACTCGGGGCTAGTGAAATCTGAGGAGTGTCCAGATTTCTGTTGAAGTAAACAGAGGAAGGGTCTTATGCTCAGCAGAGTAAATTGGGACTCAGGGTTGAAGTTCTGTTCCCAACTCTATTCTGTCTTCATAATTTGCTTTTGAGCAAGAGGTGTAAGCTCTGAACCTACAGTGACTTAGTAGGAGCATCACAAAAATCACCTGAAGGCAAAAGTCTACTTGTGTAGAGCTTTTTATATCATAAGGGTCTTAACACCTTCAGATGTAAGGGAGAAAGATAATGCTTCCCTCTCAGGGCTGCTGTGAGGATACACACACTGATGGTAGTGCATTCAGCAGATGGTACAGAGTTTAGCTGGTAGGTGGTTTGCCCTGTGACTAGGTGCAAAGGGATTTTTTTAACAATTTATCTTTCCTTGAAACAATTGCATTGTGTGTGTTAATAAGAGACAGTACAGCAATTATGAGCTGAGGATGGCTGTTCATAGGTAGCTAGCTTTTGCTGTAAGACCTCTGAAGCCATTAAAGCCAGAATGGCTTCAAACAGAAAGTATTTTAAAAGTATCTCCATAATGTGTTTGTCTAGGTAGGTGTAAATTTCGTAAAACTTCCCTTTCTCCTTCAGTAAGCCTCTAAATCATCTACTTCAGACCAGATCTGCATTCGTCTATCAGATGAGTGCTTTATGTAATGTGCTGAAATCATAAAGCTGTTTTCTTTTCCACTGCTTCAGCTAATTGAGGATGTAACTCATATGAAATTAAAACCTTCTACATATTTATTTTCCAGCTCCAAGTATTTCATTTTCCAAAGGAAATGGGAGTAATTTATATGTGTGCATATAGAATTTGCTCTGTAGACAGTAAATTTCAACAGTGTCTTTTCTTCCCACAGCGTCTCAGCTGGTGATTGTAACTGCTAGCAAAACTGAAGGAGAAAGATAGGACTGGTTTTATGCATCAGTTGTGATGCCAAAGCCAACATCCATTTAAGAACTGATCTCTTTTCCCAGGCATTTGGGGCTACAATTCTCAGTCACCCAAATTTGGGGATTCAGTTGTTTGAGGGCTTCTCCCACAATCAGTTCAGTCTGTTTTGTCTTGCTCCACCATCGCTCTAAAAGTGATCCTTCTCATACCATTAACCATGAACCAAAAGATGACTTTCTAGTGTGTCTCAAGGCTGGCTAGAGTCCCTCTTCTTCGGTATAGCTTCAGGCCACAGGGAAATGAGGCTTTTCTGTTGCTTAAATAACACCTTTCAAGCACAATGGCAGAAGCTGACAGCTAAGACTTTCCCTGCCAGCACAGCTTTTGTAGCAGAGATGTAGGTAACATCTTCCTGAAGATCATTAACAGTCAGAAGCCAACAGTTCCTGGAGATACATAGATTTGTTCAGCTAGCTGTAAAACAAATTATTTTGTTATTTCGTTATTTTGAAGTGTGAAAGGAAGGAGGAAAGAGAGCAAATATGAGCAAGGGGAATGATACATCTAGCCATGGAAAATACCCGGTATCAACTAACTAAAAAAATATGAAATAACAAATTTTGTAAGGAAGAAGTGCTTTTCCATCTGTTGTTGTATTACTCGGTTCTCACTTGTGGATTTTTTAATTGTCAGGAAGAAATTCGAAGGCATACCCTTGAATGCCTAGAAGAGGAGACTATAAAAAACAGCATTCTTCGCTTCAGAATGCAGAATTTTCCAGGAGAGATTATTGCAGAGATGACAGGTAGTACTGACTTAACTAGCTCTGAAAAAACCAAAAGAATTGAATTTTCTATACGTTTAAACAATTTGAAGTATTCTATAAAATAAATCTTACTGCTAAAGGTAAATCACTTTCAATAATAACTTACTAATGAAAGAAGGTAAGTGTTTGCTGATGTATGATACTGTGAGGGATTATTCTCTCACATGAGAGTGTAAATAAGAGATATCTTCACTGAAGACCATGCACAAGCACTAGAGGAATGACTGGAGAACTGCAGCATTCAGTTCTGACCCCACCCGTGCCACAGCCTTTCTCTGATACTTGAGATGGAGCACTTGAGTGCTGCAAGTTCCCTCCTTGTGGAGTGGGGTTAATAATGCTTATCTGATGTGACATTACTTTTGGGTGGGGTTCATCTGACCAAATGCTTATCAACTGTCTCTTTTAGACTGGAAAGAGAAAGAGGCACTTCTAGGCATGATTCATCTCACCCTAGAATAGCTGTTTAAAGCAAGTCAGAAGAATCATGAACTTGAAGTGCCTCTTTCTCTCCACTGGCTATGAAGGGAGGCTAAAGCATTAGCTCAAATGTAGGTATCTAGATGAAAACAAAGTTTGAGCTCTATTTCTCTTTTTTTCTCAGGTATGGCTTCACTTTTAAGATGATCAACCCATATTCTGCTACTACCCTTCTATTTACACTGTAGTCACAAAGCAAAGTGGTCAGGGAGTTGATCTAGATGACTTGTAGGATTTCTTCTTTTTGGGAGAAGCGAGAGAGTTGGAGTTCTTTATCTGGCTAACCATGAGGCTGCATGATTGTTCATGGTGGCAGAGGAGGAGGAATGGCAACGTGGCAGGGTGGCCGGGGAGAGCAGGACTACTCCTTTTGGAGTACTATGGAGTTAGATCAGCTTTAGGTTCATCCTGAAACAGCAAGCAGAGCTTTTCTTCCCCCCCCCCCCAGCTACGTTCTATGTTTGTTGATTACTTTCTTACAGCCAGTTTCCTCCCTCACCTTCTCTCTGCCTATAGCATGTGGTCGCTATGGAGTTAGTCGGTTGTTTATACTAGCTGTTCCCATTCTGCACTGCCTAAGTGTTTTTGTGTGGGTGGATGTACACTAATGTGACTGTTATCTCAGAAGCTGAAAAGATGCTGTAGTACAACGCCCCTGCACAGAGGAGCTTTAACCACAGTGCCTCTTCATGCAGGCTCTTCACTTTCACACAGCGGTGGCTCTTCTGGGAGAAATGCTACTGAATTTCGACCAAGGTGATCCTGCTCCTTGTCCCTGGCTGTCAGAGCTGGTTGTGCAGAAGATTTTTTTAGGGGGAAAGGAATAATTTTTATCAGTTCACTATATGTCTAGGGAATTTCTTAGACATATAGTATGAAAAAGAGCCATTGTTCTGTGAGAACACAACAGGCTGCTTCTTGTTGATAAATGTAGATGCCTCAAGGAAAATATGATAAGACTAAACTACTGAAACAAGGTATGTGATTTTAGGGATGTTAGTGTCTTAAAAACACAGCTATCCCTTACTAGGTGACAGTACCTATAGTAGTGAATTGAAGATTATGGATCAATCCCTTAATGCATTATCTCATATATACCTTTTTATAGCTAAGAGGCTTCTGCATGTTTTGTATTTATTTTTTAGCTCTTGTTACTGCTGCACGTGAATCTAGTGCTGCTAAGATAAATCAGCTGCAGTCTGCATTGAAAAGCATTGCTGATGAAATTGAATTACTGGATGAGAAGCAAACCCTTTGTGAAAGACAGAATGCTGCACTGTGGTATGTATTCATTTGAACAAGGAAAATGGTACTGGCAAGATGATTAAGGAGAACTGAAATGTTATCAAAACATGGCGAGTAGTGCTTGTCCCTCACCCCTGCAGCTAGCCACAAGTGTTCCTAGGCAACTCTTTGCTGCAGCAGCAAGCCTGATTTTTAAGATGTTGTTTCTTGAACAGCAGAGCCTGCCTGCTGCTGCCTGCCCTCTGATAAGCTAGCTTAGGAAAAACTGGCTGCAGCTTTGCTTCTCACATAGGTAGGGAGAGTTTTCTCTTTCAATAATTAATGTTAAGGAACTACTACAAACAAAAATCCTAGTTTTCAGTTAAAAAAAAACAACTGTGGAAGGAACTCTGAATCAGTAACTGTGCTAGAGATCCATCTTCATCTTCAAAAGTTACCCGAAGAGGATACAGAGACTTGGGAGATATTTGTTTTCTCCCTGCCAGATTTCATGTTACCATCACCTCTGCCATGCTGCTAGGGCTGTTCAAAAATAAATCACAATGCATTTTCTTAGGGGAAGTCTGCTTTCTTCATTCTTTCAGTGCTCGCAAGCAGCCCTTCCATTTTTAATGAAACTTGTGGAAAATAATCACATCAGAAAAAGTAAAACTGAAAAAGTTATAATACAAATAACTGAAAGCCATTTCATTGGAATGCAAAATAGTAGATGGTCATCATCACAGGTACCAGTGCATGTCACGCTTTATGATATGTATAGTGTTATAGTAGACTGAATTGCCAACGTATCGACAGGCAAGTATTCGTTTCGACGAACATCTGAACCAAGTCTTTGATCTGAATGAATGGTAGGAAAGATAATTTTCATCTATTTTTTTTTTTTCCAGTGAGGAGCAAGAATACTTGCGGACACAGTATAAAGAAAGAGTAGACTTGCTGAATGAAAGAATGGCAACGAAACAGAACACAAATGTTCTCTTAATTGAGACTTGTGAGAAAACAAGAGATACAGAAAGAGAAATAATCAGAGCAAAGGCAGCATTAGCAGAATTGAAAGAAAAAATAGCTGAAAAAATGAGTAAACTTGAGAAAGAGAAAGAAGAATGTGATAAAAAGGTAAAGGTTTTGAAATGTACGTCACAGTTTTACAGATGATAGTTATATAGTGCCAAAACCAAAATGACCTCAGAAATTATTCCAGATGTTGTATTTTGCTTTCTCATATGGAGCTAACATATGTCTCCACAGCAGCACAAACAGAAAAGTGACTCTCTTGACATTGGGTGCAGACATGCTGTTTTGACTTCCGTGTACATGCGCTTGTGTCTATGTGTGTGCGGGAGGTGTGTGTGTGTGTGTATACACACGCAAACATGCACACATCAAACTTGCATGGTATAAAATTTGTTTTCTAGCAGCACATCTCAGAATGTCATGTCTGTATTGGTGCTTCTTACTGACTGTGGGACAAATAATCATATGCTGGGAATACAACCCCTCCAGGCAAACTGCTTAAAAAAGAAAGGTACCTATATTTTCCAGCAAGGTCTGAGATAAGATTTTACTGTTTTTTATATTCTGCCCTACCTTCAGTTGTGTCTATTTGATATCCTTTCTGAACAATAACATAAAAACAGATGATCAGATTAAAAAAAAACTTTCTAGTAGAAAATACGGTATAATGAAGTTCCTACACTGGAATAAAATCACATGAGATTTTGACAGATCAGGTCCTAATTTGCATGTTATATTAATTAATTATTGTTTCTTTTTCTTATAGAATTTGGTCATTTGGTACATAGCTGTGGCTTTTGCAGAAAATTATTTTCTACCACTGTAAATTTTGTGCTCATTTAATTTTGGAAGGCTTCAGATGTTTTAATATAAATTTGTAAACCATGCACAGTACATTGCTTAATTAATTGTATTATTTTTCATGTAGAAGAGAGAAATGAAAAAAATCCTTGATACTCAGGAGGCAAAAACTTCCAAGAAAAAGCGTGAATTTGAAAACTTGAATATAAAATTTCTGGACCTACAGCGTTTGATAAGTCTGAATTCAACAGTAAGTTATATAAAAAATTATTTTGGTTCCTTAGTGCAAAGATCAAAATTCAATTTTATAATTGGTCAAAGTGAGGGGAATTTATAGCAAAATGCAACCTCTAGCTTTTAAGAAGAAAAATAAGCTTCATGCTAATTGACTGACATTATTAACTGTTAGTTCCTCAGTTGTAAAGTCACTTTCAAAAATAGAAGGTCCATATAGGTTTTTACCACCTTAATGAAACAGTTGGCTACTCTGTGCTGGTCAATCTATTTATCAGGACATTCTTATAGGGAATATTAAAAAAAGTCAGTGAGAGGATGACTTAGATCCCAGTCCAGCACATGCCTCTGGTGGAGCTAGTTGGAGGACTAGCTGAAAAACAGAAATGATAATCAACAGATATTTAGTGGATGCAAACTATGATATAGGGGGAAGAAATAGGAAGAAATTTAGAAAAGAAGACTCTGTTCAGATGTTATGAAAGAGTTTGTACTGGAAAAGTGTTGTAGAAACTAAAATAAGCAAGGAGACTATATTATGCTCAACTGCCTGGGAATGCATTCAGCAGTGTAAGTAACTCCACACTGGTGGACATGACAATTTTAAGGAGGCTCAAGACTTGGAAAGTCAAAGCTAATAGGGCTAAAAGACAACCAGGCTTTCTCTGTCTGCCCCTGCCTACTCTAGAACTACTTTTCCTTTTTTGCAGGGATAACTTATCAGAGAAAAGTAAGGAAAGATCAGTGTCATCATCTTTCCTTTTATGATTTCTTGCAGAGTTAACTCAAACTATGTGCATTCAGTTTAGCATCTGCTGAGTTACCTCAGCACTACTGAAACTGTACTGTAAAACTAATACAAGTGTAATGAGTTGAGCCAAATTGAGATGTAAAACATCATTTTCTGCGCTAGTCTTGCCAACTTCTGTTAGAAGCACTGCTGCCTTCCCAGTTGTCGTGGTTTAACCCCAGCCGGCCACTGAGCACCACCCAGCCGCTCACTCACTCCCCCCTGGGTGGGATGGGGGAGAGAATCAGAAGGGTAAAAGTGAGGAAACTCGTGGGTTGAGATAAAGACAGTTTATTAGGGAAAGCAAAAGCCACGCACGCAAGCAAAGCAAAACAAGGAATTCATTCACCACTTCCCATCGGCAGGCAGGTGTTCAGCCATCGCCAGGAAAGCAGGGCTCCATCACGCGTAACGGTTACTTGGGAAGACAAACACCATCACTCCGAATGACCCCTTCTTCTTCGCCCAGCCTTATATGCTGAGCATGATGTCATATGGTATGGAATAGCCCATTGGCCAACTGGGCCAGCCGTCCTGGCCACGCTCCCTCCCAGCCCCCCGTGCACCTGGCAGGGCACGGGAAGATGAAAAGTCCTTGACTAGGTAAACATTACTTAGCAACAACTAAAACATCAGTGTGTTATCAACATTATTCTCATACTACATCCAAAACACAGCACTGTACCAGTTAATAGGAAGAAAATCAACTCCATCCCAGCTGAAACCAGGACACAATAAAAGTCCTTTCTGTCTGAATGAGTACCATGTTAGCAAACGTTCCAGAATTGTACCTGAGTTAACTCTGCAGTGAGGTTCCCTTAAATGACAGATTTCATAGGTTAATTTTTAAAAGTTTCTTTTCATTACCAACCTGCATTGATTATTTTTTTTAACTCTTTCAGTGATTAAATACAATAAAAACAACCTTAACCACTGCTTCCTCAGTATTCTTTCTTTGCAGGCTGTAGTAATTTTGACTATGAAATCTCAGAGTGGTTAGAAAATAGTAGAGTCACATGCAGATGTTATGAAATCTTTAAAAAAAAAAAAAAGACCAGTGGCAGTAAAGGGATTTCTTATCTGCTGTTTTGAAAATTTCATATGTTTTGACATAGTTTATTTTTTTATAGGCTGTATTTAATGAGGAAATTCTCGTAGCAAAACTGAAAGAAAAAAGCAAGCAACTGGAAATAACCCTGGAGCTTAAAAAGACAGACAAGCTGGCACTCTCAGAAAAGAAGTAAGAATTACTAGACCATTTGATCTCATCTTTTTACTAAACCTGCATCAGTGTTTTCTGAGGGAATTTTTCCCTGATATTTAAGAAGAACCAAATTCTATAAAGTATGTGAATTATGTAAAGGGAATCTTTCTATTGGCTTTAGTGGCTACAATAAAGACTTGGAGGACAGCTGGAGTTGATCTAAATTAACTGTCAGGGAACAAATATTCACAAACAGTGCCCTTTGGACTAGAGTTATATTGTTATTCTAACAATATGCATGATAGGAAAGTCAGTCATTACTCCCTGCATATGCTATCATCATCCTATCAATGGAATACTTACCTTTGCTATGGCACAGAGATTTCCTCTTCTGTATGTTAACTGAGATGCAAAGCATCACAAATAATGTGAATAAGCAAAATAATCCAAATATCATTCTATGGCCTTGTCTATGTTACACCCATGGAGCTCAATGTGGAGATCCTCAATTTAGCATTATCCAGGCTAGCTCCATAGCTGCTTCTCTTCTGACTCTGCCAGAGGCCTTCTGAAGGGTTATATGACCAAAGTGATGGGGAAAAAAATTGAGACTCTTCCTGGTGTTTGAACCCATTTCCCTCTACAAGCTGAGCTAAGAATCCCTACAAAGAAGAAAATACAATTTCTTGGAAACTTGGGTAAAATTATTGCTCTGAACTCTACTATTTTTCTTGATGGCAGAACTAATTCATTAATGTCTTCATGAAATGAATGTTGCCATTAATTAACAATGTAATTACTGTAAAAAATGAGCTGCAGCCAGCATCCGGCCATGGCCCTTGATACTGTAGGCAGTTATAAATTGCTTATCTTTACTCTCCTGAGTATTAACTTCAGTAGGAATATTCGTGCTAGGGAAGTTGTCCATACTTATGTTTCAAGGGTCCAGATCGTTATGACCTGATGATGGCCACAGACCCATGGGCTATGGGGAATTTCATAGCCTGAGTGTAACAGAAGCATTGTCTTTCTGGTTTTTTTGTGCTGTATTTTTATAGCTGTATTGTGAATGTATTTTATATATTTTCGGGTGTTTGTCCTTCATAACACATTCTACTATTTGATGTAACAGATGAGTTAGGCAGTTGAGTTAAAGAAAGGATCTGGTCAATGTATTTTTTCCTTCACAATGTTTGGCATATTCTCAAAGCCTGGTCAATATGGATTTCTGCTTCTATATTTGTTTGCTATGAAACTACTAGGATGCTGGGGCTTTCTCTTCCTCTTTTTTCTTTTTGATATCCTCTCCTCCTTTGTACCAGACTTCTTTTTCAAATACTTCTTTAGGTAGGCTCATGCTTCTTGCATGACTCCTGCTTTGTATAGAAGATAGAAAAAGGAAGTGACTATCCCTTGTTCTGACTATATCCTGTAAAACATACAAACACACAATGTCCATCAGAAGCAAGAAGGATAAATCTATGCTCAAATTTTCTAATTTTAACCTGTGGACCTGTTGCTGGTAGGACTTATCTATCTGAAAGCCTGTCTGCTTTCTCCTTGTGTACTATTTCTATCAGTTTGTCTATAGAAAATATTGCCTCTCCCCACAAGCCTTCCTTGGCTTGTATTTTAAGATCTTGCAGTAGAAAGCCTAATAGTTCTGTATGTCCTTACCTTCTTTGCAGGTTTTATTCTCATCAGATGTATAAGAGGGAAGTAATGAATAAGGATATCTGAATGGAATAGAGCTCAAAATTATGCAGACATTGACACAGCTTATGTTCACATGAGGGGCCTGAGAATAAGAATGTATAATTTTTAATAGTTTTTAAAATATTTTTTTTGGTTAATACACTCCTAAGTATGTCTACGTTGGCTTTGTTTAATAGAATTCAGCTTGATTCTGAGTTACTGCTTTTACAATCAAAAATTGCCCAAGAAAAGGAGGATTTCGATAAGGAACTTGAAAAGGTAAGAGAGTTATTTTTATTCTGGCTCAGAGTTCTTACTAGGCCTTGTCTTGTTGAAACATTCAATGAGAACAGACCTGCACGAAGTGTAACATGTGAGGTGCTTTAGGTGCTTTGATTTGCCTGTGCCTGTGTGAGCAGGGAAAAGGGGCACAAACATTTGCAGCGCTTCTTGCCTCTGCCTTCTACTCTACTTGGGCTCTGGAGGTAGTGCTGGGGCAAGATCTGCTCTTCAACTGAGACCATGGGCTGGTGTTGAAAGACTTAAGGTGGGGTGAGCTTGAGGGTGTGGTCTTGTGAGCTGGGATGCAAGGGAATAGAGGGTTATAAGATTAGGATGTTGATTTGGAGGGAGTATATGAGAGATATACTCAATAAGAGAATGGGGCAGGCAGATGTATGTAGGAGGACTGTGGGGAGATTTGTTAACAAGGATTAGGTTGGGCGCCTGGTCTGTAAAGCTGAGTGTGCAGTTTTCATAGTCATTCTTGCTGGCTTGCTCCATGCTTTTTTACATTATTATTAACTTTTATTGCATGTGGAGAAAAGCTAACTAGTGGTGGCACTGTATCTGCTGAACCTGTGAAGGAATGCCAACTGCCTGAGATTATTGTTGTTATGTAGACTACACACATCTATCAGGGGGTGGTTTCCTAGTTATGTTCATAACCTCTCCTCCAGAGGTGTACATATCAAACAAGGTGGTGGTCCATTAAAAACTCTGCCACACTGACATTAAGCAGCACTAGGTGGAAGCCACATTCTCCTCATCCCATGGCCACCCTACCTGCTCTTCTACTGCATTCCCACCATCAAAAGCCAGGACCCCGATCATCATCTTCCTATTTCCTTTTTCTCTTCCACCGTCCTGCCCTTGCCTCTTCCATCTGGGACCCATGACTCCTACTTCCCTTCGCTTTGATATTGCGTGCCCACCATCCCAGAGTTCCTTCGTTGTCAAGCCTTCCCCATTCTCAATCACTCTTTGTAGTCCACACAGTGAAGTTACTACCTCCAGCTGGAGCAAGGTACCATGTGTCTGGGAGCAGCACACAGCTTGCAGGCTGTTTCAGAGTGGTTGGTTTGAATGAGGGCATGGAAATGAAGATCCAGAACCATGATCCTGATGTGATATCCATATATGTTAATTACATACATGCTGTGAATCTTGACTCATTATGAAGTTCTCTAAGATTTTTTGATGAAAGGCACTATAGCAGTATAGAATGTTATTATAAGGTAAAACAGAGACAGAAATATTAACCTAACATCTGTGGTCCTTTTTTCTAGACTAAGGAAGATCTATGCAATGCTAAATGCCTGAATAAAAAACTTAAATTAGAAAATAAAGCTGTGTGCCAGAAGTATGAACAAGTACTAGAAGAACAACAACACTGGGCTATAAAAAGGGATGAGATGGTGGCAAAGTAGGTTTCACCTGTCAGCTTTTGAATACAAATTTTTTAAGTTTGTGATTTTATGACTAAGGCTTTTCTTGCTACGTAAGGAGATCATGTTTCTGCCAAAGTATCTAACATTTCTTTTTTCTTCTGGTAGATTGGGGAAATTATCTGTTTTGTTGGATGAAAAGCTTGAATTTCTGAGAAATCATACGATGGAAAAGAAAAACCTAGAGAAGGAAATCAAAAATCTTGAAGACAGCCTACTGTATGTAATCTTTCAATATTGACAATAGTAAATGGTCTCAGTACCATTTACTCAGGAGTCCAGCTGGTTTAAGAGATTCTGAAATGTAACATTCAATAGGGAAGTTAAATGGGTTTATAAACTCTACTAGTAGGCTGGTATGAAACTTCATACAACAAAGAGGTTAGCTGCCAGTTACCCTAATTTAATCTGCAGTTTCTTATCACCAAGTAATGAACATACAAATAATGAAGGATATTGAAGCAGTGCAGAACGTGAAACTTCACAAGCAGTTGTGACTGTGAACTCCATACTGTGGTACCAGGTCTTGGACTAAGCCACCACCCATTTATGGTGGTATCTAAGAAAATCTGCTTTTACTCAGCTAAATCTAAGTAAGCACAGATTTGCCCTGTGCACAGAAGTGCTCTGAAAAAGAAATCTTTGGCTTGTGTAGTCTAAGCAGAACAGACATTCTGTGCCCTATGCAGTGGGGTATGGCTGGGAGGAGCGTGGCCAAAGTACTGCAGCTCTCTGTTAGCCTGTAGTTGGTGGAAGAGATTTGGGATTTTGCTGCCATAGGTGAGGCACGTGTGTATTGACCCCAGATATCCTGCATTGGACCCCGTTCACCTATTTGCTAGAGGATCAGGAGATCAGGGCCTTACGTTAATCAAATAATAACCAAATTCTGTCAGGTAAGAAGGGTAATCCTGACAAAAGGGAGATCTTTTCTTTTTGTCTCTGCTGGAGTGTCATCCTTTGCAAGAGAAAGTAAAAAGGTTCAGCCAATTAATCTTATGTCCCCCAAACCTAGCAGAGCCAAATATTTGCACACACTCTGTGTTAGAGTGACACCAGTTGTGCTGGTTCTGTGCAACATTTTCACAGTGTGGCACTGAAGGGGCTGTGCTCCTAGGGTCTTCCTGTTATCTAAATCCTCCAGAGGAATGTTTTGTTAACATGGAGTCGCCCTACTTATGGATATAATTATAACTAAAAAGTAAGAAAATAATTGCTTACCTCCCTTTTCATACTGAATAAGAAAACATACAATACATTTATTCTGCTTTGAAGGAAAAGAAGTACGTTTCTATCTTGATAGGATCAGTGTCTGCATTTTTCCTGACAAAGAGATATTGTTGCCATGTAAATGTGGGATGCAAAAAATAAGACCATGAGGTAGCCACACATTGCTAAAAAGGAGGTAGCCATGCACTGCTAAAGAGAAGGAGAACTTCTAATGACATGCAATGGACTCTACAGTGTAAAACTAAGTTAACAAGATAATGAGGTGAAACAATCATCGCGACACTAATTGGATATCTACACTAATGATAGTAAAGGAAAGGGTTGTAAGAGCTTTCTCCCAGAGCCAATCAGTTCTTAATTTCAGACTTTTAAACTCGACTACATGGAACTGTGCAAAATGCGTCGCAGCTCTGACCTCTTAGAAAAACTGATTGAAAAATCCCTTTTCCCCAGTCCCTGTCCCTGTACTTTCCTAGGTTTTTATTTTATGTTTGTACATAATTATCTTGTTCTGTGAATTTTCACTGGCTTCACAACATCCCTCTACATCAAACCCAAAATAATTTAATTTCAGTGTACATCACACAGACCTCCCAGTCACTTTAACAGGGTCACCAAGCCGCAAATAAAAATTAAGATCTCTTGTTAATTTTTACTTTCTCTAAAATTAATATGCAATGTATTCAGAATCTCACCATTCACCTTACAAGATTGACTGATTATTTTTTTCTTAATGAGCAATTTCAAATGAAGTCTGTCAGGTTTCATTCAAAGAGGGCAATCTTCAGTTGATTAAACCCACTGACCTGGGAAACCCACTGACGTGACAACAGTGAACATAGTTTTGGAAAGTATGGAATAGAAGTAGTATGATTTTTCAGGGGTGTCTAAGAATGATTTGGGACACATTCCGCAACTATTAAAATGTCTTACAGTTCTGGCTTGAGACATTTAGCTTTGTATTTGGAACAATAAAACCTTTGGAAGAAAGCCCCATACTATCTCTTCGTAAATCCTCATGGAGTTTGGAATGGGTGTTTCCCACCACCTTTGTGTCTTGAAGGAGTGAGAATCACTGGTTTCACACTACCAACCTTTTTTATTGTATTGAACTCTCCTAGCATGTGTTAAATACATATAAAGTTCATGCATTTTAATATTTACCACACATGATACACTAGAAAATACATACTAAGAAATTCAAATAAAGTGATTTGCCCATCTGGCCAGAAGTCCTACTTCTGAAAATACTCTTTCATAGTACTTGCTACTAATACATTAGAGTAATTGTTGATTTCTGAAACATCTGTTCTTGTGTTTTGCATTTGTTTATTGTTTCTGGCTTGAAAAATATACTCCTGGATTTGCCTTGGTTCCTAACAAGAGCCTCTTAATTTTAAACTGATGTTTCCAACCTGAGAAACAACAATGTGTTAACACACAGCTATGGTTGAACACTATAATATGTGTAGGTTTTTGAGATGTGACCCACAGGTACAATATTGTCTGTCTCCAACTACTGTAAGTGCTTACCATGTTGGTTGGTGGGAAGGAAATTTTGAAAAACTGTCCTAAAATTTCATCATAGAGTGAGCACTCGCCAAATCTTCAGCATTATTTCTGAAAGTATATCTTTTTTCCCCCCTAGAAATATCAGGGAGAGCTATGCAGAAGGGCTGGCATCTCTGAAGCAAGATTTGAAGACAGAAAATAAGATGAGGTGGGATAAACTAGAAAGTGTGCACTGTATCTTTAAAATAAAGCAGCAAATTAATGAGTTACTGCATCTTGTTGGTGCTATTATATCAGAGATACAAAATCAAAACCTTACTATGTAAATATTCAATGATATAATGGCAAATGAAAGGGCATCCCCTCAAGTATATCCATGGTTTCATTTGAATATTATTGCTATATTGCCAAGTGTTGAGAACCACTGAACTTACCGTACAAGTGGCTTTTAATCATTATGACACTAAATGTTCTACTTTATTTTATAAGCTATTTGGGATTTTCCCAGGGTATGGACACTTATGTAAGCTGTAAAACTGGGGGTTTATTTATTTATTTATTTTAATTAATTTCAATTAATGTTCATTGGTAGCTGATCCTGCACCTTTGAGGTCAATGAGAGCTTTGCCATTGAATTCAATGAGAAAAAAGTGTCTCAGTTCCCTGTACTATCAAGCACCCACAGCTCCAGCTAGGAAGTATGGGAGCTTTGTGTGCTGAGCACCTTTCAAAACCAGGTCCTCAGATTGGTGGGATCTGGGGTTCCAGCTGTCATATGGATAAATCCTTTGACAGAGTCAGTAAGAATGAGATACCCTTGCATTTTCATCTTTCTTCCTTGGACTTAGGTATTTTTCATTAGTTAAACAATGTTCTTCTACTGAATCTGTCTTTTTAGAATGCTTTTAGAGAGAATTGTAAGGAGCATGTTACACAAAGTTCACAAAAAGTCTAAGGGTTGTTTTATCTATATTCATAACATCTGCCATGAAGTAGTTTGCATCACTCTTCATATATGCACACACAACTACCCACAGTGGTGTGAGGTACCTATAGAAAAAGCCTTGAGTTGGATAAATCTAAGTGAATGATTGCAGCTGGAGATAAAGTGAAAGTGATATAAAGCTTTCCTGCTAGTTTTGAGTTTCTCAGCAGCTGCCAGATTTTAACTGAAGCTCTTGGGGATCTGTTCATACTGTTTGTCTAAACTCAATTTCGTGTGTCTGGTTCTTGAGGTGCTATCATTCCACATCAATATGGAGATACTTTCTTGTCAGAGCATTAAGACCTATGTACTTGATAGTTTTTTTGGTTTTTTTCTTCCACGAATGTCTCCTTGAATGTGAGATCCATGATGGGATTTTCACCTCCTCTTTATTATTGGCAAGGAAAAAAGTGGATTCATGAAAGTGCTTAGTCCCCTACAGTTGATAGGATACTCTCCAAAATAAACCCATTGTCTGCTCAGCTACTTCAGACTATCTCTGCAGCTCTGACTTCTCATTTGATTATTCTGCCATGTAAGGTGTAAAGAGATCTGGAGATTTCTTGGTCATCTAGTCCAGTCTGGTTCTCCCCTGAATATTACATCATAATTTTGTCTTCAAAAAATAATCATGCTCAATCCAAAAGGCCATTATTGCTTTCCCCCCTTACTTTCATTAAGATGTAATTCTAAAATCTTATTCTTTAGATGAATAAGAACAGTTTTTTCTGACTTCCAGTCTGCATTTTCACATAGACAGCTAGTGCTTTTTTGGTTTTGTATCAGTGTTGTCTTTTAACCTTTTCATAGTTTACAAACCCTAGGGTTTTATGAACGTGAAATTTTGTCCCTTCCAACCTTCCAATTTGCTAAGCTAAATTAACCATATTATTTGGTCCAGACTTAAACTAACTAATTTTAGACACAAAACAGAGGCACTTAAGT
Organism: Calonectris borealis; assembly: GCF_964195595.1. NCBI lineage: Eukaryota > Metazoa > Chordata > Aves > Procellariiformes > Procellariidae > Calonectris > Calonectris borealis. The sequence goes on along the minus strand of NC_134316.1, from coordinate 6,844,609 downwards.
GAGACTAGTCACCTTAAGACTCCTCCTCCAGGTTCAGTACAAACGGAGAGGCACTTTAAAAGGTTTTTATGACTTTTCATGCATGCCTCCTAGACTTCTATCTGAACTACTTTGACTGTAGTCCTGAAGTTACAGGATATATGCTTGAGTCTTCCAATCACTTAAATTAGGCTTGCAGTGCCTCTGATAATGTTGTCTCCCTTCTCTGTTTTCCTCCCAATTTCAATTTATTTCTGCTTATGTGTCTGTCACTAGAGTAATGCTTCAGTGGAAGCTACTGTACTTAGGAACGCAGAGAAAACTCTTTTTCTCAGAGGAGGAGAATATAAACAGAAAAGTTAATGGAAGAATAGAGGCTGGCAAAAAAAGGCATGCTGAACTACTTCTAGAGGTATGTTAAACAGCAGGTATTATAACCCATCACATCCAGTGTTACGATAGGTTCATGCTGTACATAATCGGAGTAATGTGATACCTAAGTAAGTAACCTCCAAGGGCCAATTCTTTGTAAGCTATTAAACATGATATCAGGTCTAAAGATCTTCAGTATCTAAAGATCTAAATATCTCCATTCTTGGAGATATTCAAAAGCCATTTGGACATGGTCCTGGGCAACTTGCGCTAAGTGGCCCTGCTTGAGCAGGGGGGTTGGACAAGATGACCTCCCCAGGTTCCTTCCAACCTCAACCATTCTGTGATTCTGTGATCTGACTTTAAAATAACAATTTTAAAGCAATTATTCATCTTAGCAGATGTTGTGTTTTAAATGCAGGTTGCTCTCATTTTGCTCTAATTGCTTATTTCTGAGTAGTCCAGGTAGACACTATGTATTTTAGAAATCACTGACCTTCATTTTGCTTTCCGTTATGAGATTGAAGACCTTGAGAAAGAGCTTTTTCAGTCTGAAAACCAAGTCAAAGCCCTGAGTGAAGAAGTAAATAAAAGGCAAAATGATTACAGGAATTATAATGAGGATTTTACTAACAAAATAAAATGCCTGGAGGTACGTTTTATTGTTCTTTTTATTAACCTTGGGAAGATTTCTGATGGATGAATTGGCAGTGTTTGTTGCACCTCATTGCAGCTATGCTCATTGGAGCTATGCTCAAATGTGACCCATCTGTCAGTAATTGTTTCAAGAAAATTGTCTACTTTTCAGGTTGGGGTTTTTTTATGGTCAAAAGTACTTAAGACCCTCAGATTGAGATACTGGAATCAGTACACAACCACATATGTATATGTGCATATATATATTCATGTACATAAGGGCATCTATGTCAAAAGAATGCAGTGAAGGTGTTTTGCAGAAGGGATGGGATGCCTCCCATTTTAAAATAAAAATATGTGCAGGACCAGATTCAGTCCTGAGATGCATCCAGTTTAGCTTTGTAGTGAACCTCCCAATGTGCAACCTGTTAATGTAGAATTTGTTTCATAATTTTTGGGTAAACAGGCCAACATTCAGGGAAATATGACAGCTTGATTTTAGACACTGGTCAAATTCTCCTCTGAATTATTGTTGTTGTAAATCTATTGGAGTGACTGATGGTGTGCAGGACATAACCCAAGGCTGCTTAGTGTCAGTGTTCTTTAAAACACTGATAAGCTTTCTTTCCCAAAGTAGGACACTGAAATGCTGAATATGAACTAAGCAGAGCTTTCAAAGATTTCAAGCGCTTCTCCAATCTTTGATATATAGCGTATGCTCTACCCTCAGGGAAACTGTCTGACTCTTGGTCAACAGTCTGATTTGAGATAGGATAAATCAGATGCAAGAGGTGTAGGAAATATCTTCTTCGTATGTCTGACCTTAGAAAGGCAGATTTACAGAAGGCCTTGAGGATCTTTCTCATTTTGCTGGTGGAGAGGTTATGCTCCCATATCATGCAAGACACTTATGGTCTCATGTAACTGCTCAAGCTTCCCTAAAAATCAGGGCTGAGACTGTCACTGCTAAATAAACAATTGTGCTGGATTCATTCTCATGCTCTTCCTGGCAGTTGAGCTATGCAGAATATACAAAAGAGATGCTAAATATACCTCAACTCTCTGTCTTTTCTTTAATATGATCCCTTCTAAAAGAGTTTTTCTCTCATCTAATATAGTGCTGATGGAACTGTTATCAGAGGGTTGCCCTTTCCCTTGTGGCCTGGTCAGAGCCAGGTTGAAAAAGTAATTGTAACTGTTTATTTTCATTCAGTGACACAATGTAACATTTTCTCTTTTTTAAAATTCTTTTCCTGCTTTGCTTTCATTTCATACCATTTTGATGAAACAATTGAAGTTGCTTTTTTTTCTTCCCCATTTTTCTTTTGGAGCTTTCAGCATTTTCTTGCACTTGCTCTCCACTATTTTAATCTGCAAAATGATTCTGTCTGAATGCTGTCTCATGGAGATGGTCTGTGCGAGAGTCATGTCAGATCAGGTTCATTCTGCTCTGTCTGGAGCACCATGGTGATGCATTATATCAAAGTAGCCCATAGAAATGAGACTCAAATCACCTTTCTTTTTCTGCCTTCTTCACATACCTGTATCTGCCAAGGGAGCCATTTCGTCTGTTCTCCTCCAGTTTTTTCACTCTTTTTAACCATCCTTCTGCTATAGTCCTTAAAAAAAAATACAGCTCATGAGCATATCCAAACATCTGTACTTTGAGGTTTTCTGATATTTCTAGTCTTTGATCACAGGAGTGGATACAAATTACCTGACTTCAGAGTCTCAGAGGGAGCAAAAATATGTAGTGCAGCATTTGACATTAATGTCCTGTAAAGAAGTGAGTTCAGAGTCCTGGTGTTACTTCACATCCTGGGCCCAATTTCATTTCTCTGTATGGCTTTATTTCCTGGGTGTCATCTTGTCTCTCTCTTAATATTGTTCTTCAAGTCTCCCAGTCTATATAGGTTGTTCCTGTTCTCCCTTTCTGTGTTTTTACCTATTGCAGCAAAAGAGAAGAGATGTATTTTTCCACTGAAAAGTCATTTAACTCATGACTTGTGTTTCTTTGGCCCTAACTAAGATGAGATTCCACTATGCTGAGAGATGCATATACATCGAATTAGACTTTTTTTTTTGCTTTAAAACCAAAGATCAGATTTTTTTAAAGCTAAGGAATGAGACAGAGAAAGATTAAAATGTACAGATTTGTAATGGTATTTACAATGTGATTATCTGCTTTGTCTTTAAGTGCTAATAGTTCTTCTTCCCCATGTTGATATAATAGAGTGCAAAGATTCCCAGGCTGGTAAGTCTGTGCAGCCCTGTTATAGGGGGATGTACAGCTCAGATCCAGGAGCATTGTAGTTACGTTTGTACTAAACAAATATTAGTATGATCGAAAAAATATGCTTATGGCTGGGCATGGAGCAACAACATGAGACAGAATGACATGCTGGTAGGAAAGCATGTGGAATAACGTGAAAGCACTCCATATTTGTGGTAAGACAAAGAAATATTTAAGTTTGTTTTGCTTCACTGATGGGTCAGCAGAATCAAATGTCTAGTATACTAATGCCAGCATCAGAAAAGTAACATTTCAGGCAAGGATAGGAAGGAACCAGTTAGCAAGCATACCTAGGGAACTCACATGCCTTCAGATCATCTGCGTCTAATAAAATTCACCTTCAGGTAGTTAAGTGGCTGAAGCCATTTCAGAGCTATTCATGATTATATTTAAGTGTACATCAAGAGTAGGTGAGTGAAGCTCAAATCAACTTCAGTTCCCAAAATAGCCATACTGGGTAAGACACAAAGTTGGTCCTACCAGGATCCTGTCTTCTGCAGTGATCAATAGTCCTGCTCGGTGAAGTAATGTAAGAACAGTCAAATATAGAATGACCCTTCTTTTGTATAATCTCTGAGACAAATGAAGTGTCAGGAACTTCTTTGGATGGAGATGGTATCTGCATTTAATAGCTTTTGATGGAATTTTATGCTATGCTGAATCTTCAGTGCAATATTCTCCCATCACTTATTGATTCTTTTAGCTCGCATATACATTTATCCTATAACATATAATTTATTTAGTAAGGACAAGAATTTTCTTTTGTTTTAAACCTGCAGTCTCAAAGGTTTATTGGCATCTTGCAGCTCTTGTATTATGAGAAACAGTGAATAACTGTTGTCTTCACATCTTCTTCAGCAAAGGTGTGTGATTTTTACACATCTTTATTGTATGTCCCTTCAGTTGTCTCTTTTCCAGGCTGAAGAATCCCAGGTGAAAAACAGTTGGAAAAATCATCCTAGATAATAGTTACCCATGCTTTACTGACAAAATAGAATAATGGTCCCCGTTAGTTTGCAGGAGGTCTGCTCTCATACCGGAATTAATCTGTTTTTTTCCTTAATGACTCAGGTGATAGGATAGAGCGAATGCTTATCGGACCTGCAGATGACAAACACGATAAGAGTAGGAGCACCCTCTGCAGGGCAGAACTAGAATTCAGAATTATTTTAGCAAGTTGGAGAAGTAATTTTGGTGAAAAAAGGTCAAAATAAAAAAAAGAATCCATATTTTTGCATTTAGGTACAAACAATTATCTGTACAAATCCATCATAAAGGTGATATTTAGGCACTGATAAATAGAACTAAAGCTGAAAAGATGAACATAAGCCAACAAAGATTTGTAGTAATGAAAAAGACAACTGTCAAACCAGCCTGTATAAAAAGGCAGATAGCCTGGCAAGGCTTATGATGTATGTTCTCTACTGTAGCTGGTTTTAGTAGGACACATCTGGAGTACAGTGTCTGGTATTGATCACCTCATTTAAAGGAGGATGTACATTATTTTGAGATCCAAGAGGAGTTCAGTAAAGATGACCAAAAAAAGGTTGAGGAAATGTGCAACTTTCCCATTTAAAATAGGTAAATCGAAGAGAAGACATGGTAGTAACTACCAAATAAATAAAGATTTGTAGCAAGATGATAAGCTTTTCTCCTTGTCCACAAGACAAATAACAGGGAACAGAATAGATTTAACTTAAGAAAAAGTTAGGCTCTAAGAAAGCATTGGTAACACAAATAGTAAAACCCTGGAATCAGTTGTCTGAGACATGGTATCTCTACCACTAGGGTTTTTAAGGACAAATCAAACATCTGTCATGGGTACTTAGGTCTAATTGATTCTGCTGTAGAGCAGAGAGATGGACTAAGATGACCTCTTGGGATCCCTTCCAGTATTCTTTTCTCTGTTTTTTTTTTTCCTCTGGATATGTTGAATTATTAATGCATTAAATGCTGCATAGATAGATTACTGATTAATATTTAGTTTCATTAAAGAATGACATCAAAACTGCAACTGAAAATCTACTTAAAAAAGAACAAGAATTAAACATAAGCAGGCTAACACTGGAAGAAACCCAGAGAGAAACAGAAGAGAAGGGTACAAAATATGAAGAACTGAGGAAATCATTTTTAGGTAAGTATTAAGTAACTCCTCTACATAGTGGGGCTTTCTCTTGCTGTTTCCAAAACCAGCGTGCCATAGCCCTTTATCTGCCTATGGCTCAAGTGAACTAGGAAGCATGTGTAAATTGAGCTCTTTGCAACAACTGGAATCTATAGACATGGCCATAACACAAATATAAAGCATTTTTAAAAAAATGCCAGATCAGTTAAACAAGTCACTTACTGATAGAACCTAGTTTTATTTATAACAGCTTAACTCTGATGTTCAGTCATTATGCTGTCTAAAAACCCTCTCTCTGCTTTGTAGAAAAGAAAGATGAAGAGGAACGAGTCAAAAGAGCCATTCAGCAGTCAATCAAAACTACCGAGATGCTTGAGGAGGACACGGTAATAATTTAAAACTTAGCTGTATTACTTCTGCAAAGTTTCCACCACCAGCTTTATTTCCTCCCAGTAAAGACCAGGCACCCATGGAGACTAGGACTGGGAGGGACAGGCTGGGGACATACTTTGCTCTCTGTTGTTGTGCTCCCATCTGGGGGATGCCTCAGACCTCAGCCCAGCCTGTAACCCAGCATTTAAATCAAGTTGCCCTTGTGCTTGATTTTGCATTCCTTAGGCACGTCAGCAAGTCAAAAAGAAGCTGGTGAACTAAGGGCATTTGTGAACCTGCTTCTATGCAGATGCTTGCTACTGCTAGGGCAGGAATTTCTGCCACTTCAGTAACTCATATTTGAAAAATCTTTTTGTAACCTTGCCTCTTTACCTGTATTTCTCATTTCTGACTTCAGGCACTCAATCAGCACCAGTGTGAGGAGAGAGAAATTTGTATAGCTGTGGGGGTAGTTGCAGCGGCTCAAAATGTCTGAGGCGTGGGGCATCTACTGCTCCCAGCCGGAGTGTCCCTGCAGAGCTCACACAGTGGCTGCCTGATAGCCACCCTCAGACCTGCTACAGCTGATGAGCCTGACTGCGGTAGCCACAGTGCATGTCAGACTGCTGGGCCTGCAGTACATGGTTCCAGTATGTACTGGGGCCATTTGCTTAGGGCTGCTGGGCATCAGGCAGCCTGGCCAGACCTTGCTTCAGCCGGGCTGTACATCGAGGCAAACAGATTGCTTTTGCCTTCTGTTTCTCTGCCAGAACAAAACTTTTAGGTGGAAGACGAACACAGTCACACCTTCTGCTGTTAATAGGAAGAATTAAAGTGTCTTTAGTTACTGAGAAGCGTAAGACAAGCTCAATAAACTACATAAAAGGCTCTTACGAGATGGGTCAGATTGCAGGATTTGTGCCCCAGTGGTCTGGTAATGGGCAAATCTCTCTGATGAGCTCCACAGAAGTGACTTCAACACAGAAATTCTCTCTGTTCAGAAAAGGGAGACCTCTTTTTCCAACCATATTAGAATAGGAACAGCACAACAAAACAGTTGTGTACACCTGAGCCTCCAGTGACAGAAAAGTGATGCTCCTGTCATTGGGTGACCCTGCAGCAGGAAGGTCACTTCATGTCAGAGCTGGTTCCTTTCTTGTGGACTGTTAGCAATCGCTTCCCCACTCTGTATCTCTTCCTCCTTGTTGGTAAGAGGGCATAGATACCTGTCTCAGATGGTACTTTGAAATTTTTAAATGAAAGCTGCCACATAACAAAAACTCTTTTCACTTTATTTAATTAAAAAATACTGTATAAAGATCAGATAGCAGTGAAGAGTTTATTATTAACAGCTGGAGCTGAGGAACGAATTGTGGATCAAGCGTGAGGCTGCAATTGGCCAGTTGAAAAATCATACAGAGAGTATGAAGCTGCTAGAACGAGACATCTATGAGATCAACAGGAAGCTTGACATTGTGAACACCGAGAACTGCAGATTCAAATTAGTGAGTATATTGAAGCTTGACAGTGTTCCTTCTCAGTATGAAGTTCTCTGTTCATTTTTCATTTCACAGACAACTAGCCACGGAAGATGACGAAACATAAACATCACAGGGCAAACCTGGCCTTTTAAATGAATGTGTGGGGCTGTGTTTAATTTGGAAGGAAACAAAGAGGAATATCCAAGGGCAAGGCATCTCCCTGAGGCATAATCAACATCGTATATCTGCTGCATTCAGTCAGGGATTGTAGGAAAAGGCCTTCCTGCTACATGAAGGGGGCTGAGATGAATGTGAGATGTAGAATAGGCCTGTGCAATTTGGAATATATGCTTTTGAAAATATTCTGTATACCTTTCAGGCCCTAGGTTATCAGAGTAGTAGAATCTCCTTCCCCGTAAAACACAAGAATTAAAAGTGATCTTATCGCCAACCGTTACCAGGCTGCCACCCGGACCTGAACCCCCGTTTGTGCAGCCACGTGGGCTACATTTCTGAGACAACCTGAACCCGGTGCACCATTTGCTGCCTGCAAGCACAGAGCTCTACCGCTGTGAGGGCAGCTGCCCGAGTCTGTGTGTGCTAGCACTGCAGATGCTAGGTACCAGCTACTCTGCAGCTCTATCTGATTACATCCTTATGGAAGCAAAGGCTTGCCTCAGGAAGAAAACTCTTGGTTACACTATGAACATCCCTCTCCTTATGTTCAGTTCACTAACAGAAGCTGAGAAGCTCTGGTTTTTCTGATGCCTATATTGCACCAGGGAATGCTGTTTAATGTGCCTCACCTGGGCCACCTAACACGTTTCAGCCAAACCTAGGACAGTACAAGCTGGGTCCTGGTAGAGCTGGATGAGTCCATCCTGTTTTGGGGGAGCAAATGAGGAAGAGTTTCCCTGTTTGTGCACAACCTGTGCTGCTCCAGCTGTTCTCAGCATCTTCATCCATTTTATTTGGTAGCATAGACATAGATGGCCTGTGTTGATTTTTGGCAACTGTTAAAATTTCTTCAACAAGATGAAATGACACTGTTGTTGAAACAAAGCGTGTCCAGAGACATACCTTAACCTTTGTATTTCCATAAGCTAAAACTCCGCTTGTTTTTCCTGATCTCTCTAGAAATAGTGAAACCACTTGGAAATTATTTAGAAAACTATGGCAACTATTCTGTTATAATTATTTTTTTCACAGTGCAATGCGCAGATAAAAGAAGATATTTTTGCAATGAATTCTGAAGCAGAAAGCCACAAGTCAGCCACAGTCAAAATCCTGAATGACCTAGCAGTGCTTTATGGTAACATGTAATAATGATTTCAAAACAAAAAAGTGACATTTTTTTAAGAATATCTTTCAGTCCTTATGTCTTTTTTGGCACAGCAATCTTCCATATTTTAATTGTTGACTTTGTTGTAGATCTTCTCCTGAAGGGATGGTCAGAGGAGAGCTTTATTCAAAAGGTGAATTTCAATTTTCTATCATACTGTTTTGCATAAATATATTTCAGTTACCATGTAAAAAATAACATTTTATATTGCAAATAAAGCACTACAATTTTTTAAGTCAAGTAGGGGCAAAGTATTAAACCTATGTTTTCCAGCACTGTATAAAAGTCCTGGCTATAAAAATAATTTTCCCCAATATTGTTCCTTTTGCTGGTCTTATATTCAATCCTTAAACCTGTGCAGTCTCCCTGTATCTAACATTGTTGCTGCTCTACATTCAGCTCATCAACCTTGTAATATTTTTCCAGTTGGGGATAGCCTTCATTTTGAACAGAAATTAAACGAAACTATCACGTAAGAAAGTTTTTCACCAGTTATTCCATTAGAAAGGCAAACTTTGCTTTTTTTTATGCAAGGATTGGGTGGTTAATGAAAACTTTTAGCAGAGCTACAGGTCTGGTGACCACTCAAGCTGTGGGAAAACAAGATAAATAAAACAAGTTTTATAATATTTTGTGAGGTTTGGGTTTTTTTCCTTTTAAGAAAAAGTAAATTCTACGCTGTGTCATTACAGGAATTTCTGGAGAATGAACAGGAAATTCTGAATGCAGTGACAGTTCTGGCAACAAAAATTCAACAACGAGAGGAAAAGATTGGTGATATTAATAGCAGGCTACAAAATAGGCTGGAAGGACTGACTTCTCTGTTTGACAAAAAATCTAGAATGGATGATCAGTGTAAGATACACTAAACTTTTTCTTTTCCACCTTTTTTTTTTTTTTAATCCCAGAATATGTTAATTCTTAGCAGTTTGTGATAAAACACAAGCAGTACAGCCATGTTCTATCTGATCGCTCTGCTACAGATTGAGACCCAGTGGTACATTTATTAGAAGAACTAGGCATGCTTTATAACATAGCCTGGATATTATTGTCTTTAATTTCCACTTTCTAAAGGCTTGTGATAATAACAGTGAGGGGGCTGTAAAATAGTCTGAGCATCACTGATCTATATGTTTGCTTTTCCACAAAGGATAAATAAAACTAACAGACCCCAACTCCCATAGCTTATGATTGCATAGTTATCACTGTAGGACCATATGGTTAATTAATGTTTATATTCTCTAGAATTTTACATGTGGGCAATTTGTACTGCTGTTTCCATTTAAATGAACAATATTCTATACTCTTGTCTTGGAGAGGGGTGATATTACATAGGGGCCCGAGGCACATACAAATCATTTGCGTCAGGGTCTCTTTTAACTCAAACCTATAGATACCTGCTTTACTTGTTAGTTCACAGAGGTCTCATTTGTAATGAGTAACAGGTTTGGTCACTGTATGACCATTGTCTTGTTACGGAATGTGGTTTTTGTACATATTAAATGTGAAAGGCTATGGCATACAGGCTGCTTTGAAATCATTGAGTCTGGGTAATGTGACAGGAAACAAGGGAGAGGAATGATGAATTTTTAGAGGAAGAGGATGTCCCTGGAAGGAAGTCAGGCAGAGAGGGGAAGGATGGTGAACATACAGCAGAAGAGACTCCTGCTTCATCTGAAGGCCAACGCCAGTATTATTTTCTGTGTCAATTGTGCAGGTCAGGTTTCTTCACAAGGAGCCGGCACAAAAACATTGCTTAGTCATTCAAAACTGCATGTATTAATTTAACTGCGTTTACCTAACTCTTTGGCTGCCATTATGTTTTTTTTATGTTAGTGAGAGACAGTGATAAAAAGAGTGTCTAATTTGTATTTTACATTCCGGGTTTTGCTGAAGGCTAAAGCACTGGAGCCCAGCAGGAAGGTCAGTGTTTGGTTAGGCTGTGCATGGTCCATGGGGTGCACTGCCTTCCTGTAAGCTCTGCTCGTAAGAGAGTCCCTCTTTCTGCAGCCTTCAAAATTAATATATGATTCCTTAGACCTATCAAAAGATGTACTCTTTACTACAGCTAATGTTACCTGGGAGTTGTTACTTTTCTTTTTAAAAACAATATATAGGCCAACTTTTAAACATATCCATATATTGAAATGCACATAAAAGTGCACAGTCCTCAGTACTGCACCTTTGCAAATGGCTTTTCCTGCACGGTGCTGCACTGGCTGCTCACATGCCTACTGTGCGTGTACTGATGTGACAGCTGTGCAAACGTAGACACAAAGCTGTGTTTAGGCCATTTTAAAGAAAAATATGCCTATGACTCTGTCAGTTATGGAAATGGTATTTTAACACATGAGTTTTAAAACCATACTTTTAGAACTGTCGTCTAAACTCATATGTCTGCAAATTATATTTTCTATGCAGCAATATAGAAAGAATTTATTTGATTTCCTTAAGGAGATCAATTACTTCCTTAATCCCTAAATAAACCCTTACTTCTGCATGCAAGACTTAGCATGTTTGCACACTGGTTTTAGAAGCAGTGAACCTGTCAATTGGTATTTCACAAAAAAAAGCTATCAGGAAAGGCTTATCGTATGAAATGAAATCAAATATGTAGAGAAAGAGGAGAGCGACATCGCGAGGCAGCCTGGCTGAGACGACACTCCTGAAAGGCCCTGCGCTGCTGGCAGGCTCTGTCCTTAGCAATGTTGATAGGTAATAGAATAAAGAAGGCGTTACCGTCACACTTAAATATAGAAATATACACTGTTATTTGCACTGCTGCAGCAAATGATGCGTGGGATCAACTGCCAGCGGAGCTACTACCCTGGATTCTGGGAGAGCAGACCTCAGGCTGCTCAAGGAACTAGCTAGTAAGGTCCCCTGGGAGTCTGCTTTCGAGGGTATTGGTGTCCATAAACGCTGGTCACTTTTTAAGAGCCATTTCTTAAGAGCACAGGAGCGGGCAATTCCCCTGTGTCGCAAGTCAAGCAAGAAGGGCAGGAGGCTGGCTTGGCTGACCAGGAATCTCCTTTGGGAACTTAGGCGGCAAATGAAAGTGTACGGGCTTTGGAAAGGGATCTGGGGGTGTTGGTTGATGTAAACTCAATGGGAGTCAACAACGTGCCCTGGCGGCCAAAAGGGCCAGCCATCTCCTGGGGTGCGCTAGGCACGGTATAGCCAGCCCGTGCAAAGAAGGGATTGACCCACTATACTCAGTACTGGTGCGGCCTCACCTCCAGTACTGTGTGCAGTTTTGGGCACCACAACGTAGGAAGGATGTAGAAAGATCAGAATGTGTCCAAAGGAGGGCAACAAAGATGGTGAAAGGACTAGCGGGCACGTCCTTATGAGGCGCGGCTGAGGCCACGGGGTTTGTTCAGCTTAGAGGAGAGGAGACTGAGGGGTGACCGCGCTGCTGTCCACAACGCCCGCAGGACGGGGAGCGGAGAGGGAGGTGCTGATGCTTCTCTCTGGGGTCTGGTGAGAGGACGCGAAGGAATGGCTTAAAGCTGCGTCAAGGGGAGTTCGGACTGGACATTAGGAAAAAGTTCTTCAGGGAGAGGGTGGTCAAGCAGTGGAACGAGCTCCCCCCAGGAAACGGTCATGGCCCGAGCCTCTTGGTACTCAGGAAGCAATTGGACAATGCTCTTAGAGACGTGATGGAACTTTAAGGCTGCCCAGGGTGGAGTCAGGGGTTGCACTCCATGATCCTCGTGGGTCCTTTCCAACTCAGGATATTCTATGGTGATGAGACTGCCATTGGCAGGCAGGTGATAATGAACCCCAAATACAGCACCACGCAAGCTCTGGTGAAGAAAATTAGCTCTAGCCCAGCCTTCACCAGTACACCGGGGCAGCTGGAGCGGCTGAGCCGGGGTGGGGCCGAAGGGCGGGGCTGGCCGGCGGGCGTGCCTGTGATGCGCTCGGGCGCCTGTGACAGCACAGGGCACGGCTCACAACGGGGGCGGTTATCAGGGGCGCCAGCAGCAGCGCTGCCCCAGTACGGCCTGGGCCAGCGGTGAGTGCGCACGCGGGGGGAGGCCGGGCTGGGCGAGGGCCGGGGCAGAAACGCGGCCCCCGGGGCGGGGGGTTCTCACCCTGCATCGAGGGCCCAGCCGCTCGCGGGAGCGCCTTGGGCAGGGCACGGGGCCGCCGCCGGCGCGGCTGGGCGCAGGCCTTGCTGCCTCCCAGCTGCCTCGCCCCCTCTCCTACCCGCCCCCAGCTCCCTGCGGCTCCCGTCCCCGCTCCCCCCGCCGCCACCTCCCTCCCTCCCAGCCCCACTGAACCCCTTCTCTCCCTCCTCCTGCAGGCCATGGCCGCCATAAAATTCTTCGCCTTGGTTGTGCAAAGCATCATCCAGCTCCTGCAGATGGTCGGTGATGAGCTGGATGAGGCCATGCGCGAGCGCATGCAGCAGTGTGAGGAGATGCTGAGCCGGGAGATGACTCGGCTGCTGCAGGAGCTGGAGCAGAGCGGCTTTGCCTGGGGAGCCCTGCTCTTTGCCGCCTTGCAGCAGTGGCAGTTCTGGGCGATTGCTGGAGCCCTGGTCCTGCTCTTCGGGCTCTGCTGGTGGCTCAAGAAAAGGAGCCGTGAGCCAGACAGCAGCAGTGACGAGGAGAGCTCCAGCAGCGACAGGGAGCAGGTGGTGGAGGAGGAGGAGGAAGAAGAAGAAAAAGGCGGCAATGGTGATGTATATGACCTGCAAAGGTTTTATGACGAGCACATACAGTCGCCAGTTCAGAACTTGGCCACAGAGTGCAAGGAGGTGAAGCTCTTGGTGGATCACTTCATTCTTGTCATGGAAAAGTTATTCTCAAAGAGTTTCTTCCCAGTGTTGCAATCAGCCATCGGGGTGGGCAGCGCCTTCGAAGGTTGGAGTCCCCGTGAGGAAGACATCATCTACCGCCTGCTCGTGCCCCTGAAGTCCCCCCAGGGGCACGTCTTCCACCTGGTGCAGGACACTGCGGGGGAGATGCCGGCAAGGGACTTCTGCATCCACGTTGATCTGGTGTGCACCTGCCTGAACGAGCAGCTGGCAGGAGAGATGCTGTGCTTCCTCCATTGCCCCGAGGAGGAGCTGAGCAGAAAACAGGAGCCCAGCCTCCTACGCACCCTCTGCACCGGCTCCTACCTAGATGTGCAGAAAACTGCCCACTGGTTACAGGACTGGCTGAAAGATGTCTGGGTGGTTTTGCCTCAGTCGAGGAAATACCGTCTAACGGTGCTGCCCTCCAGCCGCTCCTGCAAATTCCAGGTGACCAATGGCAACAACAGAAGCCTCTGGATTGAGATGATATTTGGGGTGCAGCAACGCGACTCGGACATCTTTGTGAGCAGCCGGACTTTAGACACCATCTTCACCCCAAGCATCGTGTGGCCGGAGAGCTACGCTGTGGCAGAGGTGAAGTTCTTCAGGCATGTGGCCAGCCATGCCCCGCAGGACAGCGTCCACCTCAAATGCCTGCAGCTCTGCGCCCGCATCCTGATGTGCAGAGGCTCTTCCACCTATGCCTTGAAGACAGCTGTGATGCACCTCCTGACCCTGTCACGCTGGGGCAGCGTCTCTTTCGTGCCGGGGCTGCTGCGCATCATGCGGTACCTGCACCACTGCCTGGAGGAGAAACGCCTCAACCACTTCTTCTTTGGCAATGAGAACGTGCCCGAGGAGATAATCTTGCCCCCAGCCTTCCAAACGGCCGATCCGCTCAACCTCTTCCAGCACCTGGCGCAGGACCCGGATGCCCACGCCGAGGCAGTGCGTGAGTTCATGAAGCTGGGAGATCGGCTCGCAAGAGTGCGGGGAGTACCCAGAGATGCGTTTGCGGGGCTCATACCTGACGGCAGATGACCAGCTCCTACTGCAGGGAAAAAGAGGGGAGAATGCGGGACGAGGCACGGGAAGGGCAAACCCTCTGCAGCAGCCCTCTGCCAAGAGCAGCACTCTTCTCCTCTCCACAGTCTCCCCAGCACAGCAGCCGGTGATGACCACAGTGGCGACAAAGATGAGTTTCGCCCTGCTTTCCCCTCGTGCTGGGGCGGCCAGGACGGTGATTTCACACGGGCCCAGAAATTCTTGCTGGCAGCTCCGGCTGTGCAGGGACCAAGCGAGAGGCACCACCCATGTGCCTCTGTGTGTTCCCTGGGGTCCGTGTGGAGAATCTGCCCATCCCAGGCACTCCCCGGGGAGCCGGTACCACCAGGATATGGAGAAGACGCTGCTCCGTCGGCAGTGGGAATTGCTGCCGCACCTTTCCTCCACAGCAGAAGCACACTCTGGGGAGTGGGACCCGATGCAGCTGAAGGGGCCGTTGCAAGGAGGCTTGCGACAGAGACTGCCGCTACCACCTGGGCAGCGACCGCACCCCCTACTTGGAGAGAGTCCATTCGTGGATTGAGATGTAAAGATGTAAAGATGTCAATAAATCACTTGTTTGAGAAACAAACGCTCGTCCGTCAGTGTCTGGGCATCACTTTGTGGGGGAACGCGGGCACAGGGTGCTGACAGCTCAGCTGCCACGGAGTCGGGGAGCCTTTTGCAGAAGAGCTGATGCGGTGGGCTCTGGTTTCATGATTCACTGGGCTGTGGCTTCCCAGGGGTTGTGGGTTAATGCCAGGAGGCAGCCTGGCATCACACAGCAGCTCTATCACTTGCCCCCAGTGGGACGGTGGAGAGAATCTGAAGGGTGAAAGTGGGAAAACTTGTGGGCTGAGAGGGGACAGGTTAGAAGGTAAAGCAAGAGCTACGCGCCCAGGCAAAGCAAAACAAGGAATTCATTCACCGCTCCCCTGGTCTGCTGAGCAGACCTGCCTTTTCGGGAAGCGTTCTGCCTCCCTGGGGCTCGGGTTGGAGGCGTTACCAGGAAACTTCCGAGCCTCGCTCGGCCCTCAAATTATCAGCCGCTCTTGCTTTTTCATGTGGGTACCAACGATGTCGTGATGAGAAGCCCAAGGGCGGTCAGAAGAGACTTCAGGGCCTCGGGGAGATCGGCAAAGGGATCAGGAGCGCAGGCAGTATTCTCCTCTGTGCTTCCACTTGTGGGGAATGACCTTGAAACAAACAGGCGGACGCAACTTCTCAATACTGGCTCCCAGGCCAGCGTCACTGGCCGAATCTGGGGATTTTCAGTCATCGGATGGTCTCTGTGACACCAGGCCCGCTGGGGCCTGACGAGGTGCACCGTTCTCAGTGGGGGAAAAGTATTTTTGCTCACGAGCTAGCGGGGCTGATTGAAAGCGCTTTAAACTAGGTTTGAAGGGGGGAAGGCATAAAATGGGGCTTAACGAGCGATAAGCTAAGGGACGGCATGACGATGCTTGAGGAGGGGTGTGCTAGTGAGAGCTTTCACTCTGCTCCACGAAGTACTGAGTAGGCTGGAGCAGAGTTGAAATGTTTGTACACGAATGCACGCGGTGTGAGGAACAGACAGGAGGAACTGGAGGCCTTGGCTCAGTCCCAGAGCTACGACACCACTGGCGTGAGTGAGACTTGTTGGGAAGAGTCCTGTGAGTGGAGTGCTGTGCTGGACGGTTACGGCTCTTCAGGAGAGAGCGGCAGGGCGGGCGAGGCGGGGGGTAGTGCTGTATGTAAAGGAGGGCTTGGGCTGTACAGCGCTTGCAGCTGGGGACGACACGCTTGAGAGCCTCTGCCTAAAGATCAGGGGAAAAGCTCACAGGGCGGATGTTCCTGCAGGAGTCTACTATGGATCCCCCAGCCAGGGTGATGACACCGATGTACGATTCTGAAAGGAATCGAGGGAAATCTCTGCATCAGTCGCTCTATGTCGGCCTTACGGGCGACTTCAACTTCCCGGCTGCTAACTGGGACTGTCATAGAGCAGAGACGAACAGGCCCAGGAAACTCCTGGAGCCCACGTTGAAGGTAACTTTTTGATACGGGTACTAAGGGAGCCGACTAGGAAAGGTGCCCTCCTAGACCTGTTGTCTGTCCATAGAGATGCTCTTGTGGGTGAAGTGAGGATTGGTGGCTGTCTTGGCCATAGCGATCAAGAAATGGTTGAGTTTAAAATCTTTGGTGATATGGGAAAAACTGCCAGCAGAGCTACTACCCTGGATTCTGGGAGAGCAGACCTCAGGCTGCTCAAGGAACTAGCTAGTAAGGTCCCCTGGGAGTCTGCTTTCGAGGGTATTGGTGTCCGTAAACGCTGGTCACTTTTTAAGAGCCATTTCTTAAGAGCACAGGAGCGGGCAATTCCCCTGTGTCGCAAGTCAAGCAAGAAGGGCAGGAGGCTGGCTTGGCTGACCAGGAATCTCCTTTGGGAACTTAGGCGGCAAACGAAAGTGTACGGGCTTTGGAAAGGGATCTGGGGGTGTTGGTTGATGTAAGCTCAATGGGAGTCAACAACGTGCCCTGGCGGCCAAAAGGGCCAGCCATCTCCTGGGGTGCGCTAGGCACGGTATAGCCAGCCCGTGCAAAGAAGGGATTGACCCACTATACTCAGTACTGGTGCGGCCTCACCTCCAGTACTGTGTGCAGTTTTGGGCACCACAACGTAGGAAGGATGTAGAAAGATCAGAATGTGTCCAAAGGAGGGCAACAAAGATGGTGGAAGGACTAGCGGGCACGTCCTTATGAGGCGCGGCTGAGGCCACGGGGTTTGTTCAGCTTAGAGGAGAGGAGACTGAGGGGTGACCACGTTGCTGTCCACAACGCCCGCAGGACGGGGAGCGGAGAGGGAGGTGCTGATGCTTCTCTCTGGGGTCTGGTGAGAGGACGCAAAGGAATGGCTTAAAGCTGCGTCAAGGGGAGTTCGGACTGGACATTAGGAAAAAGTTCTTCAGGGAGAGGGTGGTCAAGCAGTGGAACGAGCTCCCCCCAGGAAACGGTCATGGCCCAAGCCTCTTGGTACTCAGGAAGCAATTGGACAATGCTCTTAGAGACGTGATGGAACTTTAAGGCTGCCCAGGGTGGAGTCAGGGGTTGCACTCCATGATCCTCGTGGGTCCCGTCCAACTCAGGATATTCTATGGTGATGAGACTGCCATTGGCAGGCAGGTGATAATGAACCCCAAATACAGCACCACGCAAGCTCCGGTGAAGAAAATTAGCTCTAGCCCAGCCTTCACCAGTACACCAGGGCAGCTGGAGCGGCTGAGCCGGGGTGGGGCCGAAGGGCGGGGCTGGCCGGCGGGCGTGCCTGTGATGCGCTCGGGCGCCTGTGACAGCACAGGGCACGGCTCACAACGGGGGCGGTTATCAGGGGCGCCAGCAGCAGCGCTGCCCCAGTACGGCCTGGGCCAGCGGTGAGTGCGCACGCGGGGGGAGGCCGGGCTGGGCGAGGGCCGGGGCAGAAACGCGGCCCCCGGGGCGGGGGGTTCTCACCCTGCATCGAGGGCCCAGCCGCTCGCGGGAGCGCCTTGGGCAGGGCACGGGGCCGCCGCCGGCGCGGCTGGGCGCAGGCCTTGCTGCCTCCCAGCTGCCTCGCCCCCTCTCCTACCCGCCCCCAGCTCCCTGCGGCTCCCGTCCCCGCTCCCCCCGCCGCCACCTCCCAGCCCCACTGAACCCCTTCTCTCCCTCCTCCTGCAGGCCATGGCCGCCATAAAATTCTTCGCCTTGGTTGTGCAAATCATCATCCAGCTCCTGCAGATGGTCGGTGATGAGCTGGATGAGGCCACGCGCGAGCGCATGCAGCAGCGCGCGGAGATGCTGAGCCGGGAGATGACTCGGCTGCTGCAGGAGCTGGAGCAGAGCACCCGGGAGCAGAGCACCCAGGAGCAGAGCACCCGGGAGCAGAGCGGCTTTGCCTGGGGAGCCCTGCTCTTTGCCGCCTTGCAGCAGTGGCAGTTCTGGGCGATTGCTGGAGCCCTGGTCCTGCTCTTCGGGCTCTGCTGGTGGCTCAGGAAAAGGAGCCGTGAGCCAGGCAGCAGCAGCAAGGAGGGCAGTTCCAGAAGCAGGGTGGATAAGGAGGACCAAGAAGAAAAACCCAGTTTTGCACTGGATGTGGGCAGAATTTCGGTCAAGCGCCTCCTGGACTTGCCAATATCATTCACGATGGCGGAGAAGCTGGTGGAAGAACTTCTCCGTATCTGCCGAAACCTTTCCAGGAATAGTTTCAAGCCGCGACTGAAGCCAGCCATCAGGGTGGGCATCCCCTGCGAAGGTTGGAGTCCCCGTGAGGAAGACATCATCTACCGCCTGCTCGTGCCCCTGCAGCCCCCCCGTGGGCACGCCTTCCACCTGGAGCTGGGCACCGCGGGGGAGAGGCCAGCGAAGGACTCCTACATCCGCGTGGAGCTGGAGTGCACCTGCCGAAGGGAGCAGCTGGGGGAGAACATGCTGTGCTTCCTCCACCACCCTGAGGAGGAGTTGAGGAGAAATCAGGGTCCCAGCCTCCTAGGCACTCTCTGCACTGGCCCCTACCTCGACCTGGAGAAAACCACCCTCTGGTTCCAGACATTGGTAGAAGGAGCCTGGATGCTTTTGCCTCTGTCGAGAGACTACCGTTTAACAGTGCTGCCCTCCAGGCGCTCCTGCAAGCTCCGGTTGACAAGCGCTTCCAACAGTACCCTTCTGATTGAGATGATGTTTGCGGTGCAGCAAGAAGACTCGGACACCTTCCTGAGCATTGAGTAGGCAGAGGCCAGTGTTACCAGCAGCAAAGAGCTGGCCAGAGAGCTGTGCTATGGCAGAGGTGCAGTTCCTCAGGGACAGGGCCAGGCCTGAAGACACTCCCCGGGGAGCTGGTGCCACACCACTGAGAACGCTGGACACAGAGAACACGCTACTCAATTTGCAGTGGGAATTGCTGCCGCACCTTTCCTCCACCGCAAAAGCACACTCTGGGGAGTGGGACCCGATGCAGCTGAAGGGGCCGTTGCAAGGAGGCTTGTGACAGAGACTGCCGCTACCACCTGGGCAGCGACCGCCCTCCCTCTTCGAGAGAGTCCATTCCTTCTGGAAGATTTACCAATAAATCACTTGTTTAACAAACAAACGCTCGTCCGGGAGTGTCTGTGCATGACCTTGTCGGGGAACGTGGGCACAGGGTGCTGACAGCTCAGCTGCCACAGAGCTGGGGAGCCTTTTGCAGAAGAGCTGATGCGGTGGGCTCTGGTTTCGCTGCTTCTGTAACTAAGGCTCCCCCACCTCTCCGTGCTCCTGCGTTGGGGCGATCGGAATAATCTGTCACCCTCCACAGCTGTGCACGTTGCCTGTGTGCCGTAGGGAGCCCAAAGTGGCTTCCTTGGGAGCCCTACGCAAACCAGGCCCTGGGAGCCCGACAGCATTGCCCTTGGGCGACCCCAGCGGGGTGGGTATCACGCTGTCGGAGTGGGGAGCCCTTGGCACAGGGGACAAGTGCCACGACTGCAGGGCAGGGCTCTGGCTGCTCTGGCTCCTGCACGAGCACGAGACTCCTTCGCCCTACCCTCTCGTGACCTGCAAGCTCAGGTTCCCACCACCTTAACGAGGGAGACTTAACACGTGCAGCAAGGTTCAAGGAAGCTTTTGAGACGTCTCCGATTCAAAGCATGCACTTGTGCAGTCCATGCCACGTTTAGGAGAAGCAGTGGCCTGACGGCAGCTGTGTGGCAGAAGAGGTGCCTCATACCTGTATGTGGGACACCTCCGACCAATGTCGGTATATGGGCGAAGCTTTGCAAGATCCTCGGTAATTGTCACATCGAAAGAGGTGCCTGTGTCTGAGTGCTAAAGAAGCCCAACGGGTGCCCGGTGCCCATCAGCCCAAGGGCCGTGGCTTTTGCAGGCTCTGCGAGGGCCGTGCTCTTACAGCACTTTCTGTTGCCTTTTCTTGCAGCAGGCCTAGTCGGGGCCTGTGTCCGAGAGGGGCTAGGGTGCAGGCATGATCGTCGGGGAGCGGAGAATTCAGAGCACGGGAGCAACAGACAGGATCCAGGAAAAGCCAGGCAGGTAAAGCTGAGCCACCCACCCAGCCGCGTTAGAACCAGTGCCACAGGAAAGCACGCAAGGTATTAGCAATGGAGATTCCTTACTGAGAGGCACCCAAGCACCTGTTTGCCGCGCAGACGATTTCTCTAGAGCAGTTTGCTGCTCACCAGGAGCTCACGTTTGGGACGTCGCTGAGCCAAGCCTGCTGAACCGTACAGGATATCATCCGCCCCTCCTATGCGAAGTAGGGTCTGACAGTACTGGGACGAGGCAACTTAGAACCATCGAAAGAGACTGTATGTCCCTCGGAACAATGCTAAAAGGATCAGGAGCACAGGCGGTGGTCTCCTCTCTCCTGCCAGCCAGAGGAAGGGCTTCAGAAAGGAGGAGACCAATTGAACCGGTGAACGCCTGGCTGCATAGCTGCTACTCAAGGTTTTGGCTTCTGTGATTGTGGATCCTCCTTTGAGAAGCCAGGTCTGTGGGGAGGTGATGGCATCACCTGACCTCATAGCGCAGGGAAAAAGAGGGGAGAATGCGCGACACAGAAAGGAAAGGGAAATCCCCGCGCAGCAGCCCTCTGCCAAGAGCGGCAGCGTCCTCCTCCCAGTGGTCTCCCCAGCACAGCACCCGGTGAAGACCACGGTGCCTACAAAGATGAGTTTCGCCCCGCTTTCCCTTCGCACCGTCACGGACATTTGGCCATTTCGCACGGGCTGAGAAACTCCCTGGCAGCTCCGGCTGGGCAGGGACCAAGCGAGAGGCACCGCTGATGTGCCTCCGTGTGTTCACTGGGGTCCGGGTGGAGAATCTGCCTGTCCCAGATACTCCCCAGGGAGTTGGTACCGCAGAACTGAACATGCTGGCCATGGAGAAGACGGTGCTCTATGGTCAGTGGGAGCTGCCCGCTGGGAAATCGCCACCCGCACCCCCTCATCACCCTGGGGAAATCTCTCTCTGGCAGCAACGTCCTCTGGCAGTGGCACAGCAGGAACAGAGATCCTGCCACAGGCAGGCCCCATCCCACCACCAGCACATACACCACCACCCAGGCATCGGCGTCACGAAGGCACCAAGAGCACACCCGTGCCCACAAGCACAGAGGTCAGCACCAAGGGAGCCGATCCCATCTCATGGGATGGGATCTCAAGGAGCAAAGCATCCACGGGCTGTACAGCGCTTGCAGCTGGGGACGACACGCTTGAGAGCCTCTGCCTAAAGATCAGGGGAAAAGCTCACAGGGCGGATGTTCCTGCAGGAGTCTACTATGGATCCCCCAGCCAGGGTGATGACACCGATGTACGATTCTGAAAGGAATCGAGGGAAATCTCTGCATCAGTCGCCCTATGTCGGCCTTACGGGCGACTTCAACTTCCCGGCTGCTAACTGGGACTGTCATAGAGCAGAGACGAACAGGCCCAGGGAATTCCTGAAGCCCACGTTGAAGGTAACTTTTTGATACGGGTACTAAGGGAGCCGACTAGGAAAGGTGCCCTCCTAGACCTGTTGTCTGTCCATAGAGATGCTCTCGTGGGTGAAGTGAGGATTGGTGGCTGTCTTGGCCATAGCGATCAAGAAATGGTTGAGTTGAAAATCTTTGGTGATATGGGAAAAACTGCCAGCAGAGCTACTACCCTGGATTCTGGGAGAGCAGACCTCAGGCTGCTCAAGGAACTAGCTAGTAAGGTCCCCTGGAATTCTGCTTTCGAGGGTATTGGTGTCCATAAACGCTGGTCACTTTTTAAGAGCCATTTCTTAAGAGCACAGGAGCGGGCAATTCCCCTGTGTCGCAAGTCAAGCAAGAAGGGCAGGAGGCTGGCTTGGCTGACCAGGAATCTCCTTTGGGAACTTAGGCGGCAAACGAAAGTGTACGGGCTTTGGAAAGGGATCTGGGGGTGTTGGTTGATGTAAGCTCAATGGGACTCAACAACGTGCCCTGGCGGCCAAAAGGGCCAGCCATCTCCTGGGGTGCGCTAGGCACGGTATAGCCAGCCCGTGCAAAGAAGGGATTGACCCACTATACTCAGTACTGGTGCGGCCTCACCTCCAGTACTGTGTGCAGTTTTGGGCACCACAACGTAGGAAGGATGTAGAAAGATCAGAATGTGTCCAAAGGAGGGCAACAAAGATGGTGGAAGGACTAGCGGGCACGTCCTTACGAGGCGCGGCTGAGGCCACGGGGTTTGTTCAGCTTAGAGGAGAGGAGACTGAGGGGTGACCGCGTTGCTGTCCACAACGCCCGCAGGACGGGGAGCGGAGAGGGAGGTGCTGATGCTTCTCTCTGGGGTCTGGTGAGAGGACGCGAAGGAATGGCTTAAAGCTGCGTCAAGGGGAGTTCGGACTGGACATTAGGAAAAAGTTCTTCAGGGAGAGGGTGGTCAAGCAGTGGAACGAGCTCCCCCCAGGAAACGGTCATGGCCCGAGCCTCTTGGTACTCAGGAAGCAATTGGACAATGCTCTTAGAGACGTGATGGAACTTTAAGGCTGCCCAGGGTGGAGTCAGGGGTCGCACTCCATGATCCTCGTGGGTCCCTTCCAACTCAGGATATTCTATGATGATGAGACTGCCATTGGCAGGCAGGTGATAATGAACCCCAAATACAGCACCACGCAAGCTCCGGTGAAGAAAATTAGCTCTAGCCCAGCCTTCACCAGTACACCGGGGCAGCTGGAGCGGCTGAGCCGGGGTGGGGCCGAAGGGCGGGGCTGGCCGGCGGGCGTGCCTGTGATGCGCTCGGGCGCCTGTGACAGCACAGGGCACGGCTCACAACGGGGGCGGTTATCAGGGGCGCCAGCAGCAGCGCTGCCCCAGTACGGCCTGGGCCAGCGGTGAGTGCGCACGCGGGGGGAGGCCGGGCTGGGCCAGGGCCGGGGCAGAAACGCGGCCCCCGGGGCGGGGGGTTCTCACCCTGCATCGAGGGCCCAGCCGCTCGCGGGAGCGCCTTGGGCAGGGCACGGGGCCGCCGCCGGCGCGGCTGGGCGCAGGCCTTGCTGCCTCCCAGCTGCCTCGCCCCCTCTCCTACCCGCCCCCAGCTCCCTGCGGCTCCCGTCCCCGCTCCCCCCGCCGCCACCTCCCTCCCTCCCAGCCCCACTGAACCCCTTCTCTCCCTCCTCCTGCAGGCCATGGCCGCCATAAAATTCTTCGCCTTGGTTGTGCAAAGCATCATCCAGCTCCTGCAGATGGTCGGTGTTGAGCTGGATGAGGCCATGCGCGAGCGCATGCAGCAGCGTGAGGAGATGCTGAGCCGGGAGATGACTCGGCTGCTGCAGGAGCTGGAGCAGAGCACCCGGGAGCAGAGCACCCAGGAGCAGAGCACCCAGGAGCAGAGCGGCTTTGCCTGGGGAGCCCTGCTCTTTGCCGCCTTGCAGCAGTGGCAGTTCTGGGCGATTGCTGGAGCCCTGGTCCTGCTCTTCGGGCTCTGCTGGTGGCTCAAGAAAAGGAGCTGTGAGCCAGACAGCAGCAGTGACGAGGAGAGCTCCAGCAGCGACAGGGAGCAGGTGGTGGAGGAGGAGGAGGAAGAAGAAGAAGAAGGCGGCAATGGTGATGTATATGACCTGCAAAGGTTTTATGACGAGCACATACAGTCGCCAGTTCAGAACTTGGCCACAGAGTGCAAGGAGGTGAAGCTCTTGGTGGATCACTTCATTCTTGTCATGGAAAAGTTATTCTCAAAGAGTTTCTTCCCAGTGTTGCAATCAGCCATCGGGGTGGGCAGCGCCTTCGAAGGTTGGAGTCCCCGTGAGGAAGACATCATCTACCGCCTGCTCGTGCCCCTGAAGTCCCCCCAGGGGCACGTCTTCCACCTGGTGCAGGACACTGCGGGGGAGATGCCGGCAAGGGACTTCTGCATCCACGTTGATCTGGTGTGCACCTGCCTGAACGAGCAGCTGGCAGGAGAGATGCTGTGCTTCCTCCATTGCCCCGAGGAGGAGCTGAGCAGAAAACAGGAGCCCAGCCTCCTACGCACCCTCTGCACCGGCTCCTACCTAGATGTGCAGAAAACTGCCCACTGGTTACAGGACTGGCTGAAAGATGTCTGGGTGGTTTTGCCTCAGTCGAGGAAATACCGTCTAACGGTGCTGCCCTCCAGCCGCTCCTGCAAATTCCAGGTGACCAATGGCAACAACAGAAGCCTCTGGATTGAGATGATATTTGGGGTGCAGCAACGCGACTCGGACATCTTTGTGAGCAGCCGGACTTTAGACACCATCTTCACCCCAAGCATCGTGTGGCCGGAGAGCTACACTGTGGCAGAGGTGAAGTTCTTCAGGCATGTGGCCAGCCATGCCCCGCAGGACAGCGTCCACCTCAAATGCCTGCAGCTCTGCGCCCGCATCCTGATGTGCAGAGGCTCTTCCACCTATGCCTTGAAGACAGCTGTGATGCACCTCCTGACCCTGTCACGCTGGGGCAGCGTCTCTTTCGTGCCGGGGCTGCTGCGCATCATGCGGTACCTGCACCACTGCCTGGAGGAGAAACGCCTCAACCACTTCTTCTTTGGCAATGAGAACGTGCCCGAGGAGATAATCTTGCCCCCAGCCTTCCAAACGGCCGATCCGCTCAACCTCTTCCAGCACCTGGCGCAGGACCCGGATGCCCACGCCGAGGCAGTGCGTGAGTTCATGAAGCTGGGAGATCGGCTCGCAAGAGTGCGGGGAGTACCCAGAGATGCGTTTGCGGGGCTCATACCTGACGGCAGATGACCAGCTCCTACTGCAGGGAAAAAGAGGGGAGAATGCGGGACGAGGCAGGGGAAGGGCAAACCCTCTGCAGCAGCCCTCTGCCAAGAGCAGCGCTCTTCTCCTCTCCACAGTCTCCCCAGCACAGCAGCCGGTGATGACCACAGTGGCGACAAAGATGAGTTTCGCCCTGCTTTCCCCTCGTGCTGGGGCGGCCAGGACGGTGATTTCACACGGGCCCAGAAATTCTTGCTGGCAGCTCCGGCTGTGCAGGGACCAAGCGAGAGGCACCACCCATGTGCCTCTGTGTGTTCCCTGGGGTCCGTGTGGAGAATCTGCCCATCCCAGGCACTCCCCGGGGAGCCGGTACCACCAGGATATGGAGAAGACGCTGCTCCGTCGGCAGTGGGAATTGCTGCCGCACCTTTCCTCCACAGCAGAAGCACACTCTGGGGAGTGGGACCCGATGCAGCTGAAGGACCCGTTGCAAGGAGGCTTGCGACAGAGACTGCCGCTACCACCTGGGCAGCGACCGCACCCCCTACTTGGAGAGAGTCCATTCGTGGATTGAGATGTAAAGATGTAAAGATGTCAATAAATCACTTGTTTGAGAAACAAACGCTCGTCCGTCAGTGTCTGGGCATCACTTTGTGGGGGAACGCGGGCACAGGGTGCTGACAGCTCAGCTGCCCCAGAGTCGGGGAGCCTTTTGCAGAAGAGCTGATGCGGTGGGCTCTGGTTTCATGATTCACTGGGCTGTGGCTTCCCAGGGGTTGTGGGTTAATGCCAGGAGGCAGCCTGGCATCACACAGCAGCTCTATCACTTGCCCCCAGTGGGACGGTGGAGACAATCGAAAGGGTCAAATTGGGAAAACTTGTGGGCTGAGAGGGGACAGGTTAGAAGGTAAAGCAAGAGCTACGCGCCCAGGCAAAGCAAAACAAGGAATTCATTCACCGCTCCCCTGGTCTGCTGAGCAGACCTGCCTTTTCGGGAAGCTTTCTGCCTCCCTGGGGCTCGGGTTGGAGGCGTTACCAGGAAACTTCCAAGCCTTGCTCGGCCCTCAGATTATTAGCCGCTCTTGCTTTTTCATGTGGGTACCAACGATGTCGTGATGAGAAGCCCAAGGGCGGTCAGAAGAGACTTCAGGGCCTCGGGGAGATCGGCAAAGGGATCAGGAGCGCAGGCAGTATTCTCCTCTGTGCTTCCACTTGTGGGGAATGACCTTGAAACAAACAGGCGGACGCAACTTCTCAATACTGGCTCCCAGGCCAGCGTCACTGGCCGAATCTGGGGATTTTCAATCATCGGATGGTCTCTGTGACACCAGGCCTGCTGGGGCCTGACGAGGTGCACCGTTCTCAGTGGGGGAAATGTATTTTTGCTCACGAGCTAGCGGGGCTGATTGAAAGCGCTTTAAACTAGGTTTGAAGGGGGGAAGGCATAAAATGGGGCTTAACGAGCGATAAGCTAAGGGACGGCATGACGATGCTTGAGGAGGGGTGTGCTAGTGAGAGCTTTCACTCTGCTCCACGAAGTACTGAGTAGGCTGGAGCAGAGTTGAAATGTTTGTACACGAATGCACGCGGTGTGAGGAACAGACAGGAGGAACTGGAGGCCTTGGCTCAGTCCCAGAGCTACGACACCACTGGCGTGAGTGAGACTTGTTGGGAGGAGTCCTGTGAGCGGAGTGCTGTGCTGGACGGTTACGGCTCTTCAGGAGAGAGCGGCAGGGCGGGCGAGGCGGGGGGTAGTGCTGTATGTAAAGGAGGGCTTGGGCTGTACAGCGCTTGCAGCTGGGGACGACACGCTTGAGAGCCTCTGCCTAAAGATCAGGGGAAAAGCTCACAGGGCGGATGTTCCTGCAGGAGTCTACTATGGATCCCCCAGCCAGGGTGATGACACCGATGTACGATTCTGAAAGGAATCGAGGGAAATCTCTGCATCAGTCGCCCTATGTCGGCCTTACGGGCGACTTCAACTTCCCGGCTGCTAACTGGGACTGTCATAGAGCAGAGACGAACAGGCCCAGGAAACTCCTGGAGCCCACGTTGAAGGTAACTTTTTGATACGGGTACTAAGGGAGCCGACTAGGAAAGGTGCCCTCCTAGACCTGTTGTCTGTCCATAGAGATGCTCTCGTGGGTGAAGTGAGGATTGGTGGCTGTCTTGGCCATAGCGATCAAGAAATGGTTGAGTTTAAAATCTTTGGTGATATGGGAAAAACTGCCAGCAGAGCTACTGCCCTGGATTCTGGGAGAGCAGACCTCAGGCTGCTCAAGGAACTAGCTAGTAAGGTCCCCTGGGAGTCTGCTTTCGAGGGTATTGGTGTCCGTAAACGCTGGTCACTTTTTAAGAGCCATTTCTTAAGAGCACAGGAGCGGGCAATTCCCCTGTGTCGCAAGTCAAGCAAGAAGGGCAGGAGGCTGGCTTGGCTGACCAGGAATCTCCTTTGGGAACTTAGGCGGCAAACGAAAGTGTACGGGCTTTGGAAAGGGATCTGGGGGTGTTGGTTGATGTAAGCTCAATGGGAGTCAACAACGTGCCCTGGCGGCCAAAAGGGCCAGCCATCTCCTGGGGTGCGCTAGGCACGGTATAGCCAGCCCGTGCAAAGAAGGGATTGACCCACTATACTCAGCACTGGTGCGGCCTCACCTCCAGTACTGTGTGCAGTTTTGGGCACCACAACGTAGGAAGGATGTAGAAAGATCAGAATGTGTCCAAAGGAGGGCAACAAAGATGGTGGAAGGACTAGCGGGCACGTCCTTACGAGGCGCGGCTGAGGCCACGGGGTTTGTTCAGCTTAGAGGAGAGGAGACTGAGGGGTGACCGCGTTGCTGTCCACAACGCCCGCAGGACGGGGAGCGGAGAGGGAGGTGCTGATGCTTCTCTCTGGGGTCTGGTGAGAGGACGCGAAGGAATGGCTTAAAGCTGCGTCAAGGGGAGTTCGGACTGGACATTAGGAAAAAGTTCTTCAGGGAGAGGGTGGTCAAGCAGTGGAACGAGCTCCCCCCAGGAAACGGTCATGGCCCGAGCCTCTTGGTACTCAGGAAGCAATTGGACAATGCTCTTAGAGACGTGATGGAACTTTAAGGCTGCCCAGGGTGGAGTCAGGGGTTGCACTCCATGATCCTCGTGGGTCCCTTCCAACTCAGGATATTCTATGGTGATGAGACTGCCATTGGCAGGCAGGTGATAATGAACCCCAAATACAGCACCACGCAAGCTCCGGTGAAGAAAATTAGCTCTAGCCCAGCCTTCACCAGTACACCGGGGCAGCTGGAGCGGCTGAGCCGGGGTGGGGCCGAAGGGCGGGGCTGGCCGGCGGGCGTGCCTGTGATGCGCTCGGGCGCCTGTGACAGCACAGGGCACGGCTCACAACGGGGGCGGTTATCAGGGGCGCCAGCAGCAGCGCTGCCCCAGTACGGCCTGGGCCAGCGGTGAGTGCGCACGCGGGGGGAGGCCGGGCTGGGCCAGGGCCGGGGCAGAAACGCGGCCCCCGGGGCGGGGGGTTCTCACCCTGCATCGAGGGCCCAGCCGCTCGCGGGAGCGCCTTGGGCAGGGCACGGGGCCGCCGCCGGCGCGGCTGGGCGCAGGCCTTGCGGCCTCCCAGCTGCCTCGCCCCCTCTCCTACCCGCCCCCAGCTCCCTGCGGCTCCCGTCCCTGCTCCCCCCGCCGCCACCTCCCAGCCCCACTGAACCCCTTCTCTCCCTCCTCCTGCAGGCCATGGCCGCCATAAAATTCTTCGCCTTGGTTGTGCAAATCATCATCCAGCTCCTGCAGATGGTCGGTGATGAGCTGGATGAGGCCACGCGCGAGCGCATGCAGCAGCGCGCGGAGATGCTGAGCCGGGAGATGACTCGGCTGCTGCAGGAGCTGGAGCAGAGCACCCAGGAGCAGAGCACCCAGGAGCAGAGCGGCTTTGCCTGGGGAGCCCTGCTCTTTGCTGCCTTGCAGCAGTGGCAGTTCTGGGCGATTGCTGGAGCCCTGGTCCTGCTCTTCGGGCTCTGCTGGTGGCTCAGGAAAAGGAGCCGTGAGCCAGGCAGCAGCAGCAAGGAGGGCAGTTCCAGAAGCACGGTGGATAAGGAGGACCAAGAAGAAAAACCCAGTTTTGCACTGGATGTGGGCAGAATTTCGGTCAAGCGCCTCCTGGACTTGCCAATATCATTCACGATGGCGGAGAAGCTGGTGGAAGAACTTCTCCGTATCTGCCGAAACCTTTCCAGGAATAGTTTCAAGCCGCGACTGAAGCCAGCCATCAGGGTGGGCATCCCCTGCGAAGGTTGGAGTCCCCGTGAGGAAGACATCATCTACCGCCTGCTCGTGCCCCTGCAGCCCCCCCGTGGGCACGCCTTCCACCTGGAGCTGGGCACCGCGGGGGAGAGGCCAGCGAAGGACTCCTACATCCGCGTGGAGCTGGAGTGCACCTGCCGAAGGGAGCAGCTGGGGGAGAACATGCTGTGCTTCCTCCACCACCCTGAGGAGGAGTTGAGGAGAAATCAGGGTCCCAGCCTCCTAGGCACTCTCTGCACTGGCCCCTACCTCGACCTGGAGAAAACCACCCTCTGGTTCCAGACATTGGTAGAAGGAGCCTGGATGCTTTTGCCTCTGTCGAGAGACTACCGTTTAACAGTGCTGCCCTCCAGGCGCTCCTGCAAGCTCCGGTTGACAAGCGCTTCCAACAGTACCCTTCTGATTGAGATGACGTTAGCGGTGCAGCAAGAAGACTCGGACACCTTCCTGAGCATTGAGTAGGCAGAGGCCAGTGTTACCAGCAGCAAAGAGCTGGCCAGAGAGCTGTGCTATGGCAGAGGTGCAGTTCCTCAGGGACAGGGCCAGGCCTGAAGACACTCCCCGGGGAGCTGGTGCCACTCAACTGAGAACGCTGGACACAGAGAACACGCTACTCAATTTGCAGTGGGAATTGCTGCCGCACCTTTCCTCCACCGCAAAAGCACACTCTGGGGAGTGGGACCCGATGCAGCTGAAGGGGCCGTTGCAAGGAGGCTTGTGACAGAGACTGCCGCTACCACCTGGGCAGCGACCGCCCTCCCTCTTCGAGAGAGTCCATTCCTTCTGGAAGATTTACCAATAAATCACTTGTTTAACAAACAAACGCTCGTCCGGGAGTGTCTGTGCATGACCTTGTGGGGGAACGCGGGCACAGGGTGCTGACAGCTCAGCTGCCACAGAGCTGGGGAGCCTTTTGCAGAAGAGCTGATGCGGTGGGCTCTGGTTTCGCTGCTTCTGTAACTAAGGCACCCCCACCTCTCCGTGCTCCTGCGTTGGGGCGATCGGAATAATCTGTCACCCTCCACAGCTGTGCACATTGCCTGTGTGCCATAGGGAGCCCAAAGTGGCTTCCTTGGGAGCCCTACGCAAACCAGGCCCTGGGAGCCCGACAGCATTGCCCTTGGGCGACCCCAGCGGGGTGGGTATCACGCTGTCAGAGTGGGGAGCCCTTGGCACAGGGGACAAGTGCCACGACTGCAGGGCAGGGCTCTGGCTGCTCTGGCTCCTGCATGAGCACGAGACTCCTTCGCCATACCCTCTCGTGACCTGCAAGCTCAGGTTCCCACCACCTTAACGAGGGAGACTTAACACGTGCAGCAAGGTTCAAGGAAGCTTTTGAGATGTCTCCGATTCAAAGCATGCACTTGTGCAGTCCATGCCACGTTTAGGAGAAGCAGTGGCCTGACGGCAGCTGTGTGGCAGAAGAGGTGCCTCATACCTGTATGTGGGACACCTCCGGTGGAAATCCAATGTCGGTATATGGGCGAAGCTTTGCAAGATCCTCGGTAATTGTCACATCGAAAGAGGTGCCTGTGTCTGAGTGCTAAAGAAGCCCAACGGGTGCCCGGTGCCCGTCAGCCCAAGGGCCGTGGCTTTTGCAGGCTCTGCGAGGGCCGTGCTCTTACAGCACTTTCTGTTGCCTTTTCTTGCAGCAGGCCTAGTCGGGGCCTGTGTCCTAGAGGGGCTAGGGTGCAGGCATGATCGTCGGGGAGCGGAGAATTCAGAGCACGGGAGCAACGGACAGGATCCAGGAAAAGCCAGGCAGGTAAAGCTGAGCCACCCACCCAGCCGCGTTAGAACCAGTGCCACAGGAAAGCACGCAAGGTATTAGCAATGGAGATTCCTTACTGAGAGGCACCCAAGCACCTGTTTGCCGCGCAGACGATTTCTCTAGAGCAGTTTGCTGCTCACCAGGAGCTCACGTTTGGGACGTCGCTGAGCCAAGCCTGCTGAACCGTACAGGATATCATCCGCCCCTCCTATGCGAAGTAGGGTCTGACAATACTGGGACGAGGCAACTTAGAACCATCGAAAGAGACTGTATGTCCCTCGGAACAATGCTAAAAGGATCAGGAGCACAGGCGGTGGTCTCCTCTCTCCTGCCAGCCAGAGGAAGGGCTTCAGAAAGGAGGAGACCAATTGAACCGGTGAACGCCTGGCTGCATAGCTGCTACTCAAGGTTTTGGCTTCTGTGATTGTGGATCCTCCTTTGAGAAGCCGGGTCTGTGGGGAGGTGATGGCATCACCTGACCTCATAGCGCAGGGAAAAAGAGGGGAGAATGCGCGACACAGAAAGGAAAGGGAAATCCCCGCGCAGCAGCCCTCTGCCAAGAGCGGCAGCGTCCTCCTCCCAGTGGTCTCCCCAGCACAGCAGCCGGTGAAGACCACGGTGCCTACAAAGATGAGTTTCGCCCCGCTTTCCCTTCACACCGTCACGGACATTTGGCCATTTCGCACGGGCTGAGAAACTCCCTGGCAGCTCCGGTTGGGCAGGGACCAAGCGAGAGGCACCGCTGATGTGCCTCCGTGTGTTCACTGGGGTCCGGGTGGAGAATCTGCCTGTCCCAGACACTCCCCAGGGAGTTGGTACCGCAGAACTGAACATGCTGGCCATGGAGAAGACGGTGCTCTATGGTCAGTGGGAGCTGCCCGCTGGGAAATCGCCACCCGCACCCCCTCATCACCCTGGGGAAATCTCTCTCTGGCAGCAACGTCCTCTGGCAGTGGCACAGCAGGAACAGAGATCCTGCCACAGGCAGGCCCCATCCCACCACCAGCACATACACCACCACCCAGCCATCGGCGTCACGAAGGCACCAAGAGCACACCCGTGCCCACAAGCACAGAGGTCAGCACCAAGGGAGCCGATCCCATCTCATGGGATGGGATCTCAAGGAGCAAAGCATCCACGGGCTGTACAGCGCTTGCAGCTGGGGACGACACGCTTGAGAGCCTCTGCCTAAAGATCAGGGGAAAAGCTCACAGGGCGGATGTTCCTGCAGGAGTCTACTATGGATCCCCCAGCCAGGGTGATGACACCGATGTACGATTCTGAAAGGAATCGAGGGAAATCTCTGCATCAGTCGCCCTATGTCGGCCTTACGGGCGACTTCAACTTCCCGGCTGCTAACTGGGACTGTCATAGAGCAGAGACGAACAGGCCCAGGAAACTCCTGGAGCCCACGTTGAAGGTAACTTTTTGATACGGGTACTAAGGGAGCCGACTAGGAAAGGTGCCCTCCTAGACCTGTTGTCTGTCCATAGAGATGCTCTCGTGGGTGAAGTGAGGATTGGTGGCTGTCTTGGCCATAGCGATCAAGAAATGGTTGAGTTTAAAATCTTTGGTGATATGGGAAAAACTGCCAGCAGAGCTACTACCCTGGATTCTGGGAGAGCAGACCTCAGGCTGCTCAAGGAACTAGCTAGTAAGGTCCCCTGGGAGTCTGCTTTCGAGGGTATTGGTGTCCGTAAACGCTGGTCACTTTTTAAGAGCCATTTCTTAAGAGCACAGGAGCGGGCAATTCCCCTGTGTCGCAAGTCAAGCAAGAAGGGCAGGAGGCTGGCTTGGCTGACCAGGAATCTCCTTTGGGAACTTAGGCGGCAAACGAAAGTGTACGGGCTTTGGAAAGGGATCTGGGGGTGTTGGTTGATGTAAGCTCAATGGGAGTCAACAACGTGCCCTGGCGGCCAAAAGGGCCAGCCATCTCCTGGGGTGCGCTAGGCACGGTATAGCCAGCCCGTGCAAAGAAGGGATTGACCCACTATACTCAGTACTGGTGCGGCCTCACCTCCAGTACTGTGTGCAGTTTTGGGCACCACAACGTAGGAAGGATGTAGAAAGATCAGAATGTGTCCAAAGGAGGGCAACAAAGATGGTGGAAGGACTAGCGGGCACGTCCTTATGAGGCG
This sequence comes from Calonectris borealis, assembly GCF_964195595.1. NCBI lineage: Eukaryota > Metazoa > Chordata > Aves > Procellariiformes > Procellariidae > Calonectris > Calonectris borealis. Next base: position 6,811,261 of record NC_134316.1, on the reverse strand, counting down.
CGGCTGAGGCCACGGGGTTTGTTCAGCTTAGAGGAGAGGAGACTGAGGGGTGACCGCGTTGCTGTCCACAACGCCCGCAGGACGGGGAGCGGAGAGGGAGGTGCTGATGCTTCTCTCTGGGGTATGGTGAGAGGATGCGAAGGAATGGCTTAAAGCTGCGTCAAGGGGAGTTCGGACTGGACATTAGGAAAAAGTTCTTCAGGGAGAGGGTGGTCAAGCAGTGGAACGAGCTCCCCCCAGGAAACGGTCATGGCCCAAGCCTCTTGGTACTCAGGAAGCAATTGGACAATGCTCTTAGAGACGTGATGGAACTTTAAGGCTGCCCAGGGTGGAGTCAGGGGTTGCACTCCATGATCCTCGTGGGTCCCTTCCAACTCAGGATATTCTATGGTGATGAGACTGCCATTGGCAGGCAGGTGATAATGAACCCCAAATACAGCACCACGCAAGCTCCGGTGAAGAAAATTAGCTCTAGCCCAGCCTTCACCAGTACACCGGGGCAGCTGGAGCGGCTGAGCCGGGGTGGGGCCGAAGGGCGGGGCTGGCCGGCGGGCGTGCCTGTGATGCGCTCGGGCGCCTGTGACAGCACAGGGCACGGCTCACAACGGGGGCGGTTATCAGGGGCGCCAGCAGCAGCGCTGCCCCAGTACGGCCTGGGCCAGCGGTGAGTGCGCACGCGGGGGGAGGCCGGGCTGGGCGAGGGCCGGGGCAGAAACGCGGCCCCCGGGGCGGGGGGTTCTCACCCTGCATCGAGGGCCCAGCCGCTCGCGGGAGCGCCTTGGGCAGGGCACGGGGCCGCCGCCGGCGCGGCTGGGCGCAGGCCTTGCTGCCTCCCAGCTGCCTCGCCCCCTCTCCTACCCGCCCCCAGCTCCCTGCGGCTCCCGTCCCCGCTCCCCCCGCCGCCACCTCCCAGCCCCACTGAACCCCTTCTCTCCCTCCTCCTGCAGGCCATGGCCGCCATAAAATTCTTCGCCTTGGTTGTGCAAATCATCATCCAGCTCCTGCAGATGGTCGGTGATGAGCTGGATGAGGCCACGCGCGAGCGCATGCAGCAGCGCGCGGAGATGCTGAGCCGGGAGATGACTCGGCTGCTGCAGGAGCTGGAGCAGAGCACCCAGGAGCAGAGCACCCAGGAGCAGAGCACCCGGGAGCAGAGCGGCTTTGCCTGGGGAGCCCTGCTCTTTGCTGCCTTGCAGCAGTGGCAGTTCTGGGCGATTGCTGGAGCCCTGGTCCTGCTCTTCGGGCTCTGCTGGTGGCTCAGGAAAAGGAGCCGTGAGCCAGGCAGCAGCAGCAAGGAGGGCAGTTCCAGAAGCAGGGTGGATAAGGAGGACCAAGAAGAAAAACCCAGTTTTGCACTGGATGTGGGCAGAATTTCGGTCAAGCGCCTCCTGGACTTGCCAATATCATTCACGATGGCGGAGAAGCTGGTGGAAGAACTTCTCCGTATCTGCCGAAACCTTTCCAGGAATAGTTTCAAGCCGCGACTGAAGCCAGCCATCAGGGTGGGCATCCCCTGCGAAGGTTGGAGTCCCCGTGAGGAAGACATCATCTACCGCCTGCTCGTGCCCCTGCAGCCCCCCCGTGGGCACGCCTTCCACCTGGAGCTGGGCACCGCGGGGGAGAGGCCGGCAAAGGACTCCTACATCCGCGTGGAGCTGGAGTGCACCTGCCGAAGGGAGCAGCTGGGGGAGAACATGCTGTGCTTCCTCCACCACCCTGAGGAGGAGTTGAGGAGAAATCAGGGTCCCAGCCTCCTAGGCACTCTCTGCACTGGCCCCTACCTCGACCTGGAGAAAACCACCCACTGGTTCCAGATATTGGTAGAAGGAGCCTGGATGCTTTTGCCTCTGTCGAGAGACTACCGTTTAACAGTGCTGCCCTCCAGGCGCTCCTGCAAGCTCCGGTTGACAAGCGCTTCCAACAGTACCCTTCTGATTGAGATGATGTTTGCGGTGCAGCAAGAAGACTCGGACACCTTCCTGAGCATTGAGTAGGCAGAGGCCAGTGTTACCAGCAGCAAAGAGCTGGCCAGAGAGCTGTGCTATGGCAGAGGTGCAGTTCCTCAGGCACAGGGCCAGGCCTGAAGACACTCCCCGGGGAGCTGGTGCCACACCACTGAGAACGCTGGACACAGAGAACACGCTACTCAATTTGCAGTGGGAATTGCTGCCGCACCTTTCCTCCACCGCAAAAGCACACTCTGGGGAGTGGGACCCGATGCAGCTGAAGGGGCCGTTGCAAGGAGGCTTGTGACAGAGACTGCCGCTACCACCTGGGCAGCGACCGCCCTCCCTCTTCGAGAGAGTCCATTCCTTCTGGAAGATTTACCAATAAATCACTTGTTTAACAAACAAAGGCTCGTCCGGGAGTGTCTGTGCATGACCTTGTCGGGGAACGTGGGCACAGGGTGCTGACAGCTCAGCTGCCACAGAGCTGGGGAGCCTTTTGCAGAAGAGCTGATGCGGTGGGCTCTGGTTTTGCTGCTTCTGTAACTAAGGCACCCCCACCTCTCCGTGCTCCTGCGTTGGGGCGATCGGAATAATCTGTCACCCTCCACAGCTGTGCACATTGCCTGTGTGCCATAGGGAGCCCAAAGTGGCTTCCTTGGGAGCCCTACGCAAACCAGGCCCTGGGAGCCCGACAGCATTGCCCTTGGGCGACCCCAGCGGGGTGGGTATCACGCTGTCAGAGTGGGGAGCCCTTGGCACAGGGGACAAGTGCCACGACTGCAGGGCAGGGCTCTGGCTGCTCTGGCTCCTGCATGAGCACGAGACTCCTTCGCCATACCCTCTCGTGACCTGCAAGCTCAGGTTCCCACCACCTTAACGAGGGAGACTTAACACGTGCAGCAAGGTTCAAGGAAGCTTTTGAGACGTCTCCGATTCAAAGCATGCACTTGTGCAGTCCATGCCACGTTTAGGAGAAGCAGTGGCCTGACGGCAGCTGTGTGGCAGAAGAGGTGCCTCATACCTGTATGTGGGACACCTCCGGTGGAAATCCAATGTCGGTATATGGGCGAAGCTTTGCAAGATCCTCGGTAATTGTCACATCGAAAGAGGTGCCTGTGTCTGAGTGCTAAAGAAGCCCAACGGGTGCCCGGTGCCCGTCAGCCCAAGGGCCGTGGCTTTTGCAGGCTCTGCGAGGGCCGTGCTCTTACAGCACTTTCTGTTGCCTTTTCTTGCAGCAGGCCTAGTCGGGGCCTGTGTCCTAGAGGGGCTAGGGTGCAGGCATGATCGTTGGGGAGCGGAGAATTCAGAGCACGGGAGCAACGGACAGGATCCAGGAAAAGCCAGGCAGGTAAAGCTGAGCCACCCACCCAGCCGCGTTAGAACCAGTGCCACAGGAAAGCACGCAAGGTATTAGCAATGGAGATTCCTTACTGAGAGGCACCCAAGCACCTGTTTGCCGCGCAGACGATTTCTCTAGAGCAGTTTGCTGCTCACCAGGAGCTCACGTTTGGGACGTCGCTGAGCCAAGCCTGCTGAACCGTACAGGATATCATCCGCCCCTCCTATGCGAAGTAGGGTCTGACAATACTGGGACGAGGCAACTTAGAACCATCGAAAGAGACTGTATGTCCCTCGGAACAATGCTAAAAGGATCAGGAGCACAGGCGGTGGTCTCCTCTCTCCTGCCAGCCAGAGGAAGGGCTTCAGAAAGGAGGAGACCAATTGAACCGGTGAACGCCTGGCTGCATAGCTGCTACTCAAGGTTTTGGCTTCTGTGATTGTGGATCCTCCTTTGAGAAGCCGGGTCTGTGGGGAGGTGATGGCATCACCTGACCTCATAGCGCAGGGAAAAAGAGGGGAGAATGCGCGACACAGAAAGGAAAGGGAAATCCCCGCGCAGCAGCCCTCTGCCAAGAGCGGCAGCGTCCTCCTCCCAGTGGTCTCCCCAGCACAGCAGCCGGTGAAGACCACGGTGCCTACAAAGATGAGTTTCGCCCCGCTTTCCCTTCACACCGTCACGGACATTTGGCCATTTCGCACGGGCTGAGAAACTCCCTGGCAGCTCCGGTTGGGCAGGGACCAAGCGAGAGGCACCGCTGATGTGCCTCCGTGTGTTCACTGGGGTCCGGGTGGAGAATCTGCCTGTCCCAGACACTCCCCAGGGAGTTGGTACCGCAGAACTGAACATGCTGGCCATGGAGAAGACGGTGCTCTATGGTCAGTGGGAGCTGCCCGCTGGGAAATCGCCACCCGCACCCCCTCATCACCCTGGGGAAATCTCTCTCTGGCAGCAACGTCCTCTGGCAGTGGCACAGCAGGAACGGAGATCCTGCCACAGGCAGGCCCCATCCCACCACCAGCACATACACCACCACCCAGCCATCGGCGTCACGAAGGCACCAAGAGCACACCCGTGCCCACAAGCACAGAGGTCAGCACCAAGGGAGCAGATCCCATCTCATGGGATGGGATCTCAAGGAGCAAAGCATCCACGGGCTGTACAGCGCTTGCAGCTGGGGACGACACGCTTGAGAGCCTCTGCGTAAAGATCAGGGGAAAAGCTCACAGGGCGGATGTTCCTGCAGGAGTCTACTATGGATCCCCCAGCCAGGGTGATGACACCGATGTACGATTCTGAAAGGAATCGAGGGAAATCTCTGCATCAGTCGCCCTATGTCGGCCTTACGGGCGACTTCAACTTCCCGGCTGCTAACTGGGACTGTCATAGAGCAGAGACGAACAGGCCCAGGAAACTCCTGGAGCCCACGTTGAAGGTAACTTTTTGATACGGGTACTAAGGGAGCCGACTAGGAAAGGTGCCCTCCTAGACCTGTTGTCTGTCCATAGAGATGCTCTCGTGGGTGAAGTGAGGATTGGTGGCTGTCTTGGCCATAGCGATCAAGAAATGGTTGAGTTTAAAATCTTTGGTGATATGGGAAAAACTGCCAGCGGAGCTACTACCCTGGATTCTGGGAGAGCAGACCTCAGGCTGCTCAAGGAACTAGCTAGTAAGGTCCCCTGGGAGTCTGCTTTCGAGGGTATTGGTGTCCATAAACGCTGGTCACTTTTTAAGAGCCATTTCTTAAGAGCACAGGAGCGGGCAATTCCCCTGTGTCGCAAGTCAAGCAAGAAGGGCAGGAGGCTGGCTTGGCTGACCAGGAATCTCCTTTGGGAACTTAGGCGGCAAACGAAAGTGTACGGGCTTTGGAAAGGGATCTGGGGGTGTTGGTTGATGTAAGCTCAATGGGAGTCAACAACGTGCCCTGGCGGCCAAAAGGGCCAGCCATCTCCTGGGGTGCGCTAGGCACGGTATAGCCAGCCCGTGCAAAGAAGGGATTGACCCACTATACTCAGTACTGGTGCGGCCTCACCTCCAGTACTGTGTGCAGTTTTGGGCACCACAACGTAGGAAGGATGTAGAAAGATCAGAATGTGTCCAAAGGAGGGCAACAAAGATGGTGGAAGGACTAGCGGGCACGTCCTTACGAGGCGCGGCTGAGGCCACGGGGTTTGTTCAGCTTAGAGGAGAGGAGACTGAGGGGTGACCGCGTTGCTGTCCACAACGCCCGCAGGACGGGGAGCGGAGAGGGAGGTGCTGATGCTTCTCTCGGGGGTCTGGTGAGAGGACGCGAAGGAATGGCTTAAAGCTGCGTCAAGGGGAGTTCGGACTGGACATTAGGAAAAAGTTCTTCAGGGAGAGGGTGGTCAAGCAGTGGAACGAGCTCCCCCCAGGAAACGGTCATGGCCCGAGCCTCTTGGTACTCAGGAAGCAATTGGACAATGCTCTTAGAGACGTGATGGAACTTTAAGGCTGCCCAGGGTGGAGTCAGGGGTCACACTCCATGATCCTCGTGGGTCCCTTCCAACTCAGGATATTCTATGGTGATGAGACTGCCATTGGCAGGCAGGTGATAATGAACCCCAAATACAGCACCACGCAAGCTCCTGTGAAGAAAATTAGCTCTAGCCCAGCCTTCACCAGTACACCGGGGCAGCTGGAGCGGCTGAGCCGGGGTGGGGCCGAAGGGCGGGGCTGGCCGGCGGGCGTGCCTGTGATGCGCTCGGGCGCCTGTGACAGCACAGGGCACGGCTCACAACGGGGGCGGTTATCAGGGGCGCCAGCAGCAGCGCTGCCCCAGTACGGCCTGGGCCAGCGGTGAGTGCGCACGCGGGGGGAGGCCGGGCTGGGCCAGGGCCGGGGCAGAAACGCGGCCCCCGGGGCAGGGGGTTCTCACCCTGCATCGAGGGCCCAGCCGCTCGCGGGAGCGCCTTGGGCAGGGCACGGGGCCGCCGCCGGCGCGGCTGGGCGCAGGCCTTGCTGCCTCCCAGCTGCCTCGCCCCCTCTCCTACCCGCCCCCAGCTCCCTGCGGCTCCCGTCCCCGCTCCCCCCGCCGCCACCTCCCTCCCTCCCAGCCCCACTGAACCCCTTCTCTCCCTCCTCCTGCAGGCCATGGCCGTCATAAAATTCTTCGCCTTGGTTGTGCAAATCATCATCCAGCTCCTGCAGATGGTCGGTGATGAGCTGGATGAGGCCACGCGCGAGCGCATGCAGCAGCGCGCGGAGATGCTGAGCCGGGAGATGACTCGGCTGCTGCAGGAGCTGGAGCAGAGCACCCAGGAGCAGAGCACCCAGGAGCAGAGCGGCTTTGCCTGGGGAGCCCTGCTCTTTGCTGCCTTGCAGCAGTGGCAGTTCTGGGCGATTGCTGGAGCCCTGGTCCTGCTCTTCGGGCTCTGCTGGTGGCTCAGGAAAAGGAGCCGTGAGCCAGGCAGCAGCAGCAAGGAGGGCAGTTCCAGAAGCAGGGTGGATAAGGAGGACCAAGAAGAAAAACCCAGTTTTGCACTGGATGTGGGCAGAATTTCGGTCAAGCGCCTCCTGGACTTGCCAATATCATTCACGATGGCGGAGAAGCTGGTGGAAGAACTTCTCCGTATCTGCCGAAACCTTTCCAGGAATAGTTTCAAGCCGCGACTGAAGCCAGCCATCAGGGTGGGCATCCCCTGCGAAGGTTGGAGTCCCCGTGAGGAAGACATCATCTACCGCCTGCTCGTGCCCCTGCAGCCCCCCCGTGGGCACGCCTTCCACCTGGAGCTGGGCACCGCGGGGGAGAGGCCGGCAAAGGACTCCTACATCCGCGTGGAGCTGGAGTGCACCTGCAGAAGGGAGCAGCTGGGGGAGAACATGCTGTGCTTCCTCCACCACCCTGAGGAGGAGTTGAGGAGAAATCAGGGTCCCAGCCTCCTAGGCACTCTCTGCACTGGCCCCTACCTCAACCTGGAGAAAACCACCCACTGGTTCCAGACATTGGTAGAAGGAGCCTGGATGCTTTTGCCTCTGTCGAGAGACTACCGTTTAACAGTGCTGCCCTCCAGGCGCTCCTGCAAGCTCCGGTTGACAAGCGCTTCCAACAGTACCCTTCTGATTGAGATGATGTTTGCGGTGCAGCAAGAAGACTCGGACACCTTCCTGAGCATTGAGTAGGCAGAGGCCAGTGTTACCAGCAGCAAAGAGCTGGCCAGAGAGCTGTGCTATGGCAGAGGTGCAGTTCCTCAGGGACAGGGCCAGGCCTGAAGACACTCCCCGGGGAGCTGGTGCCACACCACTGAGAACGCTGGACACAGAGAACACGCTGCTCAATTTGCAGTGGGAATTGCTGCCGCACCTTTCCTCCACCGCAAAAGCACACTCTGGGGAGTGGGACCCGATGCAGCTGAAGGGGCCGTTGCAAGGAGGCTTGTGACAGAGACTGCCGCTACCACCTGGGCAGCGACCGCCCTCCCTCTTCGAGAGAGTCCATTCCTTCTGGAAGATTTACCAATAAATCACTTGTTTAACAAACAAACGCTCGTCCGGGAGTGTCTGTGCATGACCTTGTGGGGGAACGTGGGCACAGGGTGCTGACAGCTCAGCTGCCACAGAGCTGGGGAGCCTTTTGCAGAAGAGCTGATGCGGTGGGCTCTGGTTTTGCTGCTTCTGTAACTAAGGCTCCCCCACCTCTCCGTGCTCCTGCGTTGGGGCGATCGGAATAATCTGTCACCCTCCACAGCTGTGCACGTTGCCTGTGTGCCATAGGGAGCCCGAAGTGGCTTCCTTGGGAGCCCTACGCAAACCAGGCCCTGGGAGCCCGACAGCATTGCCCTTGGGCGACCCCAGCGGGGTGGGTATCACGCTGTCGGAGTGGGGAGCCCTTGGCACAGGGGACAAGTGCCACGACTGCAGGGCAGGGCTCTGGCTGCTCTGGCTCCTGCACGAGCACGAGACTCCTTCGCCATACCCTCTCGTGACCTGCAAGCTCAGGTTCCCACCACCTTAACGAGGGAGACTTAACACGTGCAGCAAGGTTCAAGGAAGCTTTTGAGACGTCTCCGATTCAAAGCATGCACTTGTGCAGTCCATGCCACGTTTAGGAGAAGCAGTGGCCTGACGGCAGCTGTGTGGCAGAAGAGGTGCCTCGTACCTGTATGTGGGACACCTCCGGTGGAAATCCAATGTCGGTATATGGGCGAAGCTTTGCAAGATCCTCGGTAATTGTCACATCGAAAGAGGTGCCTGTGTCTGAGTGCTAAAGAAGCCCAACGGGTGCCCGGTGCCCGTCAGCCCAAGGGCCGTGGCTTTTGCAGGCTCTGCGAGGGCCGTGCTCTTACAGCACTTTCTCTTGCCTTTTCTTGCAGCAGGCCTAGTCGGGGCCTGTGTCCTAGAGGGGCTAGGGTGCAGGCATGATCGTCGGGGAGCGGAGAATTCAGAGCACGTGAGCAACGGACAGGATCCAGGAAAAGCCAGGCAGGTAAAGCTGAGCCACCCACCCAGCCGCGTTAGAACCAGTGCCACAGGAAAGCACGCAAGGTATTAGCAATGGAGATTCCTTACTGAGAGGCACCCAAGCACCTGTTTGCCGCGCAGACGATTTCTCTAGAGCAGTTTGCTGCTCACCAGGAGCTCACGTTTGGGACGTCGCTGAGCCAAGCCTGCTGAACCATACAGGATATCATCCGCCCCTCCTATGCGAAGTAGGGTCTGACAATACTGGGACGAGGCAACTTAGAACCATCGAAAGAGACTGTATGTCCCTCGGAACAATGCTAAAAGGATCAGGAGCACAGGCGGTGGTCTCCTCTCTCCTGCCAGCCAGAGGAAGGGCTTCAGAAAGGAGGAGACCAATTGAACCGGTGAACGCCTGGCTGCATAGCTGCTACTCAAGGTTTTGGCTTCTGTGATTGTGGATCCTCCTTTGAGAAGCCGGGTCTGTGGGGAGGTGATGGCATCACCTGACCTCATAGCGCAAGGAAAAAGAGGGGAGAATGCGCGACACAGAAAGGAAAGGGAAATCCCCGCGCAGCAGCCCTCTGCCAAGAGCGGCAGCGTCCTCCTCCCAGTGGTCTCCCCAGCACAGCAGCCGGTGAAGACCACGGTGCCTACAAAGATGAGTTTCGCCCAGCTTTCCCTTCGCACCGTCACGGACATTTGGCCATTTCGCACGGGCTGAGAAACTCCCTGGCAGCTCCGGCTGGGCAGGGACCAAGCGAGAGGCACCGCTGATGTGCCTCCGTGTGTTCACTGGGGTCCGGGTGGAGAATCTGCCTGTCCCAGATACTCCCCAGGGAGTTGGTACCGCAGAACTGAACATGCTGGCCATGGAGAAGACGGTGCTCTATGGTCAGTGGGAGCTGCCCGCTGGGAAATCGCCACCCGCACCCCCTCATCACCCTGGGGAAATCTCTCTCTGGCAGCAACGTCCTCTGGCAGTGGCACAGCAGGAACAGAGATCCTGCCACAGGCAGGCCCCATCCCACCACCAGCACATACACCACCACCCAGCCATCAGCGTCACGAAGGCACCAAGAGCACACCCATGCCCACAAGCACAGAGGTCAGCACCAAGGGAGCCGATCCCATCTCATGGGATGGGATCTCAAGGAGCAAAGCATCCACGGGCTGTACAGCGCTTGCAGCTGGGGACGACACGCTTGAGAGCCTCTGCCTAAAGATCAGGGGAAAAGCTCACAGGGCGGATGTTCCTGCAGGAGTCTACTGTGGATCCCCCAGCCAGGGTGATGACACCGATGTACGATTCTGAAAGGAATCGAGGGAAATCTCTGCATCAGTCGCCCTATGTCGGCCTTACGGGCGACTTCAACTTCCCGGCTGCTAACTGGGACTGTCATAGAGCAGAGACGAACAGGCCCAGGGAATTCCTGAAGCCCACGTTGAAGGTAACTTTTTGATACGGGTACTAAGGGAGCCGACTAGGAAAGGTGCCCTCCTAGACCTGTTGTCTGTCCATAGAGATGCTCTCGTGGGTGAAGTGAGGATTGGTGGCTGTCTTGGCCATAGCGATCAAGAAATGGTTGAGTTGAAAATCTTTGGTGATATGGGAAAAACTGCCAGCAGAGCTACTACCCTGGATTCTGGGAGAGCAGACCTCAGGCTGCTCAAGGAACTAGCTAGTAAGGTCCCCTGGGAGTCTGCTTTCGAGGGTATTGGTGTCCATAAACGCTGGTCACTTTTTAAGAGCCATTTCTTAAGAGCACAGGAGCGGGCAATTCCCCTGTGTCGCAAGTCAAGCAAGAAGGGCAGGAGGCTGGCTTGGCTGACCAGGAATCTCCTTTGGGAACTTAGGCGGCAAACGAAAGTGTACGGGCTTTGGAAAGGGATCTGGGGGTGTTGGTTGATGTAAGCTCAATGGGAGTCAACAACGTGCCCTGGCGGCCAAAAGGGCCAGCCATCTCCTGGGGTGCGCTAGGCACGGTATAGCCAGCCCGTGCAAAGAAGGGATTGACCCACTATACTCAGCACTGGTGCGGCCTCACCTCCAGTACTGTGTGCAGTTTTGGGCACCACAACGTAGGAAGGATGTAGAAAGATCAGAATGTGTCCAAAGGAGGGCAACAAAGATGGTGGAAGGACTAGCGGGCACGTCCTTACGAGGCGCGGCTGAGGCCACGGGGTTTGTTCAGCTTAGAGGAGAGGAGACTGAGGGGTGACCGCGTTGCTGTCCACAACGCCCGCAGGACGGGGAGCGGAGAGGGAGGTGCTGATGCTTCTCTCTGGGGTCTGGTGAGAGGACGCGAAGGAATGGCTTAAAGCTGCGTCAAGGGGAGTTCGGACTGGACATTAGGAAAAAGTTCTTCAGGGAGAGGGTGGTCAAGCAGTGGAACGAGCTCCCCCCAGGAAACGGTCATGGCCCAAGCCTCTTGGTACTCAGGAAGCAATTGGACAATGCTCTTAGAGACGTGATGGAACTTTAAGGCTGCCCAGGGTGGAGTCAGGGGTTGCACTCCATGATCCTCGTGGGTCCCGTCCAACTCAGGATATTCTATGATGATGAGACTGCCATTGGCAGGCAGGTGATAATGAACCCCAAATACAGCACCACGCAAGCTCCTGTGAAGAAAATTAGCTCTAACCCAGCCTTCACAAGTACACCGGGGCAGCTGGAGCGGCTGAGCCGGGGTGGGGCCGAAGGGCGGGGCTGGCCGGCGGGCGTGCCTGTGATGCGCTCGGGCGCCTGTGACAGCACAGGGCACGGCTCACAACGGGGGCGGTTATCAGGGGCGCCAGCAGCAGCGCTGCCCCAGTACGGCCTGGGCCAGCGGTGAGTGCGCACGCGGGGGGAGGCCAGGCTGGGCGAGGGCCGGGGCAGAAACGCGGCCCCCGGGGCGGGGGGTTCTCACCCTGCATCGAGGGCCCAGCCGCTCGCGGGAGCGCCTTGGGCAGGGCACGGGGCCGCCGCCGGCGCGGCTGGGCGCAGGCCTTGCTGCCTCCCAGCTGCCTCGCCCCCTCTCCTACCCGCCCCCAGCTCCCTGCGGCTCCCGTCCCCGCTCCCCCCGCCGCCACCTCCCTCCCTCCCAGCCCCACTGAACCCCTTCTCTCCCTCCTCCTGCAGGCCATGGCCGCCATAAAATTCTTTGCCTTGGTTGTGCAAAGCATCATCCAGCTCCTGCAGATGGTCGGTGATGAGCTGGATGAGGCCATGCGCGAGCGCATGCAGCAGCGTGAGGAGATGCTGAGCCGGGAGATGACTCGGCTGCTGCAGGAGCTGGAGCAGAGCACCCGGGAGCAGAGCACCCAGGAGCAGAGCACCCAGGAGCAGAGCGGCTTTGCCTGGGGAGCGCTGCTCTTTGCCGCCTTGCAGCAGTGGCAGTTCTGGGCGATTGCTGGAGCCCTGGTCCTGCTCTTCGGGCTCTGCTGGTGGCTCAAGAAAAGGAGCTGTGAGCCAGACAGCAGCAGTGACGAGGAGAGCTCCAGCAGCGACAGGGAGCAGGTGGTGGAGGAGGAGGAGGAAGAAGAAGAAGAAGGCGGCAATGGTGATGTATATGACCTGCAAAGGTTTTATGACGAGCACATACAGTCGCCAGTTCAGAACTTGGCCACAGAGTGCAAGGAGGTGAAGCTCTTGGTGGATCACTTCATTCTTGTCATGGAAAAGTTATTCTCAAAGAGTTTCTTCCCAGTGTTGCAATCAGCCATCGGGGTGGGCAGCGCCTTCGAAGGTTGGAGTCCCCGTGAGGAAGACATTATCTACCGCCTGCTCGTGCCCCTGAAGTCCCCCCAGGGGCACGTCTTCCACCTGGTGCAGGACACTGCGGGGGAGATGCCGGCAAGGGACTTCTGCATCCACGTTGATCTGGTGTGCACCTGCCTGAACGAGCAGCTGGCAGGAGAGATGCTGTGCTTCCTCCATTGCCCCGAGGAGGAGCTGAGCAGAAAACAGGAGCCCAGCCTCCTACGCACCCTCTGCACCGGCTCCTACCTAGATGTGCAGAAAACTGCCCACTGGTTACAGGACTGGCTGAAAGATGTCTGGGTGGTTTTGCCTCAGTCGAGGAAATACCGTCTAACGGTGCTGCCCTCCAGCCGCTCCTGCAAATTCCAGGTGACCAATGGCAACAACAGAAGCCTCTGGATTGAGATGATATTTGGGGTGCAGCAACGCGACTCGGACATCTTTGTGAGCAGCCGGACTTTAGACACCATCTTCACCCCAAGCATCGTGTGGCCGGAGAGCTACGCTGTGGCAGAGGTGAAGTTCTTCAGGCATGTGGCCAGCCATGCCCCGCAGGACAGCATCCACCTCAAATGCCTGCAGCTCTGCGCCCGCATCCTGATGTGCAGAGGCTCTTCCACCTATGCCTTGAAGACAGCTGTGATGCACCTCCTGACCCTGTCACGCTGGGGCAGCGTCTCTTTCGTGCCGGGACTGCTGCGCATCATGCGGTACCTGCACCACTGCCTGGAGGAGAAACGCCTCAACCACTTCTTCTTTGGCAATGAGAACGTGCCCGAGGAGATAATCTTGCCCCCAGCCTTCCAAACGGCCGAACCGCTCAACCTCTTCCAGCACCTGGCGCAGGACCCGGATGCCCACGCCGAGGCAGTGCGTGAGTTCATGAAGCTGGGAGATCGGCTCGCAAGAGTGCGGGGAGTACCCAGAGATGCGTTTGCGGGGCTCATACCTGACGGCAGATGACCAGCTCCTACTGCAGGGAAAAAGAGGGGAGAATGCGGGACGAGGCAGGGGAAGGGCAAACCCTCTGCAGCAGCCCTCTGCCAAGAGCAGCGCTCTTCTCCTCTCCACAGTCTCCCCAGCACAGCAGCCGGTGATGACCACAGTGGTGACAAAGATGAGTTTCGCCCTGCTTTCCCCTCGTGCTGGGGCGGCCAGGACGGTGATTTCACACGGGCCCAGAAATTCTTGCTGGCAGCTCCGGCTGTGCAGGGACCAAGCGAGAGGCACCACCCATGTGCCTCTGTGTGTTCCCTGGGGTCCGTGTGGAGAATCTGCCCATCCCAGGCACTCCCCGGGGAGCCGGTACCACCAGGATATGGAGAAGACGCTGCTCCGTCGGCAGTGGGAATTGCTGCCGCACCTTTCCTCCACCGCAAAAGCACACTCTGGGGAGTGGGACCCGATGCAGCTGAAGGGGCCGTTGCAAGGAGGCTTGTGACAGAGACTGCCGCTACCACCTGGGCAGCGACCGCACCCCCTACTTGGAGAGAGTCCATTCGTGGATTGAGATGTAAAGATGTAAAGATGTCAATAAATCACTTGTTTGAGAAACAAACGCTCGTCCGTCAGTGTCTGTGCATCACTTTGTGAGGGAACGCGGGCACAGGGTGCTGACAGCTCAGCTGCCACGGAGTCGGGGAGCCTTTTGCAGAAGAGCTGATGCGGTGGGCTCTGGTTTCATGATTCACTGGGCTTTGGCTTCCCAGGGGTTGTGGGTTAATGCCAGGAGGCAGCCTGGCATCACACAGCAGCTCTATCACTTGCCCCCAGTGGGACGGTGGAGAGAATCTGAAGGGTGAAAGTGGGAAAACTTGTGGGCTGAGAGGGGACAGGTTAGAAGGTAAAGCAAGAGCTACGCACCCAGGCAAAGCAAAATAAGGAATTCATTCACCGCTCCCCTGGTCTGCTGAGCAGACCTGCCTTTTCGGGAAGCGTTCTGCCTCCCTGGGGCTCGGGTTGGAGGCGTTACCAGGAAACTTCCGAGCCTTGCTCGGCCCTCAGATCATTAGCCGCTCTTGCTTTTTCATGTGGGTGCCAACGATGTCGTGATGAGAAGCCCAAGGGCGGTCAGAAGAGACTTCAGGGCCTCGGGGAGATCGGCAAAGGGATCAGGAGTGCAGGCAGTATTCTCCTCTGTGCTTCCACTTGTGGGGAATGACCTTGAAACAAACAGGCGGACGCAACTTCTCAATACTGGCTCCCAGGCCAGCGTCACTGGCCGAATCTGGGGATTTTCAGTCATCGGATGGTCTCTGTGACACCAGGCCCGCTGGGGCCTGACGAGGTGCACCGTTCTCAGTGGGGGAAAAGTATTTTTGCTCACGAGCTAGCGGGGCTGATTGAAAGCGCTTTAAACTAGGTTTGAAGGGGGGAAGGCATAAAATGGGGCTTAACTAGCGATAAGCTAAGGGACGGCATGACGATGCTTGAGGAGGGGTGTGCTAGTGAGAGCTTTCACTCTGCTCCACGAAGTACTGAGTAGGCTGGAGCAGAGTTGAAATGTTTGTACACGAATGCACGCGGTGTGAGGAACAGACAGGAGGAACTGGAGGCCTTGGCTCAGTCCCAGAGCTACGACACCACTGGCGTGAGTGAGACTTGTTGGGAAGAGTCCTGTGACTGGAGTGCTGTGCTGGACGGTTACGGCTCTTCAGGAGAGAGCGGCAGGGCGGGCGAGGCGGGGGGTAGTGCTGTATGTAAAGGAGGCTTGGGCTGTACAGCGCTTGCAGCTGGGGACGACACGCTTGAGAGCCTCTGCCTAAAGATCAGGGGAAAAGCTCACAGGGCGGATGTTCCTGCAGGAGTCTACTGTGGATCCCCCAGCCAGGGTGATGACACCGATGTACGATTCTGAAAGGAATCGAGGGAAATCTCTGCATCAGTCGCCCTATGTCGGCCTTACGGGCGACTTCAACTTCCCGGCTGCTAACTGGGACTGTCATAGAGCAGAGACGAACAGGCCCAGGAAACTCCTGGAGCCCACGTTGAAGGTAACTTTTTGATACGGGTACTAAGGGAGCCGACTAGGAAAGGTGCCCTCCTAGACCTGTTGTCTGTCCATAGAGATGCTCTCGTGGGTGAAGTGAGGATTGGTGGCTGTCTTGGCCATAGCGATCAAGAAATGGTTGAGTTGAAAATCTTTGGTGATATGGGAAAAACTGCCAGCAGAGCTACTGCCCTGGATTCTGGGAGAGCAGACCTCAGGCTGCTCAAGGAACTAGCTAGTAAGGTCCCCTGGGAGTCTGCTTTCGAGGGTATTGGTGTCCATAAACGCTGGTCACTTTTTAAGAGCCATTTCTTAAGAGCACAGGAGCGGGCAATTCCCCTGTGTCGCAAGTCAAGCAAGAAGGGCAGGAGGCTGGCTTGGCTGACCAGGAATCTCCTTTGGGAACTTAGGCGGCAAACGAAAGTGTACGGGCTTTGGAAAGGGATCTGGGGGTGTTGGTTGATGTAAGCTCAATGGGAGTCAACAACGTGCCCTGGCGGCCAAAAGGGCCAGCCATCTCCTGGGGTGCGCTAGGCACGGTATAGCCAGCCCGTGCAAAGAAGGGATTGACCCACTATACTCAGCACTGGTGCGGCCTCACCTCCAGTACTGTGTGCAGTTTTGGGCACCACAACGTAGGAAGGATGTAGAAAGATCAGAATGTGTCCAAAGGAGGGCAACAAAGATGGTGGAAGGACTAGCGGGCACGTCCTTATGAGGCGCGGCTGAGGCCACGGGGTTTGTTCAGCTTAGAGGAGAGGAGACTGAGGGGTGACCGCGTTGCTGTCCACAACGCCCGCAGGACGGGGAGCGGAGAGGGAGGTGCTGATGCTTCTCTCTGGGGTCTGGTGAGAGGACGCGAAGGAATGGCTTAAAGCTGCGTCAAGGGGAGTTCGGACTGGACATTAGGAAAAAGTTCTTCAGGGAGAGGGTGGTCAAGCAGTGGAACGAGCTCCCCCCAGGAAACGGTCATGGCCCGAGCCTCTTGGTACTCAGGAAGCAATTGGACAATGCTCTTAGAGACGTGATGGAACTTTAAGGCTGCCCAGGGTGGAGTCAGGGGTTGCACTCCATGATCCTCGTGGGTCCCTTCCAACTCAGGATATTCTATGGTGATGAGACTGCCATTGGCAGGCAGGTGATAATGAACCCCAAATACAGCACCACGCAAGCTCCGGTGAAGAAAATTAGCTCTAGCCCAGCCTTCACCAGTACACCAGGGCAGCTGGAGCGGCTGAGCCGGGGTGGGGCCGAAGGGCGGGGCTGGCCGGCGGGCGTGCCTGTGATGCGCTCGGGCGCCTGTGACAGCACAGGGCACGGCTCACAACGGGGGCGGTTATCAGGGGCGCCAGCAGCAGCGCTGCCCCAGTACGGCCTGGGCCAGCGGTGAGTGCGCACGCGGGGGGAGGCCGGGCTGGGCGAGGGCCGGGGCAGAAACGCGGCCCCCGGGGCGGGGGGTTCTCACCCTGCATCGAGGGCCCAGCCGCTCGCGGGAGCGCCTTGGGCAGGGCACGGGGCCGCCGCCGGCGCGGCTGGGCGCAGGCCTTGCTGCCTCCCAGCTGCCTCGCCCCCTCTCCTACCCGCCCCCAGCTCCCTGCGGCTCCCGTCCCCGCTCCCCCCGCCGCCACCTCCCTCCCTCCCAGCCCCACTGAACCCCTTCTCTCCCTCCTCCTGCAGGCCATGGCCGCCATAAAATTCTTTGCCTTGGTTGTGCAAAGCATCATCCAGCTCCTGCAGATGGTCGGTGATGAGCTGGATGAGGCCATGCGCGAGCGCATGCAGCAGCGTGAGGAGATGCTGAGCCGGGAGATGACTCGGCTGCTGCAGGAGCTGGAGCAGAGCACCCGGGAGCAGAGCACCCAGGAGCAGAGCACCCAGGAGCAGAGCGGCTTTGCCTGGGGAGCGCTGCTCTTTGCCGCCTTGCAGCAGTGGCAGTTCTGGGCGATTGCTGGAGCCCTGGTCCTGCTCTTCGGGCTCTGCTGGTGGCTCAAGAAAAGGAGCTGTGAGCCAGACAGCAGCAGTGACGAGGAGAGCTCCAGCAGCGACAGGGAGCAGGTGGTGGAGGAGGAGGAGGAAGAAGAAGAAGAAGGCGGCAATGGTGATGTATATGACCTGCAAAGGTTTTATGACGAGCACATACAGTCGCCAGTTCAGAACTTGGCCACAGAGTGCAAGGAGGTGAAGCTCTTGGTGGATCACTTCATTCTTGTCATGGAAAAGTTATTCTCAAAGAGTTTCTTCCCAGTGTTGCAATCAGCCATCGGGGTGGGCAGCGCCTTCGAAGGTTGGAGTCCCCGTGAGGAAGACATTATCTACCGCCTGCTCGTGCCCCTGAAGTCCCCCCAGGGGCACGTCTTCCACCTGGTGCAGGACACTGCGGGGGAGATGCCGGCAAGGGACTTCTGCATCCACGTTGATCTGGTGTGCACCTGCCTGAACGAGCAGCTGGCAGGAGAGATGCTGTGCTTCCTCCATTGCCCCGAGGAGGAGCTGAGCAGAAAACAGGAGCCCAGCCTCCTACGCACCCTCTGCACCGGCTCCTACCTAGATGTGCAGAAAACTGCCCACTGGTTACAGGACTGGCTGAAAGATGTCTGGGTGGTTTTGCCTCAGTCGAGGAAATACCGTCTAACGGTGCTGCCCTCCAGCCGCTCCTGCAAATTCCAGGTGACCAATGGCAACAACAGAAGCCTCTGGATTGAGATGATATTTGGGGTGCAGCAACGCGACTCGGACATCTTTGTGAGCAGCCGGACTTTAGACACCATCTTCACCCCAAGCATCGTGTGGCCGGAGAGCTACGCTGTGGCAGAGGTGAAGTTCTTCAGGCATGTGGCCAGCCATGCCCCGCAGGACAGCATCCACCTCAAATGCCTGCAGCTCTGCGCCCGCATCCTGATGTGCAGAGGCTCTTCCACCTATGCCTTGAAGACAGCTGTGATGCACCTCCTGACCCTGTCACGCTGGGGCAGCGTCTCTTTCGTGCCGGGGCTGCTGCGCATCATGCGGTACCTGCACCACTGCCTGGAGGAGAAACGCCTCAACCACTTCTTCTTTGGCAATGAGAACGTGCCCGAGGAGATAATCTTGCCCCCAGCCTTCCAAACGGCCGAACCGCTCAACCTCTTCCAGCACCTGGCGCAGGACCCGGATGCCCACGCCGAGGCAGTGCGTGAGTTCATGAAGCTGGGAGATCGGCTCGCAAGAGTGCGGGGAGTACCCAGAGATGCGTTTGCGGGGCTCATACCTGACGGCAGATGACCAGCTCCTACTGCAGGGAAAAAGAGGGGAGAATGCGGGACGAGGCAGGGGAAGGGCAAACCCTCTGCAGCAGCCCTCTGCCAAGAGCAGCACTCTTCTCCTCTCCACAGTCTCCCCAGCACAGCAGCCGGTGATGACCACAGTGGTGACAAAGATGAGTTTCGCCCTGCTTTCCCCTCGTGCTGGGGCGGCCAGGACGGTGATTTCACACGGGCCCAGAAATTCTTGCTGGCAGCTCCGGCTGTGCAGGGACCAAGCGAGAGGCACCACCCATGTGCCTCTGTGTGTTCCCTGGGGTCCGTGTGGAGAATCTGCCCATCCCAGGCACTCCCCGGGGAGCCGGTACCACCAGGATATGGAGAAGACGCTGCTCCGTCGGCAGTGGGAATTGCTGCCGCACCTTTCCTCCACCGCAAAAGCACACTCTGGGGAGTGGGACCCGATGCAGCTGAAGGGGCCGTTGCAAGGAGGCTTGTGACAGAGACTGCCGCTACCACCTGGGCAGCGACCGCACCCCCTACTTGGAGAGAGTCCATTCGTGGATTGAGATGTAAAGATGTAAAGATGTCAATAAATCACTTGTTTGAGAAACAAACGCTCGTCCGTCAGTGTCTGTGCATCACTTTGTGAGGGAACGCGGGCACAGGGTGCTGACAGCTCAGCTGCCACGGAGTCGGGGAGCCTTTTGCAGAAGAGCTGATGCGGTGGGCTCTGGTTTCATGATTCACTGGGCTTTGGCTTCCCAGGGGTTGTGGGTTAATGCCAGGAGGCAGCCTGGCATCACACAGCAGCTCTATCACTTGCCCCCAGTGGGACGGTGGAGAGAATCTGAAGGGTGAAAGTGGGAAAACTTGTGGGCTGAGAGGGGACAGGTTAGAAGGTAAAGCAAGAGCTACGCACCCAGGCAAAGCAAAATAAGGAATTCATTCACCGCTCCCCTGGTCTGCTGAGCAGACCTGCCTTTTCGGGAAGCGTTCTGCCTCCCTGGGGCTCGGGTTGGAGGCGTTACCAGGAAACTTCCGAGCCTCGTTCGGCCCTCAGATTATTAGCCGCTCTTGCTTTTTCATGTGGGTGCCAACGATGTCGTGATGAGAAGCCCAAGGGCGGTCAGAAGAGACTTCAGGGCCTCGGGGAGATCGGCAAAGGGATCAGGAGCGCAGGCAGTATTCTCCTCTGTGCTTCCACTTGTGGGGAATGACCTTGAAACAAACAGGCGGACGCAACTTCTCAATACTGGCTCCCAGGCCAGTGTCACTGGCCGAATCTGGGGATTTTCAGTCATCGGATGGTCTCTGTGACACCAGGCCCGCTGGGGCCTGACGAGGTGCACCGTTCTCAGTGGGGGAAAAGTATTTTTGCTCACGAGCTAGCGGGGCTGATTGAAAGCGCTTTAAACTAGGTTTGAAGGGGGGAAGGCATAAAATGGGGCTTAACTAGCGATAAGCTAAGGGACGGCATGACGATGCTTGAGGAGGGGTGTGCTAGTGAGAGCTTTCACTCTGCTCCACGAAGTACTGAGTAGGCTGGAGCAGAGTTGAAATGTTTGTACACGAATGCACGCGGTGTGAGGAACAGACAGGAGGAACTGGAGGCCTTGGCTCAGTCCCAGAGCTACGACACCACTGGCGTGAGTGAGACTTGTTGGGAAGAGTCCTGTGACTGGAGTGCTGTGCTGGACGGTTACGGCTCTTCAGGAGAGAGCGGCAGGGCGGGCGAGGCGGGGGGTAGTGCTGTATGTAAAGGAGGGCTTGGGCTGTACAGCGCTTGCAGCTGGGGACGACACGCTTGAGAGCCTCTGCCTAAAGATCAGGGGAAAAGCTCACAGGGCGGATGTTCCTGCAGGAGTCTACTATGGATCCCCCAGCCAGGGTGATGACACCGATGTACGATTCTGAAAGGAATCGAGGGAAATCTCTGCATCAGTCGCCCTATGTCGGCCTTACGGGCGACTTCAACTTCCCGGCTGCTAACTGGGACTGTCATAGAGCAGAGACGAACAGGCCCAGGAAACTCCTGGAGCCCACGTTGAAGGTAACTTTTTGATACGGGTACTAAGGGAGCCGACTAGGAAAGGTGCCCTCCTAGACCTGTTGTCTGTCCATAGAGATGATCTCGTGGGTGAAGTGAGGATTGGTGGCTGTCTTGGCCATAGCGATCAAGAAATGGTTGAGTTGAAAATCTTTGGTGATATGGGAAAAACTGCCAGCAGAGCTACTGCCCTGGATTCTGGGAGAGCAGACCTCAGGCTGCTCAAGGAACTAGCTAGTAAGGTCCCCTGGGAGTCTGCTTTCGAGGGTATTGGTGTCCATAAACGCTGGTCACTTTTTAAGAGCCATTTCTTAAGAGCACAGGAGCGGGCAATTCCCCTGTGTCGCAAGTCAAGCAAGAAGGGCAGGAGGCTGGCTTGGCTGACCAGGAATCTCCTTTGGGAACTTAGGCGGCAAACGAAAGTGTACGGGCTTTGGAAAGGGATCTGGGGGTGTTGGTTGATGTAAGCTCAATGGGAGTCAACAACGTGCCCTGGCGGCCAAAAGGGCCAGCCATCTCCTGGGGTGCGCTAGGCACGGTATAGCCAGCCCGTGCAAAGAAGGGATTGACCCACTATACTCAGCACTGGTGCGGCCTCACCTCCAGTACTGTGTGCAGTTTTGGGCACCACAACGTAGGAAGGATGTAGAAAGATCAGAATGTGTCCAAAGGAGGGCAACAAAGATGGTGGAAGGACTAGCGGGCACGTCCTTATGAGGCGCGGCTGAGGCCACGGGGTTTGTTCAGCTTAGAGGAGAGGAGACTGAGGGGTGACCGCGTTGCTGTCCACAACGCCCGCAGGACGGGGAGCGGAGAGGGAGGTGCTGATGCTTCTCTCTGGGGTCTGGTGAGAGGACGCGAAGGAATGGCTTAAAGCTGCGTCAAGGGGAGTTCGGACTGGACATTAGGAAAAAGTTCTTCAGGGAGAGGGTGGTCAAGCAGTGGAACGAGCTCCCCCCAGGAAACGGTCATGGCCCGAGCCTCTTGGTACTCAGGAAGCAATTGGACAATGCTCTTAGAGACGTGATGGAACTTTAAGGCTGCCCAGGGTGGAGTCAGGGGTTGCACTCCATGATCCTCGTGGGTCCCTTCCAACTCAGGATATTCTATGGTGATGAGACTGCCATTGGCAGGCAGGTGATAATGAACCCCAAATACAGCACCACGCAAGCTCCGGTGAAGAAAATTAGCTCTAGCCCAGCCTTCACCAGTACACCGGGGCAGCTGGAGCGGCTGAGCCGGGGTGGGGCCGAAGGGCGGGGCTGGCCGGCGGGCGTGCCTGTGATGCGCTCGGGCGCCTGTGACAGCACAGGGCACGGCTCACAACGGGGGCGGTTATCAGGGGCGCCAGCAGCAGCGCTGCCCCAGTACGGCCTGGGCCAGCGGTGAGTGCGCACGCGGGGGGAGGCCGGGCTGGGCGAGGGCCGGGGCAGAAACGCGGCCCCCGGGGCGGGGGGTTCTCACCCTGCATCGAGGGCCCAGCCGCTCGCGGGAGCGCCTTGGGCAGGGCACGGGGCCGCCGCCGGCGCGGCTGGGCGCAGGCCTTGCTGCCTCCCAGCTGCCTCGCCCCCTCTCCTACCCGCCCCCAGCTCCCTGCGGCTCCCGTCCCCGCTCCCCCCGCCGCCACCTCCCTCCCTCCCAGCCCCACTGAACCCCTTCTCTCCCTCCTCCTGCAGGCCATGGCCGTCATAAAATTCTTCGCCTTGGTTGTGCAAAGCATCATCCAGCTCCCGCAGATGGTCGGTGATGAGCTGGATGAGGCCACGCGCGAGCGCATGCAGCAGCGTGAGGAGATGCTGAGCCGGGAGATGACTCGGCTGCTGCAGGAGCTGGAGCAGAGCGGCTTTGCCTGGGGAGCCCTGCTCTTTGCCGCCTTGCAGCAGTGGCAGTTCTGGGCGATTGCTGGAGCCCTGGTCCTGCTCTTCGGGCTCTGCTGGTGGCTCAGGAAAAGGAGCTGTGAGCCAGGCAGCAGCAGCGATGAGAAGAGCTCCAGCAGCGACAGGGAGCAGGTGGTGGAAGAGGAGGAGGAAGAAGAAGACAATAATGATGCGTATGGCCTGGAAAGGTTTTATGACGAGCACATACGGTCGCCAGTTAAGTACTTGGCCCCAGAGTGCCGGGAGGTGACGTTGTGGGTGCATCGCTTCATCCGTACCTTCACCGAGCTCTTGGCAAAGACTTTCTTCCCAGTGCCGCAATCAGCAATCGGGGTGGGCAGCGCCTTCGAAGGTTGGAGTCCCCGTGAGGAAGACATCGTCTACCGCCTGCTCGTGCCCCTGGAGCCCCCCCGTGGGCACGTCTTCCACCTGGAGCTGGACAACGCGAGGGAGATGCCGGCAAGGAACTTCCGCATCCGTGTGGAACTGGTGTGCACCTGCCTGAACGAGGAGCTGGCAGGAGAGATGCTGTGCTTCCTCCACTGCCCCGAGGAGGAGCTGAGGAGAAATCAGAAGCCCGGCCTCCTACACACCCTCTGCACTGGCTCCTACCTAGATGTGCAGAAAACTGCCCGCTGGTTCCAAAACTTGGTGGAACGTGCCTGGGTACGTTTCCATGAGTCGTACAGTTACTGTCTAAGAGTGCTGCCCTCCAGCCGCTCCTGCAAATTCCAGGTGATCAACAACAACAACAAAAGCCTCTGCATTGAGATGATGTTTGGGGTGCCGCAAGGCGACTCCGACATCTTCGTGAGCAGCCAGACTAGAGAGACCATCTTCACCCCAAGCACGATGTGGCCGGAGAGCTACGCTGTGGCAGAGGTGAAGTTCTTCAGCCATGTGACCAGGCGTGCACCGCGCAACAGCTTCCACCTCAAATGCCTGCAGCTCTGCGCCTGCATCTTGGTGCGCAGAGGCTCTTCCACCTATGCCTTGAAGACAGCTATGATGCACCTCCTGACCACCATACCCCCAGCACACTGGCACAGGAGGTATTTCGTGCTGGGACTGCTGTACATCATGCGGTACCTGCGCCGCTGCCTGGAGGAGAAACGCCTCAACCACTTCTTCTTTGGCAATGAGAACGTGCCCGAGGAGATAATCTTGCCCCCAGCCTTCCGAACGGCCGAACAGCTCAACCTCTTCCAGCACCTGGCGCAGGACCCATCTGCGCACGCCAAGGCAATGCGTGAGTTCATGAAGCTGCGAGATGAGCTCCCAAGACTGCTGAGAGTGCCCAGAGATGCGTTTGCGGGGCTCATAGCTGACGGCAGATGACCACCTCCTACTGCAGGGAAAAAGAGGGGAGAATGCGGGACGAGGCACGGGAAGGGCAAACCCTCTGCAGCAGCCCTCTGCCAAGAGCAGCGCTCTTCTCCTCTCCACAGTCTCCCCAGCACAGCAGCCGGTGATGACCACAGTGGTGACAAAGATGAGTTTCGCCCTGCTTTCCCCTCGTGCTGGGGCGGCCAGGACGGTGATTTCACACGGGCCCAGAAATTCTTGCTGGCAGCTCCGGCTGTGCAGGGACCAAGCGAGAGGCACCACCCATGTGCCTCTGTGTGTTCCCTGGGGTCCGTGTGGAGAATCTGCCCACCCCAGGCACTCCCCGGGGAGCCGGTACCACCAGGATATGGAGAAGACGCTGCTCCGTCGGCAGTGGGAATTGCTGCCGCACCTTTCCTCCACAGCAAAAGCACACTCTGGGGAGTGGGACCCGATGCAGCTGAAGGGGCCGTTGCAAGGAGGCTTGTGACAGAGACTGCCGCTACCACCTGGGCAGCGACCGCACCCCCTACTTGGAGAGAGTCCATTCGTGGATTGAGATGTAAAGATGTAAAGATGTCAATAAATCACTTGTTTGAGAAACAAACGCTCGTCCGTCAGTGTCTGTGCATCACTTTGTGGGGGAACGCGGGCACAGGGTGCTGACAGCTCAGCTGCCACGGAGTCGGGGAGCCTTTTGCAGAAGAGCTGATGCGGTGGGCTCTGGTTTCATGATTCACTGGGCTGTGGCTTCCCAGGGGTTGTGGGTTAATGCCAGGAGGCAGCTCTATCACTTGCCCCCAGTGGGACGGTGGAGAGAATCTGAAGGGTGAAAGTGGGAAAACTTGTGGGCTGAGAGGGGACAGGTTAGAAGGTAAAGCAAGAGCTACGCACCCAGGCAAAGCAAAATAAGGAATTCATTCACCGCTCCCCTGGTCTGCTGAGCAGACCTGCCTTTTCGGGAAGCGTTCTGCCTCCCTGGGGCTCGGGTTGGAGGCGTTACCAGGAAACTTCCGAGCCTCGTTCGGCCCTCAGATTATTAGCCGCTCTTGCTTTTTCATGTGGGTGCCAACGATGTCGTGATGAGAAGCCCAAGGGCGGTCAGAAGAGACTTCAGGGCCTCGGGGAGATCGGCAAAGGGATCAGGAGCGCAGGCAGTATTCTCCTCTGTGCTTCCACTTGTGGGGAATGACCTTGAAACAAACAGGCGGACGCAACTTCTCAATACTGGCTCCCAGGCCAGTGTCACTGGCCGAATCTGGGGATTTTCAGTCATCGGATGGTCTCTGTGACACCAGGCCCGCTGGGGCCTGACGAGGTGCACCGTTCTCAGTGGGGGAAAAGTATTTTTGCTCACGAGCTAGCGGGGCTGATTGAAAGCGCTTTAAACTAGGTTTGAAGGGGGGAAGGCATAAAATGGGGCTTAACTAGCGATAAGCTAAGGGACGGCATGACGATGCTTGAGGAGGGGTGTGCTAGTGAGAGCTTTCACTCTGCTCCACGAAGTACTGAGTAGGCTGGAGCAGAGTTGAAATGTTTGTACACGAATGCACGCGGTGTGAGGAACAGACAGGAGGAACTGGAGGCCTTGGCTCAGTCCCAGAGCTACGACACCACTGGCGTGAGTGAGACTTGTTGGGAAGAGTCCTGTGACTGGAGTGCTGTGCTGGACGGTTACGGCTCTTCAGGAGAGAGCGGCAGGGCGGGCGAGGCGGGGGGTAGTGCTGTATGTAAAGGAGGCTTGGGCTGTACAGCGCTTGCAGCTGGGGACGACACGCTTGAGAGCCTCTGCCTAAAGATCAGGGGAAAAGCTCACAGGGCGGATGTTCCTGCAGGAGTCTACTATGGATCCCCCAGCCAGGGTGATGACACCGATGTACGATTCTGAAAGGAATCGAGGGAAATCTCTGCATCAGTCGCCCTATGTCGGCCTTACGGGCGACTTCAACTTCCCGGCTGCTAACTGGGACTGTCATAGAGCAGAGACGAACAGGCCCAGGAAACTCCTGAAGCCCACGTTGAAGGTAACTTTTTGATACGGGTACTAAGGGAGCCGACTAGGAAAGGTGCCCTCCTAGACCTGTTGTCTGTCCATAGAGATGCTCTCGTGGGTGAAGTGAGGATTGGTGGCTGTCTTGGCCATAGCGATCAAGAAATGGTTGAGTTTAAAATCTTTGGTGATATGGGAAAAACTGCCAGCAGAGCTACTACCCTGGATTCTGGGAGAGCAGACCTCAGGCTGCTCAAGGAACTAGCTAGTAAGGTCCCCTGGGAGTCTGCTTTCGAGGGTATTGGTGTCCACAAATGCTGGTCACTATTTAAGAGCCATTTCTTAAGAGCACAGGAGCAGGCAATTCCCCTGTGTCACAAGTCAAGCAAGAAGGGCCGGAGGCTGGCTTGGCTGACCAGGAATCTCCTTTGGGAACTTAGGCGGCAAACGAAAGCGTACGGGCTTTGGAAAGGGATCTGGGGGTGTTGGTTGATGTAAGCTCAATGGGAGTCAACAACGTGCCCTGGCGGCCAAAAGGGCCAGCCATCTCCTGGGGTGCGCTAGGCACGGTATAGCCAGCCCGTGCAAAGAAGGGATTGACCCACTATACTCAGCACTGGTGCGGCCTCACCTCCAGTACTGTGTGCAGTTTTGGGCACCACAACGTAGGAAGGATGTAGAAAGATCAGAATGTGTCCAAAGGAGGGCAACAAAGATGGTGGAAGGACTAGCGGGCACGTCCTTACGAGGCGCGGCTGAGGCCACGGGGTTTGTTCAGCTTAGAGGAGAGGAGACTGAGGGGTGACCGCGTTGCTGTCCACAACGCCCGCAGGACGGGGAGCGGAGAGGGAGGTGCTGATGCTTCTCTCTGGGGTCTGGTGAGAGGACGCGAAGGAATGGCTTAAAGCTGCGTCAAGGGGAGTTCGGACTGGACATTAGGAAAAAGTTCTTCAGGGAGAGGGTGGTCAAGCAGTGGAACGAGCTCCCCCCAGGAAACGGTCATGGCCCAAGCCTCTTGGTACTCAGGAAGCAATTGGACAATGCTCTTAGAGACGTGATGGAACTTTAAGGCTGCCCAGGGTGGAGTCAGGGGTTGCACTCCATGATCCTCGTGGGTCCCGTCCAACTCAGGATATTCTATGATGATGAGACTGCCATTGGCAGGCAGGTGATAATGAACCCCAAATACAGCACCACGCAAGCTCCTGTGAAGAAAATTAGCTCTAGCCCAGCCTTCACCAGTACACCGGGGCAGCTGGAGCGGCTGAGCCGGGGTGGGGCCGAAGGGCGGGGCTGGCCGGCGGGCGTGCCTGTGATGCGCTCGGGCGCCTGTGACAGCACAGGGCACGGCTCACAACGGGGGCGGTTATCAGGGGCGCCAGCAGCAGCGCTGCCCCAGTACGGCCTGGGCCAGCGGTGAGTGCGCACGCGGGGGGAGGCCGGGCTGGGCGAGGGCCGGGGCAGAAACGCGGCCCCCGGGGCGGGGGGTTCTCACCCTGCATCGAGGGCCCAGCCGCTCGCGGGAGCGCCTTGGGCAGGGCACGGGGCCGCCGCCGGCGCGGCTGGGCGCAGGCCTTGCTGCCTCCCAGCTGCCTCGCCCCCTCTCCTACCCGCCCCCAGCTCCCTGCGGCTCCCGTCCCCGCTCCCCCCGCCGCCACCTCCCTCCCTCCCAGCCCCACTGAACCCCTTCTCTCCCTCCTCCTGCAGGCCATGGCCGCCATAAAATTCTTCGCCTTGGTTGTGCAAAGCATCATCCAGCTCCTGCAGATGGTCGGTGTTGAGCTGGATGAGGCCACGCGCGAGCGCATGCAGCAGCGTGAGGAGATGCTGAGCCGGGAGATGACTCGGCTGCTGCAGGAGCTGGAGCAGAGCGGCTTTGCCTGGGGAGCGCTGCTCTTTGCCGCCTTGCAGCAGTGGCAGTTCTGGGCGATAGCTGGAGCCCTGGTCCTGCTCTTCGGGCTCTGCTGGTGGCTCAGGAAAAGGAGCCGTGAGCCAGGCAGCAGCAGCAAGGAGGGCAGTTCCAGAAGCAGGGTGGATAAGCAGGACCAAGAAGAAAAAGCCAGTGTTGCACTGGATGTGGGCAGAATTTCGGTCAAGCGCCTCCTGGACTTGCCAATATCATTCACGATGGCGGAGAAGCTGGTGGAAGAACTTCTCCGTATCTGCCGAAACCTTTCCAGGAATAGTTTCAAGCCGCGACTGAAGCCAGCCATCAGGGTGGGCATCGCCTGCGAAGGTTGGAGTCCCCGTGAGGAAGACATCATCTACCGCCTGCTCGTGCCCCTGCAGCCCCCCCGTGGGCACGCCTTCCACCTGGAGCTGGGCACCGCGGGGGAGAGGCCAGCGAAGGACTCCTACATCCGCGTGGAGCTGGAGTGCACCTGCAGAAGGGAGCAGCTGGGGGAGAACATGCTGTGCTTCCTCCACCACCCTGAGGAGGAGTTGAGGAGAAATCAGGGTCCCAGCCTCCTAGGCACTCTCTGCACTGGCCCCTACCTCGACCTGGAGAAAACCACCCTCTGGTTCCAGACATTGGTAGAAGGAGCCTGGATGCTTTTGCCTCTGTCGAGAGACTACCGTTTAAGAGTGCTGCCCTCCAGGCGCTCCTGCAAGCTCCGGTTGACAAGCGCTTCCAACAGTACCCTCCTGATTGAGATGATGTTTGCGGTGCAGCAAGAAGACTCGGACACCTTCCTGAGCATTGAGTAGGCAGAGGCCAGTGTTACCAGCAGCAAAGAGCTGGCCAGAGAGCTGTGCTATGGCAGAGGTGCAGTTCCTCAGGCAAGGGCCAGGCCTGAAGACACTCCCCGGGGAGCTGGTGCCACACCACTGAGAACGCTGGACACAGAGAACACGCTGCTCAATTTGCAGTGGGAATTGCTGCCGCACCTTTCCTCCACCGCAAAAGCACACTCTGGGGAGTGGGACCCGATGCAGCTGAAGGGGCCGTTGCAAGGAGGCTTGTGACAGAGACTGCCGCTACCACCTGGGCAGCGACCGCCCTCCCTCTTCGAGAGAGTCCATTCCTTCTGGAAGATTTACCAATAAATCACTTGTTTAACAAACAAAGGCTCGTCCGGGAGTGTCTGTGCATGACCTTGTCGGGGAACGCGGGCACAGGGTGCTGACAGCTCAGCTGCCACAGAGCTGGGGAGCCTTTTGCAGAAGAGCTGATGCGGTGGGCTCTGGTTTCGCTGCTTCTGTAACTAAGGCTCCCCCACCTCTCCGTGCTCCTGCGTTGGGGCGATCGGAATAATCTGTCACCCTCCACAGCTGTGCACGTTGCCTGTGTGCCGTAGGGAGCCCGAAGTGGCTCCCTTGGGAGCCCTACGCAAACCAGGCCCTGGGAGCCCGACAGCATTGCCCTTGGGCGACCCCAGCGGGGTGGGTATCACGCTGTCGGAGTGGGGAGCCCTTGGCACAGGGGACAAGTGCCACGACTGCAGGGCAGGGCTCTGGCTGCTCTGGCTCCTGCACGAGCACGAGACTCCTTCGCCATACCCTCTCGTGACCTGCAAGCTCAGGTTCCCACCACCTTAACGAGGGAGACTTAACACGTGCAGCAAGGTTCAAGGAAGCTTTTGAGATGTCTCCGATTCAAAGCATGCACTTGTGCAGTCCATGCCACGTTTAGGAGAAGCAGTGGCCTGACGGCAGCTGTGTGGCAGAAGAGGTGCCTCATACCTGTATGTGGGACACCTCCGGTGGAAATCCAATGTCGGTATATGGGCGAAGCTTTGCAAGATCCTCGGTAATTGTCACATCGAAAGAGGTGCCTGTGTCTGAGTGCTAAAGAAGCCCAACGGGTGCCCGGTGCCCGTCAGCCCAAGGGCTGTGGCTTTTGCAGGCTCTGCGAGGGCCGTGCTCTTACAGCACTTTCTCTTGCCTTTTCTTGCAGCAGGCCTAGTCGGGGCCTGTGTCCGAGAGGGGCTAGGGTGCAGGCATGATCGTCGGGGAGCGGAGAATTCAGAGCACGGGAGCAACGGACAGGATCCAGGAAAAGCCAGGCGGGTAAAGCTGAGCCACCCACCCAGCCGCGTTAGAACCAGTGCCACAGGAAAGCACGCAAGGTATTAGCAATGGAGATTCCTTACTGAGAGGCACCCAAGCACCTGTTTGCCGCGCAGACGATTTCTCTAGAGCAGTTTGCTGCTCACCAGGAGCTCACGTTTGGGACGTCGCTGAGCCAAGCCTGCTGAACCGTACAGGATATCATCCGCCCCTCCTATGCGAAGTAGGGTCTGACAGTACTGGGACGAGGCAACTTAGAACCATCGAAAGAGACTGTATGTCCCTCGGAACAATGCTAAAAGGATCAGGAGCACAGGCGGTGGTCTCCTCTCTCCTGCCAGCCAGAGGAAGGGCTTCAGAAAGGAGGAGACCAATTGAACCGGTGAACGCCTGGCTGCATAGCTGCTACTCAAGGTTTTGGCTTCTGTGATTGTGGATCCTCCTTTGAGAAGCCGGGTCTGTGGGGAGGTGATGGAATCACCTGACCTCATAGCGCAGGGAAAAAGAGGGGAGAATGCGCGACACAGAAAGGAAAGGGAAATCCCCGCGCAGCAGCCCTCTGCCAAGAGCGGCAGCGTCCTCCTCCCAGTGGTCTCCCCAGCACAGCAGCCGGTGAAGACCACGGTGCCTACAAAGATGAGTTTCGCCCTGCTTTCCCTTCGCACCGTCACGGACATTTGGCCATTTCGCACGGGCTGAGAAACTCCCTGGCAGCTCCGGCTGGGCAGGGACCAAGCGAGAGGCACCGCTGATGTGCCTCCGTGTGTTCACTGGGGTCCGGGTGGAGAATCTGCCCGTCCCAGACACTCCCCAGGGAGTTGGTACCGCAGAACTGAACACGCTGGACATGGAGAAGACGGTGCTCTATGGTCAGTGGGAGCTGCCCGCTGGGAAATCGCCACCCGCACCCCCTCATCACCCTGGGGAAATCTCTCTCTGGCAGCAACGTCCTCTGGCAGTGGCACAGCAGGAACAGAGATCCTGCCACAGGCAGGCCCCATCCCACCACCAGCACATACACCACCACCCAGCCATCGGCGTCACGAAGGCACCAAGAGCACACCCGTGCCCACAAGCACAGAGGTCAGCACCAAGGGAGCCGATCCCACCCCATGGGATGGGATCTCAAGGAGCAAAGCATCCACGGGTCACGTCACCCAATTTTGTGTTTGGTAGGGGTTGGGGGGCTTCTGTCTGCTTTGTAAAGGGAGCCCCCGGCAGCCCCGTCCTGCCGGGTGGGTCTGTACTTTGTGGGTGTCGGAGCTTTGGCTGCCCGGGGCAGCTGGGAGGGGCTGAGCCGGGGTGGGGCCGAAGGGCGGGGCTGGCCGGCGGGCGTGCCTGTGATGCGCTCGGGCGCCTGTGACAGCACAGGGCACGGCTCACAACGGGGGCGGTTATCAGGGGCGCCAGCAGCAGCGCTGCCCCAGTACGGCCTGGGCCAGCGGTGAGTGCGCACGCGGGGGGAGGCCGGGCTGGGCGAGGGCCGGGGCAGAAACGCGGCCCCCGGGGCGGGGGGTTCTCACCCTGCATCGAGGGCCCAGCCGCTCGCGGGAGCGCCTTGGGCAGGGCACGGGGCCGCCGCCGGCGCGGCTGGGCGCAGGCCTTGCTGCCTCCCAGCTGCCTCGCCCCCTCTCCTACCCGCCCCCAGCTCCCTGCGGCTCCCGTCCCCGCTCCCCCCGCCGCCACCTCCCTCCCTCCCAGCCCCACTGAACCCCTTCTCTCCCTCCTCCTGCAGGCCATGGCCGCCATAAAATTCTTCGCCTTGGTTGTGCAAAGCATCATCCAGCTCCTGCAGATGGTCGGTGATGAGCTGGATGAGGCCACGCGCGAGCGCATGCAGCAGCGTGAGGAGATGCTGAGCCGGGAGATGACTCGGCTGCTGCAGGAGCTGGAGCAGAGCACCCAGGAGCAGAGCACCCAGGAGCAGAGCGGCTTTGCCTGGGGAGCCCTGCTCTTTGCTGCCTTGCAGCAGTGGCAGTTCTGGGCGATTGCTGGAGCCCTGGTCCTGCTCTTCGGGCTCTGCTGGTGGCTCAGGAAAAGGAGCCGTGAGCCAGACAGCAGCAGCGACGAGGAGAACTCCAGCAGTGACGAGCAGAGCTCCAGCAGCGACGAGGAGAACTCCAGCAGTGATGAGCAGAGCTCCAGCAGCGACGAGGAGAGCTCCAGCAGCGACACGGAGCAGGTGGAGGAGGAGGAGGAAGAAGAAGAAGAAGGCGGCAATGATGGTGCATATGACCTGCAAAGGTTTTATGACGAGCACATACGGTCGCCAGTTCAGTACTTGGCCCTAGAGTGCCGGGAGGTGAAGTTCTGGGTGGATCGCTTCATCCTTGCCTTCCAAGATGTCTTGTCAAACAGTTTCTTCCCAGTGCCGCAATCAGCCATCGGGGTGGGCAGCGCCTTCGAAGGTTGGAGTCCCCGTGAGGAAGACATCGTCTACCGCCTGCTCGTGCCCCTGGAGCCCCCCCGTGGGCACGTCTTCCACCTGGAGCTGGACAACGCGAGGGAGACGCCGGCAAGGAACCTCCGCATCCGCGTGGAACTGGTGTGCACCTGCCTGAACGAGCAGCTGGCAGGAGAGATGCTGTGCTTCCTCCACCGCCCTGAGGAGGAGCTGAGGAGAAATCAGAACCCCGGCCTCCTAGGCACCCTCTGCACCGGCTCCTACCTAGATGTGCAGAAAACTGCCCGCTGGTTCCAAAACTTGGTGGAACGTGCCTGGGTACGTTTCCATGAGTCGTACAGTTACCGTCTAATAGTGCTGCCCTCCAGCCGCTCCTGCAAATTCCAGGTGATCAACAACAACAACAAAAGCCTCTGCATTGAGATGATGTTTGGGGTGCAGCAAGGCGACTCGGACATCTTCGTGAGCAGCCAGACTAGAGAGACCATCTTCACCCCAAGCACGATGTGGCCGGAATGCTACGCTGTGGCAGAGGTGAAGTTCTTCAGGCATGTGGCCACGCGTGCACCACAGGACAGCGTCCACCTCAAATGCCTGCAGCTCTGCGCCTGCATCTTGGTGCGCAGAGGCTCTTCCACCTATGCCTTGAAGACAGCTGTGATGCACCTCCTGACCACCATACCCCCAGCACACTGGCACAGGAGCTATTTTGTGCTGGGGCTGCTGTACATCATGCTGTACCTGCTCCGCTGCCTGGAGGAGAAACGCCTCGACCACTTCTTCTTTGGCAATGAGAACGTGCCCGAGGAGATAATCTTGCCCCCAGCCTTCCAAACGGCCGAACCGCCCAACCTCTTCCAGCACCTGGCGCAGGACCCGGATGCCCACGCCGAGGCAATGCATGAGCTCATGGAGCTGCGAGATGGGCTCGCAAGACTGCTGGGAGTGCCCAGAGATGCGTTTGCGGGGCTCATAGATGACAGCGGATGACCAGCTCCTACTGCAGGGAAAAAGAGGGGAGAATGCGGGACGAGGCACGGGAAGGGCAAACCCTCTGCAGCAGCCCTCTGCCAAGAGCAGCACTCTTCTCCTCTCCACAGTCTCCCCAGCACAGCAGCCGGTGATGACCACAGTGGCGACAAAGATGAGTTTCGCCCTGCTTTCCCCTCGTGCTGGGGCGGCCAGGACGGTGATTTCACACGGGCCCAGAAATTCTTGCTGGCAGCTCCGGCTGTGCAGGGACCAAGCGAGAGGCACCACCCATGTGCCTCTGTGTGTTCCCTGGGGTCCGTGTGGAGAATCTGCCCATCCCAGGCACTCCCCGGGGAGCCGGTACCACCAGGATATGGAGAAGACGCTGCTCCGTCGGCAGTGGGAATTGCTGCCGCACCTTTCCTCCACAGCAGAAGCACACTCTGGGGAGTGGGACCCGATGCAGCTGAAGGGGCCGTTGCAAGGAGGCTTGCGACAGAGACTGCCGCTACCACCTGGGCAGCGACCGCACCCCCTACTTGGAGAGAGTCCATTCCCTCCAGGAGATCCACCCTGTGTGAAGATGTCAATAAATCACTTGTTTAACAAACAAACGCTCGTCCGTCAGTGTCTGTGCATCACTTTGTTGGGGAACGCGGGCACAGGGTGCTGACAGCTCAGCTGCCCCAGAGTCGGGGAGCCTTTTGCAGAAGAGCTGATGCGGTGGGCTCTGGTTTCATGATTCACTGGGCTGTGGCTTCCCAGGGGTTGTGGGTTAATGCCAGGAGGCAGCCTGGCATCACACAGCAGCTCTATCACTTGCCCCCAGTGGGACGGTGGAGAGAATCTGAAGGGTGAAAGTGGGAAAACTTGTGGGCTGAGAGGGGACAGGTTAGAAGGTAAAGCAAGAGCTACGCACCCAGGCAAAGCAAAATAAGGAATTCATTCACCGCTCCCCTGGTCTGCTGAGCAGACCTGCCTTTTCGGGAAGCGTTCTGCCTCCCTGGGGCTCGGGTTGGAGGCGTTACCAGGAAACTTCCGAGCCTCGTTCGGCCCTCAGATTATTAGCCGCTCTTGCTTTTTCATGTGGGTGCCAACGATGTCGTGATGAGAAGCCCAAGGGTGGTCAGAAGAGACTTCAGGGCCTCGGGGAGATCGGCAAAGGGATCAGGAGCGCAGGCAGTATTCTCCTCTGTGCTTCCACTTGTGGGGAATGACCTTGAAACAAACAGGCGGACGCAACTTCTCAATACTGGCTCCCAGGCCAGCGTCACTGGCCGAATCTGGGGATTTTCAATCATCGGATGGTCTCTGTGACACCAGGCCTGCTGGGGCCTGACGAGGTGCACCGTTCTCAGTGGGGGAAAAGTATTTTTGCTCACGAGCTAGCGGGGCTGATTGAAAGCGCTTTAAACTAGGTTTGAAGGGGGGAAGGCATAAAATGGGGCTTAACGAGCGATAAGCTAAGGGACGGCATGACGATGCTTGAGGAGGGGTGTGCTAGTGAGAGCTTTCACTCTGCTCCACGAAGTACTGAGTAGGCTGGAGCAGAGTTGAAATGTTTGTACACGAATGCACGCGGTGTGAGGAACAGACAGGAGGAACTGGAGGCCTTGGCTCAGTCCCAGAGCTACGACACCACTGGCGTGAGTGAGACTTGTTGGGAAGAGTCCTGTGAGTGGAGTGCTGTGCTGGACGGTTACGGCTCTTCAGGAGAGAGCGGCAGGGCGGGCGAGGCGGGGGGTAGTGCTGTATGTAAAGGAGGGCTTGGGCTGTACAGCGCTTGCAGCTGGGGACGACACGCTTGAGAGCCTCTGCCTAAAGATCAGGGGAAAAGCTCACAGGGCGGATGTTCCTGCAGGAGTCTACTATGGATCCCCCAGCCAGGGTGATGACACCGATGTACGATTCTGAAAGGAATCGAGGGAAATCTCTACATCAGTCGCCCTATGTCGGCCTTACGGGCGACTTCAACTTCCCGGCTGCTAACTGGGACTGTCATAGAGCAGAGACGAACAGGCCCAGGAAACTCCTGGAGCCCACGTTGAAGGTAACTTTTTGATACGGGTACTAAGGGAGCCGACTAGGAAAGGTGCCCTCCTAGACCTGTTGTCTGTCCATAGAGATGCTCTCGTGGGTGAAGTGAGGATTGGTGGCTGTCTTGGCCATAGCGATCAAGAAATGGTTGAGTTTAAAATCTTTGGTGATATGGGAAAAACTGCCAGCGGAGCTACTACCCTGGATTCTGGGAGAGCAGACCTCAGGCTGCTCAAGGAACTAGCTAGTAAGGTCCCCTGGGAGTCTGCTTTCGAGGGTATTGGTGTCCATAAACGCTGGTCACTTTTTAAGAGCCATTTCTTAAGAGCACAGGAGCGGGCAATTCCCCTGTGTCGCAAGTCAAGCAAGAAGGGCAGGAGGCTGGCTTGGCTGACCAGGAATCTCCTTTGGGAACTTAGGCGGCAAACCAAAGTGTACGGGCTTTGGAAAGGGATCTGGGGGTGTTGGTTGATGTAAGCTCAATGGGAGTCAACAACGTGCCCTGGCGGCCAAAAGGGCCAGCCATCTCCTGGGGTGCGCTAGGCACGGTATAGCCAGCCCGTGCAAAGAAGGGATTGACCCGCTATACTCAGTACTGGTGCGGCCTCACCTCCAGTACTGTGTGCAGTTTTGGGCACCACAACGTAGGAAGGATGTAGAAAGATCAGAATGTGTCCAAAGGAGGGCAACAAAGATGGTGGAAGGACTAGCGGGCACGTCCTTATGAGGCGCGGCTGAGGCCACGGGGTTTGTTCAGCTTAGAGGAGAGGAGACTGAGGGGTGACCGCGCTGCTGTCCACAACGCCCGCAGGACGGGGAGCGGAGAGGGAGGTGCTGATGCTTCTCTCTGGGGTCTGGTGAGAGGACGCGAAGGAATGGCTTAAAGCTGCGTCAAGGGGAGTTCGGACTGGACATTAGGAAAAAGTTCTTCAGGGAGAGGGTGGTCAAGCAGTGGAACGAGCTCCCCCCAGGAAACGGTCATGGCCCAAGCCTCTTGGTACTCAGGAAGCAATTGGACAATGCTCTTAGAGACGTGATGGAACTTTAAGGCTGCCCAGGGTGGAGTCAGGGGTTGCACTCCATGATCCTCGTGGGTCCCGTCCAACTCAGGATATTCTATGGTGATGAGACTGCCATTGGCAGGCAGGTGATAATGAACCCCAAATACAGCACCACGCAAGCTCCGGTGAAGAAAATTAGCTCTAGCCCAGCCTTAACCAGTACACCGGGGCAGCTGGAGCGGCTGAGCCGGGGTGGGGCCGAAGGGCGGGGCTGGCCGGCGGGCGTGCCTGTGATGCGCTCGGGCGCCTGTGACAGCACAGGGCACGGCTCACAACGGGGGCGGTTATCAGGGGCGCCAGCAGCAGCGCTGCCCCAGTACGGCCTGGGCCAGCGGTGAGTGCGCACGCGGGGGGAGGCCGGGCTGGGCCAGGGCCGGGGCAGAAACGCGGCCCCCGGGGCGGGGGGTTCTCACCCTGCATCGAGGGCCCAGCCGCTCGCGGGAGCGCCTTGGGCAGGGCACGGGGCCGCCGCCGGCGCGGCTGGGCGCAGGCCTTGCTGCCTCCCAGCTGCCTCGCCCCCTCTCCTACCCGCCCCCAGCTCCCTGTGGCTCCCGTCCCCGCTCCCCCCGCCGCCACCTCCCTCCCTCCCAGCCCCACTGAACCCCTTCTCTCCCTCCTCCTGCAGGCCATGGCCGCCGCAATATTCCTCGCCTTGGTTGTGCAAAGCATCACCCAGTTCCCACAGATGGTCGGTGATGAGCTGGATGAGGCCACGCGCGAGCGCATGCAGCAGCGTGAGGAGATGCTGAGCCGGGAGATGACTCGGCTGCTGCAGGAGCTGGAGCAGAGCACCCAGGAGCAGAGCACCCAGGAGCAGAGCGGCTTTGCCTGGGGAGCCCTGCTCTTTGCTGCCTTGCAGCAGTGGCAGTTCTGGGCGATTGCTGGAGCCCTGGTCCTGCTCTTCGGGCTCTGCTGGTGGCTCAGGAAAAGGAGCCGTGAGCCAGACAGCAGCAGCGATGAGGAGAGCTCCAGCAGCGACAGGGAGCAGGTGGAGGCGGAGGAGGAAGAAGAAGAAGAAGAAGGCAATGATGATGCATATGACCTGCAAAGGTTTTATGATACACACATAATGCGGTCCACAGTTCAGTACTTGGCCCTAGAGTGCCGGGAGGTGAAGTTCTGGGTGCATCGCTTCATCCTTGCCTTCCAAGATGTCTTGTCAAACAGTTTCTTCCCAGTGCCGCAATCAGCCATCGGGGTGGGCAGCACCTTCGAAGGTTGGAGTCCCTGTGAGGAAGACATCGTCTACCGCCTGCTCGTGCCCCTGGAGCCCCGCCGTGGGCACGTCTTCCGCCTGGAGCTGGACAACGCGAGGGAGACGCCGGCAAGGAACTTCCGCATCTGCGTGGAACTGGTGTGCACCTGCCTGAACGAGCAGCTGGCAGGAGAGATGCTGTGCTTCCTCCACCGCCCTGAGGAGGAGCTGAGGAGAAATCAGAACCCCGGCCTCCTAGGCACCCTCTGCACCAGCTCCTACCTAGATGTGCAGAAAACTGCCCGCTGGTTCCAAAACTTGGTGGAACGTGCCTGGGTACGTTTCCATGAGTCGTACAGTTACCGTCTAAGAGTGCTGCCCTCCAGCCGCTCCTGCAAATTCAAGGTGATCAACAACGACAACAAAAGCCTCTGCATTGAGATGATGTTTGGGGTGCAGCAAGGCAACTCAGACATCTTCGTGAGCAGCCAGACTAGAGAGACCATCTTCACCCCAAGCACGATATGGCCGGAGAGCTACGCTGTGGCAGAGGTGAAGTTCTTCAGCCATGTGGCCAGGCGTGCACCGCGCAACAGCTTCCACGTCAGATGCCTGCAGCTCTGTGCCTGCATCTTGGTGCGCAGAGGCTCTTCCACCTATGCCTTGAAGACAGCTGTGATGCACCTCCTGACCATCATACCCCTGTCACACTGGAGCCTGCCGTCTTTCATGATGCGGATTCTGGACATCATGCGGTACCTGCACCACTGCCTGGAGGAGAACCGCCTCGACCACTTCTTCTTTGGCAATGAGAACGTGCCCGAGGAGATAATCTTGCCCCCAGCCTTCCAAAGAGCCAAACCACTCAACCTCTTCCAGCACCTGGCGCGGGACTCAGCTGCCCACGCCAAGGCAATGCGTGGGTGCATGAAGCTGGGAGATTGGCTCGCAAGACTGCTAGGAGTGCCCAGACCTGTGTTTGCGGGGATCAGATCTGACGGCAGATGACCAGCTCCTACTGCAGGGAAAAAGAGGGGAGAATGCGGGACGAGGCAAGGGAAGGGCAAACCCTCTGCAGCAGCCCTCTGCCAAGAGCAGCACTCTTCTCCTCTCCACAGTCTCCCCAGCACAGCAGCCGGTGATGACCACAGTGGCGACAAAGATGAGTTTCGCCCTGCTTTCCCCTCGTGCTGGGGCGGCCAGGACGGTGATTTCACACGGGCCCAGAAATTCTTGCTGTCAGCTCCGGCTGTGCAGGGACCAAGCGAGAGGCACCACCCATGTGCCTCTGTGTGTTCCCTGGGGTCCGTGTGGAGAATCTGCCCACCCCAGGCACTTCCCGGGGAGCCGGTACCACCAGGATATGGAGAAGACGCTGCTCCGTCGGCAGTGGGAATTGCTGCCGCACCTTTCCTCCACAGCAAAAGCACACTCTGGGGAGTGGGACCCGATGCAGCTGAAGGGGCCGTTGCAAGGAGGCTTGCGACAGAGACTGCCGCTACCACCTGGGCAGCGACCGCACCCCCTACTTGGAGAGATTCCGTTCCCTCCAGGAGATCCACCCTGTGTGAAGATGTCAATAAATCACCTGTTTAACAAACAAACGCTCGTCTGTGAGTGTCTGGGCATCACTTTGTCGGGGAACGCGGGCACAGGGTGCTGACAGCTCAGCTGCCCCAGAGTCGGGGAGCCTTTTGCAGAAGAGCTGATGCGGTGGGCTCTGGTTTCATGATTCACTGGGCTTTGGCTTCCCAGGGGTTGTGGGTTAATGCCAGGAGGCAGCCTGGCATCACACAGCAGCTCTATCACTTGCCCCCAGTGGGATGGTGGAGAGAATCTGAAGGGTGAAAGTGGGAAAACTTGTGGGCTGAGAGGGGACAGGTTAGAAGGTAAAGCAAGAGCTACGCGCCCAGGCAAAGCAAAATAAGGAATTCATTCACCGCTCCCCTGGTCTGCTGAGCAGACCTGCCTTTTCGGGAAGCGTTCTGCCTCCCTGGGGCTCGGGTTGGAGGCGTTACCAGGAAACTTCCGAGCCTTGCTCGGCCCTCAGATTATTAGCCGCTCTTGCTTTTTCATGTGGGTACCAACGATGTCGTGATGAGAAGCCCAAGGGCGATCAGAAGAGACTTCAGGGCCTCGGGAGATCGGTAAAGGGATCAGGAGCACAGGCAGTATTCTCCTCTGTCCTGCTGTTTGGGCTCTGCTGGTGGCTCAGGACAAGGAGGTGTCAGCCAGACAGCAGCAGCTAGGAGAGCAGCTCCAGAAGCACAGAGGATAAGGAGGAGGAAGAAAGGGAAAACCCTGCCCAGCAGCACTTTGCCAAGAGCATCAGCATCATCATCCTGACGGTCTCCCCATGCAAAGGAGCTGGTGACGACTATGGTGGATACAAAGATTCCACGTGTTCACTGGGATTGCTCCCACACGTTTCTCCTCAGCAAAAGCACACTCTGG
This sequence comes from Calonectris borealis, assembly GCF_964195595.1. Lineage (NCBI taxonomy): Eukaryota > Metazoa > Chordata > Aves > Procellariiformes > Procellariidae > Calonectris > Calonectris borealis. The sequence goes on along the minus strand of NC_134316.1, from coordinate 6,771,205 downwards.
GGTGTCTGACACGATGCAGCTGAAGAGGCCGTTGCAAGGTGGCTTGTGACAGAGACTCCCGTTATGACCTGGACAGTGACTGCCCTCCCTCTTTGAGCGAGTCTGTGCCCTCCGGGAGCTTTTCCCTGTGCAAAGATGCCAATAAATGTCTTGTTTGAACAAATGCTGCATCTGTGAGCGTCTGTGCCTCACCTTGTTGGGGAAGACAGGCATAGGGTGCTGGCTGCTTGTGGTGGGTTGACCTTGGCTGGATGCCAGGTGCCCACCAAGCCGCTTGTCCTGTTTTTTGCTGGGATAGAGTTAATTTTCTTCCTGGTAGCTGGCGTGGTGCTGTGTTTTGGATTTAGTATGAGAGGAATGTTGATAGCACACTGATGTTTTAGTTGTTGCTAAATAATGCTTACCCTATTCAAGGACTTCTCAGCTTCCCATGCTCTCCCAGGTGCACAAGAAGCCGGGAGGGAGCATAGCCAGGACAGCTGACCCAACTGACCAAAGGGGTTTCCATACCATATGATGTCATGCTCAGCATATATTGCTGCAGGCAGTATTCTCCTCTGTGCTTCCACTTGTGGGGAATGACCTTGAAACAAACAGGCGGACGCAACTTCTCAATACTGGCTCCCAGGCCAGCGTCACTGGCCGAATCTGGGGATTTTCAATCATCGGATGGTCTCTGTGACACCAGGCCTGCTGGGGCCTGACGAGGTGCACCGTTCTCAACGGGGGAAAAGTATTTTTGCTCACGAGCTAGCGGGGCTGATTGAAAGCGCTTTAAACTAGGTTTGAAGGGGGGAAGGCATAAAATGGGGCTTAACGAGCGATAAGCTAAGGGATGGCATGACGATGCTTGAGGAGGGGTGTGCTAGTGAGAGCTTTCACTCTGCTCCACGAAGTACTGAGTAGGCTGGAGCAGAGTTGAAATGTTTGTACACGAATGCACGCGGTGTGAGGAACAGACAGGAGGAACTGGAGGCCTTGGCTCAGTCCCAGAGCTACGACACCACTGGCGTGAGTGAGACTTGTTGGGAAGAGTCCTGTGACTGGAGTGCTGTGCTGGACGGTTACGGCTCTTCAGGAGAGAGCGGCAGGGCGGGCGAGGCGGGGGGTAGTGCTGTATGTAAAGGAGGCTTGGGCTGTACAGCGCTTGCAGCTGGGGACGACACGCTTGAGAGCCTCTGCCTAAAGATCAGGGGAAAAGCTCACGGGGCAGATGTTCCTGCAGGAGTCTACTATGGATCCCCCAGCCAGGGTGATGACACCGATGTACGATTCTGAAAGGAATCGAGGGAAATCTCTACATCAGTCGCCCTATGTCGGCCTTACGGGCGACTTCAACTTCCCGGCTGCTAACTGGGACTGTCATAGAGCAGAGACGAACAGGCCCAGGAAACTCCTGGAGCCCACGTTGAAGGTAACTTTTTGATACGGGTACTAAGGGAGCCGACTAGGAAAGGTGCCCTCCTAGACCTGTTGTCTGTCCATAGAGATGCTCTCGTGGGTGAAGTGAGGATTGGTGGCTGTCTTGGCCATAGCGATCAAGAAATGGTTGAGTTTAAAATCTTTGGTGATATGGGAAAAACTGCCAGCGGAGCTACTACCCTGGATTCTGGGAGAGCAGACCTCAGGCTGCTCAAGGAACTAGCTAGTAAGGTCCCCTGGGAGTCTGCTTTCGAGGGTATTGGTGTCCACAAATGCTGGTCACTTTTTAAGAGCCATTTCTTAAGAGCACAGGAGCGGGCAATTCCCCTGTGTCGCAAGTCAAGCAAGAAGGGCAGGAGGCTGGCTTGGCTGACCAGGAATCTCCTTTGGGAACTTAGGCGGCAAACCAAAGTGTACGGGCTTTGGAAAGGGATCTGGGGGTGTTGGTTGATGTAAGCTCAATGGGAGTCAACAACGTGCCCTGGCGGCCAAAAGGGCCAGCCATCTCCTGGGGTGCGCTAGGCACGGTATAGCCAGCCCGTGCAAAGAAGGGATTGACCCGCTATACTCAGTACTGGTGCGGCCTCACCTCCAGTACTGTGTGCAGTTTTGGGCACCACAACGTAGGAAGGATGTAGAAAGATCAGAATGTGTCCAAAGGAGGGCAACAAAGATGGTGGAAGGACTAGCGGGCACGTCCTTATGAGGCGCGGCTGAGGCCACGGGGTTTGTTCAGCTTAGAGGAGAGGAGACTGAGGGGTGACCGCGCTGCTGTCCACAACGCCCGCAGGACGGGGAGCGGAGAGGGAGGTGCTGATGCTTCTCTCTGGGGTCTGGTGAGAGGACGCGAAGGAATGGCTTAAAGCTGCGTCAAGGGGAGTTCGGACTGGACATTAGGAAAAAGTTCTTCAGGGAGAGGGTGGTCAAGCAGTGGAACGAGCTCCCCCCAGGAAACGGTCATGGCCCAAGCCTCTTGGTACTCAGGAAGCAATTGGACAATGCTCTTAGAGACGTGATGGAACTTTAAGGCTGCCCAGGGTGGAGTCAGGGGTTGCACTCCATGATCCTCGTGGGTCCCGTCCAACTCAGGATATTCTATGGTGATGAGACTGCCATTGGCAGGCAGGTGATAATGAACCCCAAATACAGCACCACGCAAGCTCCTGTGAAGAAAATTAGCTCTAGCCCAGCCTTAACCAGTACACCAGGGCAGCTGGAGCGGCTGAGCCGGGGTGGGGCCGAAGGGCGGGGCTGGCCGGCGGGCGTGCCTGTGATGCGCTCGGGCGCCTGTGACAGCACAGGGCACGGCTCACAACGGGGGCGGTTATCAGGGGCGCCAGCAGCAGCGCTGCCCCAGTACGGCCTGGGCCAGCGGTGAGTGCGCACGCGGGGGGAGGCCGGGCTGGGCGAGGGCCGGGGCAGAAACGCGGCCCCCGGGGCGGGGGGTTCTCACCCTGCATCGAGGGCCCAGCCGCTCGCGGGAGCGCCTTGGGCAGGGCACGGGGCCGCCGCCGGCGCGGCTGGGCGCAGGCCTTGCTGCCTCCCAGCTGCCTCGCCCCCTCTCCTACCCGCCCCCAGCTCCCTGCGGCTCCCGTCCCCGCTCCCCCCGCCGCCACCTCCCTCCCTCCCAGCCCCACTGAACCCCTTCTCTCCCTCCTCCTGCAGGCCATGGCCGCCGCAATATTCCTCGCCTTGGTTGTGCAAAGCATCACCCAGTTCCCACAGATGGTCGGTGATGAGCTGGATGAGGCCACGCGCGAGCGCATGCAGCAGCGTGAGGAGATGCTGAGCCGGGAGATGACTCGGCTGCTGCAGGAGCTGGAGCAGAGCACCCAGGAGCAGAGCAGCTTTGCCTGGGGAGCCCTGCTCTTTGCTGCCTTGCAGCAGTGGCAGTTCTGGGCGATTGCTGGAGCCCTGGTCTTGCTCTTCGGGCTCTGCTGGTGGCTCAGGAAAAGGAGCCGTGAGCCAGACAGCAGCAGCGATGAGGAGAGCTCCAGCAGCGACAGGGTGCAGGTGGTGGAAGAGGAGGAGGAAGAAGAAGACAATAATGATGCGTATGGCCTGGAAAGGTTTTATGACGAGCACATACGGTCGCCAGTTAAGTACTTGGCCCCAGAGTGCCGGGAGGTGACGTTGTGGGTGCATCGCTTCATCCGTACCTTCACCGAGCTCTTGGCAAAGACTTTCTTCCCAGTGCCGCAATCAGCAATCGGGGTGGGCAGCGCCTTCGAAGGTTGGAGTCCCCATGAGGAAGACATCGTCTACCGCCTGCTCGTGCCCCTGGAGCCCCCCCGTGGGCACGTCTTCCACCTGGAGCTGGACAACGCGAGGGAGATGCCGGCAAGGAACTTCCACATCCGCGTGGAACTGGTGTGCACCTGCCTGAACGAGCAGCTGGCAGGAGAGATGCTGTGCTTCCTCCACTGCCCCGAGGAGGAGCTGAGGAGAAATCAGAACCCCGGCCTTCTACACACCCTCTGCACTGGCTCCTACCTAGATGTGCAGAAAACTGCCCGCTGGTTCCAAAACTTGGTGGAACGTGCCTGGGTACGTTTCCATGAGTCGTACAGTTACCGTCTAAGAGTGCTGCCCTCCAGCCGCTCCTGCAAATTCCAGGTGATCAACAACAACAACAAAAGCCTCTGCATTGAGATGATGTTTGGGGTGCAGCAAGGCGACTCCGACATCTTCGTGAGCAGCCAGACTAGAGAGACCATTTTCACCCCAAGCACGATGTGGCCGGAGAGCTACGCTGTGGCAGAGGTGAAGTTCTTCAGCCATGTGACCAGGCGTGCACCGCGCAACAGCTTCCACCTCAAATGCCTGCAGCTCTGTGCCTGCATCTTGGTGCGCAGAGGCTCTTCGACCTATGCCTTGAAGACAGCTGTGATGCACCTCCTGACCACCATACCCCCAGCACACTGGCACAGGAGGTATTTTGTGCTGGGGCTGCTGTACATCATGCGGTACCTGCGCCGCTGCCTGGAGGAGAAACGCCTCGACCACTTCTTCTTTGGCAATGAGAACGTGCCCGAGGAGATAATCTTGCCCCCAGCCTTCCAAACGGCCGAACCGCTCAACCTCTTCCAGCACCTGGCGCAGGACCCATCTGCCCACGCCAATGCAATGCGTGAGTTCATGGAGCTGCGAGATGAGCTCCCAAGACTGCTGAGAGTGCCCAGAGATGCGTTTGCGGGGCTCATAGCTGACGGCAGATGACCGCCTCCTACTGCAGGGAAAAAGAGGGGAGAATGCGGGACGAGGCAGGGGAAGGGCAAACCCTCTGCAGCAGCCCTCTGCCAAGAGCAGCACTCTTCTCCTCTCCACAGTCTCCCCAGCACAGCAGCCGGTGATGACCACAGTGGTGACAAAGATGAGTTTTGCCCTGCTTTCCCCTCGTGCTGGGGCGGCCAGGACGGTGATTTCACACGGGCCCAGAAATTCTTGCTGGCAGCTCCGGCTGTGCAGGGACCAAGCGAGAGGCACCACCCATGTGCCTCTGTGTGTTCCCTGGGGTCCGTGTGGAGAATCTGCCCACCCCAGGCACTCCCCGGGGAGCCGGTACCACCAGGATATGGAGAAGACGCTGCTCCGTCGGCAGTGGGAATTGCTGCCGCACGTTTCCTCCACAGCAAAAGCACACTCTGGGGAGTGGGACCCGATGCAGCTGAAGGGGCCGTTGCAAGGAGGCTTGCGACAGAGACTGCCGCTACCACCTGGGCAGCGACCGCACCCCCTACTTGGAGAGATTCCGTTCCCTCCAGGAGATCCACCCTGTGTGAAGATGTCAATAAATCACTTGTTTAACAAACAAACGCTCGTCCGTCAGTGTCTGTGCATCACTTTGTGGGGGAACGCAGGCACAGGGTGCTGACAGCTCAGCTGCCACGGAGTCGGGGAGCCTTTTGCAGAAGAGCTGATGCGGTGGGCTCTGGTTTCATGATTCACTGGGCTTTGGCTTCCCAGGGGTTGTGGGTTAATGCCAGGAGGCAGCCTGGCATCACACAGCAGCTCTATCACTTGCCCCCAGTGGGACGGTGGAGAGAATCTGAAGGGTGAAAGTGGGAAAACTTGTGGGCTGAGAGGGGACAGGTTAGAAGGTAAAGCAAGAGCTACACGCCCAGGCAAAGCAAAATAAGGAATTCATTCACCGCTCCCCTGGTCTCCTGGGCAGACCTGCCTTTTCGGGAAGCGTTCTGCCTCCCTGGGGCTCGGGTTGGAGGCGTTACCAGGAAACTTCCGAGCCTTGCTCGGCCCTCAGATTATTAGCCGCTCTTGCTTTTTCATGTGGGTACCAACGATGTCGTGATGAGAAGCCCAAGGGCGGTCAGAAGAGACTTCAGGGCCTCGGGGAGATCGGCAAAGGGATCAGGAGCGCAGGCAGTATTCTCCTCTGTGCTTCCACTTGTGGGGAATGACCTTGAAACAAACAGGCGGACGCAACTTCTCAATACTGGCTCCCAGGCCAGCGTCACTGGCCGAATCTGGGGATTTTCAATCATCGGATGGTCTCTGTGACACCAGGCCTGCTGGGGCCTGACGAGGTGCACCGTTCTCAGTGGGGGAAAAGTGTTTTTGCTCACGAGCTAGCGGGGCTGACTGAAAGCGCTTTAAACTAGGTTTGAAGGGGGGAAGGCATAAAATGGGGCTTAACGAGCGATAAGCTAAGGGACGGCATGACGATGCTTGAGGAGGGGTGTGCTAGTGAGAGCTTTCACTCTGCTCCACGAAGTACTGAGTAGGCTGGAGCAGAGTTGAAATGTTTGTACACGAATGCACGCGGTGTGAGGAACAGACAGGAGGAACTGGAGGCCTTGGCTCAGTCCCAGAGCTACGACACCACTGGCGTGAGTGAGACTTGTTGGGAAGAGTCCTGTGAGTGGAGTGCTGTGCTGGACGGTTACGGCTCTTCAGGAGAGAGCGGCAGGGCGGGCGAGGCGGGGGTAGTGCTGTATGTAAAGGAGGCTTGGGCTGTACAGCGCTTGCAGCTGGGGACGACACGCTTGAGAGCCTCTGCCTAAAGATCAGGGGAAAAGCTCACGGGGCGGATGTTCCTGCAGGAGTCTACTATGGATCCCCCAGCCAGGGTGATGACACCGATGTACGATTCTGAAAGGAATCGAGGGAAATCTCTACATCAGTCGCCCTATGTCGGCCTTACGGGCGACTTCAACTTCCCGGCTGCTAACTGGGACTGTCATAGAGCAGAGACGAACAGGCCCAGGAAACTCCTGGAGCCCACGTTGAAGGTAACTTTTTGATCCGGGTACTAAGGGAGCCGACTAGGAAAGGTGCCCTCCTAGACCTGTTGTCTGTCCATAGAGATGCTCTCGTGGGTGAAGTGAGGATTGGTGGCTGTCTTGGCCATAGCGATCAAGAAATGGTTGAGTTTAAAATCTTTGGTGATATGGGAAAAACTGCCAGCAGAGCTACTACCCTGGATTCTGGGAGAGCAGACCTCAGGCTGCTCAAGGAACTAGCTAGTAAGGTCCCCTGGGAGTCTGCTTTCGAGGGTATTGGTGTCCATAAACGCTGGTCACTATTTAAGAGCCATTTCTGAAGAGCACAGGAGCGGGCAATTCCAATGTGTCAAACAAACAAACAAACTCTGCATATGTGAGCGTCTTTGCATCACTTTTTCGGGGAACGCGGGCACAGGGTGCTGAGAGTTCAGCAGCCACAAAGTCAGGGAGGCTTTTGCAGAAGAGCTGAAGCGGTGGGCTCTCGTTTCACTGATTCTGTAACTAACGCTTCCCCACCTCATTCCATGGTGGGGAATGAGAATAACTTGTCATTCTCTACAGCTGTGCATGACGGAATATGACTTGTCCAGTGCTCAGATGGAGCAGAGGAGCAGAGCGGCGTGGTGTGGGGAAGCCTGCTCTTTGCTGCCTTGCAGCAGTGGCAGGTCTGGGCCTTTCCTCTAGTCCTCGTCCTGCTCTTTGGACTCTGATGGCGGCTGAAGAAAAGGTGCTGTGAGATGTCAGCAGCAGTGAGCAGGAAAGCTCCAGCATTGACACACAGCAGAGCGAGGAAGAACAGGACGAAGCGGAGGAGGGGGTGAGGGGCAGGAAGAAGAAGAATGTGAGGAAGTTCCTCTGATGATAGCAATTTGGGCATGGTTTTTGAAAAGCGCAGTGTCCAGTGCAGAACCTGGTCAACAAATGCAAGGTGGCAGAGGAGCTGGTGGCGACTCCCTCCATGTTTTCAAATTGTTCTTGAATAATTTTTTCCTGGTGCTGCAGCCAGCCATCAGGGTGGGCAGCACCTTTGAAGGCTGGAGTCCTCATGAGGAAGATGCTGTCTACCACCTGCTTGTGCCCCTGCATCCTCTCCTTGGGCACGCCTTGCACCTTGATCTGGGCACTGTGGAGGAGATGCCAGCGAGAGACTCCTGCATCCCCGTGGAGCTGGAGTGTTCTTCCATGAGGGAGTGGCTGGTGGGGAACATGCTGTGCTTCCTCCACCACCCTGAAGATGTGCTGAGTAAATACCTGTATGACCTCCCTACCAGGTAATGGTGCTGACTTCCTCCCACTACTGCAAACTCTGACTAGGTGACACCTTCAAGAGAACTATTTTCATTGTTTTGACTTTTGGTGGGGAGAAAGGCAGCTCACACGTCTTCCTAAGATTCGTAGCAATACAAGGGGATGTGCCAGTGAGCCCGTTGGGCACCCCATGGGGTGTTACCACAGCTAGAAGCCAGCCCAGCTGGGATATGCACAGTATGCTCAGACACCAAAGGAAGGACGCTGCTTTTCCCCAGGAGCTCACATGGAGACACCAGAGAGAACAAGCTGTCCGTGTCAGCGCTGAGAGCTGAGTCAACTACTCAAGTGCAAGGGAGGCGATTTAATGTATTTGGAGGACTGGGACCTCAGGGCAGTACGTACGAACATCATCCCCAACAGCATTATGCAGTCACCCAGTGCTACCAATCCCCACAGTGTGACCTTGTGTGCCAGCATCCCTCCGTACATCACCTTGCCCAGGCACTGCATCACCTACCAGAGGACAGAAACGGGGCTAAACTGGCTGGCCATCAGCCCTCCTTAATGATGCTGGTCTTTGGCTGACGTATCCTGCTTGCTATGTGCAGTGAGGCTTGAGCAATACCACAAGTCTTGCCCAGGAATCAAGTCCTACCTGATTCCTGCCCAGCTGGGGAAGGCAGGCACTGCGCTCACAGGGCTTCACCTTTAAGGGAGCAGTCAGACTTTGTGCTTAACTACCAGGGCAATAGCTCAGTCAAACGGAGGTCTTGTTTCACAACATCAAGTAGGGTTAATACATTACAAGGCTCATGAGCTTGATAACATAGATAAAGGGAAGGGAACAACATCCCATCTTGTTGCTTGATAGACGAGGACAGAAGTCCTCCTGTCTGGAATGGACAGCATGTGGAAGTCTCCGTGGTCTCTGCTCTTCTCACTCTCTTTGGTATATTTGGTATACTGCACCATGCACCTTAATACATAGAATCATAGAATCATAGAATCATTAAGGTTGGAAAAGACCTCTAAGATCATCGTGTCCAACCGTCAACCCAACACACCATGCCCACTACACCATGTCCCCAAGCGCCTCATCTACACGTCTTTTAAATACTTCCAGGGATGGTGACGCAACCACTTCCCTGGGCAGCCTGTTCCAAGGCCTGACCACTCTTTCAGTAAAGAAATTTCTCCTAATGTCCAATCTAAACCTCCCCTGGCGCAACTTGAGGCCATTTCCTCTCGTCCTATCGCTTGTTACTTGGGAGAAGAGACCAACCCCCACCTCGCTACAACCTCCTTTCAGGCAGTTGTAGAGCACGATGAGGTCTCCCCTCAGCCTCCTCTTCTCGAGGCTAAACAACCCCAGTTCCCTCAGCCGCTCCTCACAAGACTTGTGCTCCAGGCCCTTCACCAGCTTCGTTGCCCTTCTCTGGACACGCTCCAGCACCTCCATGTCCTTCTTGTAGTGAGGGGCCCAAAACTGAACACAGGATTCGAGGTGCGGCCTCACCAGTGCCCAGTACAGGGGCATGATCACCTCCCTGCTCCTGCTGGCCACACTATTTCTGATACAGGCCAGGATGCCGTTGGCCTTCTTGGCCACCTGGGCACCTTGCCGGCACATGTTCAGCCGGCTGTCAACCAGCACCCCCAGGTCCTTTTCCTCCGGGCACTTTCCAGCCACTCTTCCCCAAGCCTGTAGCGTTGCCTGGGGTTGTTGTGGCCGAAGTGCAGGACCCGGCACTTGGCCTTGTTGAACCTCATACATTGGCCTCAGCCCACCGATCCAGCCTGTCCAGGTCCCTCTGCAGAGCCTTCCTACCCTCCAGCAGATCAACACTCCCGCCCAACTTGGTGTCGTCTGCAAACTTACTGAGGGAGCACTCGATCCCCTCATCCAGATCGTTGATAAAGATATTGAACAGGACCGGCCCCAGCACTGAGCCCTGGGGAACACCACTCGTGACCGGCCGCCAACTGGATTTAACTCCGTTGACCACAACTCTCTGGGCTCGGCCATCCAGCCAGTTTTTCACCCAGCAAAGAGTGCACCTGTCTAGGCCGTGAGCCGCCAGCTTCTCTAGGAGAATGCTGTGGGAGACGGTGTCAAAGGCTTTACTGAAGTCCAGGTAGACCACATCCACAGCCTTTCCCTCATCCACTAGGCGGGTCACCTGGTCATAGAAGGAGATCAGGTCAAGCAGGACCTGCCTTCCATGAACCCGTGCTGGCTGGGCCTGATCCCCTGGTTGTCCCGCACATGGCTCGTGAGCACCCTCAAGACGAACTGCTCCATGATCTTCCCCGGCATCGAGGTCAGGCTGACCGGCCTGTAGTTCCCCGGATCCTCCTTCCAGCCCTTCTTGTAGATGGGCGTCACATTGGCAAGCCTCCAGTCGTCCGGGACCTCTCCAGTTAACCAGGACTGCTGGTAAATGATGGAGAGCGACTCGGCAAGCTCCTCCGCCAGCTCCCTCAGTACCCTCGGGTGGATCCCATCCGGCCCCATAGACTTGTGAACGTCCAGGTGGCGTAGCAGGTCATTAACTGCTTCCTCTTGAATTATGGGGGGTTTATCCTGCTCGTCGTCCAGCACAGCAATACTTCATAATGAAAGCTCCTTTCACGTTAGAAACCTCACCATGAACGGCCTCTAGCTGGAGCCAGAGATTTATGTATTCCATTACGGTCCTGAAGAAACGTAACAAATGAATGGCTAAAGACATTCTTGCCCTTTCCAAAACATCTATCTTCTATTATCTATAGTTGGTCCCTAGTCTTGATAAAACAACTTGATCTGGAGAAGAGGGAGAAACAGCCATTTCCAAATGTTTGGCTACCCCACATCACACCTACTGTGGAACAAAGGATGGAAATTGCCCATAAAATACTTGCTGAGTTTCTTTCCTCCTCTCTAGCAGCTGTTTCTTTTGTATGGTGATCCTTTCTCTTGTGTTGGTGATGCAAAATGCAAGAAAACAAGTAGAGCCATCAATCAGACTACAAGTTAGGTCACTGCAAAGATCAGGGGTTAATCCATTAACCTGTTGCAAAGGACAGGGTAGAGTGAAACATGCCTGTGTCAAGCGTGGAGTGCTGTAACAGGCCACAGCAGCAGTGGTATGAAAGACTTGCCCTCCCCAGCACAAGGAAGGAGTAAAGCATACACAGGAGCTGCCAGGGGCTTTTGATCACCACTGAGCCAGTCCCACTGGAGGTGCAATTGGCAGCTCCCAAGGACAAACTTGAACCAGACTGAGGTCTCCAGACTTTGGCAGTGTGGCAAAGCTGAATTCTGGCCTGAGTGTAACCACTGTGGCTCGAATTCCTCTCTGTGCAAGCACGATACAGCAATACCCCCCATGGTGCTATAACGAGTTGTCCACAGCACCTGCTGCCTGTGGGCACTGGCATCTCCTCAGGGTTATGTTCCGGCCAAACCACCACCTCAGAGGAGAATATGTCTTTCTCTTTCTTCAGGAGACTATTGAAATCAGTGGCTGAAGCTTTCCCAATGAGTTTGGCAAGCTGTGGGTGAGAGCTAGGGGCATAATGGGGAGCAGGTTTTGACCAAAATAGTGTTTTGTAGGGTCATTTAATGAAGTCATTAGTAGCAACTTCACTCTGATGCTAGAACTTATGCAGCTCCTTTTCCATGTGCTCTCCCCATCTTGATTTCTACCCTCACCCTTGGGACAGCAGATTAGGCTTTGGTGGGGTCAGAGATAGTGGGAAAGTCTCATGCCAGGGGGTGGTGGGTTGGACTATTTCTGCCAGGGCTAGACCTTCCAGCAGAAAAGGCTGTGATCCCTATAGTCCCTTATTCACATGCTTTGACTGCTCCGAGTTGAGTTATAAGCTACAAGAGATGTTTGGCAAGCTGAAGGCAGATCACAGAAAGCACAGATCTAAAAACAGGGTGAGCGATTGAATGGATAAAGTCTCTTAGCCACATCAATCACAGCCTGTGTTTGCCAAGCACATTAAAATGACATGTACACAAAATGCTGGTAGGGAATGGTGGAAAAGTTGCTATTTCCAAACAACATGCTTCCTGGAATCATGCACGTTTCATGTAACAATTAATGGAAACTGCTGTGCAAGTGTTATGACCCTATATTTTTTCAATATTGTTTATCATACAATAGAGTTATTGCAATGTTATTATCGTGTACTTTTATACATTATTAAAATTATTACAATATTATTTCAATATTTCTTACATAGGGTAAGGCTTTGACAAGCTGGCTATGGGAGCAGCGGAAGACAGAGACAGCCCAGGCATGAAGGAGGCTTGATTTCCTGAAGTCCCTTTTGATTTCCAGCCTGCCATTCTGCTGCAGCCCTCCAAATTGTTGGCAGAATGAATCTGGGGTGGGATATAGCCCAGATGCTGGCAGCTGTGAGTTGACTCCAGCCATACAGATGAGTCTTCCAGATAGGCTAGGACATGGCTTTGGGAACGGTGCTGGCAGCTAACCCGCTGGCAATGTGCCACAGCTCCGTTACCCTACTGCACAACCCTGCCTGCTTTCAGGTTAAAGTTGGGGGCAGGGGTCAGCTTCTCCCCCAGCTCCTGAGCACAAGCTGGGGAGAGAGAATTGGGGTTACCCATTAAAACCCTTAAAATCACACACCATAACAGAGGAAAGAGAGGGGCAGAGGCACCTTCTTGAAACTTATCTAGGCAGGACTGAGAGCAGAAAAGTCAAATCCAGGTCTCCAACACTGAAAATGCCACAGGTCTTATTGTCCAAAAAAACCTAAACCAAAACCAAAACCAAAACCCAACAAACATTAATAAAATTTGGCGATTTCTGACATTTACGGCCGTGAGAAGCTGCTGTGCACTGCTGATGGACTCTTCCCTGCGCACTCCTCTTCCTCGCTTGGCTCAGGGGTCTGCGAAGGCAGGGGAGGAATTCCCCTGTGTCCTCCCTGCCAGGTGGGCAGGAGGCTGAAGCGGTCCCAGAGAGCGCTTGGGGAAAGGACGCTGGACCTGCAGCAGCACAGGTAATGCTCGTTCTGGCCTCGCTCTGCCACAGGGGAGTCGGGTTTCTCTGTAATGAGGACCTTTGGCTCCATAGTATATATTTTGTCGAGCTGTTCACCCTGTCATTAGCAGTGGCTTCTCTTTAGCAGTGGAACAAATGAAACACTTGGGCCTGGAGGATGGGTTTTTTTGGCTCAGTCCCTAATAAATAATGTCCCTATCATGTCTCTTGCTTCCCCAGCTATAGGTCTGAGCTGGTCCTGCAGCACATGGTGCACTTTGCTATTGCTCTGATGTGTCTAAATACTCATAGTTGCTAATATGGAGGGGTGTTCGCTGCTGAGTGATTTCAGAGCTGTTCACTGGTGCCTGAGTGTAAGATTTGGGGGAGGGTGTCTGGTTAGCTCAACCGTGGGGCTTCTTGGATCACCCAGGACCCATCCCCTAGGTGACCTTCAGCTGGAGAAAATGGACATGTTGCGAGCAGAAAGAGGACATAGAGGGCACATCTATACATTAGGGTGGGTGTGAGGATCTTATACAGTCGCTTCTCACAGGCACTTTGGTTAATTTTGGCAGTGGTGCTCAGCATCTGCTGTGGTTCGTGGCTGCTGCTGCTGGCACTGCTCTGGTCCATGTTCCCACTGCTGCAAATGGGAAAGCTCCTGTAGGTTTATTTAGGGTCTTGTCTGTGCTGAGACACCAGGTGAGACAAAACACCCTTAGGGTGCCCTGTGCTGTTTGCAGGAGAGCGGTGAAAGTCAGCTTACCCCACGTACGAGCCAACCTTCCCCTATAAGGCTCCAGAGACACAAAGGCAGAAAGCTGTAGCCTAAGCTGTATTGCATTAGCAGCTTGTTGAGCTCGCCTATCCTCTGTTGTCATCCGTCATGCCAGTGTAAATCTGACGTGCTTTGATAGGGAATTCAGGATTTGCCCACACTGGGGCCTTGCTGAACCCAAAGACCAAGGAAGGACTCTCACTTGGGCTGGCAGTTGGCAGTCCCATGGAGGCAACAGAGCAAGTGGGGACTTCTTGGGTGCAGGGACTCCATCTGCAAAGTCTGGCCTTGCAAGTCAGCAAAATTCATACTGACATCCTGGGACATTCCAGCACTTACTTTCACTCCAAACCCTAAAATTTTGTACAAGAAAAATTCAGATTTTTCCTTCTGCTTTTATAATATGGATTCCCTCATTTCATGTATTTAGTAGAAAGGTTCTCCTCGCATGGAAACACTTCTTGGCAGCCTGACTCTCTTCCCCTCTCCCACCCCATTTCACACTGGGTCATGGGAACTGTAGTCCAAGAGCATCACCTTCCCCTTCTCTGTGATGAGCTGGCTTCCCAGCCCAAACCTCCTCTCCCACCATACTCCAAAAGTCAGGCAGTTCCCATACTGCATCACACAATTTTAGCAGTGGGATATTTATAGGACATGTAGCCTTCCAAAGCGTCCTGCCCCTAAGAAGGGACTTGAGCTCTGGAAGGTGGCTCTTGTAGGTCAGATGTGCATCATAGGGAAATACTGTCAGACGATCTTAAGCTCTTTTAAAACTGAAACGTGTCATGTTCAGTGGAATGTTCTGGTTTAGAGCTAAGTGACTGAAACGAAACAGCTAAATGTGGCTTTCCTTAATGTAGATGGGAAATATTTTAGCAAAAGGAAGATTTTTTTTTTTTGAGAACTACATCTTCCAGAGAGAACCCTTTTGATGGGATATCCCTGACTTAACTCCAGCTTGCTTTGATTTTTTTCCCCCTTCTTCCCTGTTCTGTGCCATGCTGGCAGTGTAGTTGCTGACCTGGGATGGAGGTTGCTGTGCACCACCTGTTTTCCTGGGGAAATCCTTCCCCGAGGATGGGGGGACCTTTGCACAACTGCAATGGCCCAGAGCATCAGCGCCTGAGTTCAGCGTTCCGTTCTTACTCTACCCTTTGTAAAAAATCTAGCCCCCGAGTGCCTGAAGCTCATTCCCAGCCAGCCTGAGCTGGTGGCTTCAGAGGGTGGCTGCCCAGCTACGCCAGCCGGGAATTTGCTTCTCTGATTGCTGCATGTTTCTCCATGTCTCTCAGGCACGAGTCTTTCTAGACACATCGTTAAACCAGCTGTGGGTCAGACACAGACCCTACAGTATTTGCCACTAAGCAAATGCTAAGTGCAGGATTGTACGGTATTTGTCAGACATAAATTAGCTTTATTAAATCTGTGCTGTAAAAACACTAGTGGTTTTCTAACAAAATGTAATGTTCATTCCCCCAGACTCCACCCTCTAAATCAGGAGCTCCGGAGACCCAGAGTCCCGACTTTCCCGTTGCCTCCGCACGCAGCGGTTTTGGCTGAACAAATGCAGCACTCTTCCCCAGGGTGGTGAGATGGGAGCCCCCCTCCTCATTTCAGCTAAATTCTCAGTGCCAGACAGATTTTCAGCTCCCTCCTTTGGCCCAAAGCATCCACGTGTGTTTGTGTTTTGTGACTTTGAAGAGAATGCAAAAGGGCTTATTTTATTATCAGCCAATAGACACTTCAAAGCAAAAATGCAGTTGAGAAATCAATCATTCTGCACCTCCGAAGTGAGATTTATTATGGCTCCGAAACTAAGACAGAAATGAACCAAAAGCTAAATGCATGAATCACTCTTTATTTTATTTTAAAAATCAGGACTTCAATGACTATGGTATGTGTACTGGTGAAGTTAAATGCAGGGTCATCTAATTTTCTTCATTTAAAGATAATGTTAAAGTAACGTGTTGGTCCTTAGCGTCTCAATGGCCCAGGGAAAGTATTTTCCTTTAGCAGAAAAGGTCTTGTCTGATAATACTTTCCCACATTACTGAAAAGATTTTGTTTCCCACTCTTCCTATATTTTTTGTCTAAAAATCCAAATTCACTTCCTCTGAGGAAATGCCTACTTTCTGTGTTTACCAGGGCAAAGGCAGCCATTGTCTGGGGAAAATGGCTCTGATGGGAATGCGAATGCAGGGACAGGGCATTAACATTTGCTGAATTGGGTTACAAGTGGGATGGAGTTTCACCTAAGGGAGTACATTCATAGATTCTTGGTAGATTTTTTTTCCACAGTTCCTCCCAATGCACAATTTGCCAGAAAGAAAATGTGGCCAGCTCCAGCTGCAGCATCAAGGGTGCATTTTTAAATAACCATTGCTACCAGTTGCTGCTCTGGGAGCTGGTTCCCAGCAGCTCCTGGGAAGAGGACAAGATCCTCCTGTCTGCTCCTGTGCCTGCAGCCTCCGTGATCACAAGCTGCTGGCAAACAGAGCCCATTTCACAGGTAAGAATGTCACCAGAGGAGCCGCCACAATAACCCTGTTTTCTCAGCCCATCTGCTTGCTTCGGGGCCTGGTTGAGCAAGGATGCCGCTTTCCCAGCTGCGTGGCCATGCAGTCTGCATTGTCCTCAGTCCCCTTCAGCTCCTTCTAGGTTATTGTCACTGCGTTATAACTCTGTTTCTACTGGTGAGTACATTTTGTTTTTTCCTCAAACTGTATAGCACCAAAAATCTCAGTAGGAAGAACAGCTTTGGTTTTTTTGCTAAATTATTTGTACACAAGATATGCTTTTCCCCAAGGGTTGGAAAGGCTCAGCTTCCTGTAATAAACACTTGTCTAATGCACTAAAGTGTCTTGGAATACTTTTATTTTCTGTCCTCCTTGGCTTTATTTTCAAAAGCACAAAATTTCTGACTAGAAATAAATGACAGCTTCGCAGTGCAGGGATAAAGCGCCTGGACAAAAATGTTGCAGTGATATGAAAGGGAAATTCAAACACCAACATCAAATCCTTAGGCACCTTTGAAAGGGTTTCCTGTTTTTCCGATCCTTTAGGGCCAGGCTGTGAGCTCACGCAGAGCTTGCTCAGAGCTTACTTATACGAGTAGGCCAGCTCGCGGTGGGGACAGCACGTCTGCTAGCGGCGCCTCGCTGCTGCGGATGACCAGCAGAAACCCACCCAAAAGTAGGCTGCTTGCTTCAAATCATGTGCCAAAAATGGGCAAGAGCTTCAAACACATGTCAGCTTCCAGAAGATGGGGCTGCCCTTCCTCTCAGCATCATCCTGCCTGTTTCGGGAGACATTTGCAGCACACAGGGCTGCTCAGTAAAAGACTTTGGTACGGAGCTTGTTTTCACGTGATGGTCCTCCCCTAGTCCACAAAGTACTGTGGTGTGTTTGCACGTGTTGCTGCTTCGGAGCTGGGCTGAGCAAAGATGGTGGTGTCAGCCCAAAGAGAGATTAAGTGATTGCTGAGGAATTTCTTTATCACCATCCTGTGTAAATAGAGATTAGAGACAGAACAGTGAGTTTTTCTTACAGCTGTGAGCTGCTTCTGCAAACAGGAGGGAATACAGTGCTAGGCAGTATTACATAGCCAGCTTTAAGAGTGTTGTTGCAAAACGGGAGGACGTGGACTCATCGTAGCATGCAGGTAAAGCGAGAACGGCAGTGCTGCTCTGCCTGCAGTGCATTCCTCCATCGGCAATGCCTTGTGGACCAGCAAGGCACCAAGCCCACATAGCTGGGTTTGTCTTAGTCCCAGCTGAGCCTCACCCCAGCATGACGTGCTCCTTGCAGGGCAGTGTTTGTCCCATAAGTGAAGGTCCCTGTAGGCAGTGGAGTTGCAGGAGCCCTGAGGAGGTCCCTGATACACAGATGAAATTAAGCAGGAGCTGAAGTTGTGCTGGAAGTTTAGTATATTTGAAGTGTCAGTTCTGATGATTGCTTTGTGCGATTAATTGGTTTTATTTGAGGGGATGGCTAATTCTGTGCACCAGGCGTTGAATTCTGCTCAGAAGAGATGAGTTGTGTGTGATATAGGAGAGTATATAGTGTAGCTTCCTATATTTCGGTGGCTGCCTCCTTCCTTGCAAGCAGGCCTTGAAAAGCAAACAGAGCAGAGTAAAAATAAAATAGTATTCATCACTGGTAATGAAAAACTACTCCTATCCCAAAAGAGAGAAGAGTAACATTTTCCACAGTTTGAGGTATGGGCATTTGACAGAGCAGGTCCTGCTATTTGCTTGGATGGCACCCAGCCCACAGTCTCATCGCTGTTTACTCCGTAAATATTGATTTCCCAATGGGAACAACTGTTGTACAGTACAGCCAGAGTTAAAGCACTGCTCTGAAAAAAAAAAAACCCACACGCGTGCCTCACTTCTGCAGCATTCCTGAGACAAGGCTGTATTTTTATCATCTGCAAAACCAGCTACATCTGCTGTGCCGAGCTATAACTGGAATCCCGACTCCCTCATTACGACCTCCGTCAGAGAAGCAAGCCAACTTCTCTGGGGTATAATTTAAATTCTACCCAGTTCCATGGCTTTCCTGAGAAAAAGATAACACCCTGGTGCATGAAGTTGGATGAGAGACTAGCCCAGCTCAGCTGCTGCGAGAGGACCCACGGTATGCATAACTTAATCTTTCCTAAAAGTCACTCCGGGCCACAGGCGTCCATGGCTGCTATAGACGAACCCTGTTAAAAAGCATCTCCCACGTTTTAGCCTCTTCCTGCACACAGCAGCTTTGAAGTAATGAGCTTTCTCCCTCCACCTGCCTCCGGTGGCCTTGGGTTTGCTGCTCTCTTGGGTGCTGAGCAAAAGCTGCCCTCCTGCAGCACTCAGGCCACCCAAAGGGAGTGGGATCTCCTGCACAGCTCCCAGCCGCCTGCAAGTCTGCCAGAAACGCCTGGCTTCCTCCACCCCATCCGCCGGAGCTCTTGTGTTGCCAAGCTGCTCCCAAAACGCCTCGCAGGCCAGGGCTGGACGCCCTTGCTGTCACAGTTATCTGGGTTTTTGCTCAACTGGCCCGAAGAGATTCAAAATCCCCAAGAGGAGGGCAAGGCTCCGAGTCGGACTTAAGCCCAAGTCCTCTGCATGCTGAATAAGGGACACATCAATCCATGGTGGAAAAACTGCAGCAACTCTCCGAGGGCCCCCTCTTACCACTCATCATGGGAGGCTGCTCTCCTGACAGGGTGTCCTAACATCAAATACGTGAATAATATCCTCCTTTTGTAGCATATTTCTTTTAGAAAGATCATTTCTGCACCCTCTGACTTTGAAGGGAAATACCTGAAAACACAGAGATAAGGCCAACGCCGGGCTTTGCTGGTCCAGTGAGGACTGCTAGCAGGAGAAATGTTTCTCAGTTTCATTGCATCTGTTAAGGGGATTCAATTAAGCTGCCAGAAATGATAAGCATTTAGAAGGACATCAGCAATCACTCCTCACTACCAAACAAAATCTTTGTCATGTCAGCGGTCATAAATCACAGTGATTGTATTTGGGAAGTGTTATGCACTGTAACTCATCACCAGGGCTTAATTCAGCTTCCCTCAGGCACCATTGTACCTGGTAGGCCGAAGTAAATGTCTTGCGTTGTTGGTACACAAGAAAGGAGTATTTGGGGGGTATTACAATTATGTCTGTTTTCACTGAATTTAAAAAAAAGAAGGTTCCTTCTAAAATAGATTGAAGGTTGCAAGTGGGAGGTTGGTTGAAAATGAAATTTTCCATTCCTAGGGAAAAGTCAGGTTCTTTAAACACTTGGTTTGATACCTAATCAGGGCAAGAAAAGGGAAAATATTCTTATTTTTCACAGAACAGTATTTGTCACAAAGTTCTGGGCACGTTTAAACCTTCCAGCCCTGCTCCGTTTGCAGCACACAGGCTGTTCACTGCAATGCTGGTCCCAAGGGGCTTTTGCCCCTGTTTTTCGCCCAGGCTTAGGCAATACCTCTCACAATGCACGCAAGTAGAAAGCAACTCAGAGGGACACAGATTACCATCAAACTCACAGCAGCTAAAAGCAACTGGCCAAACTGAAATGGTGAAGCCTGGAATGACCAAATGGGGGGAAAAAAAGTTTTCTTTTCAGGTTAAGATAAGGAATGGGAAAATGTCAGCAAAACTGGCACCATCCCATAGGATGTATCTGTTTGCAGCAACAGGCATTCCCCTCACAGATGCCTTTCAGCAGGAAGTCCTTGACCAGCTGTAGGAGAAAGAGAGCTCCAGCTAATGCCCAGCACAAATGTGCGAGCCTGGCGCTCCATCGTTTCAAGTCATCCTTAGGGTCTACGTTGCACAGAGCCCAGGGCAGCATTGTAAGCGATGATGGATACATACAGACCAAAGGGGCATCTCCTTCCACCTAAGGTGCCTAGTGCTTTAGAAGCAGAGACGAGTAGTGGATGGAGATGGAGAGACAGAAAAGCACAAGGACACAGAAGAGTCTATTCTCCGTGAGGATACAGCCTCAACGCCTTGGGTGCTGCTACCAGCTGTGATCTCTGCAGCCATCACTGCAGACAATCCATGGGCAGGTCTTGAAGAGGGTGACAAGGTGTTAATGGGAAGCGTGAGGAGAAAGCAGGTGGAATGAAAATGGAGCAAGACGGTTACCATTGACCAAGTCCATGCTTGGCCAGGAGAGCATCTGCTGGGCCGTGGAGTCGAAGCAAGAAGCTACAATGTGGTGGGAAGAGCTGAGCTGGCACACAGCTGCAGAGAGATGAGGTGGGTGAGTAAAGTGGTGGGGTGGGAAACACCTTATGCAACGTTTGAGAAGATGCACTCGTGCTGAGGATGACACAGGCCCGGGTGGGGGCTTTGATGCATGGATGGATTGGCAAACATATGCTGCGAGGAGGGAAGTGGGTGCCTTGGGCCGAGCTGGGGAAGTCTCGCCAAGGACTCTGGTGTGGTGAGCCTCAGATTTCCTCAACATCCTCCTGGTGGGTGTTGTCCACCACCTCTTGAATTTCCCAAATTGCCAGACACTTTTCAAACCTCTGTCTGGGGAGGCCAAGCTATGACCCACTCACAGGTGCTTTTTTTTTTCCCCTAGCCTCCTAAGAGCCTGGTTGCAAATTGCTTCCTGAAATCAGGCTCCTTCTTTGCACACTGGCAAGCCAAAACAGTCACCCCAAGCTGATAGAGGGTCTGGAAAACGTTGGTTCACGCTTGGCTCTTTCAGCGCCCACCTCCAGGAGCAGGAGCCGTTTCGGTCCTTGTGCTTCATTTCAACACCATCAATATTGACCTTTTCTTTCCGTAATGAGAAGAGATTTGGGGAGGTAGGAGGGACAGGAAAGAAGGTTTGTTTTTTGCTCTTGCTTTGTGAGCCGAGCAGAGGAAAGAGACACTCGGGGCTCGGCTCGGTAGTTATTTTCTCCTTCGTCCCTCCTCTGCCGAGGCATTTCGCTCACCTCAGTGCTCCCATTCCAGCAACCAGTTCGGGGAATGCAGCACCAGCTCTTCCTCACCGGCAGGCAAGCGCATGAAAAACTGGGTGGCCAACGTGCAAACCACGTTACCTCGGGGGACAGTTCACCTTGACGTTGCTTGAAAATAGAAGTGCAGGGTCAGGAGGGTTTTGCTGCTTTCTGCACTGCGGGAAGGGGCTTTGCCATGAGGCAGAGGAGAGGCCACGGTGAAAATCAGCTGCTCTTTGGGGTTTTATTCCTCCTTAGTCTGCAGATCAAATAATGCGTGCCCAGCAACGCCAGTCTCAAAGCATCCTCTGCAAAGAGCAGTGAGATCAGGCACCAAAATGACTGCTCCTACCTACATTGCCCATGTCCAGAGGTTTAATTTGGGTCTTTAGGGAGCAGGTGTTTTTCTAAATTCCTGTTTCTGGAGTCAGGCAATTGTGTTACAGGTTTTAACTTTTGCAGAAGGGATTGTTTCTGCTGCTACAGGTGCACGGAAAAAAGCCAAGACATGTCCTGAAAGCACAAAATCCCAATAAAGAGAGCCAACTTCGTTATTTTAAAAAAACCCTCATGATTTGGGGAAGCTTAATTTACAATTTGTGAAGTCTGAGATTAACAGCACTGCATATCCATGAGACTTGAACAGCAGTAAGTGATTTCCCCTGCTTAATTCAGTACAAAAAAGTAACAAGACCTAAAAAAAAGAAATAATCTTCGGCCTCCAGCCCACACAAGCTCAGTCTAAAAAGCAATTCCCAGCGAGGTAGATGGGAAAGCCGAAGCACGCATCCAGCCTCGAGCCAGCGGTTTCCAACCTGTCTCTCCAGTTGTGCATGCCACAGCCAGAGCGTTGCAAAGTGCAGGATCGGGGCTTTCCGCAGGCGCTGGCCGCTGCTGGCAGCCCCGTGGCGGCGAGCGGCTCCGGTGCATGCGCAGCCTTTCTGCGCCGTCCTTCAATCCTGCTCCTAATGGAAGTGATGACTCAGGCTTAACGAAGGAGCACACCTTCGTCTCTGTGCCAGCAAGCTCCACGTCATCTTTGTTTTACCACCGCCGGTGATGCATCGCGCCTCAAGGCCTAACCAATAATCTCGTTCTCTTATTTTGTAAACAGAAAATAAAAATAATTTGCTTGGAAGTCACCAACAGATTAACAACCTCCAGCTGTAACTTTGATGACTAATTCAGCCTACTCTAACCCAGCTGTGCCGAAGTTCTCATTTGTATAATTTGACATCTTCCTACGGGTTCTCTGTGAGGAGGATTAAGAGAAGATGGGTTTTCAGAGGGAGCTGAGGTTTGTTTGAGGTTTGTTTTGAAACTGCGCACTCAACGGGGTGTAAAGATTGCGCAGATCACGTTAGGATAAACTGCTGCACACCTGCCCGAAACGAGGAATGGAAAAGGCTGATCTAGAAATCAGAGAGACTTTTTTTGCAAAGCTGGAGGCCTGGTTTCGAAAAGCACTGAATTCAGTTCCATGCTCACAAAAAAAAAGTCTCTATGTTAAATACTTTTAAAATCTAAGTTGATTCCAGCCTGTTTTCAGCATGAAGGCATGTAAAAGCTTTTGTATCAGAAAAAATAGGAAAAAAAATTGAAATGCAGAGCTGTATTTCTCATGTCCTTCAGATTCTTTGTTTCTCTTCCAAGCTGATTTACTGTGTTATTGTGGATTTACTCAAACAAAAAGGGTCAGCACTTCACCAGAACCAAAATGCCCAATCCAGTGCCGTCTATTTTCAGCATTAGTTCAGAGCAGCTTGCAGTGGGCATGGGTGAGTAGATCCTGGTTGAAGTTAAATGCAGCTAATCCACCGTGTGAGCTCAGGGTACCTTCCACCACACTCCCCTCTGGATCACAGAAACCCTATCTGTAATATTCAGGAAAATATGCCCTCTGCCTTTCCCACGGCTGAGCTCATATTTAAGATCAAGCTGTAAAGATACTTTTTGACCACACAGAGTTTGTCTCTTTGCAGGAAGGGAGAGAGGAAACTGAGGAACAGCCCAGACGCACGAACAAAGGGAACAATAGGAGCCATTCTGCAGGCAGAGGCTGCTGCGTTCTTGGACACATTCACATGGATAAAGGAGATCAAGTAAGAGCCCCAAAGCTGCATGATGATATGAAAAAAATATTACAATGTTGTTCTGCAGGCTGGATTGTGCAGTGATTATACAGCAGTTTGTCCAACACAGCTCCCCAGGGCCAAAATGCAATCAGTAACCCTTCCCTTAGACTCCTGGCTTCTCTGCAGAGCCACAAGAGCATCTGATAATTGCCTGGCAGCCCCAGCCGTGGACAGCCTTGTGCAAAGACGTGGTAAGTTGAATGTCCGGTTTGTGCACTTTTCACATAGAATGAGGCCGGATTGGAGGCACAGTGCAGGGAGGGATGTCCACGTCCCTCCTCTGACACTGATCCACTCCCTGGTCTTGGACAAGTCATCTAGTTGCAGTCTGAGTCCCAGGAGCCATGGCTGCAGGAGACATAAGGGGGACCAGGACTCTCTTCGTGCTGCCGTGCAGTCTCCCTGGACGTCTGTGCCCAGGGAAGATATGTCCTGATGGCAAAGGGACAGGTACGGGAGAGAGGAGCAGATGGAGCTGGGCTGGGTGGTGGCAGCCGGCTGTTGGGCAGCAGAGTCCAAGGTGGGATACAGGCGGGTGGACCACAGGTGGGAAGAGGGATGGACACTCCCCTCCTGTGGTTCTAAAGGAGGTACCAGCCAACTCATCCCTTCTTGGCTGACTAGAGCTTCAGTTACAGGCAGTGCCGGAGCAGTACATTGCTGGCAGCTCCAGAAAGCTGGAGCTGGGCTTTTGAAGAGGAACGGTCCAGGAAATATTATCCAGAGCTTGCTTGCAGACAGCTCTGGTTGATATGGAGTACAGACAGCAAGCGAACGAGCATGGTCTCTATTGCAGCTCCATTATTAGAGTTGTGCCCCTGTGCTCCCAGAGCAGCGGGCAGCGTTGCTACACCAGCTCTGGGGCTGTCAGGCTGCCTCTGGGCTGGGCCGGGAACGGAGAGGTGCGTCTCCCAGATCCCCTGTTTCTCTGTCGGGGCATTTCCACGCAGCTACAAATTGCACCACTTCTGACGCAGGACATCTCGTAACTGCGCTGCCTGCCCTGCTCTCTCTCACCGCCGCTGAAGCCGAGTGTTTATACCAAACCCCAGAGACGTGGCAGTGCTTTGAGAGGCTTGAAAGACAGATGATGTTAAACATCTCTAAAAGGAGTCCTGGATGCCGAGACGATTTCTGAGCAGATCCAAAGGAGTCCCGCCAGCTGATTCCCGCCTGCAGAATTGCTCAGAACATCCATGTTTTAAACAGATGGATGGTAGCCCAATAAAAACAATGGCAGCTTTTACATACAGCTTCCAGTCCAAGCCCTTCCAGGAGAGACTGTTTTGAATAGCAAATACACATCAAATGAAGCGCCTGTCTCCAGCTCTGCTTTTGCAGTTACTGAACTCAGGTGGGTGGTAGGACACTCCTGGAGCATCCTCCCCAGTGAGAGTATTGGGTGTCATGCGGGGCAGTGCTCAGTGCCAGAAGCAATGGGTACCAAGAGCCGATAGGGAGAGTGTGAGCCAAAAAACCAGCCAGCTTCGTGTTGGTCCCTTTAATCCAGACTTGGAGGTGTGCTAATAGCATGGTTGGCACCTCTGATTGCAAAGAGCATCACTTAGAAAAGAATGGAGAAAGTCGAGTACCCTGTGCCAGAAAAAGACCCTTGCATCCCAGAGAGGAGCTGGTTGTCTGGTCAGGTTGTCAGCTCCTGATTTTCATGCCGAGGTCATCAAGGACAGGGCAAAGGTGAATGGAAACTCATCTGCTGTCATTCCCCGCAGTCATCCTCTGCAGTGACGCCAAGTCAGAGGAAAATCTGGGCTGGGTAATTTCGCCAGCATATATGGCAGGACTTCTTGGGCAGCCCTTCCCAAGGTCAACTCAAACCAGCCCTCGTACCCAGGATTGGTACACTGGGCTGCCATGGGATTGCAGTGGCCCATGTGCCATCTTTTCTGATGAGCAAGGCCAAAGCCAGGAGCCCATGCAATTGTCATTAAATCAGTAATTAGTGGAGTCTAATCTCTTTTCCAGGCCTTGCTTCAGGAGAGGTGGGGGAAAGTGCAAGCTTGTCCCAGCCAAAAGAGGATTGGCGCCAGCCTGTGCTGAAGCAGGATGGATGGCTGGAGGCAGACAGGTCATGGGAACCCAAGAAAGAGCCCCTGGTGAGCTGCACCATAGGTGTTGGTCGTCCCTTGGCCAGGAGCAGCCCTGGCAAAGCCATCTGCCCAGCGCAGCAGGTAAAGGGACACAACAGCCCATTGCCTGTGCTGAAGCCCTAGGAAATTACCTTCCCTCACTAGTAGCATCTGGTGGGGCGTCCATAACACATACAGCTTCCTTGAGCCAAAGAGACCTCATTGGCAAGAGCACGTTTGGCCTGGGACAGCTCCTTCTACACAGGATCTTTGCTAGTGTAAAATACACAGCGTAAAATGTCGTCCGCTGAACTGATCTTACTGTCCCAGTGAAAGCTTTGAGTGTTCCGGACTTAGTGTAAATAAATAATGTAGAAAGAATAATACAGAGCTAATAAAGCTATTATCTGGAAAGACTGCAGCCTAATCTCCAGCACAATGAAGATAGTGAGTGTTGAATCATGCCTGAAGCATCCTAAGTAAGCGGCAGTGGTTTTGATAAAGGATAGGAGTGGATTTTTGGTTTCAGCCTGTTGCTTGCCTATAGATTTCTGGGGTGAGCTGTGTTGGTCCCTAAGTTGTGGGTCCACATTTCTCCTGGTGGCAGAGCTGGCTCAGCCTCCTGCGCTCCCATCTCCATCTCCTTCATCTTGGGCTGGCCTGGGGAGCTGGCTGGCTTGGCCACACCAGCGTGACCAAACAAGTGGCACATGGCCAGGGCGAGCACATGGAGACAGGACGGGGATGGGGAGGAGAAGGGGACGCCGCGTCGTTTCAGCCTCTGCTGCACCCGCATGGCAATAGCTGTGTGTCACCAAAGGGGATCAGCCTTCCCCACATAATTAATTTCCATGAGGAAGAAACTCCATCTGTGTCCCAGGGGCACGAGGGCTGCGACTGCAGCTTGGGAAGGACCCTGGCCTTGGCTGATTAGCTGGAGTGAAGCACACCTTTCCCTGGGGCTCCTGCGATGGCAAAGGGAGGGTGAGCCCGTGGCCAGAGCAAATTCCTGCTTGCAAAATCCTTTGCCCTTGCAGAAAGGCAGGCACAGTGCAAGGGAGTTGCAGGGGTTGGATTCTGCAGTGCTGCGAGCTTACGCCGTCACTGGCAAGCGGGAGAACATGGCAGGAGGGGGCTGCTAAATGCACAGCTTTGCAGCAAGCCCCAGAAGCAAGCAGCCATCCCAAAATAAAACAAAACACTCCCGGACAAGTTGAGGATACACAAAGGAACTGACAGCCTCTGAATCTGGCCTCACATCAATGAGTCGTAACTTGAAAGCTTTATTTAGACTGCTAAGAAAAACAGCTGCAGAAAAATACTGATGACCTGCTTTAAAGGGGGATTTTGACAAAGAGAGAAGTGCTGGGCTCCTGCTGGAAGCAGAGCACCTAACTCCCTTAAATCCCCTTCAAAAATTCCAGCCTTAAACTGGAGAGCACAGCAGAAGGGCAGGATTTGTATAATCTCAAGAAAATAAAAATATTTCTGGAAAAAAAAAAAACGCCAGCAATTTATAAGTAATAAAAACCTACCTTGAGGAGATGGGGAGAGCTCAGGGGAGTGGTGAGCAAGGGACAGGAGTCAGGGAGTGGGTGCTGTGCTTGGTAAGCTTTGGGTTTTGGGCTCCCCCAGGCCAAGTTGAGCTTCTCAGTGCTGGGTGGTGGCAACGCTGGTGAGAGCAGCCTGTGCACATGGACTGTGCAATGTTGGAGAAAAATATTTGCAACTGTCAAACAGACCAAGCTTGCTACGGTACCCAGAAGAGCTCTATCGCTGAATCCCTATCTGCACAGCGATAAAAAGCGGGGAGGGGGAGATAACTCCACAGCGAGATTCTTGCGAGCTCATAAATCTCTGCAAGCCTGGGTCTCGGGACTGATGAAATCACCGGGAACCCCGGTGGCCTGGTTTCCGCAGCGCTGCCTGCCCTGCCTCCACTAGCGACGGTATCATTGGAAGAAAAATGGAGCCAAGCTGTTGGGAGAGGGGTGGCTTTTTCCGAGCAACAGGGAAGCTGTTACAGCCCAAGGCTTTCTTAGGATGAAATGATTTAAGCACCTCTCCGGCATCCTGCTGATCTTTCAGAGGGGGGGAGTCCGATAGCTGAGACTCCTCGGGATGATAATTGTGGTGTATTTGCAGAATCAAAGGTTTCCCCTTGGAGCGGAGCCAGCAAGCTTTGGGAAGAAGAATGGATCCGATACAAAGGATTTTTTTAAAAGCCCATTAAGTCGCCTAGGGGCTGAGCTCACGTTCCCACCGCCTCGGCAGTCGGAGCGAGGTTGCGTTCCCACCATCTTAGCCCAAGTGGGAAAGTTCTTCTTCCCCCTTCCTCCCCTTCCCAGGTCTGCACAGGGAGGGGAATCGCCCCGGGGTCTGGGGGTAGACCCTGACTGTAGCCCCGGAGGGAGCTGGGGGGCCGCCATCTCCCACCTCCTGCACTGCAAACGCCCGGCCAGCTGCAGGGAGCCAGGAGCCAGGAGCCCAGGGCTGCTGCGATACCCACGGCTGGGAGCTGCAGGAGACATGGGAGACTTGGCATGTATTTGAGCCCTGAAACCTGTAACCTGTGCTCTTCATTTGTGTTGTCCCTTATACATAAGCCAGGCAACTGGGAGGTGTAAAAACACTCCCAAGACCTCATCTCACCCCCAATCGCCATGGGTCAAAACAGGGAGACCCATGAACAGACCAGGCTTGCTGCAGGAGCTGAGGGCTCTTCTCCAAGACAAGTCCATGTTCCGAGTATAATCTCTGGAGGGACTGAGGTGTTTCAGAGATGGTGGAAAAGGCTGAGCTATGCACGCCCATCCACTCCTAGTGACACTGCCCTGGAGGATGCTTGAGACAGCCCTCTCCATCCCGGCCCTCCTGGGCTGGCTCTGTCTTGGGCCTGAGACAGCATCCCACTCCTAGCGCAACCATTCAGCTCCTCTGATTTGGCCCGAAACTTAAACAGCCTGATAGTCCCGTCAGCATTTCTCTGAAGGGTTTCTGGAGGCAACAACCAGCCCTAGGAGTCAGCTCTTACTCATGCCGCCCCCGTGGAAAATATAAGAATGGGGTTAGTAATCCAGCTGTGACTAAGGACGTTGCAACTGGGGAGGTCCCCCTTGCTGTTGGTGTGACCGTGTTTTCCCTCTCTGCCAGCTTGGCAACACCCTTCTGCCACCAGCGATTTGGGGCAGGGAGGGCATGGCCGGGGTCCATCCAGCTCGCTGGGGCAGGTGGTGCAGGGAGGCTGCTGTCACCGCTGCATCTCCTACCGCTCCCAGCCCTCCACCGCATGGCAGAGCCGCTCACCCCTGCTCTCCCAGGGACTCCTTCTTTGCCGCAGAGGTGGTGCTCTCCCAAGGCTGCAATCTGAGTTTGAGACCTCCGAGCAGCACCAGCCATGCACAGTCCTGCCAGGATATCGGACAGAGCCTTGTGCATGGACCTAAAATTATTGCAAGGTGGACGGAGGAGGAGGAGAGGTTTGTGTGCTTGGGCAATCGGGGAAAAGGCTGAGCAGAGGAAAGATAAAAGCTTTCTCGCAGTGTCCAATGCCCAGCCAGGAAAACTTTCCAGTAGGGCTATTCCTGTGGGTGCAGCCCAGAGCAGCCAGAGGTGGCTGCAATACCTCTCCTTCCCCATTGCAAACAGTGCTCCCAGCACAGTGGCCCCGACGAGCTGATGAAGCCACGGCAGCACAGAGACCCTGGGGTGGAGCAGCATCTGGGTACCATGGAAAAGGGCATGCGAACCTGCAAAAAGTCCTCCTAGCACAGAAACTACAACCGGAAAGCAACCAGAAGCACTTCAGAGAAAATCCATAAGCAAATATACCCAGCCCAGAGAGATGATCTCAGGGTGCTGATGTCACCCCAGGAGCGGCCAGGGATGGAGCAGGGAGGCTGGAGCATCCAGCTCGCTCCATCCACGCAGGGCGCCTGCCCTGCCGTCTCTCGACAGGGATGCGACAAGACCCACTGCTCTGCTGACTGTAACATCATTGTGTCAGATCTGTCCCGAACCCTGTTTATTAGAAAGAAATCCAGTGTGAGGACCTGAAAAAGCCACACTGATGCTTTGAAAGATACTGGGAGCGTGTACGTCCAGTAACACAGCTGTCAGGGATGGGAGAAATTTTCCTGCCTGTGCTGGTCGCTGAGTCTTCACATTCCAGCCCCTGTGCTGGGAGGAACAAAACCTCTTAGCTCTGCACTTACTGGAGACAGGAGGCACAAACTTGAAGTCATCTGGAGTCAGGCGCTGTAAAAATTTAATGATGCAGGACAAATCAGGGTGACCAAAATAGCAAGCAAGACAGAGACGGTCTTGTGATTTAATGTGCTCGGCCAGGACTTGGGGTATCTGGGATCAGTTCCCAGGTCGACCGCAGGCTCCACGTGTCACCTTGGCTGAGTCGCTAGGGACAAACGCTGCCAAGAATTGGCTTAGGCATCTTGCAAAAGTAAGATAGGTGCTTAGAAGACTGAATCGTATCAAAAATCAGAAGGACTAAGATATTTCAAATGCAGCTAGGCCCTTGATGAGGGCTCCTAATTCCCGTCGGATAAGGTCCTCTCCCTAACGGATGGCGGAGTTGGGCTGGGACCCACCTGGTGACCTGGGGGTTAACTGTTTTATGCTCCATTAAAAGGATGGAGGCTCAGCATGAGCCTAAGGCGACCTGGCACTTCCTCACTGTTTCTGCTTCTGCTACAGCTCTGGAGCAAAGGACGCTCTACTGATAAGGCAACAGCCTCACTTGGCTCCCTGGCCGTCACAGCGAGGTGGGTCTGTAGCCCGCTCCCCCAAGCAATGGAGCCAGCAGCTGGCCAGGCCACTTCCACCTCCCCATTTGCACTTCCTGCAAAGCCTTAATCTGAGGTTTTAAATGGGATTTAAGTGATGCCCTGCCTTTCTGCTGGCCCCTCTGCAAAGGCAATAAATTCAACCCCTGCTAGATGGGAACAAATAAAAGCAGCTCTCCCTGTAGGCTGTGTATGCACGCATCCCTGTTAAACCCTTCTCTGACAGCCCGAGCAACAGCTGGTGTAAATCTGCAGCAGTCTCTGGGCTTGAGAGAGAGGCACTGATTTACACCCCTCTCCCACCCCTTCTCTCCTCTTCCTCCTGCTTCACATCTTCCCTGGCCGCTAGCCCTCACCTTTCCCTGCTCTCAGGAGTTAAATAACCCTGGATGTGAGGAAGATAACGGGGCACTGAACCTTCATCCATTGAGAATTTGCTCCATCTACCTTGAAATGGGGGAGGGGGAGGTTTGTCTGGTACCTTCGATAGCATTCAGTGCAAGACAAGTCATCTCCAGGAATACGGGGGAGAAGAAAGATGTGGGCAAAGTTACAGATGCCTAATCAGGAACGGCTTGTTTTCTAGCAGGGTTGAGGAGAATAGGGGGGAAGAGATAGTGCCCTGGACCCACCCTGAGCAGCACATTTGCCCCCAGACCCAGCATCTGATGCTGGCACAAGGCTGCGAGAGAAGCCTGGCACCGGCAGGAGGATCCGGGGAGGAGGATTCACCCTTGGCTTCACGAGCAGTCAGGAGCTGCGTGGCAGGAGCCTGTCGAAGACAGTCCAGGCACAAGCAAGATGATCCAAACCAGGGCACGGCCACACGTGCAGCATCTCGCAGGAGACAGCCGGGAGGATGGATGGCGAGGGAAGCGCGAGGCGCTTCTGGCTGCTGCAGAAAGCAGAGGAGAGGGGAGGAAGGCAACCGCAGGAGCCGCAGAGAGGCGCAGCGTGAAAGACCCTGGCCAAGGCACTGAGATTATTAATGGCTTCCTACACCCCCAGCACGCCTGCAAGTGCTTTATAACTCGCTGCCACTCATCCGAGTCATCTGTTCCCTGCAGGGCAAGGCTGTTTGTGCAAGGGAAGCGGCCGGCAGAGGCTGTGCTCTCCCAGCATCTCCGAGCAAAGAGCGAGCTTGGACAGGGCAGGTCTGGAAGAAGACCTCAACTAAAGGCAGTAGCTGTTTGCAAGAAGTCTCACAATCTGCTTTCTAATTATTTTTCACATTTTACCCTTCTCTGAGCACATTGGAGAAGAAGTCGGTTGCTTGGGCTAAATATCCCCACCTCCACCAAGGTACAACTCCCTTGTACGCCATAAAGCATTTATGTGCATGTGATTAAATGCCATTGAAGCGAACGGGAATTTGCTTACAAGCAAATTACAAATTCCTTACAAGCTTAAGGACTTTGCAGAATCAGGGCCTAAAATCCACCGAGTCTCTGCTAACGCTCCCAGCCGACACAGGCACGGCTGAGTCCTGCCTTGGGAATGCATTTATTTTCCCTTTTGAGGCTATGAAACATTACGCCAAAGCTTTGCCTCCCCCTGCCAGCTGCCGGGAGCTGATGTGAATCGTGGGGCGAGATTGGGCTCGACGCTGTTAGAGATAATTCTGGCTTAGGGTGCGGTTTGTTTTCAAGCAGAACCTCCCAGCTCAGATACAGAGCCGCAAAAGGTCCTCTACATACTCTAAAAGCCTCATTATCGAAGAAAGAGCAAAAACCATAACGCTGTCTCCTACCTTTGAGCTAAAACCAGCCCTGATTGTAGTCGATGGAAAACTTCCCGTAAGCTCCAGCGGAGCAGGATGGTGGTAGCAGCTCGGAGTGTGGTTTTGTTCATTTGGCGCAAGTCTTCGGCTTAGACCAAAACAACAATTAAATAAAAGCTACGGCCCATTTTTTCTGCTGAGCAGATCATCTGTGCAACATGAAAGACTATAACATCAAGGAGAGGGCTTTTTTCTTCCAAAATCAATTTTATTTAATTTTTGTAAGGGGATGGGTTCCATATTCCATTACTCTCAGCTGAATCGAGTGTCCTTTTAAGTTTCACTGGAGCAGACACATAAAAACTCTCCCGCAGGGATAAGACAGTATTGATCTCACGCGGATTGAGCTCAGAGAACATTTATAGGGTCTAGTGAGCAGCTAACGATGAACAATACCAAGTATATTCTTACAGATTTAGAACAAGAAACCCATTTTCTTTCCCTCAGCTCAGAGAAAGTCCTGGTTTAGTTTTGCATCCAATGAACAAACCCTGTCAAAAACTTCCCGTTACAAGGCATTATAGGGATTATTCTCCAGGCAGGCTTGATACCCACGTTCTCCCTTTCTCAGGGCTGGATGCTTATCTGTCTTACGGGATGACTATTGCATGTGTCCCACTTAGCCAGAGAGGCTCTGGGCAGCTGGTTATTGGGCTTTCGAGTCTGAATATAGGTGCTTAATTTAATAGGCGTCTGTTGGAAAAACAAGCAGGAAAGCAACACAATGGGACTTGATAAGCAGCCTCCAAACATGGTCTGAGGAGGCAATTACAAGAAAACGGCTGAGCCATTTCGATGAGGAAGATGCACTTCCAGATGCCAACTGTTACGCAGCTGCTTGCCCAGGCTGGGAGCGTCTGAATCAAACCATCACTACACGGTTAATGAATGTCCTTGAGGAGAGGAGTCGGAAGGGGAGTCCTAGGAGGACATTTTGTGGAGGAAAAAAGATGAATCTAAGAATGTAAGAAAAGCTGTCCTGGGTCAGATGCAGGGACCATCCCGCCCGGCATCCTTTCTCTCTCTTACAGCCAATGGTGCATGATAAGCCAAGGGTGTGAGAAGTGTACAGAGATATTTTCCCATAAACTCTCCAAGCCTTCAGCAGGCTGCAGCTCCAGGACTTCCTGAGCTCGAGGCTTGTATAGAAATACTGTATTGAATAGTCCTAGCCTAGGTGAAAAATGCTCCATATCTTTGATCATTAGTTCTTTGGTGAGAACAGAGACCAGAACTGCTCGCAGTATTCAAGAGGAGAGCAAACCAGGAACTTGTACAGTAGTTTTTCCTCTTTCCTCATTAACTCCTACCCGTCTATTTGCTTTCTTGACTGCTGCGCAGCAATGAGTTGATGCTTTCATCAAATTTCTTGTTATAACCCAGGAGCCTTTTCCTGTGGGGTGACTGTCAGTTCAGAGCCCATCACTGTGTGCATGACGTTAGGAGTACTTCCTCTGAGGCTCATCACTTACATTTATCTCCATGGAATTTCATCTGTCATTTTATCACCGAGTGTCCTGAGGTCCTTCCGCGGTTTGTTGCCATCAGCCTTTCTGAGCAGCTCGGTGTCACTAACAACCATCACCACCCCCCCACCCACCCCACTTCCACATCATTGGTGAAGATGCTGAGCAGCACAGAACCCTGCACAGATCTCCACCAAACTCCCCTGCGCATCCCTCTGCTGCGCAGACTGACCATCCCTGTCTGGCCTTTGTGGTTTGTGTCTTTAAAGCACTTAATTTTTCATGGTTCTTTACTCTCCTCAAGAGCTTTTGATGAAGGATTTTGTCAGAGCTTTTAGGAAATCCCTATCTGTTATATCCATTAGATCTCCATTGTCCACCAAATCTTTGGCTCCATCCAAGGACTGCGGTAGATTTTGAGAGTTATAATTTCTCTCGCCAAAAGCTGTGCTCTTCCCCAGTACAGATATGCTTATCCTCGTGTCCCACCAGTTTCACAGCACCATCATTGGGCTTACTGCTCCCCATAACCTGCCCTTGACACCTTTTATCCCAAAACCGCCTCTGTGATTGCCACCTCCCATTGCTGCAACACCAAGGTAACGTTAAGAGAGCACCCGCACACTAGGATGAGCGTGTTGCCGTTTGCACCTTGGGTCCCTGCAGTATCCCTGTGCAAAAACCAGTTGGTTGTGGCAATTTGTAATTATTCCTTTTGCCAGTATGATCTGTGAGCTCTTTTTCTGGTACTTCAGCTTGAGATGAAGCCTCCAATGTGTCCCTCTGCAAAGAAGGGTCCCAGCATTGGGAATCTCCCAAGGCCCACCATGACCCAGATGGGACACCTCATGCATCACATCGCATTAGAACAGGAATTACGGTAATGCATTTCTTGCTGTGGGCTGGCACGGACACAGAGACAGGTTCTGGGGAAACTCCAGCAGTTTGTGTCTTCTTGTGCTTCTGGGGAATGGTTAAGTCCTTGGCAAGACAAGCATGTCTATAGAAAGGTGTTGATGGTTTCAGAAGGAGTTATTTCAGTTTTCAGAGTATTGCCTAGTTTCCAGGAAGGTGCAGGATGGATTTCCTGCTGAAAGATTCATTCTCAGGATGGCAGCTCAAGGGCTCGTGTTTGTTTGCCAAAGGCTAGGCTGTGAAGAGCAATTTAAGAAAGCTTAGAGGTGAAGTCAGCCCAGTAACAGGGAATTGGGATGACTTTGAAATTCACAACCAATAAAGTGAAATAGTTTTTTCCTTGGCAAGTCACACTTATCCTGTGGAGCTCCTTGCTACAGGAGACCAGAAGAAGTTAGGAAAAGGACTGGGCATGCTGAGAAGAAGGAGAAAACCCATTTTATGAACGTGTGGCTTTGTTGAGATAAAAATACCTTCTTGCTTTAAGAACAAAAAATTCCAGCTCATGTCTTAACAAATTTCTCCAATGGGCATAACCTTTCCTGAGACTCTATTGCATTTTCCTCCAGGGATGGTATAGACCACTTGTTTGGAACATGGATTCTGGGGTTTGGGACTGAAACCGTATAGGATGGGTTGAAACTTTATGGGTCCTGGTTTTATTCTGCAGATCAAGTCCTGAGATGGAGCTTAGATGGGCAGAGAAAGCCAGTGTCAGGCCTGTAGGTGCTTAACCTGCCTAGCACTTGCATGGACTCTGCACATACATACATTTCTGTCTCTCTCCCTTGTACAGAAGGCCACCTAGGAGTCTGGACCGCTGTGTATAACCTATCCTGGTTCTCACATTACATTTTGTTCCATGCTTTGCTATCAACTCCCCTAAGGATGCTCTTTCTTTACTTTCCCATCATTGGCCCTTCCTTTGTCTCTGTATCAATTTGTGCGGGCTCCATATGAAAAACAATCCCTGTGAATCCCTTCCAGCCTTTCAGACCTTCCTATACGGTTGTTGCTGAGAAAAAAATTCATACAAGATATAAATAGCTTGACCTCTTATCCAGAAAAAAAATGTTTACTTAAGCTAAAATGTTACACGCTATTAATTTGATCTGCATTTTTGATTTGCACCAAAAGCAATACTTCTGCAGGAAGCCCACAGCCTTATCTCATGCAACGAGGTTATTCCAGTGCATGTGGAAATCCAGCCATATATCAGATTGCTGCTCTGATTTACGTGAAACGGGAACCCCTGGAAAATTGATTTCTTCAATCCCAGCTGACAAGCGGAGAATGTTGTAGCTTGGGAGAACTTTGTCAGGCAGCTGGGACGCTGATCCTGCGTGCCCGTGATCACCCGTGTCGCCAGTCGGATGAAACTTTATCTTCCCCGCTCGCCGGGGTGGCAGCTGGACCCTCCCCGCCCTGCTCCCATCCCGCCTGCAGGAGACGGCCTGGGGTTCCTCTGCAGCACAAGCCACGGCGGGAGACCCGCACCGCGCCTCCTGCTCTGCGCAAGGCCGCCGTCCGGTGCGGTCCCCTTGACCCGGACCCCGCTGTCCCAATGGCGCTGCCCCCGCTTCACTACAACTCCCGGCGGCGGCGGCGGCGGCGGCGGGAGGGGGCGGGGCGACGAGAGGGG
The DNA here is from genome assembly GCF_964195595.1 of Calonectris borealis. Taxonomy (NCBI): domain Eukaryota; kingdom Metazoa; phylum Chordata; class Aves; order Procellariiformes; family Procellariidae; genus Calonectris; species Calonectris borealis. The sequence continues at coordinate 6,735,228 of NC_134316.1, read as the reverse complement.
GTGACGTCAGCGCGCGGGGCGGGGCCGGGCCGCGCGGGCGGGGCGGAGCGGCCGCGGCCCATTGTGGGCAGGGGCCGGGCGGGCTCCGCGCCGCGCAGCGCAGCGCCGCGCCGGCAGGTACGGCGGTCCGCGCCCGCGGGTGAGTCCGCCGCGCCGGGGCAGCGGCTCCGCCGCCGCTCGCCTCCCCTTCCCTTTCGCCTGGGTGTTTTTTGGCGGGGGGGGGGGGAGGGGGGTGTGATTTTGTCCCGTGTCCCGGGGGCGCTGGCCGTGCCGGGGGGGGGGGGGTTGGATGCAGCGGGGCGGGGGGCCGGGGCTTCTCTCCGCTCGGGGCTTGCCTTTCCCGCGCCGTGGGGGAGGTGGGGAGGACGGGAGCCGAGCCCACGCCCCTCCTCGGGGCGCTCCGTGGGGTTGTCCCCTCGGGCGGGCAGCGCCGGGGCCCCGCGGCGCCCACCGCCCCCCCCACGTCCCCGGCATCTCGGGGCTGAAGTCCGGCGGGGCCCGTCGTGCTCTCCGACCCCGGTGTGGCCTGGGCGGGGTGGAGGGGGGGCGCGGGCCCCCGCCGCCGCGCCCGGGCGGTGCCCGCCCCTGTGGACGCCGGGCAGGGGGCGCCCACCCGCGGGCGTGGGATGCGGGATGCTGCTGCGCTGCCTTCTCCATGGCAACGCCTCCAAGGGCTGCTTCGTCCCCGGCTTCTGCTGGCACGGCGGCTCCCACCCCTGCGGCAGCTCCCAAACCGGGCTTGGGCCCCGCAGGGTCGGGATGTGACCCCCTACTTACCCGCAGAGCCCCGGGGATGGGGTTCCCCCGCTGAACAAAGCGAGTTTTGGGGGGTCTCTGGCCCCCCCGCCCCATCCCTCCCCACCAGGCACAGCAATTTGGGGCTGCCTAATCGTCTGTATGTGCTGAGCCACCAGCGCTGGTGTAAAACACCTTGCTGCGGGCGCGCTCTGATCCAGCCCGATGCTCTGATGTGGGAGCCAGGGTGAGAGTAGGATTTCGGTGTGTCTCGGTGTCGGGCTACGGCTGCGTCAGCGGTGGAGGATGAGCGGGTTTGTGGCTTGGGCACCAGCCGGAGAGCTGCCAGACGGGGAGGTGGGGTCTGTCACTGGCTGCACCAGGCTGGAAATTCGGGGAGATTCAGGTCAGGGGGCCTGCATGGAGGAAGGACGATGCCTTTGCTGCATGTGAGCCTTGGAGGTTGGCACCCGCTGCCATTGGCGTGTGATGGCTGTGGTGGATCCTGCCTGATCTTGACTCGCTTGGCACAAAGTCATTAGTATTAACAGTGGGGTTTCATCCTTGGGGTTCGCACCACTTGCGGACGGCCATGCTGCCTTGTGTGTCAGCACCTGTGTGAAACAGGCTTTCTGCATCTTTAAGTGATCAAGGTTAATTTAAGGCAAAAATGGATGATAATTCTCCTCCTGATGAAAGCCCCTTGAACTGACGGGGCTGTGCGCTGCCAAACCGGGGGTGAGGAGCTCCCCGTGGAAATCGGAGGCGGGTGGGAGATCACGGGGTGTGGCCGAGCCCTCTTTGCCAGGTGCCAGGGCGAGGAGAGCCCGTGCGTACGGGCTGCCCTGGTAGTTTCGGCCAGTCTTGAGCACTGCAGACACTCAGCATTGTACAACCAGCCGACTTCTCCTGGCTGCGCCGAGAGGGACGGCAGAACAAGGCTTTTTCATTTTTTTTTTCCACTCTCTAGAGGTCGATTCTGATACTGCATACAAAATTGCGTGGTGGTGTGTATTAAGGCCACCGTGGTGAACCACGATGCAACCTCGTTATCCTCCCTCGCTGAAAGCAACCTATGCCAAAGCCACTGGTGTTCCCTGCCTGCCCCTCTTTCGGTCCCACCAGGAGTAAATGGGTCCTGCAGCATCCGAACCTTTTTCCATGGGCGCTGGGGTTCATTTCGGTGTGCATTGCCCCCCGAGCCCTGCAGGTCGGGCGTTCACCTTGCTGTTCCTCGATTAATGAGTGACTCACCTTGCTCTCCCCGTGGCCGTACGCCGGGACCTGCCCCTGCTCTGTTGGGAGCAGGAAGCAAAAGCCGAAGTCTGCGATCTCTGACCGCCCGACGTGTGACACCGGGACAGCAGGAAGCACTGACGCTTCCCGGCTCCGGCCAGTTCTCAGCTGGCGTGTGGCTCTGCCGGTGCTGCCCCTGCCATGGCCCCGGGGTTTTTGGGTCCAGCCAGCCAGGCGTGCACGCTGCTCTGCGTCCCAGCCTCCGCCCTGGGGAGGCAAACAGGATGGGTGAGGTGTAAAATCAGCGCCGAATCTGCTCCCCTGGGCTCGAAACGGAGTCAAACCCGTCTTGACCTGAGCTGGCTTCTTATCTGACCCTTTGTTTGCAGCAGGGAGGAGGAAAGGAATGGCCGTGGCGGGCCGGCTCCTCTGGTCCCAGACGAGCCCTCCTGCCGAGGATGGGCAGGAGCTGGGGACAGCCGGTCTAACTGGGTCATGTTTATCTGCCTTTGCTTCTGTGCTTTGTTTTGGTTTCTTCCCCCTCTTCTCCCGTGCTGTCATTGCCACGGCTGAGGAACCCAGCACAGGGGAGGCACGGAGCTGTTGGGCAGCCGGGCTCCTTGCAAATGCAGTTTACCAGCTGGCCAGGAGCGCGTCCCCTCTTGCTCCATGCTCTTGCTTAGCAGTTTGCGTGCGTCGACTATCAGGCTTGCTGCCTGAAGGTCTTTGGCTGAGGCGCTTACGGCAGCCCACCACATGCACAGGTAGCAAATTTACCTGCTGCGTTTATAACCTGAACTGGTTAAAAACTGGCTGGGGATGCTGATAGATGGACCACCCAGAGTGGGTGGTCGTTTTCTGCCCATCCTCCTGCTGCGCAGATACGCGCTGAGCCGCTCCTACACAGACACTTTTATCTCAGAAGTATTAATAAATGAAGCTTGCCTATTTATATGAGCCTTTTAAGAGGCCGGCAGGGCTGCCTTGAAGGCTTGCTCGGCACTGCAAGTATTCAGAGCTTTTTTTTGTGCATGCTCTAGCAGTCGATAAGCCAGGGCATCCAGCTGTCAGCTTTGGAGATTGCCAAAGCCTGCTCAGCGAGATTTCTGCAGGCTTCGCTCACAAATGAGGATTTTGTTGGATGCTTTGGTTTCTGACTTGATGCTGGTAATTAAATATCTTAACTTGGCTTCGGAAAGCTGCCACTGCCATGGAGTGACTGGTGAGGCCATCTGAAGCAGGATGCGCTTGTTCTGCTGGAATTGAGTGTGACCTAACTACGGTTCTTCAGCCTGCGATTTTTTTTTTTAAATACACTTTTTTATATAAGTAAAACTCTTTTAAGAGGAGAAGAAAAATCTTGTGTTTTACTGCTGTGCTGTTAAGCTTGCATGGACCTGCTGGGACTGCTGTTTATTTGCAAGTTGTGGCAGCCGAACGCTGTAAAATTCAAATCATGTCCGTATTGATCCCCCCCCGCCCCTTTTAAGATAATCATATGTGTACTTTTCACTCCTGCACCACAACGGACATCTGAAAAAAGAGGTGGTCTGAACAAAGGCCTGTAAACTGGGGAAGAAATATTGAATGTCTGATCCTGACTTTTGTGTTGGTTAATCTAGATGCTAAACCATATAGATTTACTTACTCTATGTGCTTACCATACTAGGGGATGAGAGAAACGACTGGTAAAGGGTTGGAAAGAGGTTAAATATGCCAGCAGAAGCTTTTCTGCATATTGCATTAGCTCCTTCACCCTTAACGACCTATTTCCAACTTTCTATTTCTTGCAAAAAATAGAGGGCCCTCAGCCCCTTGCGAGATGCTGGGTGTGATTTGCTGTTTGCCTGTGATTCTTCTTTCGCCCCACTGCTTCTTCGGCCTGAGCTGGGTTGGGAGGAAAGCTGTGCTGGTGCCTTTTTACCAAGTGCAAATGATCTCCTGAGAGGGCAGGAGGGTATGTTGTAACGTTTTGGAATACATTGAAGAACCAAGAGTTCTGGGGTAGCGTAGAAAATCTCAGCTCAGTGAGTCATAAAGCTTTCAAGTCTTTGTGGCCGCTGAGAAGAAAACCAAAGGAGGTGGAGATGAGAGAAGTGGCCTGGCACACCATGAAGACATGGTTAGTTGACTGGAGAATTTCATGATCTGAGCTGACAATGCTTTGTTTCATGATTGGTGTGGCCTGAGCACCAGCTACCTGAATTATAGCAAATTAACCAAATTAACACGTGAAGTTGTCTGAACATCTGGCCTGTGTTTTCCTTGTGGTGAAGTTGGGTGGGGTCATTCCCAAGGGCGTCCCGTCCCACGCTGTGCCCAGGTCTGGAGCAACCTCTATGCGCGCCGCGTGAATCTCGAATCACCCCGTCCTGTTTGTGCTCCCTCCTGCGTTCACCCCCAGCCCTTTGGGGGAGTTTGTTGTGAATTTGCTAAATGGAAGAGGTTTGTGCTGCTTGGAGCACCTGGGCGAGGAGGTCACTCCTGGCCTCTTCCTAAATCAGCCAAATAGATGGGGTGGCCCAACCTAGTGACAGTCATTGATGAGTCATTATTATAATGACTCAATAAAATACTCAATATATTACTCCTTGTGGACTGAGTTGCCTTGAGCATCTTTGTACTCAAAACATTGCCTTGACCTACCGGAGGGGCAGAGTTGGTGGAGGGGCATGTTCCCACCCACCGCGGCACGCGCCAGCCCGTCATCGCTGACTGGCACTAATGTGTCAAACCCCCGGAGCTGGGCTGCTCTTCACACCTTGCCTCTTCCCGGAGGACACGCCAGTTGCTTTGCTGCTGATTCGATTTTTCTTTTACGCTGTTTTGGAGCTCTCTCGCTCAACTCTTCTGGACTCGGCACTGAGGAAATACAGCAGCGCGTCCGCAGTTGGGTTAGTAAGAGGTGGTGCGTTGCTGGTTGGAGGCATCCTCGTCTTTCTCAACCCAGAGCGCCGAGCTCCCCGGCGCTTGCAGGGCCTGGCAGATGATTGAAGGGTTATTCGCCTTGCCAGACAAGTGGCTTCATGTTTCGCCTTCTGCATTCCTCCGGGTGAGCATTGCATAGCGATGCGCTTTCAGCTCCGTGCTGCTTACCTGAATCATGTCTTCCCTGTGCACGCAGCTTCACCGCCTGGAAGTCAGGGCTGTCCCTCTCCAGGCTGCTCTGTCAACGTGCGAGCGTTTTTACAAGAGGGTAAATGAAGTAACGTGTGGAGGGTGTGGTGGAGGAGCAGCAGAAGTGTCCGGCTCTGGCTTCAGTGGCAAAGGCGACTGTTGCTGCTTTTACCACCCCTCCTGAAGGGACAGTTTTCAGATGCTGAACCCAGTGACCCAATTCCCAACCTCTGGATTTGGGCTGTTGCCAGGAGTTTTGCACGGAGGCTCCTTGTCCCTTTTTGCACGGGCCCTGGACGGAAAGCAGCCGCACCAAAGCTCAAAGCAACCTGGCAGCAGCCAGATACCGGTGAGATAGAGAGGGGAAGGACCCAATTGATTCATCTGACCTGTGCCCATCCTCAGGAGAGCAGAGGAGAACGCAGTGGGATCTCCAGGTGTTCGTTGCTCCCTGCTGCTCATCCATGGGGCTTTCATGCCCGTCTCCCCGTGGCGATGGGCTGGGCTGCTGGCAGATCCTGCCCCGGGGCACTATGGCAGGAGGAAGGCAATTCAAAATTGTGCCATTCAGAGGCTGACTTGGGGGGGTTTGCATGAAACGCCAGCAGCTGGGCTCTGTACCAATATGCAAAACGTAGCTATGGAGCTTGGCAGCTTTTGGGGACGGTTCTGCGGGGCGTTGGTTCCTTCGATGCTTCGCAGGAGTGAGGATCAGCTTGCGTTACCGGTGGTGGTCCTTCTGGCAAGCGGGACATCCTCAGAGATTTTAGGGTTGAGTGTTTGAGGGTAGAACTATCAACAAGCAGGAAAGTGCACGCACCGTTTTTGGACAGGAACAAAACCACCTGTACCCGAGGCTGCAGGGCAGGGGAGCTGGGGCTGTGCTCTGCACCCAGGAGCCAGCTTTGCACCGCTTGGGCTGGGAGGAGAAGATGGTACTTGTCCTAAAAATCAAAGAAAACTGGAGCATGAGAATGGGGGATGCAGAGGGGCATCGTTCTGGGGTGGGACCTGCAGTCGCTCAGGTCTGGGGTGTAAGAGGGAGGGCGCAAGCGGGTCAGGGTGGTGGAAAGACCCACAGCGTTTTATGCTGCTCAGGTGATGTCCTAGCAGCTTGGTGCCTGTTACGGGCAACCTCTGCTAGCAGCAGGTCTCGCTCCCAGCTCCAGCAGGGAGGAGAAGGGTGGAAGAACCGTCTGGAGACCATTTCCCCCACCCCAAACAAGCAAGATGAATTGCTTGCTATGGCTCGGCCACGGAGGCAGCGCAGCCGGGATGGTTTCTGGCTCAGATGTGTGCATGACATTTAGCTTAGGCTGTGGTGGGTCTGCCCTGCTGCTGCTCCTGAGTGTTTCTTTTGTGCAGACCTTTCCGAGTCGACTCTCTGGAGCCGCACACCCATCTAACTTTCAACTAGTCATGAGATTTTTTTTTTTTTTTTTTCCTGGGTGCCTGTTTCTGGCTTGGCCTCAGCATCTTCTAAGTGAACAGTGCTTAGAGGAGCCGTGAACTCTTGCGTGCCACTCTGAAGAGTCTACGGTAGCTGAGGTCCGGTGCAGCTGTTTCCTTCAAGGACGCTTGTGTGGATGTAAGCGGCTGTAAATCTGTTTGTGTAAAGCTTTCTCTCCTGTGGCTGCCAGGCTGCTCCTGGAAACTGCAGCACCTTCTCGCCCGAGCCAGAGCTGAGAACGGGGGAGATGCGGTTGGGGAGGTGGATACCCTCGCCGTGCCTGGCTTTCACAGAAATCGCATGCGAAGGACGCTTCATTTGCTGAGGTTTTCTCCCCTCTGCCCCCAAGGCGCGAGGAGTGTCTTGGCTGCGGCTGCGTGCCGGCTGCAGGGAAGAGAGGCAGCTCTCTGCCTTAATATCAGGTTGAGCCTTTCGGATATGTGGTGATTTTCAGCTGCCCTGTTTTGCTTGGCACTGTTCTCCTTGCACATCCCATGCATAACTTTCAGCTGCTGGGCTTCTGCCGAGGGACACTCGCCCAGCTTGCTCATGGACACCCTGGTGTTGGAGCTCCTCCATCTGCAAGGGAGAGGAGCAGCCCCGTGGCGATGCCACCTTGGGTTTTCTTCTGCCGTCAGGTCCTGTGGTCAAGCACAGGGCTTCTCCCATCCCTGTTTCTCAGCCTCCGTGTGCAGGAGTCGGCAGGGTTAAGGCTGTTGGAAGCCTGGGTGTTGCTCGGCAGTCCGGGCAAGCGTCGGGCAGGAGAAAAGCTGAACTTGCAAATCTGTTCCTGGGCGCTTCGGTAAGTCACGCCAAGGACTGTTTGAACTGCACTAATCCCCGGTGCCTCCAGAGCAACCTTGTTTATAAGAGCCGGCACTTCAAACAGGTATCCAGACAGATATTTTACGTAAGCCATTTGCTTAACAAAGCTCTCTGGGTACGAGAGGTTGGTTTTGAGACCTCAGCCCACGTGCTGCCTCCTCACCCTGGCATTTTGGAGGCATCCTGCAAAGAGGCTGGAGGCTTTTTGGGGACAATTCGGATCCATTTATAAACTCCAGCTCCTTTTATCTTCTGTGGAGAGTGCTGCCTGGCAAGTTGCATGTGAAATAGCTGGTGGTTGTGCAGCCACGAGTTATCTCTACCCATCACACGGAGCAAAAAGATGTCGAGGAAAATTTTTGGAGCGTGCTAAATACTGTAATCCCTACAGTCAGTTTGCTTTTGGGTATGGAGCTGGAAATGAGTCTTTATGCTGATTGTTTTCTCATATTTACTTTTGTATTAAATGCTGCTCTTCCATTTACCGGGTTCAACAAAATTTGCCATTTCTTAAGTGATGCAGTGGTGGTTGTGTTCAAACCGCAGTGATGTGCGATGGGCTGTGATTTGGGTTACGCAGCCATGAAATTGTGCCGTTTCCTTAGTTGGCGTGCGAGGACTTTCCTTACATCCATAAAATACAGTATCTCCCTGGCTTTTCAAGCCATCCTATAGCGTGACAGTTTTCAGCATGAGAAAAAGAGACTAAAGAGGGACTTTACCTCAAAATACTCAGCAGATGGATTTCCAAAGGATCACTTGTAGTTGCATCAGATGAAGCTCTGTTGGCTTTGCGCCAGGGATGAGGCTGAACTAGGTGAGAGACGCGTGAGCCGGTGGTGATGATGTCTCACAGCTGTAGCTCGGTTGCCTCGTGTCCACATTTTCTTCCCTTTGCCTTGTGTTTTGGACTACATCTTTCATTTTGGTGGGAGTCAGGGGCGAGAGTGTGTCTTTGGGGTCTGGCGTCCCTCGTATGCCATGGAGTGTTGGAGCAATTAAGGAGGGACCCATCCCTGGGGACACCAGGGGCTGAGCTCCAGCTATGGCAATGGGCTGTTACGGTGCGTCCTGAGATGCATGTTCTTGCTCTGGGAAATCGACTCTTTGGGCAACACAGGGAGGGGACCAAGCCTTGGATTTGTGAGCGCCTGTCGTGGTTGAGAGAAGTTTTGGAAAAACACCTCTCCGGCTCTCTGCCCTATAGCGAACCCACCTGCTGCAAAAGGCTCTTGCAAAGATGCTCTGGAGCTTGAGGGATGTTGCTGCAAAGGTCCAAAACACACGACCGCCGTCCTTTCTGGTGCTGGCCTTGCTTTCGGCTCTGTCCTGCTAGAGGATCCACAGCTCCGCTCTCCTTTGGGTGCAGCGCTTCCCGCTGAGCAGAATTGGCTCGGATTCAGGAAAATAAACAAACCTCCTACGCCGGAGCTGGGAGTCCCGGGTGGTTGCACAAGGGGAGAAGGTTGTAACCAAACGGCCCTTTCATCGCCTGTCTCCTGTGCCGCTGCTGCAGCTGGCTCTGCAGCGCTGTAACTGTGTTGCCGTCTAATTTATAATATGCTGCGTTTGGAGGACAGCTTTATATTCTTGTTTCTAAATTCTTGCGTAGCTCCAAGAAATTTTCGCTAACCTTTCCATTTTGCACGTGGTTTTGTTTCTGTTCGGAGTTCCGTGTTATGAAAGCTTGCGGGACGCTGCTGGTGGGGATGTGGTGTTGGCGAGCCCGTGCCGCACATCTGGGCAGAGGAGAGGGTGGTCTCTTACCTGCGCTCGCGGGATGCTCGGTGCTTGCTCAGCACTGTCGCCTGTGCCCGCGCTGCAACGAGGAGCCGGCTCCTCGGGGCAGGGTCCGGGTCGCGCAGCACCCAGCATGGATGGATGTTAACAGCTTGTCAGTGCTGGTCTAACCCCAAGCCTATTAAAAGCCCACAGGACTGAGTCTTCCCCTTCCTCCTCCTGCTTCCTCCTCCTCCCTCGCTTTTCAACACCAGGTTTTTGAATAAATCATCTAGGATGTGATCACACAGGAAACTCGCAATTTTTTAATTTTTTTTTTTTTTTTTTTACAGCTAAGTTAGGAAGTGAATTCAGCTCTCCAGGGTTTCAGTCCTGTGCTTTTTAATCACGAGGTTCTCCATCCTTTCTACTCTGTCACTTGTGACGTGACGTCTCCTTGGCCGCATAAGCCTTTCCCCTGCTTCTGCCTGCCTGCAGAAACAATAGCTGCTGGAAACGCTCTTCAAGAACCTGAAATGGATGGGAATTGCCTATGGAAAATGCAGATTTGATCTACGTTAGGGTCTTTTTATTATTATTTTGTTTACCACTTGGTTATCCTTTTCCTTCAAAGAAAAGCAAAGCCCTTGTTCTTGCAGAATTCATTGCTTCTGATGTGTTACTCGCTGGAAGTAACGTGCTCAAAATACTGCATTCCTTTGTGCATCTTTATTTTCTTTTTCTTTGTCGGTGGAAGCTTAGGGAGTATAATGGGCAGATTAGCAACTGTATTTGTGGAGTAACCCATCTTTGTGCAGGTCTGGCTAGAAACCAATTAAGCTTGTCTTGATCTCTAAATGAGATTTTTGTCGAACGCCTTACCCAACTGCATCCCTTAATAGCGGGGTGGGATGAAAATAGCTGAACTTGTAAAGATCGCGTGTTGGATAAATAGAGAGGCGTTGGTTGCGGGGAGGTTCCTCGGGATGCGTGTGAACCGCTGCCTCTTTGTGCAGTGGTTTTGTAGCTCCAGCTCTTGAAATCTGGGATTAGGTCTATTTGGCTGCTAGTGTGCAAACCTCGGCGGTAGCGTGCCTGGCGCGGGGTGGGAGGCAGAGCTGCTGGATAAATAGGGAATGTCCCGTGGACTTCATTAATGTGCCGGTTCCCATCCCTGTAACATCCCTGGGGTGAGACCAGGGCAGGTTTGGGAGCTCCTGGTGACTTTCAGCTGTGGGTCCCCCAAAGTGCCTTGGCATGGGCTTATCCCCCTGCACCTGGGTTGCTTTTCAGCCTGAGAAAACCCCATGGCTTTTTGGAGGGGCACATTGCATTGCTGGGCTGGGGGACCCTGCCTGGGTGGTGTTTGGTGCTGCTGCGATGAAAACCGGTCTGGGAACGGCGCTTCAGTGCGGCGTTTTTGAAGAGAACTGACTAAATAAAGATGCCTTTAATAAACCATGCCTTCGGGGAACCCTTATATCTCTGTCCCAGAATGTTCCTGCGTCAAGATAAGATTGCAGAGGAGCTGGATTTGTGCTCTGCTTTGGGAGGTGTAGGTGGGGGAAGGGCACGGGGTACAAACATTCGTTATGGTCACCTTTATTTGTGAAGTAACTACAGACAAGCAGTGCACAGCCTAATATCTTCTTCCCTGAACGCCTGGCTTCTCTGTCATGGCCAAACAGCGGGGAGAGTGATCTCAAGGGAAGGAGGGAGAGAAAACACCAGGCGAACCGTGCTCCCTTTGTTGGAAAGGATCCCGTTTTCCTCATCCCAGCCCTCCTGGCTGCCACGCGACCGCTGCCGCCCCAGCTCCGCGGGCCCTGCCGGCGGTGGGTTGTGGGGCGTTGATGGTGGGATCACGATGTTGCGCTTGTGCAAGGATGTAGCTGCTGCAGATGAGCCAAATTGTGGAGCTGGGAGGAATAAATCCGTGCGAGGCGTGGTCGATGGCAGACAGGAGCTCCTGGCATAAGCAGGCTCAGCTAATTTAATCTGCGGTGGACCCGATCTCGTTTGTCTTCTAGTTGAGTTAAATATACCCTTCGAGTTGTGGTTATGGAGGCTAACTCCAATTTTGATTATGCAAAACGCGCAAACGCGGGACGCAGCTGGCTGCTTCCGAACGGAGCTGGGAGGGGAGTGGGATGGGGCATCCCATGGCCAAGACCCTCGTTGCTCTCTCCTGCTAACCTGTATCTGGACCACGACGAGGTACAGGATGCTTGACAGGTAGCTGCGTGGAGATCTCTAGCTCTGGATTTTCGGGCAATGCGGATTTTGGAAGCACTAGGTCTTGCAGAGTAGCCATAAGCTTTCCATCGTCTGACAGGTTTTAAAGTTTAGTGGCCGTGCTGCAGCTACCTGGGCATGGCTGGTGGCTTCAGGACAGAGAAAAGGGCCCTCTCCATCTTTGCGGAATCCCCAGAGACAGCAGTTCAGTATTTCTGGATGCAAAGGAATAAAAAGAAACTTCAGAAGAAGTTTTAGTCTTGGAAAGTAAAAGGGAAATTAAATGTATTAGTCTGAAGGTGCCACCTGGGAATTTATGTGCCTGGGATTAAGATCAGGAAGTTGTGGCCGTGTGCGTGTTGGGGACTGCCGGTTTGCAGCCCGCTCTGCCTGTGTTGGTGCTCTGCTGGAGCTGCTAGGTGGGTCTCTCTCCCGAGGTTTGTCTTGTGTGATAGCATCTCAGATTCTTCTGTGTTTGGCCCCACAAGAGTCCTCAAAAGACCAAAAAGTCACAACAGGTAAAATGCGCTGCTCTATCTTCTCTGGGGTGCCAGCCTCAAAGCCAAGAGTTGCTTTGTCTTTTCAGCCTTCTCTATTGCAGGCTTCAAAATAGCCAAGAAAGCAGTTCATTAGGAGAGCTTTAACGAAATGTGGCTTCAGGGTCTCCAATATCGGCAACTTCTGAGTTAAATACCCGGTGACAGTCTCACAAGTGACTTGTGCCAGTATTTGCTGTAGGCTGGCAAACCGCTATTCGCCAGTTGCTTATCTGCAGTATGTGACCAGCTTATCCTTGAGCAGCTGGATTTAACCCCCTTATCCGCCTGTGCGCGGGCAGCGTGGTGTGCCGTGCCGTGCCGGCCCACCGCGCTCTCCCACTCCTCCGCCCCAGTGTGCCGGGAGGAGCCCGGATGGCTGCAGCCGCGGCTGGAGGTGGGGGCTTCCGGGGGAAATGGGTGTTTGCCTTCCATGGGATGATTGATTGCTTCTGTTATTTAAAAAAACAAAACTCCTGGAGAGGGATAATTAAGCTGATTGAAGTGTTTAAGTGAATGAGTTTCCCTTTAATTTAAAAAAAAAAAAAAAATCTATATATCATCATGGTACCTAAAGAATGAGCCACTGACCTGCTTTATCCCTGATTTGGCTTACAGATGGAGAGGGGAGGCAAATTTTAGATGAAAGGGCAGGGGGGGGAATCAGCTTTACCCTTGAAAGATTGACTCCTTGGCTTCTGTGGCGATGCCTGAGTTAGTTGAGAAAAGCAGAGATCCGCTTTCCGAGGGCAGGGCGGTTTGTGCTTTCCCGGGGTCTCAGGGAGCAGAGCAGCACTCGTACCGTCGGAAGAAGGTCCCCTGGTGAGGGTGAAAACCACGGCGGGTGGCGGCACGTCCTCAGCCCCTTCATCCCCGCAGTGTTTGCTGGCGTTGGCTCCAGCCCCGTGCTCTGCCTTTCCTCTTTGCCATTTTAAATGATTTCCAGTGAGCAAAGAAGTGGGTATTTGCTGGCTACGTATTCCTGCATTGCACTGACTTTAAAGGTATATCTGTGCCTGTTGTGTATTGCTTCGGGTGTGCACGGGAAGCGCCCGGTGCTCAGGGATGCTCACGGGCTCTGCCGCCTCATCTGGGTACCAGCCGCACCACGGCAGAGCGCAGAGCTCATTTTAGGACTGCAGCAGAGAGCAATAGTCCCCGAACGCTGCTGTGCCTGGCCTCAAAGGTATTCACGATGAGGGTGAATATTTCTGAGACGGCACAACCAGAAAGCGCTTGGACCCGGCAGCCAGGAGTGTAAGGGCCTGCAGAAAGCACGTGTGCCGGCTCGCTCTTCCTCTCGCCCGGGCTGGGAAGGGCTGGCAGGGCTTGCAGCCTTCCCAGCTCTGTGGTGTTATTTATTATGTCCCTGAGAGCTGTGAGCAGCGGCCGGTGCCCTCCGTTTTGATCACCTGCACTCATGTTGGATGCTCCCCAGTGCTGTGCCCAGCCCGTCTGCTGCAAGAGGATGGCTGCAAGCATCCCGGGCTGCTGCAGTGATACAAATCCATTGGGGTTTTTTTTTTTTGGTTTTTTTTTTTTTTTTTTTAATTCTTACCATGTAAAGGAGCCGTTTTCTCCCCCCCCACCCCCAAAATAGCAGCATGGGGCCAGGTGGTCCATTCAGGGTGGCAGTTCCCGGTCCCCGAGCCAGAAGGATGCTTCGGAGCCGGGAGCCGTGCCCTGGGGCTGGGAGGAGGCGAGGGAATGGCAACTCCTCGATGGCGAGTTAAGTGAATAGATGTGACGAGACACGTTTGTTTATCAAAATACTAATCGGTGCCGGGGGGATGGGGTGTGTTTTGGGGAAGGGGTGAGACAGCGTGGCGGGGTGTGGGTGACTGCGAGCAATGGGGACCACAAACACAGCTGTGTGTGCCTGCACGCCTGATAACTTGACCTCATCGCTGCTGGGAGTCCCTGCCTCAGATACCCTTTATTAATCTGCAGAGATAATTGTAGTTTTAACGTTGCCAGCGGGGGAGTTTGCATGAGGCGGAGGCGTTCCTAGAAGACCTCCACAGGTACCATCCTGGAGGTATCCAACGTGACTCAGCATCTTCGCTGATGGTTTTTTAAAGTAGGTCTCAAATTAGCGCCTATTTTAAAAACTAGGAGATGATCTGAAGATGGGGGTGCTGGGAAGTGATCCCAAGAGGTGATTTGGAGCCGTGGAAAGCGGTTTGAGCCGTAATCAGCTGCAACCGTTCCTGCCAAAGGCAGTTTGGGAGCAGGGCTGCTGCTGAGCCGGCGGTGGAAGGGCAGCGCCTGGCCCTGCCCTTGGTGTTTGACGGGGCTGGTTTGACTGATGAGGGTGCAGGGAAGTGCCACACGTGCATAAAAGCTGGGGAAATGCTTCATGCTTCACGCCTTTTCGTCAAGAAGCTAAAAAATGTAAGCGTGTATCGCTTTGTCGGGGGCGCGGTGATGGGCATCCAGTGGCTCTTCAGTCTAGCAAACAGCCCACGTCTGGAAGCCAAAGCCGGATGCGTGCTGTCCAGAGCAAGGCACAGGTACATCTGTATATTTATTTATTTTTGAGCTGCATTTAAGCGCTAAAACACTCACAGAAAATGGCCTCAGCCTCATCTTGACACCCTGGGTCCAGACCACCGGCAGCTCCAGGAGGGAGCTTGAGCTTGAGTGCGTTCAGCCCTCGATATTGAGAGAAGTGGATAAGATTCACAGGCTGCAGTGCTTGGGAGTCCCATACTCCAGGAGAAATCACACTTCTAACAGGGCTTCACGGGGCTGGAGGAGGACCACGCAGAAGAGGTCAGTGTGGATCTGACCACGTCTCCCCGCCCCACGGCAGGCAGCCCCGTTCGGATGAGCGGTGCATGGGATGCCATCGGCAGCAGCAGCCTCTACATCCAGACGCTGCATCCCACCCTGCCTGGCGGCTGCAGCCCTACACAAGCCACCAAGCAGGTGTGGATGGAGCTTCTGTGGATGCAAAGCAGATGTCAAGCAGCATTTTTACCTACTTGCTTGCAAAAATCACCCATCGGGTCTGCCTGCCGTGGGGCAGAGAGGTGGGGACCCGGTGAGATGTGGCACAGATCCACGCTGGCCTCTGTATCGTCCTCCGCCAGCCCCGTGAAGCCCTATTAGAAGTGTCTGCTCTGAAAGAATGGTTTCTTCTGGAGTATGGGACTGAAATGATAGTGCTGGAGCACTCACTGCCGAGGATAGCCCTCATTTTGTCTTTTCCCGTTGATCTGAATGAAGTAATTTGTAAGGACGTTTTCCATGGATCAATAAATCCATGCTTGCTGCTGTGCCTGGGAGGTTTAATTTGCTCTAGACACTGCACTGAGTATCTCTGTTCTGAATCGCACTGCGAAGTCCTGCTCTTTGGGAGAGGATGGGGATACGACTGGATCCTGCAGGAACATGCTGCAGGCGGCTGATGGTGCCCGGTCCCTCTTAATTGTGCATCTCCCAACATGGGCTAAAGAGGTTAGGGAGGGTGTAAGTGCAATAGTTTCCCTAGGTATGCCTGTGGAGCTTGAGGAATTTGTCCCTTGTGCCATGCAATTCTTGATGTTACAGTCTTGGGGAAGGTGAAGCCAAAAATTAAAGGAGAGGAGGAAGCATTGGCCTTTGGAAGGAGACCAACAGGTTGGTTTCCCTTGCAGATCTCTGCGTGATGTTTCCTGTTGAGAGGAATTGAAAAATTCCTGTTGCACCGTGCTACCTCCCCTTCCAAAAACTGCTTTGGTGAGCCAGGGAGCGTGCGTCTTTTGAAAGCGATGCACGCGTGTTGAAGAAGCCTGCCATGGGATCTGCCTGAAAAAAGAGGGTTCAAAAACCCAGCTCTGCTACACCTAGAGAAGTCAAAGATAACCCCGAGATCCCCAATCCGGAGCTTGTTTCCCTTGCTTTGTCCGAGCACTGTGGTCTGCTGGGGCTGGAGCGGTGGCCATGAGTGGCTTCATCCCCTGGGAAGGGACCTTGCTTTCTGCCACATGCCGTGGATTTGGGGTGTTTTGTTTGTACTGAGGAGTACAAGACTGTTGTCGTGTGTGGGAGGTGGTTTCTGACTTGTTCTTGGAGCATGACGGGTGTTTTGGGAACCTCTGAGCTGATGGAGCATGGTCTGGGGTCAGCCGTCCCCGTGGGCATCCAGAGCCTGGCTCTCCATCCCGCTCCGCCTGCCCGGCTGAGCACTCAGGGACCCCTCCACTGCTCCTCCAGAGTGGCTCCGAGACTATTTTGCAGCTCTTGGAGGTCAGAGCTTGCAGTGGGGAATCCAGAAACATTCCCAGAGCCAAACCACGCCACGGCGAGGGGTTGTGTGCCTGGTCTCTGCTTCTCATTTCCTTCATCGCTTCAGAGAGCAGTTGAGCTGCACACGGGGTTTCAGCGGGTTGTCCCCTCTTTTGTTCCTGTATATGAGAAACGTCTGTGCATGTGTTTATATTTAAAAAAAAAAAATATATATTTTAACATAGCTGTTTGTAGTTATGCCACTCAGGACTGGTCTGGTTGGGCAAAGGAGGGATGTTGCTCGCAGCTGCCAACCTGTTGCACTGGCAGCTGTCTGATGGTCCTGCTGGTCCGGCCGTCCTTGCACTTGGAAAAAAGCAAGTGTTTACAGGGAACTATCCCAAACCTGCTCAAACCCAGCTAGAAAGGCTCCTTCTGATGTGAACAGGCTTTGGAGTAAGTCTTGCAGCACCAGTGGAGAGGCCCTATTGCTGTTACTTGAATCACAGCTTGGCCCAAGCCTTTCCACGTGTGTCCGTTTTGTGTTTTCTGTCCCCATTTTCCTGCACGCTTGCTGGCATGTTGGGATAAAACCGATGCAGCTTCTGGTGGCAGGGCTGGATGTGGGCTTGCTGCTTGCCACGCTGCTGCCTATCCTCTGGGATGGCGAACGCAAGGTCAAAGCATCATCGTGCCGAGGGCAAACTGGAGCAGCCATAGAAAGTCATCATTTTAAATAATTCCAGAATGGTTTCTTCTCCCTTTCCTCCCCCCTGTCCCCACGTTCTTCCCCAGCACCGTGTCCTTCCCCACCCACAACCCAGGGGCTGCCTGGATCTGTTCAGGATTTGTGTTAAAAGGGAAATGTTATGTACGTAATGAAAACGTCGTATTGCTGGGTAGAAATGGGATTTGGTGCTTACTGCTGTGACTCTTTCTCATGCATGAGGGTGAACTGATTGATTACTGAGGTTTGAGATTAAATATTCCCCTGAGCTCTGCTGGCATTTAATGGGGGGGGGGGGAGGCAGAGAGAAGGGGAGGAGGAAAACGATGGTTTTCCTCCAAGGCAAGGAGAGCAGGGGAATGTCTACTGAGCGCATCCTCTTGTCTTGCTCTGCACGCCGTCTGCTGTAATGAGGGCTCCCGGCACTGGAGTCATGGACCACGATAAATCAGGTGCCTTACACTGCATCCATGATAGCGAGGGAGCTGCTGGTGGGCTTTGCCGGTTCCTCTCACTGCTGGGTGGAGCGTCCCGTCCCGTCCCTCTGACTCAACTGCATCCTCACCTCCCTGCATCCCAGTCCCTGCTCGAGCCCAGCAGCAGGGTAGACCTGCTGTCCCCTCCCTTCTCCCTCCGAGCGCGCCTTATTTATTTCTTTTCCTTAATTTCTTTTAATCCAAAAAACCCTCTCTTTTTGGTTTCGATGGGAGGGGAGGAAAAACCCCGACGCGTCGCTCCTCAAGCGCGCAGTGGGAGCTTCGCCGTGCCGGCACAGGTTGGAGACACTCGCCTTCGCCTGCTTTCCTTGAAGTCTAATCTTAGCTGAAGGCGACGGGATCCCCCCGGGGTACGGCGGAGGTTTCCTGTCAGCCTAGACCTTAAGAAACACGCACGCAAACAAAAACAACACAGAAGCACTTAGGTTTATTTGGGTGAATTCTTTTAAAAAAGGGTGTGACTTATTTTTGCGAGCAGCCCCGGCGCACACCGGCTTTGTTCTGCTGCAGTCGGGTATTTCAGGTCTTCCAAGATTTAATCAGAATAATTAGTTACTGTCTGTTTATACCTTCTGTTTTTGTTGCAGGGTTTCCAAAGGGCGTATTTATCTTCCAGAGTGCTGCTTAAGTGTCGCTTAATCATTAAGCATCTGATTTCCTCCAAGTTATCTGTCATGCTTCTTATGTAAGTAAATAAAAAAAAAAAAGAAGGGAGGGTGGGGATGGTGTTGGTGGATTCTGCTTGGGGGCGTTTGTAAGGATTTTTCCTGATTGTCACGGGTTTAATTGTGAGTTGCCTTTGGTTCCCAGCCCGTCATGCGGTGATCAGAGGACTGCGTGTTTGGATTGGAGCTTAACGACCCAGCCAGTTTAATGAGATTGCTTTCAGCCAAGCCTTCCTGTATACCCCACTAAACTCGCAAGAGCTGTCTTCCTCTCTGTCAATTTAGGGGGAGGGGGTGTGGGGGGGAAAGACTTTGCAGAAAGAAAGGGCTTTTGCTTTCGCTCGTACACCTTTGACTCCTTAACCCGGTGGTATCCCTTGTAAAAATCACAGCTCTGCCTGCAAAAAAGTTACTGCTATAAGTTTGCCAGGATTGGAAATCGTGTGTTTTTCAGCCTGTATTTGCACATTTGGTTTGGGAAGGGGGACCGGTGGTGCACACATTTCCCATCTTTTTAACATGGGGGATGAGAAAAACACAGAAAAACACTGCAGAAGAGGACGGGATGGCTGGAAAGCCTCGCAACGAGACAGCTGTGGTGCTGAACCCACCCCTGGTTCACGCTTGGCACCTCCATGAATCGCATTGTATTTTCCCTTCAGTATTTATCACTGAGAGCAGCTGAGGGCGGCCGCTGTGCTGGTGGCAGTGTGAGGCTGGACGATTTCGGTGGTGAAAGACTGGCACAGGTTGCCCAGAGAGGTGGTAGATGCCCCATCCCTGGAAACATTCCAGGTCAGGTTGGACGGGGCTCTGAGCAACCTGATCTAATTGAAGATGTCCCTGCCCACGGCAGGGGGGTTGGACTAGGTGACCTTTAAAGGTCCCTTCCAACCCAAACCGTTCTATGATTCGCTTTTTTTCCGTTGGTTACCCTTTCTTCCCGAGCTGGGGTTGTAGGGGTTGGGTGCCGGGATGCTGGCTTGTCAGCTGCCCTCGCCGCCTCATTTATCGTGTCCAGCGTGCAAACTCTGGGGGTGAGGGTTCGGGGTGCACGCTGCTTCTGTGATGGGTTTAGATTCTTCTAAATCCAGAAGCAGCCATTGCCATCAGCTCCTCTGCTCTCCCATGTGATGGGGACCATAAATTTTTGAGGTCAGTAACTTTGTGTTAGCCCTTCTCGGGGATTACGGATGCGCAGCGGGGCTTTGCTCTCCTTCCCCAGGAGAAGCTCGTTAGAGGGAAGGGGTCAGGGCAAGGGCAAGGGGGACCATGGGGATCTGCGGGGCTTAGGTGGCTTCAGCAGACCCAATGAAACGCGCTTGCATGGAGGCTAAGGTTGAAGTCCATCTCCCCTCTGCATTTGTTGGGGAGAGACAAACCACTGCGTTGGGGCATGTGTTGGACTCTGTGCCGCGGCAGAGCTGAAGCTGGGCAGGTTTCCCACCTCCTGTCCGCTTCACCCGGCTCCCGAGCAACATTTTGGGGAGATGCCGGCAAATCCTCTGTCCCCTCTGGGACTGATGTGGTGGCTGTCACAGTCAGCCCCAGGTTGCCGGTGGCCCTCGTTCTTTCTGCTCCGGTGTGCGTGGGGGTGGGAAAAGTCCGATTTGATGGAAATACTCTTAAGGAAGGCTGTTGACCTAATTTTTTTCCTTGACATTTACCCAGCTGGAAAGCTGGTGGAGGTTCAGACGACACCTCCCGACGCACTGGGGATGTGTGATGTGCAGCGTGGCCATTGCTCCTGCCTGGCATGGCCCCTCCAGCCTCAGCGGGGGATGCCGGAGGGGGTGGTGGGTCTCCGATCCCCACCTACTGGTGTGTGCCTGCCTGCTTCACTCAGCCTTTTGCAGATCTGCTTGGTTTGGGCAGAGGGAGAGGTGGGGAGGAGGAGCAGAGCTGCTGGGAGTTGAGGAGGGTGAAAGCACGGAGGGGAAGGGAGGTGGGCAGCATTGTGGAGACGGATGCTAGGAGGAAAAGGAGATGACATGGCTTGTTTGCCCAGTGCTTTAGAAGCTGCTTGGTTAAATGAAGCATTCACTAGGGAGCTATATTTGGCTTTATATAGCTTTGGAGCATGTGAATGCTCCATGTTGCACTCTTCTCCTTTCTGTGGCGGGAGTCACCTTCTGTCCCCATCTCACTTTGGAACATCCACCTGTTAGAAGTCCACCTTGAAATACGGGAAGTGCAGCTTGATGGCCACATGCTTTCAAAAAACCCTGCCAGTTCTCCCCAAGCTCCTCGTCACTGCAGACCAACCGTCCCTTGACTTCTCCCAGTCTGGCCCCTGCGAGCCTCGGCAATCGGGACTGACCACGGGTCCTCTCTCTCCCGGAGGCCACTGCACACCAGCGGTTTTGGTGGTCACCACGTGGCACTCTCTGGGATGAGCTGGCTGGTCTTCCATCACCTCTCTTT
The DNA here is from genome assembly GCF_964195595.1 of Calonectris borealis. Taxonomy (NCBI): domain Eukaryota; kingdom Metazoa; phylum Chordata; class Aves; order Procellariiformes; family Procellariidae; genus Calonectris; species Calonectris borealis. The sequence continues at coordinate 6,714,850 of NC_134316.1, read as the reverse complement.
GAGCATCCTACTTAAGGCAGAGCTGATGCCCCTCTGGCTTTCCTATCTGTGTGTTTCTTCTTTCCCTGGAATACCTGATTTCCCCAGTTGTCTCTTGGTGCAGAACTGCATGTTCTTTGTGCGCTTGGGCGTCCTGCTACCTGCTAAAGGAAATTCGTAGCGCTTAGTTTTATTTAATTGCTGTAGAAAATGAAAGTATTTCAAGCTGTTTCCTTTCCTCTTCTTGGGCCCCAGAATAATGCACCCCTCTGACGGAGGATGCCAAAAGCAGACACAAATCCTAAGGATGGGGATGCAAAGGATGTTTGCTCTCCAAAAAACTTCATCTCAGTCAAGGATGGGGAATATTCCCCCACACCATAGCCACGCTGGGGGGACGGGCAGTGTCCCCCCACGCAAGCAGACCATGGCCACCGGGTACCACTGAGGTGCCCCCAGGCACAGGGCCGCTTCCCTACTCTCGCCCTCCGCCATGTGCCCACCAGCCACTTCCTAACGTGGCGGGGGAAGTTTTGGGAGGAGCACACCCCGTTTTCCTCGTAAAACTCCAAACAAGAGGCTTGGCCTGGTTTAGATTTTAAAAATAACTTGCACATTTGGAAGCTAAAGTTTCAGAAGGGCTCCGAATGGGATAATGGCTTTGATCGTGGCAGTCCAAGATCAAGGGAGGGCTTTTTACGTTTGCTGGATCAGCTGGAAAATATATTGTAGTGTCTAGACTCTATCATCCTCGAGCAAGGCTTTTTTTTCAACTCTACAAAAGGTCTAATCAAAAGCCCACATACAGTTGATAGGAGGGCTCCTTCAGAAAGGAGCCTGCTCTGGGTTTTGATTGTGTCCAGAAGCAAGTTGAAAGAGGTGGAGATCAGCTTTGGACTTTGAAGGACCTCTGAGACTCCGCTTTACAGGCGCTGCCGTTTCTGATGAGGCCGTTGGCGTAGGTGAAAGCTGTTGTATCAGAAGCAGGGTGAGGAGGCTGGGGACAGGGACTTGCCGTGTGCCAGCCCCCGGGTCCTCAGAGCGGTCAGTTCTTGCAGCTGAGCATTGCTGAGACCTCGCTGTTCACCCTTTGGCTGCTGCGGTTTTATTTTATTATTTTCCATAATTCCAAAGGATTAGAGGCAGAGGAGTGATTTCCTAAAGTGCTTGGAATAAACTCAAAAGCCTGCCGTGAAGGTGAGGACATCTGGCCACGTGCATTCCCTGACTCTCTTCCTGAAAGCCCACGTAGCAATCGAGCTCCATCACGTTGGAAGATGCTCCGTTGAGAAAGCAGAGGCAGTTTTTCTTGCGTTTTCTGCACAAGGGTCTTGGGTGTGTTTTGGCAGGTGTGTCGTTGGAAAAGTCATCGCCAACCGTCACCTCGGCGCGCGCTGCAACGCGCCGTGATATCGCACTGAAATAACGGCACGGGCTGCAACCATAGCCCGAGGCTTTGGTGGAGTCGCAGCCTAGCTGTGAAAGCTTCAGCTGGAAGCTTTGGAAAACATTTGGAAATGTTTTGGAAAACATTTGGATCGAGGATGTCATAGCTCTGCGTCTGGTTGTTTTCCTTTGCTTTGTCCTTGGGAGAGGGAACTGCTGTTGGGTTTCTGTTTTTTCTTTCCATCAATTACTCTTTTAGACGTACTTATTTCCAGGGATGAATCAGAGCAAATGTCAGTGTGTTTGCAGTGTAAAATGGTATTAAAATTGGGCTGGAAGGGATCTTGAGAGGTTACCTTGTCCCCAAGGCAGGGTCAGTTGAATCCATACATTGAACTGGAAGGCGATGATGTTTGCTGGGAGTTGTTTTCTCATAAATTATCTAAGGAGCAGAGGCAAAAATCTACCAAATAATGCTGTCAGTATGTGTGCGCAAGCCTCCCTCAGTTTATTCAAATCGTTTGCTGAATAAATGTTGAAAATTAATGCTGGGTTTGTTCCCAGAGCTATTCAAAGTAATATTCCAGAGTAACCTTTTCCGCCTTGGCATTTGCCAAAATACTGCAATGTTCATGGATAAGATGCATTTACCCATACTCTGTATTTGACATGGAGCCATCCCTGTTTTGCCCCATTTCTGAGACAACCAGACCCCAGAAGCCCCAGTGGGACGACGAGCGGTTTTTTCTTTGTTTCTTGTGAATTAGGCGTGACTTTTCAGTTCTCCAGGTGGTCCTCGCTTGAGCTGGAGGGGCAGCAACAGAAAGCCCCCAGACCCACCCAACAACACGAGGTAGTTTGGGATGCTGCAACGCCAGCCCCGTGGAAATCAAGAGCAACCTCTCCCCTTGACATCTGCAGGTTTAGATAAAGCTGTGAGATCCTGGGCAATGGTGGGAGAGGAGAAGTCTCACTAGAAATCCTCGTCTGCTTTGAGATTGAGAGCCAAGTGATGACTTTCAATTAATTTCTCCTGCATCTTCCTCTGTCCCAGCTTTGTGTCTTGAGCAATGAATTGAAAAAACTATACACAAGAGCCCTAGCTTAATCCCCTCGCCTTTTAAAGGTGCTGCAGAGCTCCAGTGGGTCTTTTTTCCTTGCTTATAGCTCCCCATTTCAGGGGTGGAAGGTTTTGAAAGAGATTCACCTGTAGCCAGGTGGATGCTGGCTTGCTCTCCAGCAGCATTGCGTTGGTATTAGCATCCACGCAGCCCAGACGGTGACTGATTTTCCTTCATCTGGTCCTTTCTCCAACCAGTTTATAGTAGGTGATAGCAAAATTCATCCATCTTGGCCGTGTGGCAGGCTTGGTGAGCCCCCCTCGGCCCATCTGTACATTTAGAGTCAAGATGGCTGGCATTAGCGTTGTTGTTTGGCCAAACGTATGCTGAGATATCACGGCTTAGATTTGTTACAGATGGGTTTCTGGATATAGTCTAAGGCATTCTGCCAGCCAATTTTATATCTGTGTAAAAGTGATTGGCATCCCTATAAATAAAGCTGCTGTGGGGTTATAAATCTAAATATACTTACTCATTAAATTATTTTTACATCTCAAGTGGGTTGCCATCCTGGGTTATCATAGGCGAACCATGCTCTTCACATGTGTGTTATCCACAGCTCCAGAAATGCAGCTTCTGAGGCTTTGAAATATTTTTTCCCTTGGAAATACGTGTGTGTGAACTATCCATGAGTGCCTGTGCCACGGTGGGATGAAGGACCTCTTCACTGGGACCTCTTCACAGTCATCACTGGGAATGACCCTGTCCTGGAGACTGTTGTAGACAGAGCTCCAGAAGCGGTAATGCCTGTAAATACGGGAATGTGAACTCTTTCTTTTTTGGCTCACAAATGAGTGTGACTTTGCTGGGGTATTTAGTCCCCGTGGCCAGGTAAATACTATTTGCGTGGCTCCTTTGGTGCTGGGAAGGACTCCCCCACTAGCATCTCCATCTATGTCCTCGGGCGGGGAGTTTTGCAAAGGGTTTCTTCCCTCTGCACCATGGGCTGGACTGTGTGAGAAAGGGGGGTCTTTCCACCTTGTTTAACCATCCCTGCTGTCGTTTCGGCTACAGGAGCAAGGAAAAAAAGTCCCCCAGACCAGCTCCAGGCACTGCCGTGAGCTGGGGAGGTGCAGAGCCGGAGGGAGAGCCCGACCAGCCGCCCACGCAGCCGGGCAGCGACGCAGGCGCTGGTTAATCTGGCTTGGTCTTTGAACAGGCTTATAAAAACACCGTGAGCTGCAGCCTCTGGTTTCTTTGGGTTTATATTCATTCTCCTTTCAAAGCATTTGAATATTCATTCAGTAAATGATGAAGCATAGCGCATATGTGCCTGAGAGGCAGAATATCAGCCGCCTCGCTTTCCTCAGTAATAACGTGCATCACTGAAAGTTAACATGATTTTAGCGTAGTTTCCTAATGAAAGGAAGCTTTAAACTTGGTCTGTCCATCTGCTCCTCCTTCCCTCGTCCTTCCCCCGTCACTGACAATTTACCAAGTCCATTGGCTGGTTTTGTCCTCTCTTTCAGATTGATTTTCATCTCCAATATGTGGAGCTGCTGCAAGTTTTGTCGAAACAGGCATCAGGTTAGAAGGGTGTTGTGGAGGTTTTTCATTAAGGGAAGGGATGCAATGAAAGCTCAGTCTGTACCAGACACCAGGGAATACACATAAATGTTATGAACATCCAAGCCATAAAGAGTGCTTTAGTTGGATTTACCACATTACGAGACACCAGAGAGCCCATGCTGCAGGACTCTGCACAGACGTGTAGGTGTTGCAGGGGGGATGTTCGCCTATGTGAATTCTCTAATGTCTAATAAATGTAGGTTCATCCTGCAGCCTTAATATAAATGTGGCTTTTATTGCTTAGGTTCACAGAGGGAAATCTCCTCTTTGTTAGTGTTGGCATTCCTAGTGCTGCTTACCCCACTGAGTGTAGTTTCTGTAGTGTAGCAGGGTCAGCGCAGTCTTGCAGGGTCTTCAGAGGCTGGTAGCAACATTTGCATGTCTTGACCCTTTGCTGGAGCGTGCCATTCGGCGTTGCGGAGGCAGGGGAGGGCAAGCTGCTGGGATTTGGCATCCTGAAGCTGAGAGCTGGATGATGGTGTTGAAAACCTCACCATCTTCCATCGCAGGAAAGCTTAGCATGGCAGATGAGCAGTAGATGGAAAGGAGAACCTGTCAAGCCTGAGTGGTGGGTCCTGTGTCCCTGCCCCTGGGTTATTTCTGGTGCACAGTGGCTGAGTTATAGCTGCATGGTGGAGGTAAGAGGTTGGCATCTGGTTTGTATCCTGGAGGTACCAGGGGTGACGTAAGGCTTGGACAGACCGACTGTATTTGACAAACTTAGAAGTGAAATGAATCACCTTCCCTGGTGCAGGTAAGGGCAGAGATGACCTTGGCTGTGGTGTGAGCCCTGCTGTGTGGCTGGTGCCAGCAAACAGGGAGGTGGTGGCCTCCAGGAGCAACGTTCCCATGGTCCCCGTGTCCTGCTGCAGACCCTGATGCAGTAAGGGAACCCCTTCCTCCCCAAACCAGCAAACAGCTCTTGGTTGGCACGTGTTACCCAGGCTCTGGAGGTCCTGGTGTGGGTGCCCAGAGCATCCATAAGGTAGTCTGGAGCTTATGGTGTGACCAGCTGTGCTCGGTGCTGCTGGGAGCTAGATGCTGGTAGTTGGGTCCTAACATGGGCGTGTGAGATCTTTGCATCACCTTATGTCTCACAGAGGGGAAGGGAGAGACCCTGAAAGACCAGCCACCTACTTCCCTGCAGGGGTATGATGGGGTGTGAACAGGACTCAACGTTCATTGTGTTCTTGGTGAGCTGCCAAATGTTTGCATATCTGCCTGGCTTTTACTGGTAGGTGTCAATACTTTTTTCCACGCCTGGTTTTTTTTTCTCTGCTTTCCACCAGAGCTTGAATTCTTTGCAGTGTTGGGTTTTTTCCTCTTTGTTCCTTTTTTCTTTTTTTTTTTTCCTTTGGTGCCTTAGTAAGAGGACAGCTGAAGTACTGGGAGCCCAAACTAAACCTGTCTATTATGCATTACCCGATTAGACGCCATGGTAATAAGCATTTGAATCTAAAGCTAGATTAGGCAGGGAGCAGTCTGGGGCTGGATTTGCATAGCACGCATTCCTTCTCCGTATGACGTGTTGGTAAATCTACTGAAAGTGAATTTATAAAGCGCCAGCGTGCTTCAAGTGCTCCTGTTGGTGCATGGGTTGCTCTCCCCACGAGGCGCTCAGCTGGGCACAAAATGCCTGTGATTGCCTGGAAGATGCTTTTTGTCCCCTCCTTCTGCTCTCGCAGCTCGTGTTGCAGTCGATGGGGACGGGTAGCTCTTGCCAGCTCTAAAAACCTGCGTTAGTGTTTGGTTTTTTTTCTGTAGTAGCAGTTATTTCAGGGCGTTTCCTCTTTCTCTGGCAATCTGCTGCGGTAGTGAAGTGAATCTGGAGTTTTCAGGTACCTAAATCCAATGTGCAGCTTCTTCAAGCTTTCGCTGCAATGTTACAGGTTTTGTGCTGGAAAATGCTGTGAAGATCTGTTATCCAAAAGCTATTGAATTTCCTTCCCCTGTGGACAGTCACAAGATTGTGGATGATTTCAGGGTTGCTTCCTCTTTGAGAGAAGACACACTTATTTCATTAGTATGTGTTTAGGGCATCCAAACTGCAGGACTAATCTGGAGCAATGAGCTACCGAGGTTAGACATGGAGGAAAATGTTTTTCAAGGTTTAGTGCAATGGCTAGGCAGCAAACCTTCAGGCTCTCTGTTCTAGGGAGGGGTTTGAGATGGAGGTTCTGGATGTTGGAGGTTCTGGATGTTCTTGTTCCGTTCTAGGGAGGGGTTTGAGATGGAGGTTCTGGATGTTGGAGGTTCTGGATGTTCTTGTTCCGTTCTAGGGAGGGATTTGAGATGGGTGTGCTTGTGCTAAGAACTAAGCAGAAAACAGCCTTATCCATCCCCTTCTCATGGTGACCTCTGTCTTGTGGCGAAGCGTACGGCAACGATACCTTTGGGTGTCTGAGCAGAGATGCTCTGATGTCGTTGCGGCCCCTGAGCCGGAAAGCACCATTCCTGCTGGCTTGGCTTTTCTTTTTTGTTGTTAGGGCTCTGCTTAGCCACTTCAGGAGCCCGATGAACGTGGCTCGCCCTGCTTGAAGCCTTTGCTCGGCCACCTTGTGACCCTTGTACCGTGGGAATGAGGAAGCACGAATTGAGGAATAAGGCTTATCTCACTGGGTTTCAAGCTCGATTAGATCTGCTGGGTCCCGCTTTGTTATCAATGGTTTTGTCTGGGCTGTGTTGAAAGATCTGGTGAGCTGGTTAACGGAAAGCTGCAGCCCTGAGTGGCTCCTCTCAGCAAGAAGCTCAGTCGTGACCCCCACTGCTAGAGCTGTTTCAGCTTCAAAGCTGCTAAAGGAATGGGGGGGTGTTTTGGGGACGCACTTTCTCACAGGGGAGCTGGGCAGACCTGTTGTCAGTCAAATACATCGCCCTGAAGCCAGGAAAGGAGGTCAGCTTTTAGGAATGTCACGAAGGCGCTGATCACCAGCGATACCATGAAACCTTGCCCAGGTGGCAGATGTGAAGACCTCTGCAAGACACTGCCACCACCAGAACTCAGGAACCCTCAAAGAGGTGAAGTTCTCCATTGCTTCGGATTGTGAGTAAACCAGACTGGTGTCAATGGGGAGAAGTACTTTCACCTTGCTGGCCAGAGTGGTGACTCTGACCCCAAGCAAGAAGTCATCTGCAAGGAGTTGTGAACTTGGAAAGGGCCAGGAGCATCGAGGACTGGTTCGAAGACTCAGGAAGGTGAGCGAAGTGATGGTGTTGAACCATGGCCCTTAGGGACATGGTGTAGTGGGCATGGTGGTGTTGGGTTGATGGTTGGACACGATGATCTTAGAGGTCTTTTCCAACCTTAATGATTCTATGATTCTATGGAGCATCTCTGCAGAGATAGCAGTGGGCGTGCGGGAGGGAGCCAGTGGATGGAAGAGGGCAGAGCGCGGTGCTGTACCCCAACAGAAATGGGTGACATTGTGGCTTTCTGAGCGTGGGTCGTGCCTGCAGTGGCCGCTGGGAAGGTACGTCTGTGCTTGTGGGTGTGTCTGGAGTGTGGCTAGTCCCAAATATATGAACACCCAGACTGCCCTCCTGCAGCAGATGAGATTCAATTAAAAACTTCAAACACAGTTATCTTCTCTCGGGGTGTCTGCGCCTCTCAGGATCCCCTTGGGTCACTTTTTCAAGCAGTTCTTTGCAATTGCAAGGCTGTTTTTTTTTTTTTCCTTTTTAATGAGGAGGGAGATCATCTAAATTGTCTAAATATCTACAAGGATGGGAAGCTTGTATCGCAATTTGTGGCAGGTGCAGTGTGAAAACCTGCAAAGAGGAGAAATCCACTTCTGTATGTAGCCCTGGCTGGGAGGTGGCCACTGTCGCTGCGATATTGCACCTTCGAGGGGGGGTTTCCTCACTGGCACGTTTGTTCCAGTGAGGTGGAGAGGCTCATTTTTTAAGCAGCATAGAGATGGAGACAGGCAGGATGTCTGAAGCATTAGGGATGCTACAGATGCCCTGTTTGGACTTCCAAGTGTCTGGGGAAAAACAGATTTGATTAAATCAGTGCACAAAAGAAAAAATAAAAACCCTGTGCATGTACTCAGTGTGTTTAAATTTGTTTGTATTGATGCTGCTGATGCTGCTACTTTCCTGGATTAAGCATTAAAATAGCCTCTATTGATTTTTAAATGCATCCCCTTGGGATCTCCATGGGACGGATGTTCCCCTCTGGATGCTCCTGCCGGGGAAGAGGGACCTTCCTTCAGTCCATCCCCAGCAGTGACGGGTTGGCTGACTTCGGAGCGAGCCCTTCCTTGCTCCCGGCCATCGGTGGGAGGCAGGATAGTTAGGCAATTAAAATGGTGTGCCTCCATTAAGCCGGGTCCCCCAAATTGCAGGTGGTGGGTTTGAGCAGCCCTCCTGGAAAACCCGAGTCCCGCTGTTCTGTGGCGTGGGGTGGTGCAGCTCTATCCTGGTCAAAGCGGGGCTTTTGCCATAAGCTACAGCGTGTTGCATCTACATAAAAAAAAATATAATCAAGCCTTCCAATTAGTCTTGCCTGCTGTGCTCGCCTGCTTTTCTTTATTATGTTTAAATGCAAACAGTCTTTTAGTGTAATGTGATAAAAATTGCTGCTTTTTCCCAGGCTGGGTGGGAGCAGACGTTGTGCTGGAGCTGTTGGGATCGCGTTGTGTCTGATGTGAGCTCACATACATTGTTTTTCAGTGTTCATCTGCTGAAGCATGGGGAGGTATTAGCGTCGTACTGGAAGGAAAGCGGCCGCGGGCCATTTCTGCCATCAGACATATTTATTAAGGAATTCTCAACCCCACGTTCGTACTTTAGGGGGAAAAATCACTCTGGATTAACATCAGGATTTAAAAATCTTTAAAGGGAAATCAGTATTGCAGATGGGTGGGACAGCTGAGAGATCTGACAGATGTGTTTTGTTTGCTTTGGGCTCTTTCTGGACTACAAGTTTAATGATACCTTGAGGTTTAATGACATCTACCCATCAGGGTCCCTGTTAGGAAGGACTCCTATTTACAGCAGCCTCCACCCAGTTTCCATTTTGAAAGAGAAAAAAACCAGCTTGCTACCCCACAAGCTGCATGTTCCAGTAGCCCCAGTAGTTCCAGTAGCCTCATCTTAAGCATGGATAATCCTAAAAACCTCCAAACACAAGCCAAAACTAGCCCATCGGGACTCAGCTCCTCGTTGCCTTGCCGTGGTGGCTCCACGGCAGACGTTGCTGTGCTGATGGACTGGAAGCGTCTGCTGCTGAGCAACTTGGAAACTCCAGTTTGTGAAGCCAAATTAATTAAGAGACTTTCAGAGAGGAAAAACCTGCCTGCCTTCCCCCTCGGTTTTATACTCGGAGACCCCGTCTCACCCTGGGGATTACTGCTGAAATGGGGAGCGGTGAAATGGAAAGCTCAGCAGTGAGGCTTTGCATACGATAAATCAAAGTCACAGCCCAAATATTCATTGGAGGAGCAGGGCTTGAGGCTGGGAGGGGAGGAGGAAAAAAGGGGGAATTAAAATAAAGGAAGGTTTTTATTGAACTATTGTTCTCCAGGAAAAGGCTAATTGGCAAACAAATATCCTCCTCCAGCGGGAAAAACAGTTCCTCTCTCCCCGCTTGCCAGGCTGTTGAGTTTTTATTGACAAAAGCTTTGCATCGTCAAAGGGAGTAGTCGGAGCCGGGAGTGATCTCGGAAATGAAGGGACTTAAATCCACGTCCTTTCGGATGGAGAGGGAACTATTGAGAGAGGAGGTCTCCTTCCAGCGGCCGGGCTGGGGGGTGGTCCTGGCACCCATCGTGTCGGGAGGTTTCTGACCACCGAAGCTGCTCTTCCTGGCTAATTATATGTAACTTTTGATACTCTGGGGTGGGCTTCACAGCTCAGAATTATCAGCCTCCTAGAGGTATTTTGTGCTTTGCAAGAGCATTTTCCCCCAGTTGGGGCCAAAACCAGCGATGGAAACGGAGTGGGACTGGATGTTGGCTTGTGCTTGTGTTGGGTGATGAGGATGCAGCCGGGGTGGAGGAGGATGCTCGCCCCGGGATGCTCGGCAGGGCTGTAGCAACCTCCTGAGCTGCCTCAGGGGGTCTTGCAGCCCTCTCTTGACTATTTTTGGCCTTGAGGGCTGCCTGGCCAAGGCTTGGCATCACCCAGCCCGGACACCTGCAAAGGCTTCCTGAGAGACCAGGTTCAAATGGCAAAGGACAACTTTTGTGAGGGTCTTCTCTGCAAGGCTGCGGGCTTTCAGGAGAGCCCCGAGTCGGCGCTAATCCCTCCCCGCGCGTGACCTCGGCTCTGAAAGGGCCGTCTCGGCCCTTTTGAGTCCCACCACAATGCAGCGCCGGCAGCTGCCACTCCGAAACAAGAGCGGGGTGAGGGGAGCACCGGGAGGCACGGCCCCTCGCGTCGCCTTTCCTTTCTGCTGGGTTTTTCTGTGCTGCCTTTTGAAGCCAGGCTGGGGCGCGGGGAGGGCAGGGGGATGCTCCAGCATCCTTCCCGGAGAGCCCCCCCCGCCTCCTCTGCCTTCCTGGGAAGTCTCTTGGGCTTAACCCACCTCTAACAAGTGTTGTGCCTGGGTTTCGGGATGCAAATCATTCAAGGCATTTAAGGGAGGAGTTCCTCCCACCACCAACCCACCCCGCTTTTTGGTTTGCTGAAGAAGCATCACAAATCCACCCGGCTGCTGGAAAAAAGGCATGTGTGCATTTGTAGAATTGGGTCGTTTAGCGCCCTAGTGAGTATTAAGAAATACATATATATTTATATAGGTTCCCAAACTGGGTCTTGTCTGTGGTTCCACGCTTGTTGTCCTTGTTCCTGAAATAAATGGCATTTGCCCGAGCTGATCTGCTGGAGCTCCCGTAAGAAGCGGTCTGTGGAAATTTAGAGGATGGGGTGCCAGCACTCAGCTCATCACTGATTTAATTTCACCCTTTTAATGGAGAACTCGTGACCTCCTTCGGTGTTACTGCGCCGCTCGCCGTCTAGCTGACTGGGCAACTTCCAGCAAGGTTTGGTTTTTAATACTCAAAAATGTTTTGCTCCAGCAGCATCTTCTTTGGTTGGATTCATCTGTGCACTGAGCTGTGCCGGTCTCTGCAACGGCAGGGGTTGAAGGGCTGTGCGGCGATCCCTGGGGCAGCTGATGGATGCTGCAGCATCTTCTCCTTGGACCCAAGCTTATCTCCATGCCCTGGGACAGACGTGGTCCTGCAACACATCAGCAACCATCCCCTGCTCTGGATTTTTGCTGGCTTGCCAAACTGAGCGGCTCTGCTCCGAGGATTGATTTCAGTTGGAGAGCGTTAAGACAGATCCCGTCTCACCCTGCTGTGCGCCACGCTCTTCCCCCCGAAAACTGGATTGCAGAGTCAACAGCGCGCGTGCTTCCCTTGGCGGGGAGCTCACTCGCGTGCTGGATAGGAGACCTCCAAGCCGAGCCGTGATACTCTTGCAATGCGATGGAGGTGGTTGCTCTTTTTCCTGAGTAGCATCATCAACACCTCTAGATAGGAGAGCTCCATGCAGACACATGCAAAAAAAATCTCTCCCAGCACTTTTATTGCTTGCAGTAGGTGTAAATTTTGTTTAGATGGAAGAAGGAAGGCTTTTTCTGGTGTGGTACAAATCTGTGCAACTGGGTTTTTTTCCCCACCAGTGAACGTGTAAGTATTTACTGGCTCTGTGAGTAAACCGGTTTGATTTCTCTTGCTGAATTTCACCTTCGAGCCCCCGAAGCTCGACTGCCCTTGAGCAGCTTAAAATGCCTTCTTGCGAGACAACAGGCCCAGATGTACTGTTCAGGTTGTGACAAATGCCTCAATAAAAGGAAAGAACACAAAGAGGAGGCGACACATTTTAGGCGAGCACTGGGTTTTTGACGGTGCTGGCAGATGGGGCTTTCCAGGAGCAAGCTGAGAGCCTGCGACTGCAGCCCGCTCCTGCCAGCATCCTTTGGGTACCGGGCAGCCCGAGCAAGATTTTGGAGATGCAAAATCCTCTTCGTTGGGTTCATGGAGTATAACAGGATTTCTGGGAAGGGGGAGGAGGATCTGGGGTAATTCAGGATTTGGCAGATGTATTTATAAATCCATGAAACCCAAGTCTTTGAGATTTGCTTACGCTGAGAATTACGGCTCTTGTGATTTAGCGATGAGTCAGGCTCCTCCTTGCAGCTGATTTTCCTGCGGCATCACGGGAAGGGTCCTGTCCCCATCCCCTTTCACGGCTGCTGTTTCACGAGTGCATGGAGGAGGAAAAGGCAATCTTCAAACAGTTTAAAGCCTTTTAGCCAAGTGTTTTGGCTTTTTCCCCCTCTTGCTGATACACACGGATTTCCACCAAACACAAACATTGCCCTCCTGTGCAGCCTGTGGATGAAAACAGCTTTACGCTGGAGAAAGGGGTTTTTGAAAACGGACGTGGGAGCTTGTGGCCAAAAAATCATCCTGGTTGCTTTTAACAGGAACGGCCGTGCTGGGGATGCCGGCACAGTGCTCAGCGCGGGGTCCATGCTGGTGATGGGCTCAGGTCATCTGGGCTTCTGTGTTGGAGGGAAGATGGCTTCTGCTTAGGGGAAGGCAGTCCTGTTTCTGAGCTTTTCATCCACACAAGGGCTCAATTTCAAAGGTTTTATTTTTAAAATTAAATAATGCTTGGATGCCCCTCATTAAAAAGAGTTTCTTTGCACTGGCTTTGGTGCAAACATGAAACAGAGCAGCACTTCTCACTCTTAAGAGGGATGAGCTCAAATGCTGCTGCCTGATCGGGTGGGCAGAGCACTGCACACAGGTTTTGGAGGGCTTGCAATTGGGACCGGTCGTGATTGAGAAGAGGTTGGGTTAACGGGCGAGGCCAAAGAGGGTGCCGGCTGTCTTGGGTCTGTAAGGTGAAAAATCAAAACATGCCCAGGGAAGGCTTTGCTGTTTTTCAGGGGATGCCTCAAACGTACAGCTGGTCTGAAAAATGCCATGGGAGCATCTAGCTTTTATTGCTGTGGAGGTCTGGATGTGACTTATCGTGGGAGGAAAATCATCTAGAAATGTTTGTTTAAAGTAATGATGCATAGTAATTAGTGGGTTTGATGTGCACCCCAGCACTGCACTGTGTGCTGGGTGTTACATGCATGGGGAGAAGCGCCGTGGGAGGGTGCACCATTGCTCGGCGGTGGGATGGGACAAGCATAGGGTGCAATGTGTGGGATGCCAAATTTCTGTCTTCTACGTGCTGTAAAAGGTAGTCCAGGACATGTGGCTCTAGCACTTGTTGGGGGTGACGGTGTCTTGCAAAACTGCCTGCCGAGGCCAAGCACCTTCTGGCCGCCACCAGCCAAGGAGGTCACTTTGCAGCGATGGAAGAGAATCAGAAAATTTCCATCGGTCGGGAGCATCCCAGGCGGCGCCGAAACTCTGCGGGGTGGCGGTGGCAAAGCTTGGTGTGGCCCAAGATGCCGAAATTGGTCAGGGCTCGGCAGAGACGGTCAGTGAGCATTACTGCCCTTGCACAAAAATACTCTGTTCTTGTGCAACGCACTGAAATAAAGCTCGCCGTTGAGAAAGAACTCGCTTGGGATCTTGCATCCTTCTTTTGGGAGGGGATGGGAGAGGAGCCAGAAAAACAACATGCTAATATTCATATTTGAGGATTTAGCTCCTAGCTTCTGGGCGGGTTTGGAGGCGGGTGTGAAGGGGAGCGTGCACGCTCCTTTGCATGTGTTTGTACCCTTGCTGGGTATTTTTAGGCTGCAGACCGCAACGCTGCAATACTGATGCTGGCTTTAAACCAGCTTGTTGGGGCATCGGTCTCAGACAGGCTTTGGCAGCATGTTGCTCCATGCGGGCTAATTTAGCTTGCCGAGGAGGCTGTTGAATATGCAAGCGGTAATTGCTGTTCTCATTTCCTTAAAGCAAAGGCGGAAGCGACACCAGGGTCCAATTTTCTCCTAATGACTGATTTCATTTAAGCACTGCTCAGGGCGATGTAGGCTTTGTGCTTTTTTTAGAGTTGGGAAAACCAAAACTCATCTCTCGGCGCATCGCTGAGCTGCAGCCCATGGCCTCTGTCCTGCGTGGGGACCCTGGTCGGTCTTGGTGGCTCACCTGGGCTAAGTTCCTTCTCCTCCTCCTTCTCTCCCTGGCCTTTCAGGCTGAGCCCATTGCACATACATTTCCACCCTTGTTTCTGTGAAAGCGAAGTTATTTGGGAATGATTCAGCCCCATCAGTCCTTTCTTGGGATTTGGGGTTTGGCCAGAAGTTCCCTCAATGACCCTTTGCATCCTATCTTCCCTGGCTCTGTATGTGCAGGGGCAATTAAACTTAATTTATTCTGGCCCACTCAATAGTAAAGGCCAGAAGGCACTATTAGATCACAATCTGACTTACATTTATTGATCTAATTAGTGCTCAAAGGTATAAATGGGAGGTGGGAGCAGGACACTTAACATGTGGTGCTGCGTGGAACTGGCCCCTTCTGCTCTCCTTAACACCAGCCTCCTTAACACTGCCAGGGGCTGTCAGTTTTTCTCCATGAATAACTGATTTCTGTAGGATTTGCAGGGAAGGAGAAGTCTGCGTAGCTGGACTTGGTTCTGATGGTGCAATCTGCGCTGTCTGCAGCTCCCCACAACCTGCCAGGGAGCCGTGTTTTGATTTTGATCCATCACGTCAATGAATATTCATTAGCCTTCTGAAGGTTTAATGCCATTTGCCTGGTAGCTAACATACTCTCTCTCTATCCCTTTTTAGCCTTGGTGGCTAATAACCTACAGCCCACTCAGCCTGCACTATAGGGTGGTTTGGTTTTTTTAATTGTTTATAAATGAAAATGAGGAACCTCAGTAGCTCCAAAGCTGGAAGCAGCTCAAAAATACCTTGTCTTGGTTGCTACATGACTGTCTGCCTTAAAACCCAAAATAAAATCTTGGCTTTTGGTCTGTCATTCAAACTCCTCGTAAAACATCGTCAGGAGTGTGTATCTCTGAAGAGCAGGTGGTGTTCTGATAAAAGCTTTCCGTACATTTTTGCAAGCCCAAAAATACGTAGCAGCGGGTTTCAAGGACGAGGTTGATGTGATGTTGAAAAGGGGATGGAAAACGCCCCGTGGAGGAGGAGAACGGGTCTGTTTGCTCCAGACTGGCTGCAGGAACAGGATCAGGCCCTGCTCTGGGGGCGCATGGCCATACCCACGGACTGGGAATGACCAAGTGACCAAACTTTGCACAGCTGAGGACACGCGGGTCGGCACCGAGCTCCCACGCTGGGCAGCCACCAGCATCTCCCTCTGCGCCCTGCTCCTCGTGGCTCTTTAAAACCCAATCCTGCAACGTTTTCCTCCACGTTGGGGGGGACAGAAGTCTGTGTGCCTTTGGTTTTTTGTTTCCCTCCCTCCTTCAGGAAAGAAACTCCCCAGCAGGTCCCAAAACCCTCCTAACACCGAAGGGATGCCAGCAGGCTGCTAATGGATTCGCTGTGGTGTTGGCTGCCGGGAAGCTGGGATGAGAGAGATTTCACGACAGCTGAAATTCCTCCAGTGGCTGCATTCTTCTACACGCAAGATACTAAATGTGAAATGAGATTTGGGGCTCTTCGAGAAGGGGGGACCCTCCGGACTGGGCACAGAGCAGTTGCACAGCCTAGGATTATCCCCTGTGAAGATCCAATAACCGTTTCTCATCATTTGTGGTTCAGCAGATGATTACACCATGTGCTAAAAATATGCGATGGAAGACAATTTCAAGGGTCAGATCCTCTGTTAAAGTAATGTGGGTAGAGCCTGAATTTTCTGTAAGGTCCCTATTTTGGGAGGGTAGCATTTGCCATGCAAGCGGTGGTGCAGAGTCCGACCCCAGGTCTGCCTCCAACCTGCCTCCGGCGCTGGCTCTCCGTGGGGCACAGCAGCTGTTTATTTGGGCGTATAAATCCGTAGTTGGAAGGGAATGGCTGGCTCCAGGGAGATCAGACACTCCTCTCCAAATGCTGACCTTTTTTCCCAAGTCCCTTCATAGCTTTGTTAATAAATCTGAGTCATCCATATTTCAACCTTCTGCATTAACCTTGGCTGTTTGTCCTGTCTCTTAACATCTCGGCGTCTTGTTTCACAGAGATAAAATGTGTGGGTGTGTGGCTTTATAAGACAAATGTTTAGGCTTTTTAAAAGTTCTCTACTTTGCTGGTTGTTTTTTCTCGTTAGAGTGTTTCTCCGCCGTCCTCATTCCTCGTAGGTGGCCTTCCTCTTGTATCGTTGACTTGACAGTCCCAATTTTGGGGCAATATTTGCCTCGTCCTTGCCGTTATCGATTGGGCAAGACACATGTCTCCTGCCCTGAGCTTTGCTCCCAACCTGAGTTTCAGAAATCAGCAAAACCCAAGCGACCGCCGGTGCGAGCGATGCCCGACGTAAGCACTGCATAGGAGAGTCTGAGCTACCGGCACTGTGTGATTTTTATCAGCTGAAATTGCGTCTTGTAAATATTTACTGGAATTTCAAGTGGGGTTTATCTAATTAAAGCCAAGTAAAACTTTCCATGAAAAAGAGCTGCCCAACCGGTGGTTGCCGGTGGATGTTTAGGGACACGTTTAAGAGCTGGGGGGAGAATATAGGATATTTTCTCAGCTCTGCTGCCGTCTGTAGCTCGGGGCATCCTGAACCACATGAGATCCTCAAGCACTGAGTCACCTCTGCTGGGGACCACGTACCTGGTGGCCCCGAGCATATCCAGCTGTTCCTGGCAGCAACCTCCCAAATTTGCCATACCTCTGGCTGGACTGAGATGGGGGCTGGCCTGGCTGCCACAGGGCGGGGAGGTCAGCCGGGATTTGTTGGGATTTGCAGCAGCGGTGGGGATCCAGGACCCCTCTCCCCATGGGAATGGCGGCGCGTCCCCCTGCCACTGCCGGCTTCAGCACAAGGCAAGCAAATGCATCTTTTTAATTCGCGCAGTCGTCAAGGTTGCCAGGACCGTAAATGTCAAATCTGAGCAGAAATATTTGGCACGTAAACCGTCTCCGCTTTTCTCCTCCACGCCGAGCGCGTGGGTGGCTTTGATTCCTCCTCCCCTCGGTGGGACGGGAGCGCAGTGCTGCGGGGCAGCTGCTCGAGCCTCCTCTCTTCTCTTCCCCCCAGGATCTAGTGCCCAGGAGGGAGGGACGCAGAAGATTTTGGCCATGGCCCCAAGGAAGAGGAGCGGTCGGGGGATCTCCTTCATCTTCTGCTGCTTTCGCAGCAGCGACCACCCCGAGATCACGTACCGGCTGCGTAATGACAGCAGCTTCGCCCTGCAGACCATGGAGCCTGCGCTGCCCATGCCGCCAGTGGAGGAGCTGGACGTCATGTTCACCGAGCTGGTGGTAAGTAGGATGCTTTTTATTTTCTTTATTTCCCCCCCTTTTTTTCACCTTTTTTCTAGTCTTTTCAGGCTTGGTTTTGAGTTTTCAGGCAAGCTTTGGTGTGAAGGGAGCATCAGGGCTGCTGTCGGGAGCAGTTCTGCACTGAACCTTGAGCTCTGCTCGTCCCTGAAGTCCTGCCAGTTTGGGGTGGTTTCTCTTTCTCCTTAGAAAGCCTTGATTTCTTAGAGCAGGACTTGGGGGCTGGTCTGGCTTTTTGCACCTCCAGTGTGATGCAGGAGTGTCCAAGCCGGTAAAGCAGGTTGTCCCCCACAGGTGCTAAGTGACTTTACTTGCTGGGTACTCTGCTTCTCAGAAATCCTTGGGTGTGGGCTAAATTGAGATTTGGGGAGTCATGATATTGTTTCTTTATCTACTGGTACCAAAACTCTGAAAAACATGGATCAAAAAAAAAAATTGACAGCCAAAAAAGCTTTAATTTCCTCTAAGCGAAAACATTTTGGTGGGGTTTGATGGATGGATCCAGAGTGCTCCACTTTGAGTTGATTCCGCAGTGAAATGGGGTTTCTCTATGGTGTTTTGATGTGCAGAGGGAGCTGGGAGTCGTGGTGCTGGTCGGTCACACCTCATGGTATAGCATGTCCCCTTAGATGCCAGGCGGCATGGTTTTGGTGAGCCAGGCCACTTGGTAGAGGAGAGCTCCAGGTTGTATTACGAGACCCGGTTTTGCCCAGATGTCGTTCTCCATGGGTGGGATGAGAAGGCAGACTGGGACGCCCGACACAGCACGATGGGGATGAGACGTCCCTGCAGCAGGACCTCTTCTTGCAAAGAGGCAAAACGCTGCCAGTCAGGTTTGGTTTGTTCAGGTGGAGCGAATGCCTCTGTTCCACGTTTTTCTTCACTGATAACTTGGCCAAAACAGATTTTCCTGGGGAAATTCTTTCCCATGGAAAACTCCCGCCGTGCCCCGGCCGAAGGCAGTGTAGGGGCTTGTTGCCCTGCAGCTCGGCGTCGCCGGCCAGGCTGAAGGAGGCATCTGCAGAGGCTCATGCACTGGAGCCCTATCAAACCTGCACGCCCCCAATGTTTTCCTCAGCCTGAGATTTTCAAAGCATCTCCCCGAAATTCAGCCAGGTGCTTCATGCAGAGGCTGTGCCGCAAGTAACTGCTGTGTGTGCAGCGAGGCAGGAGCCCAGCGGCACTCGCAGGGACCTCTTGGGCATGGGGTATGCCCTGGTGTGGCCCTTCTGCTCTCCATCCCTTGCTCCATGCTGCCAAGATTTGGGGTTTTTTCCCCCAGCCGAGGGTGAGAATAAGGCTCGGAGGCAGCTGCTGCTCCAGGGCATGCTGCAGCAGGAGCCGTGCTGGCTCCCCGGGGACTGAAGTCATATAGGGAGGAGGGACAGCAGGTGCCCACCGTGCTCCCATGCAAGCAGCTGTAACCTCCTGGCTCCCCAAAAAACCCATCAGGCAGATCTCGACCTGAGCCAGTGCCGGATGGGAGGGAGGGGGAAGCCGAGCTCTGCCCCGCGGGCGCAAGAGGGCAGATTCCCATTCTGGGGGAGTGAAGTTGCAAATCCCCCCCCTTCGTTACAACAGCTCCTTCTTGCTCTCAGTAACCTGTTGGTGTCGGGTATTAAATTTCAGCATTAGTTAAATGGTTTGGAAAGTGTCCCACTGTTTCTGTATAAACCCACTGTGTAACATTTGGAAGAGAGACAGAGAAAGCACTCAGAGGTGCTGGGCTGATTTTTACGCCTGCGGGACCCCTGCGTCACGCTCAACCGTCCGGGGCGGGATGGCTTGTGCCCGCTCTGTGGGACCAGGGCTCCCTCCAAAGTCCTCGGTTGTCTCAGTCAATTGGGTTGAGGGAAGTCAAAGGGGCTGGAGGTGATCTGGAGGCTTTGCCAGCTCGGGCTGGTCCTTGGCCAACTCTTGCAGCTTAATAGTGACTTTTCTGCCCCATTTGATCCCATTAAGGACTCAGAGTGGCAAGGGTGGAAAATTTTAGGCCTGGGACAGGCGGTGTCTTTGGGGATGTTGCAGTAGTGGGTTTGGTCACTGCGATGGACATTCCTCCCCCAGAGACCAACGATCCAGCAGGGTCCCTGCTCCGCAGATCCCAGCCTGCTGCATGCATTAAAGGGCAAAAACTCCTTCTCTTTGGAACCATCCCGCAAAATGTTCTCTTCGGTGTTCGGTTTCGGGTGTTTTTAAGCATGCCTGTTGGTCTGAGTCAGGAAACGTCCGTAGCATGAGAAATCAGTGACTGTCCCGTGCCAGCGGCAGAGGACAAGGGCCTGAGCTGCAGAGGAACGTGGAGCAGCTGTGACTCCAAGGTCAGCTAAGGGCTCGATCTGCTCTCCCGGTGTGTGTTTTATGGCCTGCTTTATGTTAGATGGACACTTTGGATTTTAACTAGAATAATTAAATAGAATACTTAAATAATTAGGGTTGTATTCTGTGGCCATGCAAATGTTTCTCAAGAGGAACATCAGGGAAACGGGGGATGTTTTTTTTTTTTGCCTTGGCACAAACAGGAGCAATTAGCCTGTAAGAAATGCCCCGTGTCCATCCTGGGCTGCAGGGGCGATGCACCCTGTCCCGGCCAGCGGTACGCAGCAGGCAGGGGCTTTTCCCCGGCTCAGGGCAGATGCAGATGTTGTTGCTGTGATCAGTGACTGATCACTGCTTCCTCCCAGAGGAACCTTTTCCCTTTCCCTTCCTTACCCCCGCCTGGGCTGAATGGGTTTTCGTCGAAGTATTGTTGGGATGTCGCTCAAGCGGGCACTGGCCCCATCTGAAAGGCTTTTCTTTGTCCGCTGTCCTGCCGGGGCTCCGGCCAGGCTCAGCCACCCAGGGAGGAGCAGGTGCTGGCGGGGAGGCACAGGCAAAAGTGGGGTATTTCAGGAAGATTTACTAATTTGCAACTCCTTTGGCTGGGACAAGGCTTTGCAATTCCATGCAGCTCTCCTTGCACCGACACCGGTGCATCCCACCAGCTCAGGTCAGCAGTGTTTGCTTCCTGGGGCTTGTGCAGCGGTGTGGTACCCGCCAGGCAACACCCATTGGATTTAAGGAGTTTCAGGAGCCGTCGGTCCTCCCGTAGGACACATCAGGAGGATCTCTGTGCCGTGGGACTGCTCAGCCCTGGCGAGGGGGAATATCTGGGGCTGCACGAGCTGCCTGCGAACCAAGAGAACAAAGCTGTGCCATCTGCCACGGCTTCTTTCAAGAGGCTTCTGCGTATCCAGGCTAACAATGCGGCGTTTCTTCAAAGGCTGAAATCTTGCTTGCACGCTCAGAGAAAGCACTTGCAAAGCTGCACATAATGGTGCCATATGGTAGATCTTGCCGACACAATCCTCTCTATTTTCTGCCAGCAACTAGACTTTCCACCAGATGGGTAAATGACTGATGTCCTTTATATCTGCTTAACACTCCTTGTCACTCTGAGGTTTGTAATGAAACGCTCTGTGTGTGGTGGTGTGCATCGGCCCCGTGGGACGTGCGCCGAGCAGGGGGGTGGAGGCACGGGGGGATTGAACGGCTTGGTCCGGAGAAGGCAGCGAGAGCCCCGGCATGACCCAGGACCCTTTGCTAGCTCCCTTCCTGGTGGGGTGGGTTGCAGCGGCGTCTCCGACCCGGCAGTATGAGAGTGATGCTCCGGGAGTTCCTCAGACCACCTGGATGCTTGAAGGAGCTGCTGGGTCTGGCATGGCTTTGCTTGCCCCTGGAGCACGAGGTGCAGCCTCTCCCTAGTCCCACGCCTCACTCCCAGCCTGCATCCCCCTCGGCGGAGGGATGGGCTCAGAGGAGATGCTGCCCCAGCTGCCCCTCAAGGCTTGTCCTCCCAAATACCCGGGCTTTGAGGAAATTCCACTTACTGCTCCCAATGGGGCTTCTTAGATTTTTCACCTCTGACTTGTCATTGGCGATGCAGAAGAAATTGGAGCAGCCTCCGTCTAGCCCCGCATCCCACCTGTGATGTCCAGCAGCCCATTTTTAGCCTATGAAACCAGAGCAGGTGACCTTCCCCAGGTCTCTCCGCCCAGACTTCAGCAGCCGACAAGTTTTTGGAGACCGGGGGAGGTGGCGCCAGGAGGCATGGCAGTGTCCCCAGCCCCCTGGACTCAGGACAGGTGTAGACCCTTGCCCGCTGACATTGCACAGTGTTAGTGACTGCCTTCACTGATCTGCTGAAGGGGAGATATTCACACACGGTCTCCGAAGTGCTGGGCTTTATGCCTTCCCCTCCTGCGATGGGGAAGGCTGCTCCATCC
The DNA here is from genome assembly GCF_964195595.1 of Calonectris borealis. Lineage (NCBI taxonomy): Eukaryota > Metazoa > Chordata > Aves > Procellariiformes > Procellariidae > Calonectris > Calonectris borealis. Next base: position 6,693,191 of record NC_134316.1, on the reverse strand, counting down.
CTCCCTGCTGCTTTATGAAGTAGTGGAAACTCGGGAGCCTGGGGAACAAAAAAAAAGTCTCTGGCAGCTTACAAGATTTATCGCAGCATTTGTTTTTGCTGTACTTGGGGCAACTAATGCATTTCATCAGAGCCGCTCTTTGGATGCTATCTGTTAGGAGATAGCATCCCCCGTCACAGAGATTAATTCTCTGTTGCCTTTGAAATGCTTCATGGTGGGCGATCGGTCTGTGGCTCACGATGTGGGGTGCTCGGGTAAGATGCTCCCTGCGTAACTGTCCCGCAGAACCGTGCCTTCCCGCCCTCTTGGCGGGCCGGGATGATTGCTATTTTATATGCTGCTCGAATGGGGAGTGGAGGACAACCCCAATGTGAGGAGAAGGCGGTGGTGTGGTCAGTATGAGCGCCGGATTGGGAACTCATTGTTAACGATACCCAGTTTTACTTAGGAACTTCAGTAATGTGCCGGTTTCTAATCCAGTAAGGAGAAAGTATGAGGTTTTGGGCCTTGCAAAACAACACAGCTTTTAAGTAACAACTGAGGGATCAGCTGTAAAGCCAAGCTTTGCATTTCATGCTTGCAGGTCAGCTGTTGTTTTTTGTTGCCTGGTCTTTGCAGCATTAAGGACTTCAGGATTTTGGGAACCACTGATCGGTGACCAAAGCCATTTTCCCCTATATCTGCAAAGAAAAGCATGCAGTTGGTACCCAGAAAAAAATATGATTGCAATAGCCCTTGTGTCCTGGGCAAAACACCCCTTTCTGCAGAGTCTATCCAGGGCCAGACACCCAGCATGGGGCTCCTGACCCCATCTCCCAAGACCAAGCTCCCTTGAGCTTATGAATCGCTTTTAAGGAAGAAAACCACGTGATTTGGTAATGTCTGCTTTTAAATTCACTCTGCAGGGTACCGGGTGGACACTTTTACTGAGCTGGCCAGGTTCTGCTCGTTAGATGCGAACAGCTTGGACCTGCCATGCTCTTGTCCCCGCCAGCTGCTCACAGCGCTTGTTTTTGTCATCTCGTGGCGTTACACCCTCACAGATAATCTCTTAGACGTATGTTTTGATAGGTAAGCATCTGATATAGAAGTTGCACACCTACTCGGCGAGAAAATAAGGATTTTCTGCCTACACACGTTCCACGGACCTGAATGAAGTAATCCACCGAGGAACACTATATTTCAGCTGAAGCATTCATGTAATTGCAATATCTGTGACAGCCACGAACTAGCATGGGGGCTTGCCCAAAAACCATGCTGTTCCCGACCCATACTTTTACGACGGAGCCATGTTATAGCACGGTGTGAACCCCAGCTGAAGGCAGAGAGCACGTAAGAAACCCTTTTGTTTCCAGGAGAAGTACAGCTGAAGTGGAAAAATTATATGGTCTACCTGCTAAATGCTTTCCACTTTGCACTTCGTAAAAGAGGAGGCCTCATCCCTGGGAGATGCCTGGGCAGCTCATTTGGTAACGCGTCGGCGACCTTAACTGGGGACTGTCTAGAGCTCAATGATAGTGATGATGAGGTCGAGTGCTTGTGGGTGAGGATGAGGGGGGAAGCCAACAAGGCAGGTATACTGCTGGGAGTCTGTTATAGACCACCCAACCGGAATGAGGAGGCAGATGAAGTATTCTACAAAAGGCCGGCAGAAGTCTCACAATTGTTAGCTCTTGTTCTTGTGGGCGACTTCAACTTTCCGGATGTCTGCTGGAAATACCACACGGCAGAGAGGAAACAGTCGAGGAGGTTCCTGGAGTGTGTGGAAGAGAACTTCCTGATGCAGCTGGTAAGGGAGCCTACAAACAGAGAGGGACTGGTGGGAGATGTGGTGGTCGGAGGCTGGCTTGGGCTTGGCGACCATGAAAAGATAGAATTCTCGATTCTTGGTGAAGTAAGGAGGGGGGCCAGCAAAACCGCTACCATGGACTTCCAGAGGGCAGACTTTGGCCTGCTTAGGACACTGGTCGAGAGAGTCCCTTGGGAGACAGTCCTGAAGGGCAAAGGGGTCCAGGAAGGCTGGACGTTCTTCAAGAAGGAAGTCTTAAAGGCGCAGGAGCGGACTGTCCCCATGTGCCGTAAGAAGAACGGGCGGGGAAGACGACCGGCCTGGCTGAACGGGGAGCTCTGGCTGGGACTCAGGGAAAAAAGGAGAGTTTATCACCTTTGGAAGAAGGGGCAGGCAACTCAAGAAGAGAACAGAGATCTCATTAGGTCATGCAGAGAGGAAATTAGAAAGGCAAAAGCCCAGCTAGAACTCAACCTGGCCACTGTCGTGAAAGACAACAACAAATGTTTTTACAAGTATATTAATGACAAAAAGAGAGCCAAGGAGAATCTCCATCCTTTATTGGATGCGGGGGGAACATTGCCACCAAGGATGAGGATAAGGCTGAGGTACTTAACGCCTTCTTTGCCTCAGTCTTTAATAGTCAGAGCAGTTATCCTCAGGGTACTCAGCCCCCTGAGCTGGAAGACAGGGACGGGGAGCAGGATAAACCCCCCATAATCCAAGAGGAAGCAGTTAGCGACCTGCTACGCCACCTGGACGCTCACAAGTCTATGGGGCCGGATGGGATCCACCCGAGGGTACTGAGGGAGCTGGCGGAGGAGCTTGCCGAGCCGCTCTCCCTCGTTTACCAGCAGTCCTGGTTAACTGGGGAGGTCCCGGATGACTGGAGGCTTGCCAATGTGACTCCCATCTACAAGAAGGGCTGGAAGGAGGATCCGGGGAACTACAGGCCGGTCAGCCTGACCTCGATGCCGGGGAAGATCATGGAGCGGTTCGTCTTGAGGGCGCTCACGAGCCATGTCCGGGACAAGCAGGGGATCAGGCCCAGCCAGCACGGGTTCATGGAAGGCAGGTCCTGCTTGACCTGATCTCCTTCTGTGACCGGGTGACCCTCCTCGTGGATGAGGGAGAGGCTGTGGATGTGGTCTACCTGGACTTCAGTAAAGCCTTTGACACTGTTTCCCTCAACATTTTCCTAGAGAAGCTGGAGGCTCACGGCTCAGACAGGTGCACTCCTTGCTGGGTAAAAAACTGGCTGGACGGCCGAGCCCAGAGAGTTGTGGTGAACGGAGTTAAATCCAGTTGGCGGCCGGTCACGAGCGGTGTTCCCCAGGGCTCAGTACTGGGGCCGGTCCTGTTCAATATCTTTATCAATGATCTGGACGAGGGGATCGAGTGCTCCCTCAGTAACTTTGCAGACGACAGCAAGCTGGGCGGGAGTGTTGATCTGCTGGAGGGTAGGAAGGCTCTGCAGAGGGACCTGGACAGGCTGGATCGATGGGCCGAGGCCAACTGTATGAGGTTCAACAAGGCCAAGTGCTGGGTCCTGCACTTCGGCCACAACAACCCCATGCAACGCTACAGGCTTGGGGAAGAGTGGCTGGAAAGCTGCCCAGAGGAAAAGGACCTGGGGGTGCTTGTTGACAGCCGGCTGAACATGAGCCAGCAGTGTGCCCAGGTGGCCAAGAAGGCCAACGGCATCCTGGCCTGTATCAGAAATAGTGTGGCCAGCAGGAGCAGGGAGGTGATGGTGCCCCTGTACTTGGCACTGGTGAGGCCGCACCTCGAATCCTGCGTTCAGTTTTGGGCCCCTCACCACAAGAAGGACATGGAGGTGCTGGAGCGTGTCCAGAGGAGGGCAACGAAGCTGGTGAAGGGCCTGGAGCACAAGTCTGATGGGGAGCGGCTGAGGGAACTGGGGGTGTTTAGTCTGGAGAAGAGGAGGCTGAGGGGAGACCTCATTGCGCTCTACAACTGCCTGAAAGGAGGTTGTAGTGAGGTGGGTGTTGGTCTCTTCTCCCAAGTAACCAGTGATAGGATGAGAGAAAATGGCCTCAAGTTGCGCCAAGGGAGGTTTAGATTGGACATTAGGAGAAATTTCTTTACTGAAGGAGTGGTCAGGCCTTGGAACAGGCTGCCCAGGGAAGTGGTTGCGTCACCATCCCTGGAAGTATTTAAAAGACGTGTAGATGAGGCGCTTGGGGACGTGGTTTAGTAGGCATGGTGGTGTTGAGTTGATGGTTGGACTTGATGATCTTAGAGGTCTTTTCCAACCTTAATGATTCTATGATTCTATGATTTAGGTTTTTGGCTTGCACCGGCTCCAGGTGTTTCTGTCACAGGTCACCTTGGAGGATACCGGCCTCACTGGATCGGGCATCTGCTCCAGCAGTGGTCTTCTCCTTCCTGATTGCTCGGTGGTTGGGTGGTGTTGCTGGAGTTGCAGGCTGGATTGAGCAGCACTTGGGTTGTGCTTCATCACCAACCTCAGTGGGAAATGTTCCTGCTGGGCATAGCCCATGCCTGCCTTGTATCCGTTGGCAGATGCAAACGAAAGGTGTTCGTACCGCTGCAGTATCTCTCGCCGGCAGAGTCTGGGCATTCCTCGGCGTGTGAGCGTCACCGAGGTCGGCTTTTCTGCCCAGGCTTTCTGCAGCCCCACAGGTAGGATCCTGCCTGAGCACCTGGTGGTCCTAATTCCCATCAACTCCAGTGTTCAAATCAATACTGTTATTTACAGGGATTTACGGGGATTTACCAACACCATCTAACACCTATAAGCCCATCTGATGCCTACTTGCGCCAGGCATCTTGCTGGATGTCAAACCTTGGTCACAAATTGCCTCCTCGCAGGGTGACTCTCTGCTTTGCACCTGATTAAGTTCTTAAAAATGACTTTCAGATGCCAGGTGTGACTAAAGCCAGGGTTGTGGGGAAAAGGGGACCACTTGTCCCACCCAAGCCACGGGTATGCAAGAAGTCCATTTCCATCTTACGTTGCCCATCAGCATCAGGCTGTAGCTGGCTCCTGCTTCCCTCGACTGCATCCTTCGGGTCCTGCGCACAGAGTAGTGAATCTTGGGAAGCTTTTGGATCAAGTTGACGTGGGGCTTTGCAGCCGCTAATTCCCATCCAGCCCCTTTTTGAAGCCCTTCCCAGGGCGTTATGTGGGGAAACCTTGGAACCGTTTAGCTCCAGACCAACCATGCACAGCTTTCCTACATGAGCATCCCTGTCAGGCAGGGGACATCTGAAGCCACACTTGACCTGTTGGCTTGACTTCCAACTTCAGTAGCTCTCAGGGATGCCAGCAGCAGAGGTGCTATCTAAAAACTGATTGAAAAGGGAGCTGCTTCCTTGGGTCCATAAATAGGTGGGAAATCCACATCTGAAACCATGTTCTTATTTGTTTGCCAGCTCTGTGTTTTATTGTGGTAGGAGGTGCACCCACCAAAGGACAGTCATGCCCAGCTGTGGTTGATTGGATTTAATCCATTTTAGCTATCACAGTAGTAAATAATGGGCTGATACATCTCATTTATTTGTTTTCAGGGTTTATGTATAATTGCGTGGAAAAAGTGCGCTGGCGATCCACCTGCAGGACTTCTAGATCTGAGAGTGCTCTTCAGGATAAAATTCCGTAGATCAATAACTCAGGCTGGAAAAGTACCCCATGTTAATTAAAATGGGAGAAAGGTTTTCCAGATGATGTCGGTGAAAAGGTCACAGAAGGCCGAGCTCAATAAATAAAAATAAATGTGTATATGCTGTTATAGATATATATTACAACAAAAAAGATTGAGAAACCGATGTGGATACTTCTCTTTTAAAATACACTAGTATTGGAATATGAACACTTTTAAAACCTTTAGCCTATTATAATTATGAATTAAATTAAATGATATTAAAGCATTACGTGCTGTCTGCCTCAGTTAGGTGTTTGAACTGATGGGAGCATGAACCAGCTGCAGCTAGAGTTCATTGAAAGCTAAATCAGCTATTGGTGGCCATAATCTTTCCTGGAGAAGAAGAAAGGAATACATATTTTATTTACGCCTGTCCGATGCATTTAGGTCAATAACTGAAAACTGCAGGGCAGGATGGATTGGGGTCTTTCCTCTTTCAGTCTGGGACTAAAAATTCAATGTGGGAAGATGTCACCAAGCACTCTGAAGTGCTTACACATTATTCCTTGCTGCTGCTGCTAATTCCTTTGCTATGGGCGATTTCCTTTATTAAAAAAAATCATTACATGATAAAAGCAAAATTAATAAAAATCTTCTATCCGTTATGCTTATTCATTAATAAATGTAAATAGTTGTATTTTGTTCATGTTCTGTAATTCCAGCTGCAGGTTGTCATGGGTAAATTACAGACATGTAATGATAATATTGGCTGGGACCAGTTTGTTTGGGAGGTTGTTTTTATGTTCTCAGGGTCCTATGGCTGAAAAGATGTGTGCTAGGGAGGAGGTATTTTTATTACTAATACTAAAAATAAAAGGCTTCATTCACTACCTTCCTATTTAAAAGAAAAAACTAAGATAAATCTGCATACGTTGAGAATTGTAATCACCTAAATAAATGTTGCAGATAGAGGAGCTCCTCCTGCGGTGCAGGATGCGTGTGAAAGCAGTTGTTGTTAGCAGTGCAACAGCCACTGATTAATAAGTCTGTTTCTTTAGGAAAACAGCTTAAAAAGAAAATAACGAGCTAAGTAAGGTCGATCCTGAGGTGGAGGTCTGTCGCGCGCTGGTGCGGATCGCAGTCGGGGCTGGCAGCCGCGGGCAGGCAGCTGCCCAGCCGGCCGTGCGGGCAGCGCCTTCGCGCAGCGGAAGAAGATTAGGTGAGGTCTGGGGGGAAAAAATGCTGATTGCCATTTCCCTTGACACTGCAGCGTTCTGGGATGAATCAAATTGATGAACTTGGAGAAGAATGCCTGGAAGAGAGCAAAAAGGCGATATGACCTCTGAGAAAGGAAGCTGATGCAGGCTTCAGCAGGCCATTATTTATTTTTTTTTTAATTCCCATGCTGTACCAGTTAATTCCAAATGTTGCCAAAAAGTTCCCGCTCGCTTCTTTCTTTCCAGTTTTTTAATTTTTTTGAGCAATCTTGGATCTCTCATGCTTTATTTGAGGATGCAGGAGATCTTGCCTTTATGTACTGCAGTCTCACTAGTGGCCTTACAGAAGTTTCTAAACTCTGTGCATCCGTCCATCAGCAGTAAATTCACTTGCTCTTTATTGATCCAGTGATGTCTTACTGTATGTGTGTGTGTACATATATAGATATATGCGCACATATGTATGCATATTTAAACCCAGAACAAGCCAGCGAATTTTAATTGATTTTTATTTCAATTATGACAATGGATAACCTCCTTATTTTCCCCTGTCACCTCCATGTATTACGGTTACAATTTATCAGCCAGAAAGGTGCATTAGACTGAGAAGTTTTGCATCTTTTTTCCTGCCCGCTCTGAAGATATTCCGGAGGTGCAGACCCTTGTAAAGGGAATCGCCCCTTGCTTAATCTCTACTCCCTGGCTACTTCTTGCAGAATTTTTCGTGGCTCGGGGGACCTGTGGGCTGTAGGGGAAGAACTAGTGATGGTCATGTTGGGGCATTGCAGCCATGGGTGGGCAGCACGTGGGCTCGTCCAGCTCTGAGAACCTGTCCTGGAGCTTGTTTCTGAGGTCAGAGATTTGCAGCATCCTGCTGGCTTCCTGCCGATGCCCCCATCAAAGCCCAAGACTCTCAGCCCCTGGAAGATGCTCATTAAAACGTCCACCCATGGGTGAAGCAGCAGGGACAGGAGCTTGCACTGAAGGACCACGCCATTGTGACATGAGCATCCCTGCAATAGCCTGGGACTGGACTTGATGCTTTCTCTGCTGGGAGCATCAAACATTTCTTCCAGTGGCACTGCCTCGCTTTTCTGCTTGATCTGGCTTTGCCTTCAGAAGGTGGTTGGAGATGACCTTGACTGCAAACCAGAGAGGTGGTAAAGTCTCCCTCCTTGGAGATATTCAAAAGCTGTCTGAACATTGTCCTGGGCAATGGCTCTAGGTGGTCCTGCTTCATCAGGGGGTTGGACCAGAGGACCTCCGGTGGCCTGGGCTCCTCAAACCACCTGATGGCCAGCCCGGGGAGGTAGGGACCGTGGGAACATCTGCCCCCTGAGCACCTCCAAGGCAAAGGTGTAGGGAGGAATGAAAACTTGTTTGGCCCATGGGATCCTGCTCACAGTGTGCTGAGCTGAGCCACGTGTTTCTAAGGTAGCTTTAGGAGAATGGTGTGGGATCACCTTCACTGGAGCTCGTGCTGTGCTCGGAGAGAGGAGGAGGTTTGCTTGGCTTGAACGGAGAGCCATCAGCAAAGCAAGCCGCACAGAAGTATTTCACCTCCTAGAAATAGCAGATACATGCTAAGAATCAAATCTCCCCTATGATTTTTTTTTTAAATCATATTCAAATGAAGATTTAATGCTGAAACATGTTTCCTGATCTAAAGGTGAATAGTTTAACTGTACAGGATAAATATTTAAGAGGAGTATATATCTTTCCAGTAAAAACACTCTGGGCAGAGACTTCCTTTTGGTAGCAAAGTGAGGCTGTTATTTTACGTGCCTTTGACCCGATTCCAAAAAAATATTTAAAATAGCGAAGTTGGCAGATCCTGCCGTGGGAGGCAGCCAGGTGGAAGGGGCAGAGCTGTGCAAGGTGAGGCTGAAGTGGGGGGTGAGGGACACTGACTCACTGGTTATCTTCTCACTCTTCAACAGCTGCCAACATCGCACGCTGTAGCGGGAGTGCATGGCTTGCAAATGGCCTATAAAATTAATTGCCAGTTAGAATCACCTAATTATCGAGCTCGTGATGATTAATTGAAGGCGCATATGGGTTTGAGGTTGTGCACGGCTCCTCTGCTGCATGACGAGTCTGCTGTGCAATTGCAAAAGGCTCTGCCAGAGCTGTGTTTGTACGGTGGTCTGTGAGCCTCTGGGAAATGGCTGATGTTCCCCTCGTGATCTTTTGGAGTTTGAAGGGCAATTTCTGAGCAGCCTGCTTGGGGCCAAGGAGAACTGAGATACCCATCAATAAGCATAAACGAAGGGCTGGAGGTGGGTGCAGAAATCCCCATGCACCAGCGAAGGTTAAAGGGCTTTTCACGGTTAAGTCGCTGTTACAGCTGGGAATAACAGTCGTTAGTCGCTGTTTGATTATGAGGATTTTTGTATTCACTGGGTGCCATGTAGTATTTATTTAAACACTTCTCCCAGGCATCCTGCAGGATACCATTAGTTAGGTGTTGCTGAGTGAGGCAGGGCTGCAGTGACTGAACATGTTAGAGCCGGGGCACAATGGAACGTGCTGTGTGGGGCTCAGAAGTGTTTCTGCACCTTTTTTGGATGTGTTTGCACGTTGTTATGTACCAGCACCTAATATGTTCTTCTGCTTCATTCCTTCTTGCTCCCATTTAGGCTTCAGCTCAGTGTAGGTGTTTTTTTTTGGTTTCTTTGCGTTTGCACAAGTTGTATTTTTAGGGTATGGATATTTTGAAAGTTTCAATAAATATTTTTCTAAGCACCGAAGTCCAGATATGCGTGGCTGGTGCTTTCATGCCTGAATCCCGGATTCCCGTGGCAGGGACGCGGGGTCGCAGTGGAAGCATTTTCCTGCAATCACTCAAACCCTCACTGCAGAGGTAAATAATTATCAGGAGACCCTCATCCTCTCCCACACTCCCAGATGTGCTTTTCCAACGAGCTGAATTTCAGCCGAGTCCCTGTGTCAGGCGTCATCCTGTTGGCCACCTTTAGACCTGCAGAATTGGGACTGAAGCAGAGTTTGGGTGTCTGACGGCTCGTAGCCTGAGGAGACACAAAGGGAGAAGGACATCAAGTGCAATTCACAATGCACAAGTCACGGAAGGCTGACAAGACTTGCCCGAGGCTGGGAAGGAGATCGGTTGCTGGATATGAATCCCTGACCTCCACAATTGTAGGGGTATGGGGAGGTTTGAAAGCAGCGCTCGTTGGAGGAGTCCCTAAGCCAGGTTCTCCTCCCTGGGCACAGGGGGAGGAGAGGTGTCTCAGATTGGGCTCAGGCTTTCTCAGTCCTCACTTTTTTCCAAGCCTCTGTCACGGCAGGATGTTTAGTTCTGTTGTGAGGGTGTCTTGCAAGTCTGCTTCCAGAGCTCCACCAACGTCAGCTGTATGCAGCACGGTGGTTTGAAGTGTCAGTCGAACTGGGGGGGGAAAGTCAAGGAAGAGGCAAAGCTCCTCCATGCGTACGTAACGGAAAAAGCTCCATGACACCTTTCCTTTCGAGTAGTAATTTCATCAGGAAGTGAAATTAATACCTGAAGTGGATGTATAAGCCTCTCCGAGATGTTCAGAACCGCCCACAGCCCTCCGTCGCTGCGTGTTGCGCTGGAGGGCCCTTGGGTTTGGGTTACAAGATAGCTGAAGGCTCCCTTCCTTGGCTACTGGGTGCAATAGGAGCTTTACTTAGATCAGCTGAATTTCTTCGTGGCCTGTGGGCCTGCTGATGCAGGGACCTGTCTTTCCCCATAGGCATCTTGTTCAGCCTTCACCAAGTGGGGCTTTTACCTTTGATTGGGGTACCAGGGGCTACCAGCTTTAGTTGATACGTGTTATTATTCAGGCAGGGAAACTTTAATGGGTTTCCATGTGGTTTCTTTTTTTTTTTTTTTACCTTTTTTAGTTGCTGGAATTAAGTGTGTAATTTTTAATGGGGATCCTCTTAATTAAATCCACTGGCTGGGTAGGAGGAGTTGGCTGGAGGCCACGGCAGGGCTTTCCTGTGACCTTCTACAGCACCTCCAGCACTCCCACTGCTGTGCCAACACCCCTCCAGCACAAGGGTTGTCATCAGTGGCGGTGATTTTAAGACACATCCATGGCTGTAAGATCAATGTTGGCTTTAGCAATGAGCCTCCCAGCCCTGCCTGAATGTTTTATTTACTTAGTTCTCTGATAAAAGCTTTGACCTACATCTAGCACCAGGAAGCGACGAGGCTTTGATAATACTCAAGCATCCCAGCGGAGGGCACGCTGCTATCCGAGCCTCCAAGTCGAAAATGGATGTGTCCTTTAAAATAAAATCAGAAAAAACAATAAAGGTTTCAGTCAATAAACAGCTTTATCTCTGCCAGGCAATACGTAGTCCAGTTTTGATGGAGAGGATGTACCTCTTTATGAACTGTAGCTATTAGGAAAAGCACTTTCTATTTTTAGTTATAGGAAAACAAACCGAAAGCCAAAAAAACCCCCAGTTTTCGATGATATGAGGGTGTTGGCGATGGAAATGGGCTGGACCACTCGGGGTACTCAGTGGTGAAGCGGTTATCTGGAGTGGTAAAATAGAAAGGTCCTGTTTGATTTTTTCTTCGCTGTACGTATCTTAGATGTGTTCTATGATCCGGAGCTCTCAATCCTCTGTGCGAGGCTATCTTCCAGGCAGCTGTACCGGCTTCATGGGTGTCCTTTCTAAAATGCTTGCTGCCTTTAAAAGCAAGGCAGGCAATGTCTGGGAGGAACGAGGCGGAGAGGTTTGCAGCCGTGTCCTTCTAGCAGCCAGCTGTAGCCCAGGAGTCAGGGGGAGGTCAGCAACAGCAGGATGAGAATTAACATCATTGCCCTGACAAATCGATAGTCACGGGGCGACGCTGCGGGACCACCGCTGCTCTGTGGTGTGGCCCCACGTTGATTTACACCACTTATCTGGGGGGTTGTGTCTGTGCCATCACCCGTTTGTGTACTCATGTTTTGTGTTTTGTGGTTTTTTTTTCCCCTTTCCAGGATGAACTTGACCTCACGGACAAGCACAGAGAGGCCATGTTCGCGCTGCCGGCGGAGAAGAAGTGGCAGATCTACTGCAGCAAGAAGAAAGTAAGAGACCCGTCCGCGCTGTGGTCGGGGGCTGAGCCCCTCCCCTCCCATGCAGGGTGGGGAGGAGATGTGGGGGGGGACACAGCTCTCTTGGGATGGCCAGTGGTATTTGGGCTGTCGCAGAAACCTGTCTGTTCCCCAGGGTGGCCCTGGGGAAGCAAGGTCTTCAGTCTCCAAAATGCAGAGCCCTTCGTCCCGAGCCCATTCAGGCTGGAGGAGGTGTCCCTGCACGGGTGTCCCCCACCCCATGCTTGTCCCTGCCAGCACAAGCAGGGCCACGTGGAGCTCCGTGGCCACTGAGGTTGGCATTGCGGTGGCAAGGGGCTGCTCCGGTCACCATCTCTTGTGGCCCTGCTCTTCTCTGCTGGTGTCTGGGGGCCCGATTACAGCCGGCCTGAAAGCCTCCCCCTCCCCTGGGTTTCCAGTTTGCTGCCATGAAGCAGGCTTGGGCGTCCTCCCACCGGCTCTTCCCAAATGGAGAGTGCCACTGGGGAAGCCGTGCCCCCGCAGCACAGCCTGCAAGAGATTTGGCCCAGCAGTGTGGGAGCTTGCTTTTAGGGTGAAGCTGTGTCACCCCTGGGGCGACGAAGGGCTTTAGGCTCATGGGTGTAACTCAGGTACCGCTGATAAGAGACGAGGGTTGATGCGAGTCTCTGATCTGTCTGCTGAGCTCCTGGCGTGACGTGTCCGCTCTGTGATGCTGTCCTCGCGGCCGCGTTTCTTAAACTGAAAACATGCACAGATATCTTCCCAATGCTGAGATATACTGATGTCTGAGCTTGGTTGTATCACCCTTTAGACAGAGGTCAAGAATTGAGGTTCGTTTGTATTTCTGCCGGTAAATTAATGCCCGGTTGGCCAAAGCCTGTGGTGCCTGTGGGCATGCAGTGATGCTGGTGCCAGCTCTCACGGTCCGTCCGGGATGGAGCAGGCTGCCTCGCCACCTTCTCCCTTGGTTTGTTTGCTTTTGCTCCTGGGGGTGGGCAGCCCAAGTGGCGCGGGGTACCGCAGGCTGGCCACCTGGGGGTCGCCAAAATCACTCTTTTTTTCCCCAGTAAACTGAACATTTTTGCCCCTGTATGTTGACAGAGGAGTTACCCCCAGGTATCTGTGCTGGGACTCATTTTCCCTCCCAGCCTTGGCCAAAGCAGAGATCTTGCAGGACATAACACCATGGGAAGAAATGGGGCAAAAATCCTCAATCTCGCAAGCAGATGGAAAGACACCGAGGCGTGCGAGGGAAATGCCCCCAGCTGGGGGCATGGACCTGTTGGAGTGGGTCCAGAGGAGGCCACAAAAATGATCAGGGGGAACACCTCTCCTGTGAGGACAGGCTGAGAGAGCTGGGGTTGTTCAGCCTGGAGAAGAGAAGGCTTCAGGGAGACCGTATTGCGGCCTTTTGGTACTTAAAGGGGGCTTATAAGAAAGATGGGGACAGACTTTTTAGCAGGGCCTGTAGTGACAGGACAAGGGGGAATGGTTTTAAACTAAAAGAGGGCAGATTCAGACTAGATATAAGGAAGAAATGTTTTACAATGAGGGTGGTGAATCCCTGGCACAGGTTGCCCAGAGAGGTGGTAGATGCCCCATCCCTGGAAACATTCCAGGTCAGGTTGGACGGGGCTCTGAGCAACCTGATCTGGTTGAAGATGTCCCTGCTCACGGCAGGGGGGTTGGACTAGATGACCTTTGAAGATCCCTTCATTCTATGATTCTATGATTCTGTAATTCAGTTCCCAAATTCGCCACTGCGTTCCCTAACCTGGCTACAGGAGTTGGCTCGGCAGTGCTGGCGGTCGCCTGGCCCCGCTCGATGGGCACTCACTTGCCACTAATGCCTCTTTTCTCCTGCTGTAGCAATGGCACCAGATTTTCCAGCCGCGTTTTAGGCCAAGAGCAGGCTTACCTTGCTCATGTAGGATTAAGTTTTAAGCCTCTCATAAATACCCCTGAAATCCCTGTATTATTGTTAGACAGAGGCCTGCCATGCCCGAGATTTAAATCGGAGGGGAGAAGAGATGTTAACAAATTACAGGCACTGGTCTGAATCAACAAAAAACGGGCGGGAGATGCTCGCTCGTCACTGCCTGTTGGATAAGCGGAGCCGTGCTTTGGTGTGTCTGGATAAGAGGAGACAATGGAAACTTAAATCAAGCAAAGCTGTGAAATTATTATTGTGAGTGGAGATTAAATGCTATCTAATCTCCCGGGGAAGCGTTTAGATGAGGCTGATGGTGCCTCTTTCCTATTCCAGCACCAACTTGCGCGCACGTTTTTTTTAAAACCGTGCTGAGAAACTCCCTGCTCCCGGGGGGTGTTGAAGGAAGGAGCCACAGAAGTGCCCTGTGGCATCCTCAGAGGTCCTCGGAGCAGGCGCCAATCCGAGGCTGGATCCTGGCTGCCACTCTGCTCCGGTCCTCGTTCCTCTGGCCGCTCTCAGCCGCTCCTTCCCTACTCGTGATGTCATCTCGGCGAGCTGCAGAGCGTACGTGCCACTGCTTGCTCTGAAGGAGACGTGCTGGTGGAGAAGAATGCTTTTCTCCTGCTTTTTAATTAAAAATGAGCAAGACCATATCAACAGAGGCTTCAGCAGTGGAGGAAACCAGGAATGACATGGGCTGGAGAACATGGCTCTATGCACAGCAGGCTCTAGGCAGTGCTGCTTCTATATGACGAGGACCGGTAGGCAGCAGAAACATTGGTGGTTATCCCAGCAACTTGTGGTAAATCTTACTTGTGTACCTATGTTTTTATCAGGACAAATCACCTACTGGGTAGCCTGGCATCGAGGAGAGGGACTGGGCTTCTCCAGCTGAGAGCAATGGCTGGGTTTTGGCTGGGGCAGTGGAGCTGGAGACAGGGCAGGGGTCCTATCTCCCTGCGTCGGCTGCAGGCTGAGCAGCGGTGATTTGGGAATTCCAGGATGGGCCCAAACCCTTTGGCCTGCCTGTCTTTAATAGCAAGTCGTCACTTGAGATGCTGGTAACACCCAGTTTCTCCTGGTGGCTCCCAGGGGGCTGGCAAAGGTGGACATCAGTCACAGGCAGCTGCCTGACTTACCAAGGATCCAAAATTGTCCCCTGAGCAGTTTTTGCTCTTTCCTCTGCTGCCAATTTTGGCTCCTGTTGGAAACAAGCTGCTGAGATTCGGACGACTTTGAGTCTGAAAGTCCAGTTTGAGACGGGTTGCAACAAGCTCCCCCTCAGAAGAGCAGCACGAGGCAGGACAGAAACGCTCCCAGCCTTCTCCCGGGGCGTTTCCTTGAAAATCAGCTTTGCCAGGCTCCAAAATATCTCACGCTGTGGCCGTAGCCCAGGCAGCCAGGGCATTCTCCTGCCTTCATTGATGGCAAAGGTGTGTGCAGCACGGAAAGGATCTAAATATCTGTCCTTTCAGCACGTTCCCTGCTGCCGTGTGCCGTCTCTGGGAGTTCCGCTTTGCCGTCGGCATCGCCAGTCATACTCAGCTCTGCAGAGCATATCCTAGTTGTTGTACGTTTTATATATTGCCACGATAGGTAAGATTTGGTAAAAGGTGACCAAAATGAGACATTGTTGTGCTGGGTTGTCCTGGCAAGGGACTTGGCAGCACCTGGCCTCGGCAGTGCTTGTCGAGAGGAAATAAGGGAAAACCATCATACTTCCTTCCCTGGAATATATCCCCCTGCCCTGCAGCTCCATATCCACGTTTCTCTGCCCCACAAGCAGCTGTTTTTATCCCAGCCCACAGAACCGACTTGGCAGGGCAGAGTTTTTGTCCTCCCTGATTCTCTATCCTTGCAGACGCCGAGTCTGATCCTAGCGCTGACCCTGCTCGGAGCAGGGGGATGAACTCCCCGTGGTTCCACCCCACCTGCGTCACCCTGTGATGCTCTGGGTGGAGGCAGAGGGATAAAAAGCATCTCGTGATGGGGGCTGGTGAGTCTGTCGGCAGCGACCTGAATGGGAACTGAAGTCTGCATTAAATCCAGCAGCTGTGCAGCGCTTGGGTCAGGAGACAGATTTAAAGATTATTGGAGAAACCTTCTTTGAAGTCGTCAGCCCCCTCTACGGCTGTAATAAAGCAGGGAAATGCGAAGGTGGAGATGCATTAACAGCGGGATGAAATCTGCTTTTAGAAGTGGTATTTCTGGACGATGACTCGTTTCATACCTCATCCAGAAATATTTTACACCCTGCTGGCCCCGCTCTCCAGGAGAGGATATTGTTCGGAAGCGCAGGGAGGAAGCAGGAGGGTTTCCAGCTTTACTGTTTCTTTGGCTGCGGGTTTGCTTCAGTGACTCAGGATGGCCTTTCTCAGGAGGCCACGCTCCAAAGAGAGTTAATAATTAACACTTTGCGCTTATTCTGCAGCACCTCTTAATTACAGGAGGTTTGACTGCTGCCAGCCGGTGTACGTAATGTCAAGCTATTAAAGGAGCTCGCCAGGGAATTTTTATGAGCCTCAAAATATGGGTGGATAAGAGGTGTTCAGGCAGAAGCTCAGCATGAATAACCAGGTGGAAGGGATTGGTAGTGAAAACCAGCTCGGGCAAATGCAGGGTCTGACTCTGCCTCCCTCCCTTTCCATTCGGCTGAGCTCTCTGAGCATATGTAAAGCCGGGGTAGGGGAAAAATGACCTGCAGGGATGCCAAGCAATGCAGCAGTCTTTAAGCTCATGTGGAAAATCCGTTGGCATCGCTAATGCTGGGTGCCTAGCTCTCAGCGGTGTTAAGTTGTCCCCGGCAAGCAAAGCTTACATCTAAAATTTCCTCAGACATTAGATATAAAACCAGGATCCCTTCGCATTAGGAGGAGGCAGCAATGGTGTGTTTGCAGGGGAGAATGGGAAAAAATGTGATAAATAAGGAAATGAGTGATGGCTCTCCAGTAATACTATTTTTCCCAGCCAGACGGCCTCTTTCCTCTCTAACTGCGCCTTCCACCCGCTCCCTCCAGAGAGCTTTGCTTTCCAGCTCGTTCTTCCATTTGTAGCTCAGTCCTGCGGCTTGTTTGTGGGACTTGTGTTTCCATCGATTTCCTTCATTTAAAAAACATCATTTATCATCAAAAAACATCAAGCAAAAAGCTGCAGTAGCAGAACTAAGAGCAAAAGCTGACAAAGATGGCATGCAAGGGAAGGAGGAAAAAATAGCTCGGTGTTTTGCCGTGCTCCTGGGTCACCCGGGATGGATGAGAAACGTTTCAGGGCCCCTGAGCATCCAGAGATACCCGCGGTTATTGCAGCAGCAGGTTGAAATATCATCTTGGGTGTCATTTTCTCGGGCTGACCGAGAGAAATGGGCTGTTTGCGTGGCTGGGGGTATTTTTCAATAGGAAATGTTTATAGTTTTTATCTTTAAAGGTAATTCCCTTTTTAGTTCCAATCACAACACACTTTTGTTTAAGCGAGGTTTTTCTCCCTCTCCAGCCAAAAAATGCATCTGTTAGCAATCTTTTTGGATTTTAAAGCGAAGCTTTTCAAACAATGGACCAGCTGACTATGAAAGGCATCTGGTCATGCTATATTTGCTTATGGGGAGCATAATTTTTAAACCCTGGGAAAAGTGTGTGAGGGCATGTGTGTATTTGTAGAGGAGAGGGTATAGGAAGTGATAGCATTCGGAAAACCAGAGCGGTCTGGAATGGGACCTTTCGGACCTTGAGATCCCAACTCAGGGAGACTCCGATGAAATTACAGCCCTTTGCGGCATCACTCTGCGAGCCTTTGGGAGGGCACAGGGAAACAGCTTTAGTTGCATCATTTAGTTTTTGTTGCAGGGGTTCCAGGGGGAGCGGTGCGGCTGGAGGGACAAGGAAGATCTGGAGGGCTATTAGTGGCAAAGGCTCGGCCATGTCGGCAGAGCTGGGCTGGATTTAAACTTCCCATGCAGGCTGCAGACCCGTCGGCTTTAAAACCCATCCATGCCACTGTCTGCTGCTTTATTGACCTTGCAAACAGGATCCAGGTGGACCATCCACGGCAGGCGGGGATGGGGGGGTTTGCCAAAACGCGGTGGGCTGCCAGCTGCCAGCAGCTTTCCCTTGCTCTGCCGTTACGGAGCAGCAAGGAGGGGTGGGGAACACTGTGCAAAATAAAAATGCAATCAGGAGGATACGTAAAAACAAAGGGGGTTGCTTCTGTTTTTGCAGCAGGTGCCGACTGAAGAGGATTTTTTTTTTAACCCCTTGCTGTGACTTTCCTGGTGTGAAGTTCTCCTGGGGCAGACCAGCCTTGCAGGTGGTGCCAAGAGGGAGGCGAACCATCAAAGTCACGAGCGTTGTCACTAAAGGGCTCTCCGGGGTTTGCTTGGAGCTGGCTGCTGTGAGCCAGCCCTTTCCTTCTGACTTGGTTTCACCTTGAAGGATCTAACTTGGTGTGTTGGACGGTTGGGGAACCCGGCCAGCCGCCCTCTGGGGCTCAGTTATCGCAGAGCAGCTCCAGATCCATCACCACCACCACAGGCTGCAGGAGGAGACAGAGAAGGAGGGAAGAAGGCTCCTGGATCAGACAGAGACATCACCCACAGACTGGGCACCTGAAAGGCACTGCCAGAAGCTTGATTTTGAAGCAAAGCAGCTGTAACGAAGCAGAGAGGAACTTCACAGGCATCTTTCTCCCCGCTGCCACAGGGACACGCTGCGAGCAGGAGGGTGCATTGCACCCGGCGGCTGCATTCCTGCAGGTCAGAGGGGCAGGAGCTCATGGACATGCACCTTCCAGGTGTGAATAACAGTGCCCAAACATGGCCGAGACCAGCCTGCGAACTGCTTCCATGCCACCACTGGCTGAGCCACCACCTCCTCTGTGCTGCTGCCCAGTGTCCCGAGGAGGGTCACTGGGAAGAGCAAGGGCACTTCTGGCTGTGGGAGCTGCCGACACTCCGAGGGGGAGGCACCTGGGCTGTGGAAGTGTCAGGCCTGTCACCAAGACGTGGCAGGGCTGGGGAGCATGAAATCTCGCCGGGAGAAGCAAAGAGCTGGCAGTTGAGCTGGCAGATCAGTGACCTTCACTTGGAAAACCTCCTGCTAATGAGGCATCTTGCCTGGGTGCTTCTTTCCCCGCGGCACCCAGCGCCGACGGAGGGGATGGAGCTTGTTCATCGGGTTCACACCATGACACCCCCCCACCACTGCCACCGCGGTGTGAAACAGCCAAGCGGCAGCATCCGTCAGCCCCACGCACAGAGCCCGGGGGCAAAGGGGCGGCGGAGACGAGGAGAGGGCACAGCGACGCCAGGGCCGCAGCTGATGTGATTTGTATTTTTGGCAGGTCCCTGGAAGGAAGAAGTGGGTGTTGGGGGGAGCGGCTGGGAACAAAGAAGGGGGACAGGGCAAAGATTGCCCTTGGCTGCACGACTTTGGCAGTTCCTAATTTTTGCAGCAGAGCACGTGTGTGGTGGCACGTCGGGGTGGCTTCCCCGAGGACAGCGAGGGCTGTTGATGCAAATGTTACAGATGAGAAGGGATACCCGTCCCTGCACTGTGCAATTACAGCCATCAGCCTGCCTCTAAAAGAGCAGCACATAGCAAGCCGCAGCATGGCACTGGGCTGTCAGCGGGGTTCGGATCAGCCCTCGCTTCTATGCTTCTTGAGAGCAAACACAGGAAAGACCTAAACGCAACCCAGAGAAGAAGAAATTGGGAGATGTTCATCTCCCCAGTGCCAGTGCGACGGAGCATCCTGGAGCTGGCGTTAGTGGTACTCAGCTCTGCGTCTGGCATCCCTCACCAAAGGCAGGCTGCAAAACCCACCCTGGGTGCTGGGAAACCATCTTACGAATTCACCCTTTCAAACGGTGATGCCCGAAGAGGTTCCTCCCTCCTCCTGGCTCTGAGCAAAGCCTTGTGAGTCACTTCCCTCCAGGCTAGTCGCTTTGTCGGGAGATTTCTTTACCGCCACCGAATGCACTAAAGGACACTTATCAGTGTGCTGTAGACCATTAGCCGCAGTAATTACCACTGAGCAATGTCCTGCAGCGAGCGGGGGGAAGCCCGTGCCCTGATCTTTGCCTGCTTTATTGTGCAGTCCCCCCTCTGCCTGGGAAGCTGCTTTCTGAGGAGCCTGCCCGGCTGCTCATCTGAATTAATGAGGTTCTGCTGCACTTAATTGAGAGCACTCTCTAAATTGGGGGGTTCAGGGAGGAAATGCAAGAGCCCGAGGGAGCCGAGCAAAGGGAAATATTTATAATGCGGCACATTAATTATGAATGAGCAGTTTAGCCAATTTTGTTGTTCAGCCTCCCCTTCACCCCCTGGAGACCTTTATTTTTTTGCTCCACCACTTCCTTTCAGCCTTAAACGAGCAGCAGGTCCGGATCCCTGCCTGCCTCGCAGGTGTTTGCACCACACGGAAAGGCCCTGGGATATGGGATGAGCCGGCCCTGCTGCCTTCCCACCCGATTCCTCAGCACGGGTCTCGCTCCCTGCCCAAATCTCCCAGCTGGGTACAGCCCATCATCTCTTGGTGCTGTGCAGTGGTGGGGACCTCACCACCCTTCCCAGCTGGTGTCACTGCTGGGAGCACTGGTGGGAGCGGGATGCTCCTTATAAGAGGTGCTGATGGTACCCCGGGGTGATGGGGAGGACCTCCACTGGCATCTCCAGGAGGTGATAGGAGCTGGTCCCTTTTTGGACCACATTCAAGGAGCATGTGGGTGCCATGGCTCCACCCTCCCCCAGGGCACCGTTTGCATGCCAGCCTCTAAAACGGGGCAGGAAAGCTGGGAAAATCATAATCTTTGCCTGCAGGCATTGCAGGGTTTATGCAGAGCCTTCCCGTGGCAGAGCGTAAGGTGGCTCGGAGGGGTGGGTTGGCAGATGTGCATGGGGCTCGTGGCTCCCCAGCATCCCTCCCTTCTTCTTCAGTGCCTCCGCCACGTGTACGTGCTCTCTCCTGTTTCTGGTGCATATAGACAGCGTGCTGTGTATGGCTGTGCGTACCACGGAGGGGTGTGCTTTTGCACACAGGAGCAGATGGGAGTGTCCTTTAGGAAGGCATGCGATGGGAGCTGAGAAACTGGAAAGACCTGGCTGCCTGTGTCAGACGGGATTGTCACCGAGCAGGAAGGTGGCCTGAGCCTCATCCCGCCTGCTTGGCACCACCGAGGGACCAT
This sequence comes from Calonectris borealis, assembly GCF_964195595.1. NCBI lineage: Eukaryota > Metazoa > Chordata > Aves > Procellariiformes > Procellariidae > Calonectris > Calonectris borealis. The sequence goes on along the minus strand of NC_134316.1, from coordinate 6,672,389 downwards.
GGGGTCATCCAGCAGGACAAGTGGGTGGCACCAAATAGAGCTAACACCAAGAAACTGCCCTTTGGTTGCAGGAAAATAATGCAAGTGATGCTCTGCAGATTGAACCTGACCTCACCACCCCGCGTCTCCATGGTGGTTGGCCATGGGCAGTTCCCCCGTATCCTGCTGCCACCTCACTCCCGGGGGCTGGTGGTCCCACCTGGGTTAAACTGGTGGCTCTAACCCACAGGTTGCAGAAATGAGGTGTGTTTCCCTAGGGTGACTTTGCAAAATATGACGGTTTACTTTTCCCACCCTGCTCAGGAGAAGCAGAAGACCTTCCTTCAGCTCTGCAAGAGGTGGTGGTATAATTTGTGCCTTTCCATTCAACTCATAAATATAAATTACACCTCTGTTCCTTAAGCCCCCTGTCACTTCCTCTGTGCTCCTGAGCATCTTTCCAATAGTCTGGATGTCTTTCAGCCAGCCGTGTGTGAGTGGACACGGCTGCTGGGATTTCTGCGGGCATGGATCTGCACAATCCGGTGGTGGGAAGCTCTGACCGGCCAGACAACTGCAAATGGGTGTCCTCTTCCCAGCCATTTGGGAAGGCATTGGGTTCCCCCACCGCAGCGGAAACCTCCCCCTGGCCATGGCCTCGGGTGGCCAGAGTCAACGCTGGCAGGTGACAGTCCCTGCATGTGGTCCCAGATGTGGCCAGAAATGTGGCCAGGATGGTCCCCAGGTTATTTGAAGAGGATTGCTTCACCGAGTCCATTTGCCAGTGGATGGCGAGAGGTCTCTGCCCCTCCGTCCTCTTGCCTTTGCTGGAGGCGAGTTTTCGGGAGAGGGGAAAGCAGAGAGAAGCCAGTGCATCCCGTTTTTCCTGGCTGTGAAAAGACCAAAGGCATCCCTGTCTCTCCCCATCAGGCTGGGTGTTGCATGCTCAGACAGCAGATGAGCATTTCTCTTTTTTTAAGCACTATGTGGACAGGATGGGGACGGTTTTATTTGTTATTGGCAAAAACTAATTGTCAGAGTATGACTATGAATGGTCCTCCGTCCATGCAGAGGCAGGCGGTGGGACCTCCTTCAGCTTTATTAGGTTTGGCACTAGCATGGGTAGGACAGATTTTTTTGTTGTTTTTCTAACATCTCAGAAAAATTCTCATGCTTTGCTGATTCCCACTTCCTTAAAAAAAAAGAGATGTGGAGGGCAGATGAATCAAGTGTTTCATTCAAAACCTCGGTTCTTGGCAGGAGAGGGAGGGGAGAACAACCCAAAGTATTAAAGCAGAGGGCAGGGAGGGCTGAATGCAGTCTTCTTGCTCAGGAAAGTTATTTTATTTGCTTTAAACTTGACCAGATCTATAGAAGATTTAAAAAAAAGTGAGGCTTATGGATGCGCCTCTGTCAGCAGGCAGCCTGCCTGAGGGCATGGGCAACCAGCACGGAGAGCTGCTCGGGGCGATCTGGTTACTGCCAGGCTGGATCACGGCTGCTTGGAGAGGGCTGGAGGTGGCCCTCAGCATGTCACAGGAGATGCCCAAGGGTTTCCCAGGTCCCTTGTTGCTCCCAAACTTCTTTTGTCCCCACCCCAGAGCCAGGCATAGTGAAGGGTCAGGTCTGCGGGGTGGGCTGCCATGGGGGAACTGAGTCCCATCCAAATTACTTATCCATGTGTTCTCATCTTGGCAAGCTGCAGTTTGGGAAGTTTGGATGCACGAACATTTCGTGCCTCTTGAACCGCAGTAAATATTTGGGACTCTGCTCCTTGGGCTTGCTGAAATCAGCCGGAGGATCGGTAGCTGTCTGCATGCACGGACGTGGGAGCAGAGGAGTAGGTCATCCAGCTCCCACCGTCGCAGGCGATTGCGATGTAGGATGACCTTTGCAAACATCTCTTAAAGTTAGGGAGGGGGCAAAGCCATGCAGCAAGTCAGGCTGTGAACTGAAGATGGTTAGTGAGGGAAGACGCCTGGGATTTGTGTAGTATCGGTTTACTCTACAGCCTAGACCCACGTGGCATTTCTGCTGTGAATCCTTTTTCTTCTTTTGATATAAGTTGTTAGGAAAATACAGTGGGGAAAAGGGTTGATTTTGAAGTGTTCCCTCAAAATCTGCCTACTTGGTCCAAGCAGTCCCTGGGGACATGCAGCATTATTTATCTGAGCTGGGCTCAGAGATCCTTCAGTCATGTCCTACAAGAACATGAAAACCCCTTGTGAGTCCCACCAGATGCAGGGCATTGTAGACCAGGCTGACCAAATGAGACTCTGCATCATTCAGTGTCATAGATCATGGGGCCAAGGGTGACATCCTTTAACAGGGGACGTTACCAGGTGCATGTTCCCTTCTAACAACTAATGAAGCCCCCAGAGGAGTTGTCTGTTGTGCCTGGAGTCTCTCTTAGGATGTTGGTAAGTCATGGTCCTGCTCCAAGAGTGGAGCCTAGTTCGTGTCATATTTATTCACTCTTCATTACTTGTAAGAAACACTTTTTTTCCCCTCAAAGCACATTCATCAAGGCTGTGCAGCCAAGACTTCAAGGGCACTGTAGAGTCGGTATAAGAGAAATCTGGAGGTAAAATTTCAATGTGGTTTCTCCAAAGCTGATAACCACAAGACATTGGGGCAGAATTTGGTCACAGGCAGATGGTGCAACATAGATTATATATAAAATATGCTAGTTCAATAAATCGGGTAATGTTCCCATGGCTGGAGCTGTCGGTGGTAAGCTCACGAGTACAGAAAGTCGAGCTTATATTGATATAAAGTAATGCAAGAGCTCCAGGGTACTTCAGAGGTGGTAGATCATGAAGGGCAGGGGATTTTAATACTATTTCTACTAATCTGCTGTCTCTCTCTCACTTTTTTCCCCTCCTCCAGGACCAGGAAGAAAATAAAGGAGCCACCAGCTGGCCAGAGTTCTATATCGATCAGCTGAATTCAATGGCTGCTGTAAGTATTTCCCCAAGGCTTTGATGCTTGTGGACCCCGTATGGGGCAGCAGCGCAGTGATGACAGTCTGCGGCATGGCCAGCGTCATGCAGAGAGGAAATTAGAAAGGCAAAAGCCCGGCTAGAACTCAACCTGGCCACTGTCGTGAAAGACAACAACAAATGTTTTTACAAGTATATTAATGACAAAAAGAGAGCCAAGGAGAATCTCCATCCTTCATTGGATGCGGGGGGGAACATTGCCACCAAGGATGAGGATAAGGCTGAGGTACTCAACGCCTTCTTTGCCTCAGTCTTTAATAGTCAGAGCAGTTATCCTCAGGGTACTCAGCCCCCTGAGCTGGAAGACAGGGACGGGGAGCAGGATAAACCCCCCATAATCCAAGAGGAAGCAGTTAGCGACCTGCTACGCCACCTGGACGCTCACAAGTCTATGGGGCCGGATGGGATCCACCCGAGGGTACTGAGGGAGCTGGTGGAGGAGCTTGCCGAGCCACTCTCCATCATTTACCAGCAGTCCTGGTTAACTGGGGAGGTCCCGGATGACTGGAGGCTTGCCAATGTGACGCCCATCTACAAGAAGGGCCGGAAGGAGGATCCGGGGAACTACAGGCCGGTCAGCCTGACCTCGGTGCCGGGGAAGATCATGGAGCGGTTCGTCTTGAGGGCGCTCACGAGCCATGTGCGGGACGAGCAGGGGATCAGGCCCAGCCAGCACGGGTTCATGGAAGGCAGGTCCTGCTTGACCAACCTGATCTCCTTCTATGACCAGGTGACCCTCCTCGTGGATGAGGGAAAGGCTGTGGATGTGGTCTACCTGGACTTCAGTAAAGCCTTTGACACCGTCTCCCACAGCATTCTCCTAGAGAAGCTGGCGGCTCACGGCCTAGACAGGTGCACTCTTCGCTGGGTAAAAAACTGGCTGGGCGGCCGAGCCCAGAGAGTTGTGGTCAACGGAGTTAAATCCAGTTGGCGGCCGGTCACGAGTGGTGTTCCCCAGGGCTCAGTGCTGGGGCCGGTCCTGTTCAATATCTTTATCAATGATCTGGACGAGGGGATCGAGTGCTCCCTCAGTAACTTTGCAGGTGACACCAAGCTGGGCAGGAGTGTTGATCTGCTGGAGGGTAGGAAGGCTCTGCAGAGGGACCTGGACAGGCTGGATCGGTGGGCCGAGGCCAACTGTATGAGGTTCAACAAGGCCAAGTGCTGGGTCCTGCACTTGGGCCACAACAACCCCAGGCAACGCTACAGGCTTGGGGAAGAGTGGCTGGAAAGCTGCCCAGAGGAAAAGGACCTGGGGGTGCTGGTCGACAGCCGGCTGAACATGAGCCGGCAGCGTGCCCAGGTGGCCAAGAAGGCCAACGGCATCCTGGCCTGTATCAGAACTAGTGTGGCCAGCAGGAGCAGGGAGGTGATCGTGCCCCTGTACTGGGCACTGGTGAGGCCGCACCTCGAATCCTGTGTTCAGTTTTGGGCCCCTCACTACAAGAAGGACATGGAGGTGCTGGAGCGTGTCCAGAGAAGGGCAACGAAGCTGGTGAAGGGCCTGGAGCACAAGTCTTGTGAGGAGCGGCTGAGGGAACTGGGGTTGTTTAGCCTGGCGAAGAGGAGGCTGAGGGGAGACCTCATTGCGCTCTACAACTGCCTGAAAGGAGGTTGTAGCGAGGTGGGGGTCGGTCTCTTCTGCCAAGTAACAGCGATAGGACAAGAGGAAATGTCCTCAAGTTGCGCCAAGGGAGGTTTAGATTGGACATTAGGAGAAATTTCTTTACTGAAAGAGTGGTCAGGCCTTGGAACAGGCTGCCCAGGGAAGTGGTTGCGTCACCATCCCTGGAAGTATTTAAAAGACGTGTAGATGAGGCGCTTAGGGACATGGTGTAGTGGGCATGGTGTGTTGGGTTGACGGTTGGACACGATGATCTTAGAGGTCTTTTCCAACCTTAATGATTCTATGATTCTATGCCCTAGAGGGTGACGAGCATTGTAGCCGCAAAGTTGTGACCTGGCTGTTTTCAGCCTTTCGGGTCTGCGGACCTCTCAATAGTTTGGAGTTGGCAGTAGCCTGCAATTTGTCGCAGCAGTTCAGAAACCCCTGATGTAAGGATTTAAGGATATCCTCCATTAGACCAACATATATAGCTGGAAAATGGAGGCATTTTGGGTGGCAGTAAGGGTATTTCATCTTGACCTGGGCTGGGAGGCTGCGAGACGGTGTAAACAAGACGGCAAACAGCAGCTTTCGGTATAAAGCCACTGGGCTGGTTTTTAAAGACCCCGTTTGATTGTGCAATGCCGCTGGGGCACCAAGCTGCTGTGGTAGCTTTGAAGCCGATAGCTCCTGTGCTTTTTCAAGAATGCCACCTTCTTGCTCCCAAGACACCCTTCCGTGCTGGGTGGCCATGGTGAAACACGACGCTGCGGGTTGTCCGTCCCACGAGGGACGTGTTTAGATGTAATTTTATGAAAAACTTTCTTGTCGATGTCGTGCCAGGCCAGACAGAAATAGTGCTGTTTTCTGTAGGAAACACAGTTGTATTTCCTGCAAGGCTGCGCAGTTCAGAGCCCCTCCGTCCTCGCTCCTGCTTTCAGAGGCTGAAGGTGCCAAGGTTCGTGGCCACTGCACTAGGGATGGGAGCAGTATGGAAAATGAAAAAGCAAAGCATCATTTTTCTTTTTTTTTTTTTCCCTCTTTGCCCTGCTGTCACGGGGACAGGGTGACAGGGAAGGTAGGGCTGGGTGGGGGAGCAGGGACGGAGGGGCGGGCAGGGGCTGCGAGCCAGGAGGGAGAGTGCTGCTTCCCTCCGGGAAGGCAGGGACACCCGGGGCTGGCCAGGGGCTGCTGGCCAGCCAAGCCCTGAGCCTGAGCAGAGCTTCTGATCAAAGCCTGCCAGACGCCTGGAGGGTGGCTTTGATCTTTCTGACACGCTGCCGAAGAGGAGCTGAGTTAAATGCGGGGATCAGCGCAGCTCTTTGTATCTGCTGGGACCCTTCCTCTCCTTTGGCTTAGCCTCAGCCGGTGCTGGCAGGGCTCACCCTGCCATCTCGGAGGGCCCAGCGCCGTCGGATGGTGGAGGAAGCACCCAGGGTGTTGGTTTAGCTGTGGCCTTGGTTGCATGGGTTGGGATGAGCAAGCCGTACCCTGTGCATGCCCGAGCTGCAGGCAGCCGTGCCACCCAGGTAGAGCTGCAGGAGTCAGAGTTCCAGCCCCAGCGCCAGCTGGATACTGAAATCCGGTGTGGGAAATGCCAAGAGCATCCCATGCACACAGCCACTGTCCCCAACCCAGATGCACACTGGTGGCTTGCACTGGGAGACCTGGGAGTGACAGGGTTGGCAGGAACCACCTGGCTGGATGGATGCAGCATCCTGTCCCCTCCAGGTTGCAGGGTGTCTCCTGAGCCCCCCACCTCCTCTGCAGGGGCACACGGGTACCTGTTGGGATGCATGAGTACCAGGGGAGGCTAAAGGACCCCTCCTTCTCCCCTGCCCCAATTTAGCACCTTCCCTCTGTGGATCCCCAATTAGCGTTGGCTTAGCCTCCTGCATCCTCACAGCTTCCTCCAGCCTTGAGATCGTCCTCTGGAAATGCATCAAGATTCACATCACCCAGATGTCACCTGCAGCATCTCTGAGCGGGGTTCAGCCAGACACTTTCTTATGGGATACTGTGATGCACTTATTTACCTCTTTCTTTTACAAAGCGTGTTTCCTGGAGAGTCGTGGGCTGTAGGGGATGTGCCAGGATTTATATCCAGAGCCCATGAGTTGGGATCCTCCTCTCCTGAATTGCAGCCTTTCCCTCTTGCTGCTCTGAGTCTGAGGGTTGCAGGGGGACCGTCATGAGCATTCTCCAACACGGGCTTGTCTGGAGGAGTTGTGGGTCAGCAATTTGGGGTGACACCACTCCTACCTGCAGGGTGTTAACTCTGGAACGTAATGATCATGCAGGACAATGCTAAGTGTGTCCTCTCAAGGTGATGATCCAGCTGTCCCGATCATCTCAGAGCAGTGAAGCCTGGCATCTTGCCAGGGCTTGCTGGGGGGTGAGGACTGGTTTAGGGAAGAGGGCACTGGGTTCCTGTGGCCTCGCTCAGCACTGGCCGATGTTCATTTCCCGCTGCTTTGAAACAAAACCCAAGTGGCAAGGCCATCAGCAACGCTGTTCCAAAGCCGATGTGGGTTGGGGTGTTGCTGACTTGTGATGCCCTGAACACTCGCAGCTTAATTTTACGTGTGCTAGCGAGTTTTCTGGGTGCTTGCAGACAGCGTCTTCAGCCTAAAACGATGCGTTCACTCTGCTGTCTCCAGTCCAGGCCATCTCCTTGCAGACCGCGGAGGTTTTTCCAAACTGCCCGTTTTCCCGAGTTCTGCGATTGCCATAAGGATCTGGACTTTCAGACTTCCAAGAGTTGGTTTAAGGTCCCAGCTCCATCCCTGTGGCTTGGCGCGGAGAGGCGGCGGGCACTCCCACGCCTCAGGCATGAGCTTCACAGGGAAACCTGCCCTCTCACATCTGCCTTTCTCCTTTCGCAGAGAAAATCGCTGATCGCTTTGGAAAAAGAAGACGAGGAGGAGAGAAATAAAACAATCGAAAGTTTGAAGACTGCACTGCGGACAAAACCAATGAGGCAATTCCCTTCCGTTTCCTGGCTTTATTGCCGTGGTCATGGCTCTTGATTCATGTCCACCGGTGGAGGGGGGTTAAATAGAAATACAAATGGGGCCTGCTGAGGACGAGGGAGGCAAGGACCCTGAAACGCCACTTGCTTTTTTCGATGCACCTCTTGTCATTTTGTTCCTTTTGCTCAGTCCTTTTAGTGGCCGAGAGCCACCAGGACCTTCACAGCTGTTCAGACAAATCAGGCGACTTCTTTTTTTTTCAAATTTGCTTTTGTTCTGCTTGGAACAAAATGTAAAAATTCCTTCCAGATTGAATTTAAAAAAAAAAAAATCCAATTTTTGTTGGTCAACCAGGCCCTTTGTTTCAACTTCAATTTCTCTTGCACTTTTTAAAGGAATAAAATCACATGAATCTTTGGCTTTTATGAAATGCAAAAAACCAAAATGTTGCTAGGAGGTTTTGATGGGGAGGATAAAGAAATGGGTGGGACTCTTTCGAATGTCTGTAGTTTTTCCTAAATTCAGTTTCTCTGGAGTCTGCATGCAAACATCTGCAAAACCTTTAAGATGCCTCAGGTCAACATTTTCTGATGGGAAAATGTTTCATTAAGAAATGCATGACCTGTTCTGGTTATGGAAGAAACGAATTTGCTATTGCTTTCAAATACATTCCCCCCTTCCATTTCTCTTTTGCAATGGTTCTGGTGATGATACTTGATAAGAAATTCCCAGGGTCGAGGGTGAGCACCCAATTTCTGTGAAACCTGCACCTCTTGGGTGCTGGCTCCCTGTAGTCTCCTGGGCCAGGGCTGGTACCCAGCCATGAGACTTTGCAAAGACCTTAAAAGTGGTTTGCGACTCTGTCTCGCTGGAAGTCAGAAGGATCCAGCAGGCTCTATAGAAAATTTTACCTGTTGGACCTGCTTTTGCTCCGAGGGAAGTGAACATCAAATTTCCTGTTGACTTTGGCTGGAAGAAGAGCAGGCTTTGAAGCAGAGAAATCAGTTTTCCCTGAGCCTGCAATTACCCCTTTTGTTGCTGCGCATCAGCACGGCTTGTTGCGAATTAAAATCATCCCGATGCTGGGATGTTCTTGGCTCATTTGCTTTCCGAGCTCGTGCCTTTTGCCAAACCAGAATACATCCAGCCTGGATGGCATTGGGCAGGGAGGTCCTAAAATGCCTGAGCTGCCTGCTCTAATGAATCTGCCTGGGGCACTGCCGTGCGTTTGCTGTCTGCTTTCTATTTAGCGACGTTATAAGTCATCATAAAAATCAGAAATCCCTTAAAATTGGTGAGATGTGCCTAAGGGAGGAGAAGGATGTGGGTGGTGAGGCAGGAGAGGTAGCAGGAGGCAGGAAGTCTGACAGGCGTCATGGGCTCGGCTGGGGTTGGGGTGTCTGCGGCTGATGAGGAGGCGACTCCAGGGCTTGGGAGCTTCTTCCAGTCCTGTGCAAAACTGGTCACGAGTGAGATTTAAGACTCAGGTTGGGAACTGGGAAGGTTTTGCAGCAGCGTGGCTGCAAACGCCTCACCTCCACCCTGGGGCTTGTGCTGGTGGCTGGGTTAGCTGGTCCTCTTCCAAATATCCTAGCTCTGGACAACCGTGGGCAGATGATGCCTGGTTGCCTATGCTATCGGGCACCGATAAAATTGCTAAAATTTTCACAACTTGTCCCGGTGCTCTAAGCCTGCAGGCTTTCTGCTATCCAAAGTCCAGGAAAAAATAGATAAGGAGGTTCTGGGTTTACAACAACAGACAAGTCAGCCCTGTTTGAGGTTAAAAGGGTCCTTCAGCATTTGGTTTTAAAGCTAAAAAGCCTTTTTCTGGCAGGTTTGTAACCCGGTTCATCGACCTGGATGGCTTGTCGTGTATTCTGAACTTTCTCAAAAGCATGGACTATGAGACGGCGGAGTCTCGAATACATACCTCGCTCATTGGATGTATAAAAGCACTAATGAACAACTCCCTGGGCCGGGCTCACGTCCTGGCCCATTCGGAGAGTATTAACGTAATTGCTCAGAGTCTGAGCACGGAGAATATTAAGACGAAGGTGGCAGTGCTGGAAATCATGGGCGCTGTGTGCCTGGTTCCCGGGGGCCACAAAAAGGTACTGGAGGCGATGCTGCACTACCAGAAATACGCCAGCGAACGGACTCGTTTTCAGGTAGGTGGGTCTCGACTCGCCCCTCAGCTCCCAAAATTCAGTCTTCTTGTCCCTTCCTCCTCCTGGATATCTAAGTGCCGCTTGCAAATGATTTATTATGGCTGTTTGCAACTTAGATACTCTGGGAATTACTCCAGAACCATGTCTGATGAGGTCTGCAGTTGAGCAAAGAGTGAGGAACCAGTTATTTAAGGCAACACCCCCCCCCAAAAAAATGCTTGCTTGTGCAGGGTCGCTGTGATGTCTCTGCAAGGCTGTAGCACATCTGGATGGGCTGATGTTAGCCGAAATGGGTGTTGGGGTGGGCTGCATTACAGCAGGCAGCAGCTGATGATCCATCACCAGCGGGTTGCTACGGGGGGTTTTGGAGCACCACGAGGAGTTGTTCCTGCATGCGTCTCCTGGCTGTTTGTGCAGCTTTGGGGCTGTCCCTGGGCATTTAACTGATGTTGCGTGTTTGGCAGACGCTGATCAATGACTTGGACAAGAGCACGGGGCGGTATCGGGATGAAGTAAGCCTCAAGACAGCCATCATGTCCTTCATCAACGCAGTCCTGAGCCAGGGGGCAGGCGTGGTGAGCGTCGGGGCTCTTGGAGAGGGAGATGTTTTGGTGGGTTTGGGTGTTTTTATTTCAATAACGTTTCTGAGGATGTGCACCTTGCTGTGTTGACCCCACAACTCTGCCCTGCAGGAAAGCCTGGATTTCAGACTCCACCTGAGATACGAATTTCTCATGCTTGGGATCCAGCCAGTCATCGATAAACTGCGAGAGCATGAAAATTCAACCCTTGACCGGTGAGTAGTAACCCACAGCCTGGCGGTTATTTTTACCCTTTCCTTGCCCTTGCTTTCTGGTTTCTGGATTTTGCCTTTGGGGAAAGCATGTGGGTCTAGACTGTCGATTTGTCCTCTCTTGAGGTAATTCTTCACTGTCACCAGAGAGGGAGAGGAAAAACCCCGGCGCCGTTTCGCCGTGCTCTAACGTAGGGTTGAGCTGGGAAGGATGTGCCGTTGCGGGCCTGGGGGATGCTGCCAGCCCTTCTCCTCCTCTTCTCGTCCCAAAAGGCTCCCCAAAAGACTGGGAGCTCGAGACTGAAGATCCAGTTGATGTTTCAAGTTCTGCTTGTCTCTGGGCTGGTGCCGGCTAGTGGGCTGCTCTGGAAGCCCTGCCAGACTGGCTGCCTGCAATTTATTAATTGTCACATTCATACCTACTTTTAACAGTCTTTTTTTCCCCCCTTTCTTTCCTCAGGCACTTAGATTTTTTCGAAATGCTTAGAAATGAAGATGAATTGGAATTTGCCAAAAGATTTGAGCTGGTGAGTACGAACGTTGCTGATGCAGACACCGGCACTTGATTGTCATGGTTCCTTTTAAAAGCATCTATGTGGCCTGGGATGAAGTGCGGTCATTTGGATAAAATTTGGAGGTTGGAAATCTGTCTCCTGTTGCCCTGCTCTGTTGCAGCCTCCATCCTACAGCCTGCTTCATCCCTGGCTGCCGACCAGAACTCTTTGCCCCTTGCAGGGCAGTGGGGCTTGTCTGTCCATCAGGCGTGGGGTGGACATGGCTCGTGGAGTTTGGAGCTGAGACTCGGGAAACAGGCGGTACCGTCGCCGGTCCAATGGCCTGATCTCGCTTTGCTCCTGTCCACAGGTCCACATCGACACCAAAAGTGCGACTCAGATGTTCGAGCTGACGAGGAAGAGGCTGACACACACCGAGGCGTACCCGCACTTTATGTCTATCCTGCACCACTGTCTCCAAATGCCTTGTAAGTCCCGGAGGAGGCGAGGAAACCCGCGGCTGCCAGGGACTTGGCAGCCCACATCTCCTCACCGGGGGCGGCAGTGACCTCCCTGCTGCTCCCCTCAGTCTCTCCCCTTCTTGCCCTCCAGATAAAAGAAGCGGCAACACTGTCCAGTACTGGCTGCTGCTCGACAGGATCGTGCAGCAGATCGTCATCCAGAGTGACAAAGGGCAGGACCCTGATGCCACTCCCCTGGAAAACTTCAATATTAAAAACGTCGTCCGAATGTAAGTGCTCACCCCCCTGTCCTGGGGCTGGCTGCTGACCGGCGCTGGCACGGGCCACCACGGCTTCGCTGCCTCCTGCTTGGGCAGGTGCGGGGGCCAGGGCTGGGGGTTATCCCTGCCAGGCTGGCATCGCTTCGACCTCTTGAGCACGATATGCAGGTGTATTAAGCTCAAACTCTGAGTCCTCGGTGAGCTATTTCCCCTGACTGCTGCTGTCACTGTTCCTTATTCATCACTGAATGTCACCCCGTGATGTTTCTGCTCCTCGGTTGGACAAGCCAGCGTCCCCAGAGCTGTTGAGATGGTGCTGCATCCCAGGCTGCAAAACTCTGTCAGGGGGAGGCAGAGCAGAGGTTTTGGAAATACCAATTTGGGAGTCTTAAATCCCACAGTCCAGGCTTGTTCAGTTGTGTTTCTTGATGGTGATGGCCGCTTGTTTACGGCCAATCCTTGTGGTAGGGTTGTCTCATCGCACTACTTGTCATTTCTTTTAGGTTAGTCAATGAAAATGAAGTGAAACAGTGGAAAGAGCAAGCAGAAAAAATGCGAAAAGGTGAGTAATACAGTGTTAACTTTAACCTTAGCGTGCACAGTAAACTAAACAGGTAACGTATACATGTATTTAGCTGGATGGACTCTGCAGGCTTTACTGAGTGGCTGAGATAATAACACACTATGGGGCTCACAGGAGAAATAGGCGAAGTAGATTTTAGTTTTTTCATGGGGAAGCCCTGGCCAGGGCATTAAGGCACAGCACACACTCCCTTTTCTTAACTGTGCGGCTTCTCCGCAGGGCAGCGTGGGGGTTAGTCCCCCACGCACTGCCATTTGCCAAAAGGGAGTGTTTGTCACCCAAAAGTGGTCTCATGGGGCTGTTTCAGAGCACACCGAGCTTCAGCAGAAGCTGGAGAAGAAGGAGCGGGAGTGCGATGCCAAGGCCCAGGAGAAGGAAGAAATGATGCAGACGCTGAACAAGATGAAGGAGAAGCTGGAGAAGGAGTCCAGCGAGCACAAGCAGGTCAAGCAGCAGGTGGCGGATCTCACAGCGCAGCTTCACGAGATGAGCAGGGTGAGACCCCAAACCTCCTACCCCCTGTGGCCCAGTCCCAACCCCCCTGCAAACGCCATGGGGTGACTTCTGGTGGCTGACCTGCACGGGGGGCTGAGAAAGGTGCTTGGTGGGAGGGCCACCACGGTGTTCATCCCTGTGACAGGGTGATTTCGCCTCTCCAACTGCATCGGACCTCAGTCAGGAGTGCTGAAGCCTTTGGGTGCTTCCTATGCTGGTTAAATTTTGGCAAAAATGTTAAAAAATCGGCATGGGGACTTTTTTTGGGTGGTGTCCCCCAGCTCCGTATGACAGGTTCCCCCTCCTCTTTCTCTCCCAGAGGGCGATCTGTGCTGCCGGCCCCGGAGGACCTCCCTTGCCACCAGGAGCTCCTGGTGGCCCTTTACCTTCTCCAGCTCCTGGATCCCTTCTTCCCCCTCCACCACCACCGCCGCCCCCAGGGGGATGTCCCCCACCACCTCCCCCGCCGCCACCCCCTCCAGGTGGTCCCCCACCGCCCCCCGGCCCCCCACCCCTGGATGGGGTGATGCCTCCCCCCGGAGCACCTCTGGGTTTGGCCCTCAAGAAGAAGAGCATCCCACAGCCAAAGAATGCCCTCAAGTCCTTCAACTGGTCCAAGCTGCCAGAGGTAAGCTGGGCAATAATTTGGGCAGTGAAACCGGAGGTGCCGGACGGCCACCCGGTGATGTAAGGGCAGGTGGGCAGGGGACCCCCAACCTGCAATGCTCTTGCTGTCTTGCAGAACAAGCTGGCAGGCACCGTGTGGACCGACATAGATGACGCAAAAGTGTTCAAAATCCTGGACCTCGAAGACCTGGAAAGGACATTCTCCGCCTACCAAAGACAGCAGGTAATGGCTGGCCCAGGGCGCGTGCGGGCATCTGGGCGAGGCACTGCCGTTACAACATCGCGCGGTTTCACTTGTGGTCTCAAAACATGTCTCCCGTCATTATGTCATACCAATGCCATGTTTGCCAGATCGACTCGATCTGCTTTATCCTCTCATCCGCATGCCGGTGCCTTTGCATTGAAGTGGCCTTTCATGGCTTGGTGTGCCTCATTTCGCCCCTGCCCGTGCACCTGACCATGTGTATCATGAAGATGGATCACCAAAAAAACAAACAAAAAAAAAGAGACAGGGAATGTATGAAAATAGCCCCCAGATGCAGCCATGGTTGGGTAATATTTTTGGATCACTCATAACAGCAACTGCTTCGTCTCTCTGTATTGGATGGAAAATTTCTATCCCTCTCTGGCCAAGAAGGACTAAGTTTTGCCCACATCTACCATGGGTGGATCTCTTCTTTTATTTTTGTATGAGCCCAGAGCAAAATCTGAGCTTTGAACAAAAAAGCAAATCCCAAACCAAAATAATGACACTGCAGGCAAACATCTCTGCTTTTTAATCTCCTGCTCAAGCAATATGGCCCCAGTTTGGAAGGCATCAAAGCACATGAAGTAAATTAGACACTTATTTTACTCCCAGGCAGGACCATGATGGGCAAAAGCAATGTGTTTTTCAAGAAGGCAGGAGAAAAAGCAAGGAGAGAGGCTGAAAAAGTCGTGTTCACCTGCTGAACGTCTGGCTGCATTGCTGGGAGGAGAGAACAGCTTGTCCCGCTCTTGCCAGGCTCAGGCGGAGGGACGGTGCTGGGGAGGAGTGGACCCGACACATAAGCTCCTTAGGCAACGTGAGAGTTTAATCTCTTCCGGAGGCTAATTGAGGGAAAGATCAAGGCGGATTAGAGCAGGGTAAATATCAAGGGTAACCCACCACAGGTACGTGCTGCCCCAGTGAGTTTCGGGAATAGGTGACCACAGTGCTGGCTCTTTTCCCCAGCGTTTTTTGGAGCTTGACTTGTGCCTACTGAAGGGCACATCAGAAGATGGAAGGGAAGCAAGAATAGAAACCTGGTATGTCAGTGGGACGGTTTGCCCTCTGGCTTGCCTGCCCGAGTCCGTGAATCACCTGGTGTGCTGCGGATTATTGCCAGGCAGGAATTTAAAAATAATTTGGCTTGGCCGAGGTCCTGCTGGGTGAAGCGGCTGGTTAGGTTCAGGGCCAGCAAGAAGGGGGAGATGCTGCAAGGAGAGCTGTGACACGAGCTTTCACCCCAGATGGGATGAGGACCAAAAGGGAGCTGAATGTGGGAGCCAGGGACTGGGGTGGGACTGGCAGAAGATGCTGCGAGAGTGTCTGGAAGGGAGATTGGGAAAGAGGAGGTGAAATCCCACCTGTGAGGTGCTGCTGGGTCTGGAGCCCCCCTTGGGAGCATGATGCACAAGTTCCTTGTGGCTCACCCAGGCTTCGTGGTAGCACCATTTTGTGTAGGTCGAGGGATGGGACGCATCCCCCTGGACCTGAGGGCACGTGATTGCTCACCTGCGAGTCCCCAGAGTACCCCCACTTGCAGTCCCAGCATGGGGAGGGGGTGCCTGGCCGTGTGCCCCAACGTTGCTAGCAGCATGGCTCCGCAGACAGCTGCCGTGCACGCACCAGCACGCGGGGTTAGACGCACTCCCTCAGGTAACACACACACCACGGGGCACTTTGCATACAGCGTGGACTGGGGGAGCTCCATGCAAATGGCCTGTCCCTGCAGGGAAGGAGGAGGAACTAATGCCTTAATAATTTGCAGCGTTTTTGAGCTCTAGCAAAAGCTGGTTTCTGTTCTGAGCAAGCAGTGGAGGAGCAGGGATTTCTCCTCCCTGCTCCCCGTCTTGAGCCCTCGGCCAAAAATCACTTCCTTGGTGATCGTGCCTCTCACTTGTCCCCAGACACAATGTGGGACGTTGGGGGCTGCCTGCCTGCCCGCCCGTGCCCCGAGCAAACTGGGGCTCCGAAATCGCATGGCCGGGTGGTACATCGCTGCGGTCGATGTCCCAGCAGGGTTCGGGGGCGGTGTGCGGAGGTGTGCGTGGTGCAGGGAGCTCTCAGACCCCCCACGAGTAGCAGTTGTGGGGCTGCTGTTGGTGGGACTTGGCTATTTTTTATTGCCGTAGTGCCTGGGAATCCCTAAGTAGCGCACAGACCCGAGACTTAATGATGTACTTAATTCTAAGCATCTCTTTAAATGGTTTTCCCACGTCACAGGCTGGGATGTAAATGCGGGCTATAAAGTGAGCTCTGCAGCTCTCGGGAAAGGCCCTTTCCACATGGGGAGGACAGGAGCCCTCTGGGCTTCTTGGGGCTCAGCCTGGGAGCATCCCTGCTGTGGGCTGTCAGGAGAGCCGGTACCCTCCCCGTCCTTCCTACCAAAGCTCTGTAGATGTCCCCGTTCCCGGCAGAGGGCTCGGCCCCGCAGCTGTGTGTGATACCAGCATTTACCAATCTTGCTAGATATAACAGAAAAACCTGCAGGAGCTCTACGTTTCAGGCTGTGGCGTGATGACCCAGCAGGACTGGGGGTAGCTGCTTAAGGACGTGCATGCGGTGATGAAGAAAAGCAAATCTAGGGCCATCGGGGCTTAGGTGTGCTATACAGGGGTCTACACCTCCGTCGGAGGTGTTTTGAGAGCCTGCAAGGGGAAGAGGCTGGGAGTGATGCTGATAAGTGGCAGTGACACAGCCAGGGCAGTCCTGGCAAGTCCCGCAGTGGTGAGTGATGTAAAAGAGCCAGGGCCAAGTGGAAAAAATACGTGTTGTTGAACCAGGGGCTTAGCAGTGAGCTGCGGAAGAATTCATCTTCCAAAAAAGGATGAAAGAAGAAAAGCCTCCAGCTCCTCCGTGCAAGCGAGAGTGACCTGCGCAGGGGCCAGGGGCAACAGGGGTGGGGAACGTTTGTGGGGACAGTGACAGCAGTGATGGGCTGTGTTTGGAGATGACCAGCTCAAACGAGGCACGTGGGCCGTTGGCTGCCTTGGCACGGAGGGGCTTGAGGGAAGCACCCTTGTGAACCAACTGCGTTTTGGACCCACCTACCTCCTCCGCTCACTGCCTGCCTTCTCTTTTTACCAGAAAAAAATTAAACCATTTATGCACCTTTGAAACTTCCCTCCCCTTCATGGAGCTGCTGGGTGGTCTCTTGAGCCAAGCACAAAAAAAAAAAAATGAGATGCAGCCCAGGGAACGAGGAGGGGAAACCCTCGTGTGTGTGTGCGCGTGTGTGGTGCCGGCTTTGCCACGCGTGCTTCCAGTCTGGTGGGGGGAGCCTGGCAGGACAACCAGGTCTTCAGAGGAGTGTGGCACCGGGGGGGGGGGGTGTTGGGGTGGCATTTGGCCAGGCTGCCAAGCCCTGGAGAAGGGGGTTGTCCCTGTCGGAGGAGAAATCAAGGGGAATCGTGTTGCCATGGCAAATGGTAAAGTTTTGCTGCGTCCAGATTCGCTCCGGGATGAGCCTCTCGTTACTTCCACTTGAAAGCCGTTTTTCCTGGCAGTCGCGTTGGCATTCCAGTCTTTCGGATTCGCAAAAACTAGCAATTTTCTTCCCCGGCACGGCGGGCTGAGCGGCGCTGTGCCTTTGGGCCAGCACTTGCTGACTCTCTTGCAGAGCGGTGGCAGGGCTTGGCCAGCATCCTCTCACCTCGTCCCGTGTCCCCTCCTCCCTTTGCACATCAGCACCTTGGCCTGATCCATTCATGGAGCCACCTCTCCCTCTCTCATCAGCCCTCCCCTTCTGCGTATCCTTTAATCCTTGCCACATTTTCATGTGCATCCCCCCTGTTTCGGCGCTGGCAGACCCCAAGTGTCTCCCCGTGCTGCCGAGCCCCCCGGGTTGCACCCTCCCCTTGACTGTGCTTCCAGTCCTTTTGGTTTCGCTGAGATCACTGAACTGCATGTGTTTTTACTGCCTTTTTCCATGCTTCTGCTATGGCCGTAGGACTTCTTTGTGAACGGTAACTCCAGACAGGTAAGCGAGCATCCGCAGGAGTCCGGCGCCTGCGAGTGGCGAGGGCAGGGCGAGCACGGGGCTGGGGACACAGGGGATGTGTGCGGTGCTGCGGGGGGTTAACGTGCGGTGAAATGGGGGTTAAATCAAAGATCACCAGGAGAAGCAACTTGAGAGCTGATGCTGGGGAGGCTGGTAAATATGAAGCTGCCCTCTCTGTTGTCTGACCGGACTCAAGGGGTTTAATTTGTCTGAGTCCAGGGGTTTAATTTTCAGATGCAGCTTAACACAGAGAAGCTCCTACCCTTGAGCATTTTCGCTTTTCAAAAGATGGAAATAAATAAACTCATACCTATGGGTTGAAGCCTTCCGTTTCATCATGGTCAGAGCAGGCAAGGCACACGAGAGGGGCAGCTGGTGGTAGGTGACTTGGGGCTCACCTTCCTTCACCTGCCACTGCTTTCGCTGCCACCCGTCCCGGCAGCTGGTTTTTTTCTCATTCAAACAAGAAAAAGAGTAAAAAATGGGAACTTCTGTTCACACTCTCAATCCGTGCAGTGGCTGTGTGCCAGCTCTCCTATGCTCATAGACGTTTAGTGGGGATCTGTGGCGCGTGGGACCTTGCAGCTCCAAGTTGTGTTCCTTCCAGAAGGATTGAATAGGTGGCTTTTAATTGATTAACCTTACTAAAACATGTGATATGGTAAATTAAAACTGGGGGCAACATGAACGCCTTGGGCAACCCTGCAAGCTTGCTGTGATGTAGATCTGGCCATTCGCCCACAACCGCAGTTTGGTATATTGTTACTCATTTGAAGGTAACATATTTAAGCTGCTTAGGAGATGTAGGTGCTTATGCCACACTGATTCCTGCTTTCAAATCCCTTATTTGGGGAGAATTTCCCTGAAAGAGCAGCAAAAGCTGCAGGTTGCATTTGCAAGTCTGGTAGCTTGTATTGGTTAGCTTGCTCGGGAGGACTGATGCGTGAAGGGCAACGGCAGACATTTAGAGTGGGGGTGAAGAACAAGAGTGATGCTGAGTGTGTGCAGCAGCCCATAATAAAATATTTCATGCGAGGATTTAATGAAGTATCACAAATATGCATGCTAAGAAAGCCTGGCTTTATTTTTTCAGCAGCGCCTGTGTGTTTGCAGATTCTTAAATCTTCCCTGTCTGAGAAAATATTTACATTTCTAACCAGTGGCTTCAAAGCCAGCTCTGGTTTATGAAACGACTTACTGTGTTTCAGTTACAGACGATGGGTTTTACCGGTAACCCGTGGTGACGCTCCTGATTAATGGGGGTCCGCTGTGTATCACGCTGCTATGTGCTGAGAGTACTAAATGTCTTTGCTTCTCCATGGCTTTTCTCCAGGCTTTTTTTTCCCCCCCTGTTTTTTTGTAGAAGGAAGATGCTATTGATGACACCTTGAGTTCCCGGCATAAAGTCAAGGAGCTTTCGGTCATAGACGGCCGGAGAGCTCAGAATTGCAACATCCTCCTCTCCAGGTACGGTTAATGCCTTCTCGCCCTCCGGGGAGGGGGGGGATGCTGAGACCCTGCCCTGGGCTGGGGGGTGCTCCTCATCCCGGGGGGGCGTTTAATGATAGGAGCCAGCATGGGAGGAGAGCCAGCGACACCTGAACCCAGCTATAGCGTTACACCGTTCATGGCGGGGTGGCGCGGGGGGAAGATGCGATTAACCGGGTACATGGCAATTTGGTGTCCCTGGAAAGCCCCAGAGGGGCTGGGGTAGCCGGTGAGCCTTTATAGGGGACGGGAGGGGGGTTGATTTCACCTCTTATCTTCCTCAGCCCGGGTTTTGTTTGCTCTTTGGTGGCGGTTGAAGGGGGTCTCTGTGTGCTGGGTATCGGCAGGGTGCGGGGAGCAGCAGCATAGTTCAGCCAGGTCCTGGCTGCCCGCGCGGGTGTCGTGTGCCACATCTGGATTTCGGGAAGGAGACGTCCCCCTTTTCCAGCTGCCCAGCCCTGCTGGGATGACAGCCTCCCGTGCGCCCCTCACCAGGCTCAGCACTGCTACCAAAAATTTAATCCAATCCCCAGATTGCTGCCAAGAGGATAAAAAGGGCCTTTTTTGGCAAGATAAACTACACCAATAAGACCGACTCCTGAGAAAGGACAAGCCAGGCTGCGGTGGTCTGAAAGGATGAACCATCAGTGTAGCTACTTGAAAAAAAAAATCAAACAGCAGCAGAAAATGCCACTTGTTTCTGACTCACCCAGAAAAAAAAAATCCCAACAGCAGTAAAATATAGCTCCATTCAGAAATATTCACTCTGCTGCCTGGAAGCGCAGAAGCTTTTGTGCCACCCAGGGCCAGCCAGGATGGAGCAGCATCGCTGGCAGGTTGGGCTTGCAGCCGCAGCGCCCAAATTCTGTGTTTTCCCGGACTGTGGGTCGGTGGAGCCGGTGCCTCACCTGGGCAGCCCGGCTGGTTTCCTTCCCTAGAAACCATGCAGAGGCTGATGTCTGCAAAAAAACTCCTCTGGGTGGGTAATTCACAGTTCCTGCTGCTTCTTCAAGCTCTCCCAGCGGTGGCCCGCAGCCCCGTGGGCAGCGGCAGCGATGAGTGCAGTGAGCCGTATGCCGCAGCGTTTGGTGGTAAAATTGCCATATTTATGGCTGTCTCTGCTCTGGTTGCTTCTGGGGATTTTCGTACTTGCTAGCAGTCCAAATAAAAAGGATGATGATGAAAGCAGAGTTTAAAGCAGCAGACAAATGAGTATGTCTATGGCAGCCAGCTATTAGCAAGTGAAGCAATGGGATTCGGGGCACTGGCTGGGCTGCTCCCCAGCGTATGTAGGCTGAGCGTAGTCAGAGTGGGTTTAGGTGTAATTCAGCCAGAGGTTTAAGTGTATAGTTGAAAGTTAAGCACACAAATAGCCCCTTCGGTTGGAAGGAGAGCTACCCAAGCACTTAACTTGAAAGGCATCTTGCGTGTCTTACTGAGTAAAGGTCTTAATTTCATCTCACCAGCAAACCTTTCTCTTCCAAGAAAGTGATGGCTGGAAACAAGTCGCCAGTAATTAATCCCACAAAAAGGGCACGTCGGAGGCCGCTACCTGTCTGCCCTCCCCTCTGGGTCGTTTCCTAGGGGAGAAGCAGGATCAGACCTGCCCTGCAGGGTGGTCCCCAGGACTGTCATACAGCTTTTCCCAGGCACATCCCACAGCATCGAGGCCCTGCAGGGACGAGTGGCTCTGGGGAAGCAGTGGCTTGTGCCGGCCACTGCTTTGGAGGTGCTTTGGGGTTCGTCCCATGGTGCTCCCGGGGATGTGCAGGTGGAGGGGCCAGCCGGGCAGGGCATTTCTCTAGCACTGCAGCAGCCAAATCTGCTCCTTTCCCCATTTCTACAAGGGACCACAATCCAGTTTCTCTCCCCAAAATCCCTATGGGTGATTTACTTTTGATACCAAGCGGCTAAAAGGAAGGGCAGTGTCAGGATGAAGCCCAAGCATCCTGCTGGTGGGCTTAGGTCCAGCCCCTGCCTCTCCGGCAGACTCTGTGTGACCTTGGGCAAACCATTTTGCCTCTGCCCACCCCAACTGCCCATTCCTAAGCCGGGCAGAGCAGTGGGTCCCTGGTCCCAGTGTTGCAAAGGGACTGGTCTTGCAGGGTGGCTCACTGGAGCCGGGCTGCTGCTCTGCTGCCTCGCTCGCGTGGCCACCACGGGGACGAACAGACTTTCACATGTGAAAGGACCTGCAAGCTTGGCCCCTGATTTAGCCCAGACGTTTGTAAGCTCACCAGGCATTGTCTGGCTTGCAGTGTGGAAAGATTACGGCCAGCGAGATACTTTATCTCTCTCTGTAGATTTATTTTTTTGCCTGTTTCCCTTGCTTTGGGAGAAATTACTGCGCAGTGAGATCACTGGATTTTCCTTCGGCTTGTAATGCTGCACAAGAATATTTTTAACACTTGTTTTTTTCTCTTCTTTTTTTGGAGAATGCTTTGATGATGTCAGTGCATTATCGGGTCTTCCTCTGTGAACCCACCGTTTCCTTGCTTTTGCTCCCTGTGTACGTGCGTGTGCTTTTAGTACTGCGCTCTGCAAGATGCAAATCAAGCCCTTGCTCCATCGCTTTCTGCCTGTGCTGGCGGTGAATGGCTCGTTTGATTCCTCTCTCTGGCGAGGCGGCGTGGAGCATTTTTCCCAAATGACTGTGGCTTTTCAAGAGGGCGCGTCCCTTTCCCGGCGGATTTCGTTTTTCCCCTTCACACTTATTACGTCCTCCGCGGGATTCTACAAAAGCCACGCAAAATAGCCCCGTGCTTGTCAGACTGGCGGGCTGTCACTTTGCATCGGCGGGCTGCTGGCTTTAAATCCCTGTGACAGCAAGTCCTGTGACCCCGTTCCTCTCAGACAGCTCGCGTTCGACAGCTGCTGCCAACAATGATAATTATTGTGGTTATAGATAAGCTTCTAGCTTTCACTGGCCCCTTTCCCATCAAATTGTCTGAGAAGCTGTTTTCTTCTGGCGCCCCGCGCTTGCTCTCTGCCGATGCCGAGGCAGGCTCTTGTTCTTGGCACCGGGTTTCGATGATTCCTGAGAAAAGTTTTTTCAACCTCTTTCTTTTTAAATATATTTTATTGTTGACTTTGCTTTCACTGAGCAGGGCTTACAAAAGTCACCTTCATCTTTCATCACCCTCCTGGAGACAATCATGGTAGAAGTGTGTGCTTTAGGTGTTCCCTTTGGATGAGGAGTAGCTGCCTACCCACCCCCTTCTCCCAGGAGCATTTTTGCCTCCCAGGGAAACCCCCACATGTCCAAACCCAGCCGGTGTCTGCTTTTCACCGGGGTGGGGACCGGTGTGACATTTGTTGGAGGTCTCAGCTCTCGTGTCGCTGCTTGGGTGTAAAAGGAGTCCTCCTGCAGGTTCATATCCCATCTTGGGTCGTGTCCATCCCGGCCTCTTAGGGGACAGGTAGGATGTCCCCAGGACGTGGCTGCTCATCACTGCAAGCAGCAGAGGGGACATTTTCCACGGATTCTGGGTTTGCTCCTTGTACAGCGATCCTAGCAATTGTCCTGGCCGCTGCTCAGCGCAACCTTTGAGCTTCCTCCCCTGGCAGAGGTGAGATTTTAACTCACTCCTCGTTTAACAAAACCTCTCCTGGGGGGCTCCCTCGAGCAGGAGGTGAGAGAGGACCAGGTACAGGGTGAGAAACATGGGCTGATACGGAACAAATATTTACTTGCCAGGTCTGGAAGACCCACCTACCTTGATAAAACTAATCCTTCACTTCAGGTCTTGAGCAGAAGAGTTCAGCCTAAACCAAGGCCTTGCTACCCTGGTCTTAGAGACCAGAACCCTTCCTGCTTTAGCTTCATCTTCCAAAAGCCAGCTCCATGGTCTCAGTCTGCTCCCTGAAGAGATGCCGGGATGAAAAATACCCTCCTTGTTTAATTACTTAGAGTGATCAAGTCAGCTCCCGATCTCCTTTTTGATCAGCTGATCAGGTTGACTTCCAAGGTCTCACATCCCGCCATAGGGTGTGTTTCTGGTTTCAGCTCATTCCTTTGAGCCACATCCATTGTTTCAGCATCCCTTGGCAGCGCTGATCGCCGAGACTGGGGCAATGGGTTTCCTCAAAGCCCATGAACGGGTCTTTTCAACTCTGCGGCTTTTCCCTGCATGCAAGTACAGGGGATTTGTTTTTTTAAACTGTATCTATTGCAATGGCTTTAACCATCACTGCAAGCTGGGCAAGGGATAGGATGTTGGCAAAGGGATAGGAGTTGCAGGAGTTTCTGGGCTTTCCCTCTTTTGCATTTAGATTATTTTATCGACCACAATGCAAAAACGTGAAGAAAAATATGTGTGGTTTTGCAGTCAAAGTCCTTGTAGGGAGCAGTCACAGGGAGTGCTGCAGACTTATTAAACTGTAATTAATGGCTGCTCTAGCCCAAGAAGAGCTGAGGGCGTCTTTCTATCTATCTATTGCCTCAGCTCGGTGCAGGCGGCTGGGGGAGGACCAGCCTGTTGTTGCTTGCTGTGATACAATGGTCTGTGGTTTTAGAAATCTCCAATTTGAGGCTACATCTTCAATTCCTGTTTTGTGAAGTAGAGGAAGAAGAAGGTGGAGGGGGGGCTGGTTTCCAACCTGTTACACTTCAAAGCACATTGAACCCCCTCCTCCAAAAAAAAACCTGATGGGTTTCCTCAGATGCTAAGCATCCATTTCCACAAATTTTGTATTTCTTTCTCTTTCTTCCTAGAGGGGGACTCCAACCAAAGGCAGCAGGGCGAGGTGAGGGAGGCAACATTCAAATCCAAGAAAAGCAGCAGAAGTTGGCCAAATTTTCCTTAGGGGTTGTGGCAGTGGGTTCAGGAGCGGTGCTGAGCTCGCTCCTCAGCCCGGGCTGGGCTGTGCTGCTGACAGGGAGTGTGACCCCCGCTGGCCCCATGGCCCTCGGGGGTGCTGGCACTGCAGGATCAGCCTTGCTACGGGCAAGAGTTACATACAAGTTATATATTTTTGATACATGTATAATATACTACTTAAAATACTTATATAAAATCCTATGAAATAGGGGACGGCAGCTGCGGCAGTCTGAGGAGAGGGAATTAGCCAGTGGGGTTTGATCCCCCGTTCGCAGCGGGGCCAGGGCTGC
This sequence comes from Calonectris borealis, assembly GCF_964195595.1. Lineage (NCBI taxonomy): Eukaryota > Metazoa > Chordata > Aves > Procellariiformes > Procellariidae > Calonectris > Calonectris borealis. The sequence continues at coordinate 6,648,086 of NC_134316.1, read as the reverse complement.
TCTGCGCTGTGCCTTGGCAGAGCGCAGTCCTTCCACGTTTCTCACACATCCTTCTTCATAACGCGCTGTATAGTGTTATTTGTGATGCTGCTGCTGGCAGGAGTTAAGCTGTTCATGTTGCATTGGTGTGTAAGGAAATGCTCCTGATCCTTGCCCGATTACTGGGCTGGGAATAACTCTCTTTCCCCTCCACCTCCCAGGCTGAAACTCTCGAACGAGGAGATCAAACGAGCGATTTTAACGATGGACGAGCAGGAGGACCTCCCGAAAGACATGCTGGAGCAGGTGGGCAACGTGTCTCGTGCTCCTCCGTGGTTGCCTCATGCTGAGACCACACTGTGCAGGGAGCTTGGCACCAAACTGCGGCTTTAAGAAGGGTGTCGGGGCCCCAAATTATTTACCAACCGCATGTTGAAAAACCACCCAAGTGGGCTGGAGCAGCAGAAAAGCAGCTCGGTTGTAGCATCAGTGCTGTCAGCAGCATGGCCTCCACGTGCCATGCCTGTACCCGGGTCTGCCCTGGGACCCTGAGGCTGAGCCAGTTGCCCACTTTGTGGCTGCGGCTTGAAGTTCGTGCTCGGTGGGGGTTTATTTTTGAAAGCTTGTTCAGTGTTTGTGCAATCCTTAAAAAGGCAATCCCATTTTTCACCCCCTCTGAATCCCCTTGGAAGCATATTATTCACCTGTCCTTAAAGCTGAGCTGGTAATTGCACTTTCAGCAGAGACGTGGGAGGATTCATTGCAAAAAATTTCCGTCTGCAAATAGGTAGAGTTGCAGCAAATGAGAGTCCTGACACCTCCACTGGCAGACCTGATGTCGAAACCTCCTTCGAGCAGACGTAGTACGTCTGTTGTAAAACCAGAGTGATGGCAGGGCAGAAGCAAGAGACGCTAATGCGATGGGGTAATGGGAGGGAAGTCACAGGGACAGCGGTAACACTTATTTCACAGGTGCCTTGGGGTCACTGTCTGTACATGCTGAAAAGGGAGTAGATTCAAGTGGCCAGTGCAAGGTCGAGGGAGGTGATTCTGCCCCTCTACTCTGCTCTGGTGAGACCCCACCTGCAGTGCTGCGTCCAGCTCTGGAGCCCTCGGCACAAGAAAGACATGGACCTGTTGGAGTGGGTCCAGAGGAGGCCACGAAAACGATCAGGGGGATGGAACGCCTCTCTTATGAAGAAAGGCTGAGAGAGTTGGGGTTGTTCAGCCTGGAGAAGAGAAGGCTCCAGGGAGACCTTATTGCAGCCTTTCAGTACTTAAAGGGGGCCTATAAGAAAGATGGGTATAGACTTTTTAGCAGGGCCTGTTGCAACAGGTCAAGGGGGAATGGTTTTAAACTAAAAGAGGGTAGATTTAGAATAGACGTAAGGAAGAAATTTTTTACAATGAGGTGGTGAAACACCAGCACAGGTTGCCCAGAGGTGGTAGATGCCCCATCCCTGGAAACATTCCAGGTCAGGTTGGACGGGGCTCTGAGCAACCTGATCTAGTTGAAGATGTCCCTGCCCACAGCAGGGGCGTTGGACTAGATGACCTTTAAAGCTCCCTTCCAATCCAAACTATTCTATGATTCTATGATTCAAGCGAATAAATCACCATTTTGCTCCTGAAAAACTGTGCATGGACCTCATGTCCACCAGTGTGCTTTCCCTTGTTTAGCTCCTGAAGTTTGTTCCTGAAAAGGGTGACATTGACCTGCTGGAAGAGCATAAACATGAGCTGGACCGCATGGCCAAGGCTGACCGGTTCCTTTTCGAAATGAGCAGGTTGGTGGCCCAGGGGACACGTGTTTTGGCCAGCGGCTGCACAGGCTGGTCATGAGGTGGCTCTTTCATGGAGCCTGGTTGGGAAATAAGCCCTGCTTACTGTTTTTCACATCAAGAAATGAGTGGGCCAAAGCAAGGTGCTCCAACCCATAAGGATCGCTCTGATGCTGTGCTCCTAAAATCAGGGTTGTGCATCCCAGACAAGCAGCAGCTGGATGGAGCAGGGGGGAGGGATGAGGAGATGGATCCTCTGGAGAGAGGTGTTGGCTTCCCAGGGGATGTCCTGACACATTTCCCCTCTCGTTTGGGAGAGAACAGCTCAGTCTGGCACAACTCTGTGAAAGACTGCATCATCTGCATCGTGGCTGGGTGGGACATGCTGTGAATGATAACACAATGCTCCTTTCCCCTTCATACGAACATACCCTAATGAATACTCAAGACTGATGTATGTGCATTTTGCCCTGCTGTGTAGATGAGTCCCGCTCCTCACCTCAGGAGTTCCTGGGGCTCCTGAGAATATATGAGACAGAAAGGAAATGTCATTTCTTCCTGCTCCTGCTACAATCATTTAAGGCTTAGAAGTCTTCAGGGATGAATAACCTTATCTTTTGCATGCACATCCTCTAGAGGTGCTGGTTTAAAATCCAAGAGCTCCTTATTTTAATCCAGCTGAGTATTGAGCTCTTTGAATTTCTTAGCTGAACTTCAAGCAAGTCACTTGTTTGCAAAGTCAGTGAGTTTTACAATCTGAGATCGTACTGGGAGATCAAAAACAGAAACGCTCCTGTCCTCCCTGAGAAATGCGCCAATGAACACCAGGGCGATGCACCGTGGAGTTGCTGAGTGTCAAAGACAGGCAGGATGGAGCTGTGAAGTTCAGACCTGAGCCCTCAGGGCTGGAAGATGCTCAGAATTAGCTTTCCCAGGTCACTTTTCTTCTTCACAGTCTCTTGCCCCAGTGTTGCTCCTGTGCCTTCATCTTTTGGAAAGCACAATGTGCCAATGCAAATATTTTCCTTGCTTTCCGGCACGACTTTTTAATTTGCCCTGTGGTCTGTTACTGACTGTGGTGTCTTTGTCACCTCCGATTAGTACAACGACAGCTAGCCCATGGCCTTGTCTGTGAGCACGTCTCCCATGGGTCCTTGGTCCAAATGACTCAAATCAGACTGCCATTTGCGTACAAGTGAGATCTTGTTTAGTCTAAATACAACTGACGTGAGCAGAGCCGTCCCTAACTTGCCCAGGAAAAGGCTGGATTGGGCTGTGTTGGTGGCTTTCCAGCCCAGGCCATCATTTTGAGGATCTGAAGGTCCAGTTTTGTTAGTGCTGGTAGTTGGTGTGCCTGTGTCCAGCCACAGCTCATCACAAAGCCATTGGGAGCCCAGACCTCATCAGCACCTTTGCTAAGGAGTGGTCGTAAATGAACTGTTTGTTCATAGCATTAGGGTGTAAAAATGCACTTGTTGAACCTGCTGAGTTAAGGATAGGCTTAAGCATGTGCCTAAGAGCCCCCCTGGATCCACCCCAGGACAGCTGTAGCTTCAGTTGTCATTTTTTCCCATCCCAGCGTAGTTTCAGGGAGAAATGCGGTCATTATTTTTTAATCACCGTGGCTCAAGCATGCTTTGTAAGCACAGCTGCGAGCAGCAGAGCGACTGAGCTCTGCCTGGAGCAAGCAAAGCTCAACCTGCACCTCTCTCTTTTCCAGGATAAACCATTATCAGCAAAGGCTGCAGTCCCTCTATTTCAAGAAGAAGTTTGCAGAGAGAGTTGCAGAAGTCAAACCCAAGGTGGAAGGCAAGTGACCGGACCTGCTGAGGTCGCTAAGGGGCTCTGTGCCGGCACAGGGAGTGTTTAGGAAGAGGATCCCTCTGTGGAGGTTGCAGTGATGCAGAGGAAGGGAGGGAGCTGGTGGCCACTCTTTGGCCATGGGCGCACTGAAGGGGTTGCTGCAAGGAAAGGGGTCCGGTGTGCTGTCATGGCAGGGGGTAACGTCCCGCACCTCTCTGCTTTCAGCCATCCGTGCCGGCTCCAGGGCGGTGCTGCAGAGCAGCAGCCTCCAGCAGCTGCTGGAGGTGGTCCTGGCCTTCGGGAACTACATGAACAAGGGCCAGAGAGGCAATGCCTTCGGGTTTAAGATCTCCAGCCTCAACAAGATCGCGGACACCAAGTCCAGCATTGACAAGTGAGCAGCCCCTGCCCTCATCCTCGGTAGCATCCATGGGCCCCAGGGATGTTGGGGGAATGGAGGGATCATTAGCGTTGCCTCTGGGATGTGGGTAGGGGAGCGGTCCCCTCCCTCCTGCTGCCCCATCTGGTGCATCCAATGATGCAAGCGTCCATTTTCTGAGCAGGACAGACTTCAAGGGAAGCTGAGCTGCAGATCAGCATGGGGATTGATGGGGACTTTCCTCCCTGGGCTGGCTAAACGGCAGCCAAGGCTGATTGGGAGGATCATCCTCCAAATGCTTTTTTCCCCCTTTGAGAAGCCAAGAACCATCATGCTGTGGCACAATGGCTGGAGGAGGGGTCCCAGGGGTTCCTCTCCACAGGAACACCCTCTGCAGCCCCCCCAAGCTGCTGCAGCCATTGCCTGGTTTGCTCTCCCCTACCAAGCTCCATGCACAAAGTGAGAGGAGCTGGATCAGGTCTCAAACCTGCCTGGTCTTATCCATCAGTAAAGACAACGGGAGCAGTGATGCTCAAGTCACCTCCTCTGGGTCCCTCCTGTGGAGGGCCCTTGCTTGCAGGGACCAGGCTGCTCTGCACCGTGCCTGTGCATGGGACAGACCCGTCCCATGTCAGGCAGCGAGCAGCATCCTTGCAGAAATCCCAAAATAGTTCATTACAAGGGTTGGGATTTAACCAGGGTTTTCAACTGAGCTCTCGGCTCTCCATAGTGCTGCCACACTGACCTCGACGCTCCTCTCTCCTAGGAACATCACCCTTCTGCACTATCTCATCACTATCGTTGAAAAGAAATATCCCAAAGTCCTCCGCCTGCACGAGGAGCTGCGAGACATCCCGCAGGCAGCCAAAGTCAAGTAAGCAGGGATTTAAGTGGTGCTTAGGGAGCGCCAGGAGCACCTCTCCCCTCGCTTCAACCTGCCTTTCTGTATTGCCCTCCTGTGCTCGCACTCCTGGCCAGATCCTGGCCACCGAGCTGGGTCCTGTGCCGTGGCCACGCTGGCCCAAGAGCAGCCCGGGAGGCAGGAGCAAACATCACCTGGTAGCTTTAAATCTCAGCCCTTGCAGCCAAGGGCTGCGAGCCTCCGACCGCGAGGGAGGGGAGCTGCTTGGAGCAGCCGTTTCCTGTTCTTATCTCACCGCAGAAGCATTTAATTAATTTCTAATGGTACGTTAAGTAATCCGGGAGGAAGTGGTTGCGGTGTGGCTGCAGATAAAGGGCAGCTGTTTATCTGCGTGTGGCGGGGAGGCTTTGCCTGCAGCCAGGCAGGACCAGGCAGCGGTGCAAGGGGCTCACCTGCCTCCGGGTCCTGCCTGGCCCTTGTTTCACCACCAACATGGAGCTCCTGGTGTTTGCAACAAGCTTTTAAACCCTGCCCTCCTCCCAGTGACCTGTTTGGAGCAGGCTGCCACTGTCTCTTTGCTGGCGGAGGCCCCTGTTCAGCAAAGCCCTTAAACACACGCTGAATTTTTAAGTGCAGGAGGAATCCGCTGCAAAGCCCTCAAGTATGTGTTGAAGTCCTTCTGAAATCAATGAGGCTCTGTTTCGGTTTTAAAGTTCAGCGGGAGCTTACGGGCTTTGCTGCTTCGGGGACCTGAGCAGCAAAGATCACACGTTTCTGCCATCAGCACACGTTTGTGTTAGCCGTGGACATGAAAAGGACCTGAAACTGCACCTTTTTAGAGAGGGGATGGCAAATACGCACGGAGTTTACGGCGGCTCGAGGGTCTTTCAAGTTTCAAAGTGCTCTTGTAGCAATAGTGGCTTCCCCGCAGAAGGTCTTAATGTGCAAAGCAAGCATCCTCGCGTTTAAAATGTAAAATAATTGTCAGCCATAGGGATTAAACAAAGTGACAGGACAAATCTTGGCGTGCGAGGAGGAGCGTGTGGGTGCTGCACTCGTAGGCATCGGCTGAGGACATGGTTGAGCAGGGCACGCTCCCTCGCCGGTGCAGGCTCCTGCTTTCTCAGGCTCGTGTATCTGCAGCTGTTGTACAGATACACGTATGGGAAAGAAAACGTCTGCATAGAGGCTTCCCCCCCCCCAAACTTTATCATTTTGCTCTAAACTGGACACCATATGTAATATTTGGGTTTGGTCCAACCTAGAGTGAAACCAAAAAGTTTCTAAAGCTCTGGAAAACCCTAAATTCCCCCCAGCCCTGCAGCTGTGAAGCAAAATTGCCGCCTCTGTCAATCCCACCGCTAGTAATGAACTGCTGGAGCACAGGGCTCCCAAAACTACATTTTCCCAGACTAAACCTGCCAGGAACGCTTGCCCCATGACCTGACGTCAGTGTTTCCAGGGACCCCAGCCCTAGGACAGACACCCCTGGAAAGGCGTCAAGCCTGTGGTCATCAAGCCTGTGTGAGAAAGCTTCCACTCAGATGTAGTGGTAGAAACCCGTAAGCCTTTGAACTTGATGCTCATCAGGGGCTTGAGCCTTGTGTAAACACAGTCAGCGCCAGACGTGATGATTTATTTTTATTTCTCTATATTTGGGTTGTCTCCCTTTATGAAAGCCTTGCTGCTCGGAAGGATGCTTTGCGTGGCATTCACCTAGCCATGGTTCCCTGAAAAATTGACCGCTGTGCAATGGGTCAACAAGCCTATCTTCTGCTGGCCCTCGAGAGAGAAGGGAAATCTGTGCCCAACAAAACCCTCTCCTGAGCTCTCCTTTTGCTTGGAGAGGTCTGGAGGCTGCTGAGCTTGCTAAGCCTGCACAGTCCCCTTGATTAAAAATACAGAAAAGTGCTTTGCTTTAAAACAAGCAACTGCAGCCACTTTGAGATGGGTGGCTGTCCTAGCTTAGAGGCTGTCAGCCTAATTTGCTGCTTGAAACATGCTGGCTGCAAACAAGAGGCAATGTGTGCAGTGCTGGGGTCTTTTCAGTGGAAAAACACAGTCGAGTTGGTTGGAGAGCTGTAGAATTTGCTGGGGAAGGCTGAAAATTAACATCCTGCCTTTTCCAACAGCATGACCGAGCTGGAGAAAGAAATAAACACTCTGAGGAGCGGCCTGAGAGCGGTGGAGACTGTAAGTATTATTTAAATCAAATATAGTCCAGCCTGGCTCTGAGCACCGTCGCATCCTCCTTAGGGAGGCAGGCGAGGGAGCTCCCAGTGAAGCTGCTTTTATCTCACATCCTGGAGATCCGTTTGTCTTTCCTTCCTGCCCTGCACGTGCGCCTGTCCTCTTAGGGCTGTTTTGGCACCGAAGTTACCGTATGTGTTTAGGCACGTGCATCGTTTGTATCTAATACGCCAAGGGAGGCTGAGTAAGTTTAATGATGATGCCCGTGGAGGACCTGTGATGTGCCGAGGGATCTCTCTTTGGCTGTAAAACCGCAGAGGGCCGGGGCTCAGGCTGCGGAGCGCTTCTGCAGCCCAGCTGGAGTGGTGATGAAATGGTGGAGGTATCCCAAAGGACTCGCTGTCTTGCTAAATTATGCTGCTTCCACGATCTCTCCAGCAGGATTTGGCCTTAAAAGCGTACTGCAGGCATGATATTGTAAAATAGGGTAATCCATGGTCTCACGCATGGCAGGAGGGAGCAGCAGTGGCGGTGCAGCCGGTACTCGTGGCACTGATGCAGGCACACACCCAACGGCACTACCGGAGGCCGATGGTATGTGTGTCCCTCATCAGCCAGGGCCTGACCAGATTTACATTTTTTTTCCCCAAAGGAGCTGGACTTCCAGAAGTCTCAGGTTCAGCAAACAGGTGACAAGTTTGTGTCTGTCGTCAGCCAGTTCATCACATTAGCCAGCTTCAGCTTCTCGGATGTCGAAGATCTTCTGATGGAGGCAAAAGAGCTGGTAAGGTCACTAGCATCCTTGAGATCTGGGTAGTGTTTCAGCCTTTCCTCCAGCCAACAGGGAAGGATGGTCCTGGCCTTCCCAGAGCATCTGCTGTGTGTTAACATCTTTACAGGTTGCCCAGAGAGGTGGTAGGTGCCCCATCCCTGGAAACATTCAAGGTCAGGTTGGACGGGGCTCTGAGCAACCTGATCTAGTTGAGGATGTCCCTGCCCACAGCAGGGGGGTTGGAGTAGATGACCTTTAAAGGTCCCTTCCCACCCAAACTATTCTATTCTATCCTAAGATGTCCCTGCTCATTCCAGGGGCGTTGGACTAGATGACCTTTAAAGGTCCTTTCCAACCCAAACTATTCTATGATTCTATGATTTTATGATCTCAGATACCTCCCCCATGAAATCATGTGAGTGTCCTGCTGAGACCCTGACATGAGAAAGGTGCTGGGCTGCTCATGGTTTGTTTGGAGTGGGTGGGTGGGCACATCCCTGTCTGTCCCCAGGGTCTTTTTCCTGCTCCACAACCCAGCATGCCAGGGGATCGCAGGTCAGGCCAACAGACCGCTTCTGGGACACAAGATGTGCTGTAGAAGGCTGTGAGATACCTGTCTATCTTTTGGAAGTGCAAGGCAGAGGCTAGCCATGGGAGAGTTGTGTCCATCAGGGGAGGAGATGATAGGTCATTTGTGAAGATCTGAGTTTTGGTGAAGAGCTTTCACTTAAGCCTAGAGGGCTTGCTTTGCTTTGCATGTCTTAAAATGGAAATATCCCAGTTTTGGTGGCTTTAGAGTTAGGAGTGTGGCAGCTGGGGCACCTTGGCCAATAAAGGCTGAAGATGGCAAGAAAACAGGCTGTTCTATTTGGTGTTGATGGAAAAGGAGGAAATAATGCAACCGGGTCTTCAGGCTGGACATGAGGTCACCCAGAGGTTGATATCAGAGGCAACCTAGGCTGCCCGAGTGACCCCACTTCTATAGGGCAAAATAACATCTGATGCATAACTTTGGTCTGAGACCTGCCCAGCCCTTCTCTCCAGAGAAGAGGGAGAGGAGCTCAGTGACATGAATTGAAGCCAACTTCAGACCTGGTTAGAGAAGCTACTTAAGAAGTTCACCTTCCCCAGACTAATGCCTTGGTGAGTGCTTTGCAGCCACGTGCAATGACCTCTTGCTGTGTTGTCCTTTTCTCCCTACCAGGCTGGTTTAAATGACAGCAAAGGGGTGGCTGTTGGTTGACATCTGTGATTCCCAAGCACGTTTTTCTTCCCTGCTTTCAGCAAAGGGGCACACAGCTGGTCTCCATTTCTTCCAGGAACAGTCCTCCAGTGTCTCCTCCCTGGCCCAGCTTTCATCTTGATTGAAGTGGCAGGGAGATAGTCCAGCTCAGGCCGTTTTAGAGGTCCCATCTTTGTCCCACTGCATGAGCTACCTCTCCAAAGACAGAAGTTACCAAGTGTCACCACCTCCTTCTCCCTGGTTGTACCAATGTCCAGTTGGCACTGTCCTTCAGTCCATCCACCCATGCTTGGGCATTATGATTGACCACTGCCTTCCTGAGGCCTTGGCTAACCCAGGCCACCCTTTTAAACTGTTGACGGTAACCTGATAGATCTTACCTGGAGTGAGTTAGGACTGTGGAGATGGTGACAAATGCTCTGCAAACTGTGTCGTCTTCTGCTGACTTGGCTGAATCTGGAGGACAAGGTCTGGTCGTGGTCCCCATCGCCCATCGAAGTCCACTCTGAAGCAATGTGCAGCTGTTCCCCTGGTTATTGGGTAGGATGGGCTGTGCGAAGTGCACCAGCTCTTCGCTTTTTAAACACACGTCCAGATTCAAATTGTGTTACTGCTTTCTCTTAGGAAAGCAGAAACATCATTGTTTTATAAACTTTATATACTGCGAGGATAATATTTTCAGCCTCCCCACCCCCCGAATCTCCTGTAACATGGCAGAGAATTTAATATCTTGATGAAAATCAACAGGAATAACCTCAATTATTTTGACTTATATAGTGGCACCTCTCTGATTCCTCCCTGCATCTTGAAGTGCTAAGTCTCTTAAGTATACAAAGAAATAAAAATGCCCTAAATGTCTTCGGAAGAGCCTGGGGCACCCCTGCAAATAAAACTAAATCATATAGGCAGGCTTTAAAAATGTTCCTCTCGACCCAGCAAAATCAAAGCAACTAATAAATCTGTTTGTGCTTTGATTTTGGTTTTCTTTTCCTTTAAGCGTGCTTATCTCCAGAACGCGCCATCACAATTTTAACAAACTTTCTATGCACAAAGAGTCTCCCTCAAGCTGGGAGTGAGAACAAAGGATGTCAGCCCCAAAAGACAGCTCACGGGCTCCTTGGGGACCGGGACGCATTGGCAGATCGTAGATGTCCCGTCCTGACCTTTGCTATGGCCTCATTCGACTCCCTTACATTAATGGTGTGCAAACAGCACGAAAGGCCAGAAAACTCCCTATTTCCCTACCCAGGCTGTGCCTGAGCGCAGGCAGAAATGTCTTTTAGAAGTTTCACCAACACATTTGGTTTCAATAGCAAAGCATGTGGCAATGATAAATAATACCCCAAAAATACTTCAAAGAAAAACTTAAAAGTGCGAGTTTCCCTTCCCCTGCCGTGTTTACTATTAGTTTTATGTCTTCGGTCTTCGGTCCCACAATATTTTGCTTCCTTGTTTTTACTGCTGCTTAGTCAATAAAGTTGAGCTGGGGTGGGGGAAGGCTCGGCAGAGCCAGAGGCGAGAAGGGGAGAGGGGGCTCGGGAGCGATCCAGGTTGGCTCTTACAAGGCACCAGGTAAAACATCAGATGATTTATTTCATGTTTAACTCAAGGCTCGATGAAGCAAAGCCCTGCTCTCTGCCGTGGCCGCTGGAAGTGTTTCTCTCCGCTCCATCAGGTCGAAGGCTTCCCATGGCGGGTCTCGCTGGTGCGGTGAGTATCTCCGAGACTGACGGACTCCTGTCTTCTCTCTTCAGTTTTCCAAGGCTGTGAAGCACTTTGGAGAAGACATGGACAAAATGCAGCCCGACGAGTTCTTCGGCATCTTCGACCAGTTCCTTCAAGCCGTGACTGAGGCCAAGCAGGAGAACGAGAACATGAGGAGGAGGAAGGAGGAGGAGGAGCGCCGGGCACGCATGGAGGCACAGGTGAGCAGGCACTGGCGAGTCCGGCAGCACCCTCAGGGCACCCAGGGAATGGCAACCGTGCCATGCTGTCCCCATGGTGGCCATGGTGGCACGGGGAGCACTGAAGACTGGGCAAGGAGCTTCTGCGCTCTTAGACCCACTGGCTTTTCACTGTTGGTTGCTTAATTAACTAATGACCTTGGGTTGGTGAGATCTTGGAGCTAAAACGTGCAGCAGAGCTGGTGCTGCCTGTGGGCTGCTGTGACCCACCAGCAGCAGCCATGGGGTTGTGGACCTCGGCCCATGGGTTGTATCAATAACCCTGACCAGCTCTCGCGTGCTAAGCACTGGGGTGGGAAACAGCTCTTGTTTCATGAGTTTGGGGGTCACCACGCGTGTGTTGGGCACCCCCACAACCACCTGCATGAGAGTGAGACGTCTCCTTTCCCCCCCGCCATGGCACGTAGCTGAAGGAGCAGCGGGAGCGGGAGCGCAAGGCGAGGAAGGCGAAGGAGAGCGGGGAGGAAGGCGGCGAGTTCGACGACCTCGTCTCGGCCCTGCGCTCGGGCGAAGTCTTCGACAAGGACCTCTCCAAACTGAAGCGCAACCGCAAGCGCATCGCCAACCAGCTGGCCGACAGCGGCCGCGAGAGGCCTGTCACCAAGCTCAACTTCTGAAAAACAAACAACAACAACAACAACAAAACCCAAGAAAAAAACACGGGTTAGTCTTTTTGAAGTGGCTAGGGTTTTTTTTTCATTCCCATTATACTGCCTTGCGATTCAAAGCGAAACAGTGGCACGCTCTTTCTCCCCGCGGGCGAGTGTGTGTGTGTATATACTGTGTATATAGTTGGGTCGGGGGCACGGATGGAGGCGCGTGGGCAGCCCACCCCGATGGGTGCCAGCGCCGCCTCCTCCCCTCCAACCCACTCCGAAAAGTAGTTCTCCCCATGCACAAGCACAATGCCGCGTCTGCGGAGCAAGAGAGGACCCAACCCAGAGACGCCGGTGGTCCCCGTGGTCCCCAAAGGCTTCCAAATGGGAAGCCGCTCCCCGCCACTCTCCTGCTCGGACCCCCCCAGGCCGTTTGCGGGGGACACCTTGCGCACAAGCCGAGTGGTTTAAAGAAGAAAAGAAAAAAACTTGACTGAACTTTAATCCGTTGGTTGTTTTTTTTCTCGTAGTTGTGAGTATTCCAAAAAACTCGCAGATCCGTGCTTTCTGGTTCCCGAGCTCGGTGCCGCGGGCGCTCCCGGCGATGCTCTTCCCGTCATCCTTGGGAAACACTCTTTTTCCTCTTACCGCCGCCTTGCGAAAGGAAAAAGTTTACCCCAAAGTGCTTATCGCTCTAACGCCACACAGATGTATTTATACTTTTATAACGTTTTCTGGCCCAAGACGGTGGGAAAGGTCGGTTCTCGGAGGAGACGAAGAGCATAAACGTTTGTGTTGTAATTTTTATTCTTGCTTTCTGTTCAATGGGACAAACTGTATCCTCTGTAAAGGTGGGTCAGAACCGAAGGTCTCTGATACACAAAGGGGCTGGTGCAAAACCCGCCGGCTTTCACCCACCTTCTTTTCTCTTTTCTTTATCGGACACACAGAAGCAGCGATGCCAAGAAACGCCCGTCTCTTAGCCAGGTCCTTTTTCGACTGGTTTGCTGTTCATTGTCATTGCAAATTTGTAAGCAGAACTACCTGTCAAATGTCAGTCCAAAAAAAGACAAAAAAAAAAATAAAAATAATTCAAAGCTCTCAGGGAGTAATAATTTAAAGGTTTAGAAAATTAAGAATTGGAGAATAAAAAGTAACCACCATTAACATATTAACATTTCTATTCTTAAATTATGCTGAGTATATAGAGGACTGTTACTTTTTACTTTTATTTATTTGTGGTGTGTTTTTTAAGAAAACAAAACAAAACCTTTTTGTACCACCAATACTTTTGTGATCTTTTTTTTTTGTTTGTTTGTTCTTTTTCCTGTGGAGAGATGAGTTTGTCCCTGTTGCACTAGATATTAACACTATTTGAAATAAGGTTGTTTTTTTTTCTTGTCAGATAATCGGTATTACTGGTGGGGTATGGGATGTCAGTTAACTATATGTACTGTATAGCAAAAGTGCTGTTTAAACTAATTTGTATAAAAAAAAATGGTACTCAGCACCTGAAGGCCGCGGGGTCCGCGTGCTGAGTGAAAGCTGTGAAATCTCTCTCTAACCAGAGTTGTCAAGAGCTGTGGTTTTACCATTTTGTTCTTTTCTTCGTTGCAACTTTTGACGCACTGTAGATTAAAAAAAAAAAACAGAAAAAGAAAAAAAAAGACTTTCTGAGTAGCATTTAAAGCAGTAATAAATAAAGCAGGTAAGCGCAAAAAAAAGTCCAGCACCTCGTATCCAAGCAGCTGCAAAACCTGCAGATTATGTTCAAAGGTGGAGTTAAGCACTTTGCTTTAAGAAGGAGGGGGAAATAAAGACAAAAGGTAATGATAATACTATTCCTTAACTAAAGTGCCTCTATTTATATTTTTTATTTATGGCTGAAAAAATGGGGCTGACACAATTGAGGGAATGGAGTTTGGGGGGAATTTAAAATATAAAAAAAAAGAAGAAAAAAAAAGGTTAAAAAAAAAAGTCTGGCCTCTGATGGTTTAAGGAATGGTTGGTCACACGTGTTTAATTCGACAGGCGATGGGAGTCGGAGACGGCGATCGCCTCCCGGGGTCCCTGGGTGCGGGGCTCGGCCGCCAGCACCCACCCCCGGCTCCTGCCTCCGCGACCCCAGTGCCACATCAGGACCTTTCCTGACAGATTTCCTCTTGCCCTTCACAGACCTGTTTTGGTTTTTTTTTTATTTTTTTACAACAGCCTCATTATCGGGCTGAGTTTGCCATTTCTTTGTTTTCTTTCCAAAAAAAAAAAAAAAAGAAAAAATATATCTCTATAAGTAAATACAAAGGCTGTGTGCAGGTAATTCCATGTGCCATTGTCGAAAACTACTTTTAGATTGGTGCTGGTGTAAGTAACCACTCTTTTCTCTTGGGTGTGTATTTTAAAGATGATTTTTTTTTTTTTAATAATGCCAAAAAGTTAAAAAAAAAATAGTTCCATAATAATTTGTAAACTGAAGTATATGTCTTGGACCTTATTAGCTTCGTAGTGACCAAGGTAGTCTGTTAGGTGCAAGGATGTCAGTAGACTTAGCTAGCGGGAAATGCTGTGTAATGTTATGAGACTGTACATTTTCTAAGACGGCAATATGCAATAAAGAAAAACGATTTCGGTGAGTGTACGTGGCAGAGCCGTGAGTTATTTTTTTGGGGTGGAAAAAAGGGATATTTGGGGATTGAGACAGGTGTTGAAGAAAAAGCCCTCCACGGGTTGCTCTTTTGTGGGTGTATTTGCAGTCGTTGCTGGGTTTGGCCAATAACCGATAACCCCACTTCACCGCTTTCCTGCGTGCTGGGTCTGAGGCGGTCGGGGGGCTTTCCACCCTCCTGGCTCGCAGCATCCTCGTGGTCACCCACCTGTGGGCTCTGAAATGCCTCCCTGTTAGCGACCCCCTTCATTTCTCCCCGCTGCGTTGTAGCTAATGCCTGTTCCCCCCTTGGTGACCGGCTCTTCTAGGAGCCTGCGTTGAGACAGCAGCCGGTTTTGCATCGCGGGATCGGATCCTCTCCCTTTCTCTGGCTGACAGAGCCGAGCCGGTGCTGGCTGGGCTGGCCAGTGCGCCTCTAGCAAGCCTATCCAGACACACCAGAGATGTTTTCTTGGCAGTAGCCCAAACCCCTCTTGGCCTATTCACGCTCACCATTGCCTTTCCCACACACCTTTCCCTCTGGGCTCTGTGTTATTTTTCTTCTTTTTCCAATGCTCTTTGCACTGAGTGACCTTTGCAGCACCCAGCATCCCCAGACCCCGCTCTCTGTAGCGACGGGAATGCCTGCATCGTGCTTAGACCCATACGCTTCCCCCCTCGATCAGGGCTTTCCCCAGTATAACCAGTAAGCTGGCACCGAGCCAGCACAGATGGGGCGTCTAACACATCCCTGGGCTTGTTGGGGCTTCCTTTGGTGCGATCACACCCAGCGTCGGGGCTGGCAGACACGGCAGCTTTCTCCTATTTATATCCTATGGCCAGTGTTTCCTACCACGGAGCGTATTTATGGCCCAGCGTTGGTCAGATTTGGGCTGGTGGGGAGCGCGGGGCGGTGGTGAAGAGCACGGCTACCATGGCAGTGCCCGGCGGTCGGGCGGGCTAGTGATGCCATGCGAAAGCAGCCCCGGGCTGTGCAATTGATGCCATGCGAAAGCTGTGCAATGAAAGGACCCAGACAACAGGGGAACGGCTTCAGCTGCTCTTCCCTTCATAAATCCCCGTGTCCCCAGCACAGGGGTGCTCTGGGGTGCGTCCATAAATGGATGTGAACAAGCCAGCCAAAGAGGACCTGAAATTCTGGTTGATGGCAGATTGCAGGTTTCCTGGGCAATCAGGAAACAGGACACAGGACGGTCCCCAGGATGGGGACGGGGTGGCAGTGGGAGACATGAGCAAGGATGGGGTATAGCTTTTTATTCAACGAAGATACTTGAGGAGAAAAAAAGCCTAGTAACTTGCAAGCTTCCTAGCCTGCAAACACTTCTTCAGGGCTGAAATAGCAGCATCTATGGCTTGAGAACATAAATTTGAGATACAGTGTTTGTCATCCCAGAGGAAAGGGGACTGGGGTGGGCGCTGTGCTGGACTGGCATGGCTGTGCTGTGTGAACCCATGTCACCAGCAGCTCATGTCCACCGATGGCCTGGCTGGCTGGGTTTTTACCTGAAAAACAGCTTCTCTGCCCCAAATCCTGGCTGCTCCCTGCAGTAAAAGCCATGAGGAGAGTGTGCTGGATGGGCCAAACCTGCCCAGACCTGCCAGTGCCAGGGGAGCTGCTGGGCATGGCGCTCCCAGAGGAATTGCCCCATGGGGCCACCTGGGTTGGTGGCACCAAACCTGCTGAGCCAGCCTTGGCTGTGCTCCGCTCCAGCCTGGCAGCTTTCCCTGTTGCCGAAGGCTGGGGCGACTGGGAGTCCTGCCGGAGCGAGGAGTGTCAGGTGTCATCTCCCGCACTCAACCTGTTATCCTTGGCATCACGTCCCGGCTTGGAAAAGATGAGTCAAGAGGTTGGGGCGGTGACCTGATGCAGACACGGCATTGCACGCAAAACTCAGCTCAGCAAGTAGGGAAGACACGGCTCGACACGGAGACACCTGGCTCCCAGCCCCGCTGGCAGCACTGCCGCTTTGGTGCCGCTGGCAAGGGGCCGCAGGGTGCCAGGTCAGCAGGAGCTTGCTGGACTCCATGTCCGAAAATATTTATTTACTCCCAAGGGAGGGTACAACGGGACAGATGGATCTGTCAGGCTTTGACGTCCCTCCTGGAGACCCTTGGGAAAGGGTAAGCAAAGCGGGGACATTGCCAGTCCTGCTCCCACCTGTGTTGTGGCTGGAGCTGGCTCTGTCCCCGATGCCAGTGCCTACGTCACACCTCAAGCAGATGTTCTGGGGTAAAATTGCACTTTGCCAACATCACCATCTCACACAGCCTGATCACCAGATCTGCGGTCCTTGTGCAGGGCTGGCACTGCTGGAGCACCCCAGGAACAGGGTCATCCTCAATGCAGAGACCAGCATAGCAAGAAAACCCCATAAAAGCACCTGGGTATTTCTGTACCAGCCTGTGCTGTGGGGTGAACAGGCCCTTCGAGCTGTGCTTCTGGGGGGGACGGGAGAGGCCAAGCTGACACGAAGGCTGACGGGTGCAGGAGGGAGGCTGTCAGCCAGCACCATCCCCATCCCCATCCCCTCTCCTGCAGCAAGTCCTGCAGACATCTCTCCTGTGAGCTCTCCCCGGCATTGTTCAGGGTCCTGCAATATATGCATGTGGAAAGGAGAGTTCTCCGTTTTAATCAGAGGTGCTCTGACCTGAAACCTCTGAGCATTTTATATTATTTTTAGCCTTAAACCAGGCTTGATGAGTGTGTGCAGGTGAGCAAGGGAGAAAGCCGGGAGCCTGTGCTGCTGGGCCCCAGCAGAGCCTCAGGAAAGGCAGCACCACCACCTGCTGACACTTTCCAGACTTCACCGTTTTAGAGCTGTCTTGAGTATAAAATCAATCCTGCCTCTTGCTTTCCTCTGCCAGACCTCTACTGTGGTCTGAAAAGTTCAGTGTTCTCTGGCTGTGGAACAGTCAAAATGCTAAATTTTATATTTCAGTTTCCCCCAATATAGTTGAGGAGGGATAATTCTAATTCTATCCATCATAAGTTGAGTCAAATAGCCAAAGGTCACAACGTGTGGCTTCGCTGCGACTTTCGGCACTGCCTGAGCTTCAGGTTGGTGCACTCTGTGTGTGCGCATGCAGGCAACATAAATGCACGTATGTGTAAGATAAACTAATGCAAAGTACTTTCATGGGTCATCTGAACTTACCTCCATGGCTTTTGAAATCATAGAGTGCCCCACTCCACTACAGTCCCCCCCAGGACTTGTCCCGACGCTAGGGTCTGTGTTGGGAGCCTGTTTCATGCAGGCTCCCCTTGCTAAAACCCAGCTTTCCTTGCACTCTGTGCTCACGTTGCATGAACTCGACGTTAAGGTGGAGTTTCCCAGTTCCCAGGACAGCTCTGTGAAGATAAGTCATTGAATTGTCATTTTCCCATTACTTTCTTTACCGGCCCATATTCCAGCATTTGCTGAAGTGCCCGTACTCTCAGCTCAGCCGTGGCTCTGCAGGAGGGCTAGGACACACGCACTGTGTATTTGGGCAATGGCAAGCAGAGCTGCCTTAAACCAGGATTATCCTGGGCACCACAATAGCAAGTCTGGAGGACACGGGACGACCAAACATAGCTCTGCTCCTATAGCCTAGCCCACCCCTTGGGCTTTCCAGAACGCTGGTGTAAGCAAAGCTGGGCTGGGACGGTGCCCGCGACTTTCCCCGGGCTTTGGGCACTGCAGGTTACCGGTACCGGGAGCTTTTCCATCTGCTTGAATTTGCACTTGTGAATGCTCACACGGATTTACTTTGCCAAGCTCTGCACAGAGCACCCCCTGGGCTGACGGAAAGGTGAGGGAGCCCCAGCCGTGCGCTTCACCCAGCTCCCAACCTCTGCCTGGGACCCTTTTTACTGTGATACCAGAGTGCGAAGCACTCAGGCAAGACCTAGTTTCTACAACAAATCTTTCCAATTTAATAGCAGGGGGCAATTACCGTTTGAGTTACATTTTCTGGAAAGAATCCAGAATTCAGATGCTTTATTCAAAACTTGACGTGACCTCAGGGATTGTATATTACCAAATGTTCTGTAAAATGCACCAGACTGAGCACAGCAGCCGCAGGCGCAGGTCAGGGAGGAGCACAAGTGCTGCAGCACATTAGATTTCACTGGAGAAGTAAGTGACCTGGTTACTCACAGCATTTTTTTTCCCTGACGCTGAGATTAGTTCCGAGTATGTTGCTAGATCGGGTAAGCAAATTACATTTACGTGGTTGTGAGGGAACTGCTGGGTGAGAGATTTAAGAGAAATTTATCTTGCTGCCTTTGTCCACATCTATGACCCTGAGGTGTTTTAATTTGTAGGACTCATCCAGGGGGTTTCATCCCTCACCAGCTGCAGCACCAGCATCTCCCCTGCTGTCCTCCACCATGGCGGGGTGGGGTGGGGTGGGCTAGCCTGGTGCTAGCTGTCAGCCTCGCCCAGGAGCCAGCCCAGTGCCCATGTGCAGCCCCAACCTGGGGATGATTTCCACCTGCTCTGAGTGTGCATACTTCAGTGAAGCCCTCTGGTCAAGCCCCCGAGCATAAAGCTAAGTGTTTAAGCCTGCTCATCAGTACTGCTGGCAAAAGCAGGTGGAGAGGTTCCTGCTGCCTTCAGCCAGACTTGCTCCGGCCCCAGGGAGAAGCAGAGATGTTCCTCCAGATGCAGAAGGGCAGCGCTGAATATTTCCACTCCCAATCTCCACCCTGGGAGCTGAGGAGTGTTGTCTTCCTAAGTGACCTCCCCAAAGTCACCCCCACTGCACCTTTCTGCTTGTCCTTACGGTGGGGTCAAGGAGGAGTGGGTGTCGCTGTGTCTGAAGGGAAAGCACCCACAACATGTGAAGCACTGAGGTTTGCAAATGCTTTTAACTCTTCAGTGCACACAACAATAAAAACCCCTCTGAGAAAAGGTACAATCCTCTTTTCAGAGCAAAGCTTTAAAAAAACTTTTTTTCAGTTTATGAATCTCTTTAGATGCTCCCTTGTTTATTAGTTTCTGAGCTGACTGTTTATGGAAGAGCTAAGGTTGAAAATAGTTTATAAAAGCAAGGATAATGGATGCATAAAATTAAGGAGCTCAAGTATTTGGAAATTGCTCCCCAATCTGTTCTGTGGGCTCCTTCCAGGGCTTGCCTTTTTGAAACCAGCTGAACCTGGAGGAGCTCAGTGCCAGCGAGAAAATAGCACAAATAACAAATGGCTCCTCTCGGAGTGAATTTACTTCCTCTGTTGTATCATAGATGGATCCAGCTCATCTTTCATGATCACCCCATAAGCCTGTGGGCACGTCGATGAGCTGTTTCACCCGGTACAAACAGTCCGAGCAAGGCTTCAGGGCTTGATTGCTGCCTGAGCAGCAAGTACCAGCACGACCCTTCCGGTTGGGGTGGCAAGATGAGTACAACGATCCCCGCAGAAAACACACGGATTGTTCTTCAGTTGTGGCTGTTACAGATTGCACTAGAAGAGCCGGGGTTTAAGGCTCAGCCTCCTCCCCTGAGGCGTGTGGAGCTGAGCACAGAGCGGCGATGCCCACAGTGCTGGGGACAGGAGCGGGGCAGGACTGCTCCCTCCCCAGGACAGAAATGCTGGAGGGTGTCACCACCTGC
Source organism: Calonectris borealis (assembly GCF_964195595.1). NCBI lineage: Eukaryota > Metazoa > Chordata > Aves > Procellariiformes > Procellariidae > Calonectris > Calonectris borealis. The sequence goes on along the minus strand of NC_134316.1, from coordinate 6,628,260 downwards.
CTTCCTTCTGGCACAGCTGCCTGAGGAGGAGGGGGTCTCTGCAAGTGAATCCAGTGCGAGACCTGACCCCCAGCGCACATCGTGCTGTGCCAGTATCCCCTTCGCCTTTGAGTCCCCCTTGCTAAATTTCCTCTGGCTTCGGTCACAGCCGCCTGGGGTCTTCTTGGCTGAGCGGATCATCCATCACTCTCCAGCCAGACTAATGCAGGCCCCGGTGTTGTGGCCTAGGGTTTCTGCTACTTTCACTTTGATTTCCCCAGTGACTCACCCATTTTATGCCACCGAGAGGGATTTACAGTTCGTCTCTCCATGTCACTTTTCCTCCTGCTTCCCACAGTGGTGATTTCCTAGGAGAAAATACCTAGAAAAGCAGAGCTGTTCCCCAAACACTTCAGCTGGGGTGAATGTAGACGCTCCAAGACTCAGGCAGTTTGCTGCCAGCAGCACGGCATTAGCAACCCATTGCTCCTTTGCAAATTGGGAACAGCAAGAGGGCTGGCCATGGTATGGATAACACCTCGTCCTCCCACATCCAGCCCCAGTGAAGTCACTGGCACTCGCCTCGCTGATCCTGGCAAGCTCATGGCTTGCAGCGGCAGAGTAGCACAGTGCAGCTGGGGATGGGGTCACCCAAGCCTGGATCCCATTGCAGGTTACTCCTCCTGCAGGATTTGGAACCATTTTATTCTTCCAGTGGTTAGTTACCACCTTGTGCCTGTGTAATGCTTTGCAAGCAGATCTAGAGGGTAATTATAATCATATTATTATAATAACGCCCTGCCAGCATCAGGACTGATCTCACCAAGCATCCGAGCTGCAGCTTTTGCAGCTCTGGAGAGCATGCAGCACAGCCATTAGCCAGCGTTGCACAAAATGCCACTTTTCTGATGTGCTTTCCAAATTACTCATTTCAGCCTCTACGACAAACCTTCCAAAGAGCAGCATGTGTTGAGTTTAACGATGACTACTGAATCCAGCTTTAAAGCTAGGTTTCAGAGAGGTACACTTAGGGCTTGCACTGCATTGGTTGCAACCCTTGCTCTAAATGTTTTTATTTGGGACGTGGCAGTCCTGAGGACAGAGTGGCTGACCTCATTAACAGAAGGAGGCTTTTCTTAGGATTGTTAGCGGAAAAGCTGTGCTGGCTGCTCAGATCTCTGCTGGCATCTACTGGATACGCAAACCAAGACCAGTGCTGAAAGAGAAGCGGGGATGGGGGATCTCATTCACGTGAGCTGTTCTGGTTCTGGTGATTATTGTCAGCTAACACAGCCCATCAGGCTGTCACTTATAAACTGCTAATTGTTCATACTTCATAAGTTATGCACAAAGCATTTGCTTTGAACGGAGACTTCATCTAGAGATTAGGAAGGGAGCAGAAAATAATGACTTGAAGGAATCTAATGATTAAATCAATGGCAAAACTACCACTGACACCAGTTGGAACAGTACCTTTTAAAGTGCTTTTCATTCATCAAGATTTAATGTTTCCCTTCTAAGACATATCAGTGCCATGTGTATCATTGCCAAATAGCATGGCACTCAAACTGAGGGCAAGTATGGTGGGAAGTAGACAAGGGACTGAAGAGCCCAAGGACTAAGGTTTAGATTTGGCTTTGACTAACGTCACTGGTATCCAGGACTGAACTGGTCTTCAGATCATGTGAACCGCTTGCTCTCTCTTATGCCAAATATCCTGCACTGAATCACTCGTGATTTTTGAATTGGGGTGCTAAAAAGCATCCCAACTTCCTTCAGAGAGCCCTTGCGCAAATGAGATTGCGGTTTGCCTTGCGTCCAGGCTCTTCTCAAGAGAAGAAGAAGGAAAGAAGTATTGCAGAGCCATGGCTGGAGGGTTGGAGCCTCAAAGCTAGTTTTGCGGTGTCTAAACCCTCTGTGTCTTGCTGCCTTCTGAGTTCCTCTTAAGCCCAAAGAAAGGGGATCTCTAAGTGGGCATGTAAGAGGTACGGAGGTGATGTCCCCATAGAGGCTTGGCCAGGAGCCACCTCCTACAATGTTTTCTTACCCAGGAACAAGCAGCTGCCACCATGGGAAGAGCTTTCAGAGCTAGGGTAAAAAAGTGAGGTAACCTTCAGGTCCCCTTCTCCTGGATGAAGCCATGGAGCTATTGTCAGGTACAAGGACAGACTGACACGCTGGCTTGTGTGTTAGCATGGCCAAGACCTTCTCGCCCACTGCGCACTGTTGGTGAGAGGCAGCAACCTTCAGCACAGCTGGGACACAGTAGCATTTCAAGTACTGTTTCAGCAGGCAGCCTGCAACCTTTGGTGTGTTTTGTGTGCGTCTTGTGTGCGTCTTGTGTGCATTTGTGTGTGTGTCTCTCTGCTGTTCGTGGTTTATTAAAGAGACTTCACCCTTTGGTTGTATTTTTTCAAGCACACTTTTAAAAATGCGGCTGTAGGCACTCCTGTATCTGACGTGCTCAACAGTGCTGTGATTATGAGGAGTGCAGGACAGGCACAGCTTTAAAACACAGGCTGGCTCTCTACTGGAGCTGCAGCAGGTCCACGTCAAAAAGGATCTGGTCAAGAATCTCCCCTTTCTACAGCCCAAGTTAGTGTTTAACAGAAAAGTGCTAATTTGTGACGGCTCAAAGACCACAGCCAGTTGCCCTCATTCAGCTCTGCACATACAAATCTAATGTACAGGCACTGGCCAGTGCTTGTTAAAAATAAGTTGAAATGCCAGTCCTGCCCTTGCCAGTAGCAACTGCCTCAAGGATGCTTACCTGGCCTGTGGTACGCTGGTCAGGGCATTAAATCAGTAGAAAACTAAACCAGCATGCAAAAGAGGGAATCAATGATTTTCTGTTGTTCAGTGCCTGAGCTGGTTAGCTGGGGTGGTGGGGACAGAAAAGACTGGGAAGGTGGCCAGAGTCGAGCACTGGGGGGAGCACGACCACCCTTTTCAGGGACTTTTAGCCATACGATCAACACAGCCATAGCACTGAACGGCATGCCACGAGTCAGGCAGAGCAGTGCTGGACCTTCATCTTCTTCGTTTTCTTAACCCAAGAACTATCCCTTAATTCATCTGCTCTGACCAAGTTTGTTCCAAAAAGAGAGCTCTTCTTGCATGCAAAAAAAAAAAATCTGCATGGTGCTAGAGATAGGAAGGCTGTAAATGATCACTTCTGGTCAAAGCGCAGGCTCTGCTTCAGAGCTGCAGAGGAGCCAAGCTACAGTGACATCCCTTTCTCCTACAACACAGACTCCTTACCACAATAAAGGCTACATGCCAAACACGCTGCTTGTACCATGGCCAGAGGATCAGCGTTAGGGTGTCGCTCTGCAGGCGACACATGAACTACAAGCGGTCTGCCATTGCCTGCTGTCTATCCTACACAGGCATAAGGCTGATGAGCACTGAGCTTGGACAGTTTTCCTTGGTTCTGTCCTCCCCACAGCATTAAAGAGCACAGGAACTTACTCTAAGGACCGTGGCTACAACTCACGGGGAAACGACCCTTCTGGGAAGGCAGAACCCTGCGGGTTTTCTTTGCTTTTTATCTCCTGGATCGCAGTTGAATTTTTCTATAGATAATATAAGAGTCAATGGTTGTTGGGACTCAGGCAAAAGCTCTTGAAGCTGTCTCTCACCAGAGCACTCTGTATGGCAAATTAGCCCGCACCAATCTCCTTGTTACCACCTGCCAGCTACCTAGGCAAGAGTTAAACCTAATCCCATCATTCACAACCACCTCTTTCACTTTACACTAGCCATACCTTGCTGCGGAAGGGCAGGTATGCAAGAAATTCCTGTCCTACCCTTCTAACAAGTCACTGGTGTTCACTTGCTGTCAAACAGCTTCCGTGAAAAGCTGTGGGTTTTCTGTACAGCTTCTCTCTGAAACTGTATGAAGACACTGTTCAACTTGCAAAATCCAGGATCTGCAGGGCAAAGTATCAGTGGTGCGAAGTAGTCAAGGGTCAAATCTTTTACTCATGGACTTCAGGAGCATCACAGAAGGAAATTACATTAATGCTTACAGCATGAAAAATGGCTGCATTAAAATTTTATGAACAATTAGGTCTCTCGCTACTATCATTCACCTCGCATTTTTTTTACAGAAGTTCCTTTCTCAAGGCTGGGCTTAGAATGATGCCAGGCTGAGACACTTAAATCTCCTGCATAAAAGACAATTTATTTCTTGTCTCACTTACAAAATAATGATAGTATGTTCACTTGGGTCACAAACAGTTGAAAAAGCCAGTAAACAGTAACACTGTATTTTTAAAGCCTGTACAAGGAAAAACACTGCCTGTCTTTCACATTTAACTCTGGCAAAGATAAAGGAAGGCCCAATCTTAGCTTCTGATTCAAAATACTAATTTAAGGCTTTAGGCCTTTGGACAAAAAAATTATACTGATAAGTTCATATGAATTTATGCTGTGCAATCGCACTTCCATTGTGTTATTTTCCTTTTTTTCAATGGCAAACAGAGCTGGTTTCTAAATATTATACTCCAGATGGATTGCTGCCATCAATACAATAATATCTGTTCTCTGCATATACAAATTTTCACATGCTTAAGAGCATACGAAGAGCACGATATTGCTTTACCTCTCCTTTCAGATACTCACCTCTCGCATGGCTCCTCCAAACATGGTTAAACTCTTAGAGATGTGAGACACTTCGGATGAGCTGAAAAGGAAAACGCACACCTTGTGCACAAACTCACTGATACCATAGTCTACACCCACACCCTTTTCCTCAGTCTCTTTGAAGAACTCTCATTTCTCACATTCATAATATTTTAAGCTGACTGTACCTGCAAAAAAAAAGAAAAGGCTGCTGAAATTCTGACAACCAAGGTTTCATCTTCCTTTCCTTCCCTTCCCCCCTCCCTCCCAGTATCATCTTCCCTGCCACAACAATTACTGTTTTGTTATGCTTGGGAGTTTGGAAAAAAAAAAATCATCTTAATAGGTCGCTTTTTTAGCCTGTCCTACAGTCTGTGACTTCTGACTATCAGCACTTCCACATATAATAGGTTAAAGCAGCATTTTCCTGCCATGATGCAGTTTTCACATTATGGTGTTTTCAGAGTGTCTTCAGCTGCCAGTGCTCAGCTTTCAGTTGCTTTTTTGGCACTTAACAAACAGCTCACACAGTCAGTTGGTTTCGGCTGTACTTGTGTGTCTGTCTCTTAGCTTCATTGTGGCACTTTCTGCAGGACTGGAGCAAATGCTGTTTTGTTCTTGCAATCAAACTCCTGTGCTGGCTGGGTTCGGCGGCCATCACCAGCGCGTCAGGCCTGCTGAAAGGGAAGGAACACTCCCTTTCCCCATGGATCTCTTGCTACTCGCAAACTGGGTTGCCAAACCAGAGCTCACACGATGGAGAAGAAATCACATTGTGGCTCACGCAGTCCAGTCTCTCCCATTTCCTGGTAGTCTGGCTGCAAAGGGCTCCAAGCGCCAGGGCTCCCCGCATTTCCCCAGGGAGATGGCCCCAGGGCCCAAAGCCTCCATCCCGGACCCCAATCCCTTCAGAGGCTGGTGTCGACGGTGTCTGCTTTGGCCTGCAAGGTGGCCTCAGAGATGGTGTCCGGCTGCCCATCCCGACAGAAGAGGATGGCAGGGTTCTTGCAGGCCCACATGGCCCCCTCTCCCCCACTTGCCGGGCTGGAAGAGGATGGGGCACTGCCCAGGGGGCCGCTGTGCCGGTTGACATAGCGCTCCCGGACGCGGTCAGCTTGGCTCCGGGGCTCCGGCCGGTGGCCTGGGGCTGAGAGGTAGGCTGCCACGTTGTTCCTAGTCCTGTAGCCGCCCTCACGGCTGCGCCGCAGCAGCACAGAGATGTTGGGGTTGCGGGCGGCGTAGATGAGGGGGTTGATCGCGCCGTTGGCCCAGGCCATCCCGCTGGCCACAGCGTCCATGGTGGGCGAGAAGGGCAGGTGGCCGGCGGCAGCAGCCAGCCCCAGGATGCAGTAGGGCCCCCAGCAGCAGATGATGGAGACGATCATGATGAGAACGGTGGTGGCCGTGCGCATCTCCCCATAGGCCCGCAGCAGGTGCCCATAGGTGGTGAGGGGCCGCACGCGGCTCTCAGCCAGCCGCACCGCCCGGCAGATGTTGTAGTGGCAGAAGCACATGAGGGCGAAGGGCAGGAGGTAGCAGAGCACGATGAGGGCTGCGCCGTAGGGCGGCCCCAGCCGGGAGGAGCCCCAGGGCAGCACGTAGACACAGCGGTAAGCCCCGGGCCGGGCCTCTCGCTGCCCCTCGCCCGCCAGCCCGTACCAGGGTCCGGCCAGGGCCAGGGCGGCCAGCCAGACGGCGGCCAGGAGCTGGGCGGCGCGGCGGCGGCCCATCTTGTGTCGGGGCTGGCGGACGATAGCACAGTAGCGGTCGAAGGAGAGGAGGGCCATGGTGAGGGTGGCGGCGATGCCCAGCCCGGCGTGGAGGGCGGCGCTGGCCAGGCAGAGGCGCTGCCCAAAGAGCCAGGCGCCAGGCGGGCGGCTGAGCAGGCTGAGGAAGGCCAGGGGCAGGCAGAGCAGGGCGCCCAGCAGCTCCGACAACGACAGCGACAGCACGAAGGCGTTGGTGACCGTGCGGAGCTGCCGGTGCCGGGCGATCACCAGCACCACCGCTCCGTTGCCCAGCGCCGAGATGGCGAAGATGAGCAGCAGCGCCAGCGCCTGCGAGGCCAGCGCCGCCGCAGACCACTCCGCCGCCGCCGCCACCGCCACCGCCCCGCCGCTCTCGTTGCCGCCGCCGCGGGAGAGGTTGCCCGTCACCACCGCCGCCGGCTCCATGCGCAGCCTCATGCCCCGGCCCGCGCCGCGGCTGCAGAGGCGCTGCCCGCCCGCCCGCCGCGCTCCCCGCCCGCGCCGGGCCGCCGGCCCCGCCAGCCGCTGACGTCGCCCGGCCGCCGTTGCCCGGGGAACCGGCCCGGCCCGCCCGCCCCGCGGCCCGGGGGCGGAGGAGCGGCGCGCCCACAGCCGAACAGCGGGGCCGGGAGACCCTGGCCATCACGGCCAGGCTGGGGACAGGGACCCCCCCTTCAGCCCACACCGGCACCATCCCCATTCCACAGCCGGGGACGGGTCCCCACAGCCCCTCTCCCCACAGGGCCCCTCTCCCCACACAGCCCCTCTTCCTTCACAGCTCCTCTCCCCTCACAGCCCCCTCCCCTCAGAGCCCTCTCCCCACCTCACCACTCTCCCCTTACAGCCCTCTCCCCTCACAACCGCTCTCCCCACAGGGCCCTTCTCCCCTCACAGCCCCTCTTCCCTCACAGCCCTCTCCCCTCACGACCCCTCTCACGGCCCGGGACCCCCACATGGGCAGCAGGACCCTGTCCCTCCACTCTCAGCCATGCTGCCTGCCCCTGCATGAAAAATTCCTTAGGGATGGGGACAGTGATTAGATAATGAAGGCTGCAACTCCATTAATAGCTGAAGAGCTTCCGACCTTTCTGGGCTGGGCTTCACGACTTGCTGCCCCAGCTCTTCCCCGGGAGCCAGGCTGGGGGGCTGATGGCAAGGGAGATGCCCAGAAGCTAGAAACACGCAGATGAGTTTGCTCCTGCAAGCGCGGAGGATGTGTCTGTCACTTCTTGCTCCCCCAGACCAGAGGCTGTACAGGATTTATCCGGGGGCTACAGGAAAGGTGGGAGCAAGAGCCCCAGACACCAGCCTAGAAAACCTCCATTGGCAGCACAGCCACTCTCCGAACGTGGGGATTTTTGTTTCTTCCTGTTCCAAAGTTACAATTTCCAATTTGACAGAAGAAATTCCTCTCAGGCTCTTCCATGCCAACCTTTTCCAAGCTCTCCAGTGTGACTTGCTCCCTTCTGCTGCATGAGCTACTGGGAGATGATCATTCTCATTTTCATGTCTCATTTTAACAAGGCACACTCCTACGAGTGTCTTCAATAAACAAACACCATTTTGTCCAGAGACACAGTGAAAATTACAGGCCCCAAGTGGTCTGAAGCTCTGCTTCTGCCACTGCAAAGGCCTGCCTACAGCCCCGGGCTTGGTTTGGTTTTTCCACCGGCAACCCCCCCTCGATGGACTCTGGCAAAGCACACATTGACTGTGGGGGTAAGAGCAACAGTGGATGGTTTTGACTTTGTATCATTGAACAAACCCTGGGCAAGCGCTGAAGCCTTGCTGGCACCGAAACCATGAGAACAGCAAGAAGGGAGTGAATATTGCTGATCCTGAAACCGAGATGGGAACAGCGAGGCAGGTGGCCGAAACCCCCGTGCCCGATGCCTTGGAAACAAAGTAATTCAAAAGATCGGCTGCTTGTCACAAGATGCAAAAAATTGTAACAAAGGCTAACACATAGACAGTATTGTAGCACGTAGACAAGTAGATGGTGATACATAGGCTGTGCGGATTGGCAAGAATAAAGATCTTTTTACTACTTCCACAGAGCGTTGCGCTGATTATTTTTGAACAATACGCCACAAGTATTGACTGCACTCTGTTGCACAAGCTGCCCCCGGGCTGGGACAAAATCATCAGTAAATAATTTTGCAATCAAAGGTCATAGTGGGTCAGACCTTCGAATACAGCTACTTCTGTTGAAAGTTAACCACGGGGTATTTGCAGCCAATGGTCCAAGGTAAGCAAGAGAAGGTTTAGGAAAGCAGCATAACCTGGAGATGCAGCAGGGACAGCAGGGAGTTCTGCATCCAGCCCCAGGACGCAGGAGGGCTCTGGCAGGGGTGAAGGGAGTGCAGTGAGGAAAGGGGCGTCTGGACAGCCCTGAGCAGGGCAGGCCGGGCAAGCTGGGGCCTGAGACAGAGCAGCAGGGCCGGCTGAGCGGGATGCATCAAGGAAGAGCAGGCAATCCAAACCAACAGCCCATGGTACACTCAGCAGAGTCCTGGAGATGAGCTCTGGGAGTGAAAATGAGAAAGGCAGTGTCTTCAGCTGGCGTTTAATAGGAAGCTGGCTTTGAAATTAGTAATTTGCAGACGTAGAGAAGGCACATATATTTGAAGACAGCTCTCCAGGATCAGCTCCATTTTCTGTGAACAATTATTGGAAAAAAAAGAAGAAAAAGATTATGGCTTCTCAGAGCAGCCCATATATGCTAATCACATTGCACCCAATATGCTAATCACAACAAGGGAACACGGCCTGTTATCTTGAAACATGGCAGATGCTGTCACACCACCAAAGGCTGTTCCTGTTGCTCTGGCATATTGCAACGAGCCATGTGGAGAAGCAGAACGGGAATGCGTGGGCAGAGGAAGCGCAGCACTATCAGTGAGACTTTGCCACTGCCTAGTGGCTCAGGTCACTTGAAGAAGAAGCCGTATTTCAGCGGATCCTCCTCTTCGACAGTGAAGGTGGCTGTACCGGTGTAAAAGGCTTCTCCCGAGACTTCCACGATGACAGCGTTGTAATCCCCAAACTTGGCTTCCTGCAGAGGGAATAGGATCAGGACAGAGGCGACAGGAGGTTCTCCGCTCTCCCAAGCCCACCAAATGCCGGCGCTACCTGGCACTTAGGCAGAGACACCCCTCACCGAGCACTCTGCCCTGCCCAGGTACACCCCAAAGTGTGCAGCAGCCCTTTCACCGCCGCACCGTGCCTGCACGAGCTCCACACCTGCATGACTGCTGCTGCCCCTGCTCTGAGCTCACGAGCTCCCGCACCGCCACAGCCTGGGTTTGCCTCTAAGGAGGCCAACAAGCTGCCGAGGTGCCCAGTCCTTTCCTGACGGCTGAGGGAGGATTTGAAGGGAAGCCACGCAGCAGAACAAGGTCTTACTGTTACTTGCTTCCCTAATAAAAACTCTTGAAGCAAGAGGCTTGTGGGAAGACAAGACCCCCAGGCACTTCCCTCCTTCCACATGCCCTTCCCCAGGCACAGAAAGGCTTTTCTGCTTCTCCACCCAGTCAAGGCAACAGCACTTCTCCAGCAGTCCTCAAGGCAGAGGGAAAGTCCAGCACAAGCCACTTGCCTGCACTGCCTTCCCGGTGAACAAGGACCCTGTGGTACTGCTCTGAAAGGTTCTGGTCTGATTCAGCTGGATGAGTCCCTTATGGTACTGCAAGGCGATGCGAGCTGTCACACCCGAACCTGTTGGACTTCGGTCAACCTACATTCAGAAGAGAAGATGAACCAGCTCTAGTATTTTGGGGTTTAATAGAAAACAATATTGCTCCCCTCAGTTCTCTTTGCCACCTTTATACCGTGCTTGGGGGAAATCCGCCTAGCCCAGGGGTTTGTACAGAATCTGGATACATCACAAATGAGAAGACAAAATAAGCAGGTTTGAGGTACTTCTGGATTGCGATCAGCTTTGGCAAACTAGTAGGGATGGGGGATCTGATAAATATTGAGGCTATTTAGGGAGTGCTTGAAAGCTTCCCAGCATCATAGCAAAAGGACTGAGAGGGGCAGAGGCCACATTCTCACGTGTCAAGGTAGGATCAGTTCTCCTTACGCTGAGAGATGTGCTGGCCAGCCTGGTTTTTAAAACTTTCAAAAATACAGTGCTGGCCAGCTTCCAAGGTGATCTGTTCCAATGCTCCACACTCCTCACTGCTGGGAAGTCCAAAACTTCCCCTGCTAGTTATGTGACACCTTATCCACGGCAGACAAGGATAAAAGTCTACACCCCCTCTTTCCTCTCCTGCTCTGTTGATCCCCAGCAGCTGTTCCCTAGATTTGGACTTCAAGAAGGTGCACTATGTTTGTTGGGATCCCACCTCAGCCCCTGAACTCCTGGGAAATTCCTAGCTATGGGGCATGGGTATGAACCTTTTTAAAATGCCACCATCTAAGATGTGCAGAAGTATTTCTGTCATTAGGAGCTAAAACTGCATGTGTTAAGTGACACTCAGCTCTTCAGAGACATCACTGTAGCAGAAGCAATGATCACTGCCCAAAACAAGAAGAAGCAGAACAGTCCCTTGTCTCTGCAGAGGCTGTAAGAAGGGAAAAAGGTGGTGCCTTGTGTGTCTGAGAAGAGCCCGTTTCTGTACCTGTTCATCTGCAAACACACAGATGTTGGTGGTGGGCTCCTCACTAAAGGCATCTTTCCCGTCTGTCAGTATGGTGCCGTAGAGGAAAGCCAGGTCTTCACTTTCAGGGTGATGAAGCTTGAACTGGGAACAGCACAGACAGGTTCACCAACGCGTGCAGCAGTTGGGCAGTCAGCACTACGTGCAGCACAGACTCCTCATGAGACCAGAGGAAGGAGACAAGGCCACACTGCTGCGTTTCCACCTCTGCTTCTCCAGTAACAGAGACGGATGCAGCAGCAGGAAAGTAAACTCCTTCTCATTTCCTTGTGAGGCTGGAGGAAGACTCTGAAATTCAACATGGGGCTGGAAAGATGGGACTCCCTCCCATCCTGAGCGTCTCAGGGGAATAAAGGGCCTTGGTCTGGTGCAGTCACCCCGAAGAGAACACACTGGGGTACCACAGCACGCTGCCATACCTGTTTCTTCACCGCTTCCGTCACTGTGCTCGCCGCATTGACGAGGTCTCTGGTCTTCGAAGAGCACACATCAAGGCCCAGCTGCTTGGCGCTGAGAAAGGCATAGAAAGTGCCACCATAGCCGATGTCGACCACCACCTTCCCGTGACCAGGGACATCGATGACCAAGTCTGGGCAGAGAAAGGGAGGGTAGTGAGGAGGGGAAGCCACGCTGAGCGGTGGGCTTGCACGCGGAGCAAGGGAACTGGGCTGCATGCAAGGAAGAGATGGAGATAACTTGAGTGCTCCCATGCCCGAGTGGCACGTGACACCTTCTCCTGTCCCTGACGGCCTCACCCAGCCTCTGGAGGACATTGGAACTGGGGAGGGATCTGCCAGATGCCCCTCAGCCAGGCCGCCAGCCCCCACCCTGTCACAGCCACCACCAACCCCCTCCTAAAACCGGTGTGGCAGTCTCGGTCCCTACCGGTGGCGGCGGCGAAGGCAGGCACGCTGTGGAAGCGGACGGGGTTGCCGCTGCAGCGGCCATCCCAGGGCACGAAGGCGGTGACGGGCCCGCAGGGGCAGCGCAGGTGGACGGCAGTCTCGGGGCGGCTGGGCGCCGCCACCAGCCCGTAGTCGAGGGCGAAGCGGCCGAGGGCCAGGACGGCATGGCCGCACATGGTGCTGTAGCCGGCGCCGTGCAGGAAGAGGGCCGCCAGGTGGGCGCCGGCGGCGGCCGCCCCGCTGCGCACCACCACCGCCCCGTACATGCCGGTGTGGCCCCGCGGCTCATGCACCAGCGCCCGCCGCACGTGGTCCTGCGTGGCCGCCACCTCCCGCCGCAGCGACAGCAGCGACAGCCCCGCCGCCGCCGCCGCCTCCGCCGCCTCCAGCCGCGGGATGATGCGCAGCGGCTCGCCGCCCGTGTGCATCTCCACCGTCTGCAGCACCAGGCCCGAGGGCGAGTGCGGCGGCAGCCGCCGCCCCGCACCGCCGCCGGCCTCCGCCGCCATCGCCCGCGCCCCGCCGGGGCGGGAATCACGCGGGCCACGCCCCCGCCCTCCGCCACGCCCCCGAGACGGAGCATTCCCGCCCCTTGCGCGTGACCTGGCCCCCATCCTTCGGGGGGTGGAGCTTGTCCCGCGTTGGAAGCGGAAGTGACGCGTGCGGAAGTGGCTCGGCGGAGCCGGTGGGCCTGTTGTTGGGTTAGCGGGATGTTCCATTCCGGTAGGACGGGCCGGGCCGGGCCGGGGACACCGGGCCCGGCGGTACCGGGCTGGGAGTGGGAGTGGGAGTGGGAGTGGGAGTGGGAGTGGGAGTGGGGGGGTTGTCGGGGTTGTCGGCTGCTGGACCGGGCCGGGGATGGCGCTCGGTGCCTCTCGGCTGCGGGGAAGCCGCGGTGTGCGGTGCGAGGCCGGGCCGGGCAGTCCGGAGCGCCGCGGTAACGCGGGCTGCGCTCTCCCCGCAGCTGTGGACATCCAGCCCGCCTGCCTTGGGCTGTACTGCGGCAGGACCGTCCTGTCGGTCAACGGCTCCGTGGAGACCTACGGGGACTGCGGGGTAAGTGCGGCGCGGGCGAGGCTCGGCCTGGGGAGGGGGGTGGCCCCGCTCCCTCCCGGGCTGGGCCCGGCATTGGCAGCGCGGGCCGGACCGCTCCGGAGGCCGACGCAGATCCCGCTGTAAGCGGCACCGCAGCCCAGCCCCGAGGTGTTTTGGGGAGCAAGTGGAGATGAGGGCTGCAACGGGCGGGCAGAGCTCCCTTACCGAAAGCAGGAGCTGCTCAAGGAAACGTTCCCCGAAGGAGGTGCTGAAGACTCGGTGCTAAACCGGAGCCGGGCGGGGGGGCTGCGAAAGCTGGTACAGAACGGGAGGGTACGGAGAGCTGTGCTGAAATCACAGTGCCCACTTATTTTAGAGGAGTACTAAGGGAGAGCAAGATCCAGGGAGCAAGAAGCTCTGGGGGGCAGTGGTTGCGAGCGGCCTGGTGAGTGAACTTAACGATGAAAGGGAGGTGGCGTGACAGCGGGAGAGGAAAAAGGGGTTTTGGATGAAGCCTTTTAAGCATGCTTCACCTTTGTTTATATTAAGAAATAAGGGCCAGAGAGAGCAAAGCCCGTGTAAACTGAGAAATTGCTGAGGTTAATGTTTCATCTCTTTAAAAATCTGATACGTTTCTTGCCCCAGTACTACTTCAAGCTGTTTTTCCAGGAACTTCAGTGATTTGTTGTCGGTAGTTGAATGCTTTGTAAATACAGTCTCTGCTTTTTGTAGGTATGCCCTAGAGGTCAAAGAACTGATGACAATAAAATCTGCCGGGAATGTATGGGATCTCCAGACCGCTATGACTGGCTGTATCTTGGCTTCATGGTCATGCTGCCCCTGGTTTTACACTGGTTCTTTATTGAGTGGTATTCAGGAAAAAAGAGGTTCGTATACCCCTCCTTTAAAAAAGTTATTTAAAAACGGAAATCTCACGAGCGACCAATCTGAGATGCTGAATTGAACTGTCCAGCAGTTCATGCTGTTGGTTGAGCTGATACGGTAGCACGTACACTTTGGGCAGCTGCAGAGGGGATTGATTTACAGATATGAGAGTCCTGCAGGTCCTTCTTGCCAGTTGCTGCCCTCAGGACATGGTCTGTATCTCTTTAATGTGGTGGTGCCCAGTCCACCTGGCAATTTGGGCTGGGTTGGGTTTCCCGGTAGCGGGCAGGAGCAGCGCATTGTGTCATCCCCTCTCTTGGGCCAGTCCTACCACCTGCCGAGGCCCCGATCAGCGGTGCTGTGCACCTGCAACGAGAGAATGGGTTTGAGTTTTCTCTCTAGGAATATGTATGTTGGGTTTTGGTCCTCATAGCATAACTGGTGTAACCTTTATGTCAGCATGGTGCATCGAGGAATTTCTGTAAAACAGGGGTTTAAAACCACGGCTGCATGTGGCCATTAGGTGCTAGACTGGAACATTTAAGAAGTAATGACTCTGGAGTGTACTAAACACTGAAAACATAGGGGACTGAGAGAGTTTAATGTATGAATATATACCATCTTTAACAAGGACTTGCAGCTTAGAAAATTTTGCTTATATTGTATGTAACAATGTCATCCCTTCTGAGACATGTGGTGTCTTACTGTCACTGCTGCTTTCTTTGAAACTGCCACAGCGTGAGCGGTGCTGTCCCTCAGCTGACAGGATGCTTATGCTACAGCAAGCTTTCATTTAAGAAGCTGGAATGTTGTTCAGTCACATTTTACACACTAAATCATCTGAGATTGTAAATGAGTTTTCACATTCAGCTTCAGATACTTAACTTTTTATTCAAGCGGCGTTGTCCTATCCTTGGTCACCGTGAATATTCACTGTGTGGAAGGTTCTGTGCTGCATGGGCATCCACTTCTCAGTTGGCATTTAGATTTCCTTTAGTGTTAGCAAAATAACAGTAAATCTCTCTTTCTCCTTCCACAGTTCCAGCGCGTTGTTACAGCATGTCACTGCCCTCTTCGAGTCCAGCATTGCAGCAATTGTTACGCTGCTCGTCAGCGACCCTGTCGGCTCTCTGCATATCCGCTCCTGCAAGGTGAAGAAGCTTTCAGACTGGTACACGATGCTTTACAATCCAAGTCCCGATTACATCACCACCGTGCACTGCACTCACGAAGCAGTCTATCCCCTGTGAGTGTAAAGGTTTTGTACTCCTGTCTGTCCCTTCCTTTTATACAAGCGTGTTTCTGTCAGTGCTGCTTCTCAAAGCTGCAAAAAGTGTTCAGATACAATGCGGACCAATGAGTATTGATCTCCTGAAGTCTTTTCATGCGTTGAGCTGTTTTATGCGTGAAACACTTAGCAACACCTAACAACTCTCTGAGTCACCAAAGAAGGTGGCATAGTCCAGGCTGTTTAGCTATGAAGCGTAAAATTTCATTTTTGTTCCCCTTTGCTGCATCTTGGAAAAGTGAGCCTATCGTTCTGTGTTTACATCCTTTGATTGTAAATTCTTCAGACTTGACTGACTCTAACCCCAAATTCCCTGGTTCTGAGTTGAGTTTGCTGGTGAAAAAGAACTGCACATTTTAAGGAATTTCTCTTTTTTTTTTCCGCCCCCCCCCCCCCAGGTACACCATTGTGTTTATATATTACGCCTTCTGTCTTGTGTTAATGATGCTACTTCGGCCTCTTCTGGTTAAGAAAATTGCCTGTGGTTTAGGAAAGTCTGATCGATTTAAAAGCATTTATGCAGCACTGTACTTCTTCCCTATCCTCACCGTGCTTCAGGCCGTTGGAGGAGGCCTGCTCTGTGAGTTCTCTCCTAATAACACTAATAAACGTACCTATAAACAAATGACTTATGGGAGGGAGGGAGGGAGGGAGGGGATGTGACACTCTTTGCTTTGAGAATAAGGGCATTGTTTAAGGTTATTGTGAGGAGTCCTACCTGAAAAGGTTGCTCATTAGTAGCCCTGTGCTAACCAGGCTCCTGCCCAACGCTGCTTTGCCTCTGCCGGTGCTGCTAGAGACTGTCCCTTTCCCAACAAGGGAATAGAGGGGGTATGAGAGGAAACTACTTCAGAGGGATTTAATTCCACTTTCTGCTGAGGTAGAGTTTGTCTGATTTCAGAGGTGGATTAAAGTATCAGTTTGGGGAGATTAGGTGTTTTTGGTTTAGCTTCCAGCATACTTGTCACACGAAGGGGACAGGTGCCACAAAATCCCCCCTCAGCCTACTTTCTCATTATCTGGCTTTTTTGATTAGTGATTTAAGTGTACAGTAACTCCACCTAGAAATACTTGCATTGATTGCATTTGACAGAAGTTAAATTTGAAAAACTAAGACAGAAGTATTGACTAGTTGTGCTTTGCTGACCCTCACTGCTGTGTGTGTTTGATGTGGTGATAAGAGCTGGGTTTACTTCACACCCATGGTTATACATGGAAAAACTATCTCCGCTAAAATGTATATAATGCAGTCTTTTTCCTGCTAATGTGTTCAATGTTTGCCTTTAGATTATGCCTTTCCTTACATCATACTGGTGGTGTCTTTGGTTACACTGGCTGTGTACATGTCTGCATCTGAAGTGGAGGTAGGTAAACGTTTCCTATGTTAAAACTCATAATACAAAACACTTTAATGAGCAGAGACCACTTTGTCTCTTGCCTTGTCTTGGCAGTGCATTCTGCGCTTAAGCCTCTTCCTTTATGACTCAGCTGGAGGAAGCTCCTGCGAGACTTCCCTCCTGTGGCACGCTGAGAAGCTGTGTTATGTGCTGGAAGGGCTCAAACCCAGGAGGCTTCATACAGTCTCTGTGCACGACCTGTAACATCTCTTAAACGTCAGGTACTAGGTAGCGGGCTGAACGCTAACAGGGTACTGTGTTTGTTTTCCAAGTCTTTCAAGGATCTTCTTGTCAGGAAGAAAAGGCTTGTTGTCCTCTTCAGCCACTGGTTACTTCATGCCTATGGAATCATCTCCATTTCCAAACTGGATAAGCTTGAGCAGGACCTCCCGTTGCTTGCCTTGGTACCTGCACCTGCCCTCTTCTACTTACTGACAGCCAAGTACACCGAGCCATCACGCATACTCTCAGAAGGTGGAAATGGACATTAAAAGGAGCCTGTGCCAACAACACTGTCCTAATGACCTGGATTAAGCAATTTTAGTGCTTGTTACGCTTTGGAAACTTCTGTTTTAAAATAAGTTATTTATGTACAAGCCTTCTAGGTGAAACACCTCTGAGTGAGACTGTGTAATGTTAAAAAGCTGCACTTTGTATTCTTCATAAGTATTTGGTATAGATCGAAGGGAATGTCTTTGTATCTATTTATCCCTGTGAATCTGTATAAAAAGCGTGTGACACATCCTAACACAGTGGTTTGCTTGTATATGTTTATTTTCTAATACAGTATTTTGGGTGTTGTTTGAATAAAACAATAGAACCCGGTTTTCAGTAGACTTTTAATAAAACAAATAGAGCTTGAATATAACATAGAGCTTGGTTTTCTCATCACATACTCTGGCTCTATCCTCCACCAGTGGAAATGGACTTTCATCTTCCTTCCATCAAAACATAAAACGTATCAAGCACCTCCTCATTTATTCCTCATGATCCTTTAGTCTGACTGTTAGGAAGAAAGAGAGGAAATGTGTTTTAAAGTTCTCTGTAAAGTATAGTTTATGCTCTGTATACTTCATGTGTGGAGACCTCTTCCTGGAGATGATTAAACAGTAGCAGCCTTCCACTAAATTAATTTTCTTATACCTTGACTATGATTTTCCATCTAAGATCAAATTAAAGATTTAATTTTCCTGGTAGCCTACACCTTTTGTCAGCAAACTGCTTGCTGTGGGTAAACCTGCGAAGCATCAGTTAACTACTTATGGGTGAAGCCTTCTCTGCACCTTTCAGCATAGTCACCGTAGCTTCTGCCTGTGGGAGTTCTTCGTGCCTGTTTCATCCGTTTATCAGTGGTGCCAACAGCTCACATCTCGTGCGGTGTGGCCGCAGCTGTACCCGTACTTCAGCAACAGCAGTGGTCAGACAGGAGTGGCGTTAGCAGCTGAGAAAGGAACAGCTTTTTATGCAGCATCACCACTGCAACGACAGAAACTGCTGGAATGACTGAAGTACAAAACCAGCACAGATTTAATAAAAACTGGAGATTCCTTATCTCCTTGAAGAGATACGATTATCTCTGCTCTACATTCATCAAGCTTTATACTTTACGTGAACACCTTGATAAGAATTGTTAAAACACTGAGCTGTTCAGAAGTGAGCTTTTGGCCTTGCTGAAGCCAAATATCCACTCACAGGCTATAGTCTTCTCTCTGCATTGTACAGGAAGATACCCAACGTGTGTATCCCATATATTAATCACCAAAAATTTAATGCTATAGAGGGTCTAGAAGAAGATGCAGAGCAGCACTGAAGGTCTAAACACAGAGGAAAGAGTACTAGAAAGATCTTCTCAACTTAAACTCTTCCTACTGTACGGATCATTGGCTTCGTGCTGTATAGATCACCAAAGATTTTAAACTCAACCATTTCTTGATCGCTATGGCCAAGACAGCCACCAATCCTCACTTCACCCACGAGAGCATCTCTATGGACAGACAACAGGTCTAGGAGGGCACCTTTCCTAGTCGGCTCCCTTAGTACCCGTATCAAAAAGTTACCTTCAACGTGGGCTCCAGGAGTTTCCTGGGCCTGTTCGTCTCTGCTCTATGACAGTCCCAGTTAGCAGCCGGGAAGTTGAAGTCGCCCGTAAGGCCGACATAGGGCGACTGATGTAGAGATTTCCCTCGATTCCTTTCAGAATCGTACATCGGTGTCATCACCCTGGCTGGGGGATCCATAGTAGACTCCTGCAGGAACATCCGCCCTGTGAGCTTTTCCCCTGATCTTTAGGCAGAGGCTCTCAAGCGTGTCGTCCCCAGCTGCAAGCGCTGTACAGCCCGTGGATGCTTTGCTCCTTGAGATCCCATCCCATGGGGTGGGATCGGCTCCCTTGGTGCTGACCTCTGTGCTTGTGGGCATGGGTGTGCTCTTGGTGCCTTCGTGACGCCGATGGCTGGGTGGTGGTGTATGTGCTGGTGGTGGGATGGGGCCTGCCTGTGGCAGGATCTCTGTTCCTGCTGTGCCACTGCCAGAGGACGTTGCTGCCAGAGAGAGATTTCCCCAGGGTGATGAGGGGGTGCGGGTGGCGATTTCCCAGCGGGCAGCTCCCACTGACCATAGAGCACCGTCTTCTCCATGTCCAGCGTGTTCAGTTCTGCGGTACCAACTCCTGGGGAGTGTCTGGGACGGGCAGATTCTCCACCCGGACCCCAGTGAACACACGGAGGCACATCAGCAGTGCCTCTCGCTTGGTCCCTGCCCAGCCGGAGCTGCCAGGGAGTTTCTCAGCCTGTGCGAAATGGCCAAATGTCCGTGACGGTGCGAAGGGAAAGCAGGGCGAAACTCATCTTTGTAGGCACCGTGGTCTTCACCGGCTGCTGTGCTGGGGAGACCACTGGGAGGAGGACGCTGCCGCTCTTGGCAGAGGGCTGCTGCGCGGGGATTTCCCTTTCCTTTCTGTGTCGCGCATTCTCCCCTCTTTTTCCCTGCGCTATGAGGTCAGGTGATGCCATCACCTCCCCACAGACCCGGCTTCTCAAAGGAGGATCCACAATCACAGAAATCAAAACCTTGAGTAGCAGCTACGCAGCCAGGCGTTCACCGGTTCAATTGGTCTCCTCCTTTCTGAAGCCCTTCCTCTGGCTGGCAGGAGAGAGGAGACCACTGCCTGTGCTCCTGATCCTTTTAGCATTGTTCCGAGGGACATACAGTCTCTTTCGATGGTTCTAAGTTGCCTCGTCCCAGTATTGTCAGACCCTACTTCGCATAGGAGGGGCGGATGATATCCTGTACGGTTCAGCAGGCTTGGCTCAGCGACGTCCCAAACGTGAGCTCCTGGTGAGCAGCAAACTGCTCTAGAGAAATTGTCTGCGCGGCAAACAGGTGCTTGGGTGCCTCTCAGTAAGGAATCTCCATTGCTAATACCTTGCGTGCTTTCCTGTGGCACTGGTTCTAACGCGGCTGGGTGGGTGGCTCAGCTTTACCTGCCTGGCTTTTCCTGGATCCTGTCCGTTGCTCCCGTGCTCTGAATTCTCCGCTCCCCGACGATCATGCCTGCACCCTAGCCCCTCTTGGACACAGGCCCCGACTAGGCCTGCTGCAAGAAAAGGCAAGAGAAAGTGCTGTAAGAGCACGGCCCTCGCAGAGCCTGCAAAAGCCACGGCCCTTGGGCTGACGGGCACCGGGCACCCGTTGGGCTTCTTTAGCACTCAGACACAGGCACCTCTTTCGATGTGACAATTACCGAGGATCTTGCAAAGCTTCGCCCATATACCGACATTGGATTTCCACCGGAGGTGTCCCACATACAGGTACGAGGCACCTCTTCTGCCACACAGCTGCCGTCAGGCCACTGCTTCTCCTAAACGTGGCATGGACTGCACAAGTGCATGCTTTGAATCGGAGACGTCTCAAAAGCTTCCTTGAACCTTGCTGCACGTGTTAAGTCTCCCTCGTTAAGGTGGTGGGAACCTGAGCTTGCAGGTCACGAGAGGGTATGGCGAAGGAGTCTCGTGCTCGTGCAGGAGCCAGAGCAGCCAGAGCCCTGCCCTGCAGTCGTGGCACTTGTCCCCTGTGGCAAGGGCTCCCCACTCCGACAGCGTGATACCCACCCCGCTGGGGTCGCCCAAGGGCAATGCTGTCGGGCTCCCAGGGCCTGGTTTGCGTAGGGCTCCCAAGGAAGCCACTTTGGGCTCCCTACGGCACACAGGCAACGTGCACAGCTGTGGAGGGTGACAGATTATTCCGATCGCCCCAACGCAGGAGCACGGAGAGGTGGGGGAGCCTTAGTTACAGAAGCAGCGAAACCAGAGCCCACCGCATCAGCTCTTCTGCAAACGGCTCCCCAGCTCTGTGGCAGCTGAGCTGTCAGCACCCTGTGCCCGCGTTCCCCGACAAGGTCATGCACAGACACTCCCGGACGAGCCTTTGTTTGTTAAACAAGTGATTTATTGGTAAATCTTCCAGAAGGAATGGACTCTCTCGAAGAGGGAGGGCGGTCGCTGCCCAGGTGGTAGCGGCAGTCTCTGTCACAAGCCTCCTTGCAACGGCCCCTTCAGCTGCATCGGGTCCCACTCCCCAGAGTGTGCTTTTGCGGTGGAGGAAAGGTGCGGCAGCAATTCCCACTGCAAATTGAGCAGCGTGTTCTCTGTGTCCAGCGTTCTCAGTGGTGTGGCACCAGCTCCCCGGGGAGTGTCTTCAGGCCTGGCCCTGTGCCTGAGGAACTGCACCTCTGCCATAGCACAGCTCTCTGGCCAGCTCTTTGCTGCTGGTAACACTGGCCTCTGCCTACTCAATGCTCAGGAAGGTGTCCGAGTCTTCTTGCTGCACCGCTAACGTCATCTCAATCAGGAGGGGACTATTGGAAGCGCTTGTCAACCGGAGCTTGCAGGAGCGCCTGGAGGGCAGCACTCTTAAACGGTAGTCTCTCGACAGAGGCAAAAACACCCAGGCTGCTTTTACCAATGTCTGGAACCAGAGGGTGGTTTTCTCCATGTCGAGGTAGGGGCCAGTGCAGAGAGTGCCTAGGAGGCTGGGACCCTGATTTCTCCTCAACTCCTCCTCAGGGTGGTGGAGGAAGCACAGCATGTTCTCCCCCAGCTGCTCCCTTCGGCAGGTGCACTCCAGCTCCACGCGGATGTAGGAGTCCTTCGCTGGCCTCTCCCCCGCGGTGCCCAGCTCCAGGTGGAAGGCGTGCCCACGGGGGGGCTCCAGGGGCACGAGCAGGCGGTAGACGATGTCTTCCACACGGGGATCCCAACCTTCGCAGGCGATGCCCACCCTGATGGCTGGCTTCAGTCGCGGGAAGAAACTATTCCTGGAAAGGTTTCGGCAGATACGGAGAAGTTCATCCACCAGCTCCTCCACCATCGTGAATGATATTGGCAAGTCCAGGAGGTGCTTGACCGAAATTCTGCCCACATCCAGTGCAAAACTGGGTTTTTCTTCTTGGTCCTCCTTATCCATCCTGCTTCTGGAACTGCCCTCCTTCCTGCTGCTGCCTGGCTCACGGCTCCTTTTCCTGAGCCACCAGCAGAGCCCGAAGAGCAGGACCAGGGCTCCAGCAATCGCCCAGAACTGCCACTGCTGCAAGGCAGCAAAGAGCAGGGCTCCCCAGGCAAAGCCGCTCTGCTCCAGCTCCTGCAGCAGCCGAGTCATCTCCCGGCTCAGCATCTCCTCACGCTGCTGCATGCGCTCGCGCGTGGCCTCATCCAGCTCAACACCGACCATCTGCGGGAGCTGGATGATGCTTTGCACAACCAAGGCGAAGAATTTTATGGCGGCCATGGCCTGCAGGAGGAGGGAGAGAAGGGGTTCAGTGGGGCTGGGAGGGAGGGAGGTGGCGGCGGGGGGAGCGGGGACGGGAGCCGCAGGGAGCTGGGGGCGGGTAGGAGAGGGGGCGAGGCAGCTGGGAGGCAGCAAGGCCTGCGCCCAGCCGCGCCGGCGGCGGCCCCGTGCCCTGCCCAAGGCGCTCCCGCGAGCGGCTGGGCCCTCGATGCAGGGTGAGAACCCCCCGCCCCGGGGGCCGCGTTTCTGCCCCGGCCCTCGCCCAGCCCGGCCTCCCCCCGCGTGCGCACTCACCGCTGGCCCAGGCCGTACTGGGGCAGCGCTGCTGCTGGCGCCCCTGATAACCGCCCCCGTTGTGAGCCGTGCCCTGTGCTGTCACAGGCGCCCGAGCGCATCACAGGCACGCCCGCCGGCCAGCCCCGCCCTTCGGCCCCACCCCGGCTCAGCCCCTCCCAGCTGCCCCGGGCAGCCAAAGCTCCGACACCCACAAAGTACAGACCCACCCGGCAGGACGGGGCTGCCGGGGGCTCCCTTTACAAAGCAGACAGAAGCCCCCCAACCCCTACCAAACACAAAATTGGGTGACGTGACCCGTGGATGCTTTGCTCCTTGAGATCCCATCCCATGGGGTGGGATCGGCTCCCTTGGTGCTGACCTCTGTGCTTGTGGGCACGGGTGTGCTCTTGGTGCCTTCGTGACGCCGATGGCTGGGTGGTGGTGTATGTGCTGGTGGTGGGATGGGGCCTGCCTGTGGCAGGATCTCTGTTCCTGCTGTGCCACTGCCAGAGGACGTTGCTGCCAGAGAGAGATTTCCCCAGGGTGATGAGGGGGTGCGGGTGGCGATTTCCCAGCGGGCAGCTCCCACTGACCATAGAGCACCGTCTTCTCCATGGCCAGCGTGTTCAGTTCTGCGGTACCAACTCCCTGGGGAGTGTCTGGGACGGGCAGATTCTCCACCCGGACCCCAGTGAACACACGGAGGCACATCAGCGGTGCCTCTCGCTTGGTCCCTGCCCAGCCGGAGCTGCCAGGGAGTTTCTCAGCCCGTGCGAAATGGCCAAATGTCCGTGACGGTGCGAAGGGAAAGCAGGGCGAAACTCATCTTTGTAGGCACCGTGGTCTTCACCGGGTGCTGTGCTGGGGAGACCACTGGGAGGAGGACGCTGCCGCTCTTGGCAGAGGGCTGCTGCGCAGGGATTTCCCTTTCCTTTCTGAGTCACGCATTCTCCCCTCTTTTTCCCTGCGCTATGAGGTCAGGTGATGCCATCACCTCCCCACAGACCCGGCTTCTCAAAGGAGGATCCACAATCACAGAAGCCAAAACCTTGAGTAGCAGCTATGCAGCCAGGCGTTCACCGGTTCAATTGGTCTCCTCCTTTCTGAAGCCCTTCCTCTGGCTGGCAGGAGAGAGGAGACCACCGCCTGTGCTCCTGATCCTTTTAGCATTGTTCCGAGGGACATACAGTCTCTTTCGATGGTTCTAAGTTGCCTCGTCCCAGTATTGTCAGACCCTACTTCGCATAGGAGGGGCGGATGATATCCTGTACGGTTCAGCAGGCTTGGCTCAGCGACGTCCCAAACGTGAGCTCCTGGTGAGCAGCAAACTGCTCTAGAGAAATTGTCTGCGCGGCAAACAGGTGCTTGGGTGCCTCTCAGTAAGGAATCTCCATTGCTAATACCTTGCGTGCTTTCCTGTGGCACTGGTTCTAACGCGGCTGGGTGGGTGGCTCAGCTTTACCTGCCTGGCTTTTCCTGGATCCTGTCCGTTGCTCCCGTGCTCTGAATTCTCCGCTCCCCGACGATCATGCCTGCACCCTAGCCCCTCTCGGACACAGGCCCCGACTAGGCCTGCTGCAAGAAAAGGCAAGAGAAAGTGCTGTAAGAGCACGGCCCTCGCAGAGCCTGCAAAAGCCACGGCCCTTGGGCTGACGGGCACCGGGCACCCGTTGGGCTTCTTTAGCACTCAGACACAGGCACCTCTTTCGATGTGACAATTACCGAGGATCTTGCAAAGCTTCGCCCATATACCGACATTGGATTTCCACCGGAGGTGTCCCACATACAGGTATGAGGCACCTCTTCTGCCACACAGCTGCCGTCAGGCCACTGCTTCTCCTAAACGTGGCATGGACTGCACAAGTGCATGCTTTGAATCGGAGACGTCTCAAAAGCTTCCTTGAACCTTGCTGCACGTGTTAAGTCTCCCTCGTTAAGGTGGTGGGAACCTGAGCTTGCAGGTCACGAGAGGGTATGGCGAAGGAGTCTCGTGCTCGTGCAGGAGCCAGAGCAGCCAGAGCCCTGCCCTGCAGTCGTGGCACTTGTCCCCTGTGGCAAGGGCTCCCCACTCCGACAGCGTGATACCCACCCCGCTGGGGTCGCCCAAGGGCAATGCTGTCGGGCTCCCAGGGCCTGGTTTGCGTAGGGCTCCCAAGGAAGCCACTTCGGGCTCCCTACAGCACACAGGCAACGTGCACAGCGGTGGAGGGTGACAGATTATTCCGATCGCCCCAACGCAGGAGCACGGAGAGGTGGGGGAGCCTTAGTTACAGAAGCAGCGAAACCAGAGCCCACCGCATCAGCTCTTCTGCAAAAGGCTCCCCAGCTCTGTGGCAGCTGAGCTGTCAGCACCCTGTGCCCACGTTCCCCGACAAGGTCATGCACAGACACTCCCGGACGAGCCTTTGTTTGTTAAACAAGTGATTTATTGGTAAATCTTCCAGAAGGAATGGACTCTCTCGAAGAGGGAGGGCAGTCGCTGCCCAGGTGGTAGCGGCAGTCTCTGTCACAAGCCTCCTTGCAACGGCCCCTTCAGCTGCATCGGGTCCGACTCTGTCGGCGTCACGAATGCACCAAGAGCACACCCGTGCTCACAAGCACAGAGGTCAGCACCAAGGGAGCCGATCCCACCCCATGGGATGGGATCTCAAGGAGCAAAGCATCCACGGGTCACGTCACCCAATTTTGTGTTTGGTAGGGGTTGGGGGGCTTCTGTCTGCTTTGTAAAAGGAGCCCCCGGCAGCCCCGTCCTGCCGGGTGGGTCTGTACTTTGTGGGTGTCGGAGCTTTGGCTGCCCGGGGCAGCTGGGAGGGGCTGAGCCGGGGTGGGGCCGAAGGGCGGGGCTGGCCGGCGGGCGTGCCTGTGATGCGCTCGGGCGCCTGTGACAGCACAGGGCACGGCTCACAACGGGGGCGGTTATCAGGGGCGCCAGCAGCAGCGCTGCCCCAGTACGGCCTGGGCCAGCGGTGAGTGCGCACGCGGGGGGAGGCCGGGCTGGGCGAGGGCCGGGGCAGAAACGCGGCCCCCGGGGCGGGGGGTTCTCACCCTGCATCGAGGGCCCAGCCGCTCGCGGGAGCGCCTTGGGCAGGGCACGGGGCCGCCGCCGGCGCGGCTGGGCGCAGGCCTTGCTGCCTCCCAGCTGCCTCGCCCCCTCTCCTACCCGCCCCCAGCTCCCTGCGGCTCCCGTCCCCGCTCCCCCCGTCGCCACCTCCCTCCCTCCCAGCCCCACTGAACCCCTTCTCTCCCTCCTCCTGCAGGCCATGATTGCCGCAATATTCCTCGCCTTGGTTGTGCAAAGCATCATCCAGCTCCTGCAGATGGTTGGTGATGAGCTGGATGAGGCCACGCGCGAGCGCATGCAGCAGCGCGCGGAGATGCTGAGCCGGGAGATGACTCGGCGGCTGCAGGAGCTGGAGCAGAGCACCCAGGAGCAGAGCACCCAGGAGCAGAGCGGCTTTGCCTGGGGAGCCCTGCTCTTTGCTGCCTTGCAGCAGTGGCAGTTCTGGGCGATTGCTGGAGCCCTGGTCCTGCTCTTCGGGCTCTGCTGGTGGCTCAGGAAAAGGAGCCGTGAGCCAGACAGCAGCAGTGATGAGGAGAGCTCCAGCAGCGACAGGGAGCAGGTGGAGGAGGAGGAGGAGGAGGAAGAAGGCAATGATGATGGAAATGACCCGGGAAGGTTTTTTGAGGAGCACATACAGTGGCCAGTTCAGAACTTGGCCACAGATGGCCAGGAGGTGAAGGATTTGGTGCACAACTTCATCCTTGTCTTCCACGATATCTTGTCAAACAGTTTCTTCCCAGTGCCGCAATCAGCAATCAGGGTGGGCAGCGCCTTCGAAGGTTGGAGTCCCCGTGAGGAAGACATCGTCTACCGCCTGCTCGTGCCCCTGAAGCCCCCCCGTGGGCACGTCTTCCACCTGGAGCTGGACAATGCGAGGGAGATGCCGGCAAGGACCTTCCGCATCCGCGTGGAACTGGTGTGCACCTGCCTGAATGACCAGCTGGCAGGAGAGACACTGTGCTTTCTCCACCGCCCCGAGGAGGAGCTGAGGAGAAATCAGGGGCCCAGCTTCTTAGACATCCTCTGCACTGACTCCTACCTAGACGTGCAGAAAACTGCCCGCTGGTTCTGTCAATTGGTGAAAACTGCCTGGGTGGTTTTGCCTCAGTCATCCCAACAACGTCTAACGGTGCTGCCCTCCAGCCGCTCCTGCAAATTCAAGGTGATCGACAACAACAACAAAAGCCTCTGCATTGAGGTGATGTTTGGGGTGCCGCAAGGCGACTCCGACATCTTCGTGAGCAGCCAGAGTACAGAGGCCATCTTCACCCCAAGCACGATGTGGCCGGAGAGCTACGCTGTGGCAGAGGTGAAGTTCTTCAGGCATGTGGCCAGGCGTGCACCGCACGACAGCTTCCACCTCAGATGCCTGCAGCTCTGCGCCCGCATCGTGGTGGGCACAGGCTTTTCCACCTATATCTTGAAGACAGCTGTGATGCATCTCCTGACCACCACACCCCTGTCAGGGTGGCGCAGGAGGGGTTTCCCGCTGCGGATGCTGGACATCATGCGGTACCTGCGCCACTGTGTGGAGGAGAAACGCCTCAACCACTTCTTCTTTGGCAATGAGAACGTGCCCGAGGAGATAATCTTGCCCCCAGCCTTCCAAAGAGCCGAACCGCTCAACCTCTTCCAGCACCTGGTACAGGACCCAGCTGCTCACGCCGAGGCACTGTATGAGTTCATGGAGCTGCAAGATCGTCTCACAAGACTGCTGATCTTCGGCCGCTGAAAGAGGTCTTCATGCGCAGAGCTGTGTTTGCGGGGCCCACAGCTGACAGCAGATGACCACCTCCTACTGCAGGGAAAAAGAGGGGAGAATGCGGGACGAGGCAGGGGAAGGGCAAACCCTCTGCAGCAGCCCTCTGCCAAGAGCAGCACTCTTCTCCTCTCCACAGTCTCCCCAGCACAGCAGCCGGTGATGACCACAGTGGCGACAAAGATGAGTTTCGCCCTGCTTTCCCCTCGTGCTGGGGAGGCCAGGACGGTGATTTCACACGGGCCCAGAAATTCTTGCTGGCAGCTCCGGCTGTGCAGGGACCAAGCGAGAGGCACCACCCATGTGCCTCTGTGTGTTCCCTGGGGTCCGTGCGGAGAATCTGCCCACCCCAGGCACTCCCCGGGGAGCCGGTACCACCAGGATATGGAGAAGACGCTGCTCCGTCGGCAGTGGGAATTGCTGCCGCACCTTTCCTCCACAGCAAAAGCACACTCTGGGGAGTGGGACCCGATGCAGCTGAAGGACCCGTTGCAAGGAGGCTTGCGACAGAGACTGCCGCTACCACCTGGGCAGCGACCGCACCCCCTACTTGGAGAGAGTCCATTCGTGGATTGAGATGTAAAGATGTAAAGATGTCAATAAATCACTTGTTTGAGAAACAAACGCTCGTCCGTGAGTGTCTGGGCATCACTTTGTGGGGGAACGCGGGCACAGGGTGCTGACAGCTCAGCTGCCACGGAGTCGGGGAGCCTTTTGCAGAAGAGCTGATGCGGTGGGCTCTGGTTTCATGATTCACTGGGCTGTGGCTTCCCAGGGGTTGTGGGTTAATGCCAGGAGGCAGCCTGGCATCACACAGCAGCTCTATCACTTGCCCCCAGTGGGACGGTGGAGAGAATCTGAAGGGTGAAAGTGGGAAAACTTGTGGGCTGAGAGGGGACAGGTTAGAAGGTAAAGCAAGAGCTACGCACCCAGGCAAAGCAAAACAAGGAATTCATTCACCGCTCCCCTGGTCTGCTGAGCAGACCTGCCTTTTCGGGAAGCGTTCTGCCTCCCTGGGGCTCGGGTTGGAGGCGTTACCAGGAAACTTCCGAGCCTCGTTCGGCCCTCAGATTATTAGCCGCTCTTGCTTTTTCATGTGGGTACCAACGATGTCGTGATGAGAAGCCCAAGGGCGGTTAGAAGAGACTTCAGGGCCTCGGGGAGATCGGCAAAGGGATCAGGAGCGCAGGCAGTATTCTCCTCTGTGCTTCCACTTGTGGGGAATGACCTTGAAACAAACAGGCGGACGCAACTTCTCAATACTGGCTCCCAGGCCAGCGTCACTGGCCGAATCTGGGGATTTTCAGTCATCGGATGGTCTCTGTGACACCAGGCCTGCTGGGGCCTGACGAGGTGCACCGTTCTCAGTGGGGGAAATGTATTTTTGCTCACGAGCTAGCGGGGCTGATTGAAAGTGCTTTAAACTAGGTTTGAAGAGGGGAAGGCATAAAATGGGGCTTAACTAGCGATAAGCTAAGGGACGGCATGACGATGCTTGAGGAGGGGTGTGCTAGTGAGAGCTTTCACTCTGCTCCACGAAGTACTGAGTAGGCTGGAGCAGAGTTGAAATGTTTGTACACGAATGCACGCGGTGTGAGGAACAGACAGGAGGAACTGGAGGCCTTGGCTCAGTCCCAGAGCTACGACACCACTGGCGTGAGTGAGACTTGTTGGGAAGAGTCCTGTGACTGGAGTGCTGTGCTGGACGGTTACGGCTCTTCAGGAGAGAGCGGCAGGGCGGGCGAGGCGGGGGGTAGTGCTGTATGTAAAGGAGGGCTTGGGCTGTACAGCGCTTGCAGCTGGGGACGACACGCTTGAGAGCCTCTGCCTAAAGATCAGGGGAAAAGCTCACAGGGCGGATGTTCCTGCAGGAGTCTACTATGGATCCCCCAGCCAGGGTGATGACACCGATGTACGATTCTGAAAGGAATCGAGGGAAATCTCTACATCAGTCGCCCTATGTCGGCCTTACGGGCGACTTCAACTTCCCGGCTGCTAACTGGGACTGTCATAGAGCAGAGACGAACAGGCCCAGGAAACTCCTGGAGCCCACGTTGAAGGTAACTTTTTGATACGGGTACTAAGGGAGCCGACTAGGAAAGGTGCCCTCCTAGACCTGTTGTCTGTCCATAGAGATGCTCTCGTGGGTGAAGTGAGGATTGGTGGCTGTCTTGGCCATAGCGATCAAGAAATGGTTGAGTTGAAAATCTTTGGTGATATGGGAAAAACTGCCAGCGGAGCTACTACCCTGGATTCTGGGAGAGCAGATCTCAGGCTGCTCAAGGAACTAGCTAGTAAGGTCCCCTGGGAGTCTGCTTTCGAGGGTATTGGTGTCCATAAACGCTGGTCACTTTTTAAGAGCCATTTCTTAAGAGCACAGGAGCGGGCAATTCCCCTGTGTCGCAAGTCAAGCAAGAAGGGCAGGAGGCTGGCTTGGCTGACCAGGAATCTCCTTTGGGAACTTAGGCGGCAAACGAAAGTGTACGGGCTTTGGAAAGGGATCTGGGGGTGTTGGTTGATGTAAGCTCAATGGGAGTCAACAACGTGCCCTGGCGGCCAAAAGGGCCAGCCATCTCCTGGGGTGCGCTAGGCACGGTATAGCCAGCCCGTGCAAAGAAGGGATTGACCCACTATACTCAGCACTGGTGCGGCCTCACCTCCAGTACTGTGTGCAGTTTTGGGCACCACAACGTAGGAAGGATGTAGAAAGATCAGAATGTGTCCAAAGGAGGGCAACAAAGATGGTGGAAGGACTAGCGGGCACGTCCTTATGAGGCGCGGCTGAGGCCACGGGGTTTGTTCAGCTTAGAGGAGAGGAGACTGAGGGGTGACCGCGTTGCTGTCCACAACGCCCGCAGGACGGGGAGCGGAGAGGGAGGTGCTGATGCTTCTCTCTGGGGTCTGGTGAGAGGACGCGAAGGAATGGCTTAAAGCTGCGTCAAGGGGAGTTCGGACTGGACATTAGGAAAAAGTTCTTCAGGGAGAGGGTGGTCAAGCAGTGGAACGAGCTCCCCCCAGGAAACGGTCATGGCCCAAGCCTCTTGGTACTCAGGAAGCAATTGGACAATGCTCTTAGAGACGTGATGGAACTTTAAGGCTGCCCAGGGTGGAGTCAGGGGTTGCACTCCATGATCCTCGTGGGTCCCTTCCAACTCAGGATATTCTATGGTGATGAGACTGCCATTGGCAGGCAGGTGATAATGAACCCCAAATACAGCACCACGCAAGCTCCTGTGAAGAAAATTAGCTCTAGCCCAGCTTTAACCAGTACACCAGGGCAGCTGGAGCGGCTGAGCCGGGGTGGGGCCGAAGGGCGGGGCTGGCCGGCGGGCGTGCCTGTGATGCGCTCGGGCGCCTGTGACAGCACAGGGCACGGCTCACAACGGGGGCGGTTATCAGGGGCGCCAGCAGCAGCGCTGCCCCAGTACGGCCTGGGCCAGCGGTGAGTGCGCACGCGGGGGGAGGCCGGGCTGGGCGAGGGCCGGGGCAGAAACGCGGCCCCCGGGGCGGGGGGTTCTCACCCTGCATCGAGGGCCCAGCCGCTCGCGGGAGCGCCTTGGGCAGGGCACGGGGCCGCCGCCGGCGCGGCTGGGCGCAGGCCTTGCTGCCTCCCAGCTGCCTCGCCCCCTCTCCTACCCGCCCCCAGCTCCCTGCGGCTCCCGTCCCCGCTCCCCCCGCCGCCACCTCCCTCCCTCCCAGCCCCACTGACCCCTTCTCTCCCTCCTCCTGCAGGCCATGATCGCCGCAATATTCTTCGCCTTGGTTGTGCAAAGCATCATCCAGCTCCCGCAGATGGTCGGCGATGAGCTGGATGAGGCCACGCGCGAGCGCATGCAGCAGCGTGAGGAGATGCTGAGCCGGGAGATGACTCGGCTGCTGCAGGAGCTGGAGCAGAGCACCCGGGAGCAGAGCACCCAGGAGCAGAGCACCCAGGAGCAGAGCGGCTTTGCCTGGGGAGCCCTGCTCTTTGCTGCCTTGCAGCAGTGGCAGTTCTGGGCGATTGCTGGAGCCCTGGTCCTGCTCTTTGGGCTCTGCTGGTGGCTCAGGAAAAGAAGCCATGAGGTGGACAGCAGCGACGAAGAGGAGAGCTCCAGCAGCGATGAAGAGAGCTCCAGCAGCGACACCGAGCAGGAGGAGGAAGAAAGCGAAGGGGAAGATCCTGAGGATGAGAGGGATCCGGGCAGGATTTTTGCAAAGCGCATCCAGTGGCCAGTGCAGAACCTGGCCTACAGGAGCCTGGTGGTGGAGGAGCTGGTGGGCGACCTCCTCCGTGTCTTCCAAGAGCTCTTGTCAAATAGTTTCTTCCCAGTGCTGCAGCCAGCCATCGGGGTGGGCAGCGCCTTTGAAGGTTGGAGTCCCCGTAAGGAAGACGTCATCTACCACCTGCTCGTGCCCCTGGAGCCCCCCCGTGGGCACGTCTTCCACCTGGAGCTGGGCACCGTGGGGGAGAGGCCGGCAATGGACTCCTACGTCCGCGTGGAGCTGGAGTGCACCTGCAGAAGGGAGCAGCTGGGGGAGAACATGCTGTGCTTCCTCCACCACCCTGAGGAGGAGCTGAGGAGAAATCAGGGTCCCAGCCTCCTAGGCACCCTCTGCACCGGCTCCTGCCTAGATGTGCAGAAAACTGCCCGCTGGCTCCAAAACTTGGTTGGGTCAGCCTGGGTGGAAGTGCCTCAGTGGCATCACTTTGATATGAAGGTACTGCCCTCCAGCCGCTCCTGCAAGCTGCAGCTGACGGATGCCTCCAGGAGAACGCTCTTCGTTGAGATGATGTTTGGGGTGTGGCAAGGCCACTCAGACATCTTCGTGAGCAGCCAGAGTACAGAGGCCGACTTCACTCCAAGCACAATGTGGTCGGAGAGCTACGCTGTGGCAGAGGTGAAGTTCTTCAGGCATGTGGCCAGAGATGCCCTGCGCAACAGCTTCCACCTCAGATGCCTGCAGCTCTGCGCCCGCATCATGCTGGGCACAGGCTTTTCAACCTATATCTTGAAGACAGCTGTGATGCACCTCCTGACCACCGTACCCCTGTCACACTGGGGCAGGAGGGATTTCCTGCAGCGGATCCTGGACATCATGGGGTACCTGCGCCACTGTCTGGAGGAGAAACGCCTCAACCACTTCTTCTTTGGCAATGAGAACGTGCCTGAGGAGATAATCTTGCCCCCAGCCTTCCAAAGAGCCGAACCGCTCAACCTCTTCCAGCACCTGGCGCAGGACCCAGCTGCTCACGCCGAGGCACTGCGTCAGTTCATGGAGCTGCAAGATCGGCTCTCAAGACTGCTGATCTTCAGCCGCTGAAAGAGGTCTTCATGCGCAGAGCTGTGTTTGCGGGGCTCACAGCTGACAGCAGATGACCAGCTCCTACTGCAGGGAAAAAGAGGGGAGAATGCGGGACGAGGCACGGGAAGGGCAAACCCTCTGCAGCAGCCCTCTGCCAAGAGCAGCACTCTTCTCCTCTCCACAGTCTCCCCAGCACAGCAGCCGGTGATGACCACAGTGGTGACAAAGATGAGTTTCGCCCTGCTTTCCCCTCGTGCTGGGGCGGCCAGGACGGTGATTTCACACGGGCCCAGAAATTCTTGCTGGCAGCTCCGGCTGTGCAGGGACCAAGCGAGAGGCACCACCCATGTGCCTCTGTGTGTTCCCTGGGGTCCGTGTGGAGAATCTGCCCACCCCAGGCACTCCCCGGGGAGCCGGTACCACCAGGATATGGAGAAGACGCTGCTCCGTCGGCAGTGGGAATTGCTGCCGCACCTTTCCTCCACAGCAAAAGCACACTCTGGGGAGTGGGACCCGATGCAGCTTAAGGACCCGTTGCAAGGAGGCTTGCGACAGAGACTGCCGCTACCACCTGGGCAGCGACCGCACCCCCTACTTGGAGAGAGTCCATTCGTGGATTGAGATGTAAAGATGTAAAGATGTCAATAAATCACTTGTTTGAGAAACAAACGCTCGTCCGTCAGTGTCTGGGCATCACTTTGTGGGGGAACGCGGGCACAGGGTGCTGACAGCTCAGCTGCCACGGAGTCGGGGAGCCTTTTGCAGAAGAGCTGATGCGGTGGGCTCTGGTTTCATGATTCACTGGGCTGTGGCTTCCCAGGGGTTGTGGGTTAATGCCAGGAGGCAGCCTGGCATCACACAGCAGCTCTATCACTTGCCCCCAGTGGGACGGTGGAGAGAATCTGAAGGGTGAAAGTGGGAAAACTTGTGGGCTGAGAGGGGACAGGTTAGAAGGTAAAGCAAGAGCTACGCACCCAGGCAAAGCAAAATAAGGAATTCATTCACCGCTCCCCTGGTCTGCTGAGCAGACCTGCCTTTTCGGGAAGCGTTCTGCCTCCCTGGGGCTCGGGTTGGAGGCGTTACCAGGAAACTTCCGAGCCTCGTTCGGCCCTCAGATTATTAGCCGCTCTTGCTTTTTCATGTGGGTACCAACGATGTCGTGATGAGAAGCCCAAGGGCGGTCAGAAGAGACTTCAGGGCCTCGGGGAGATCGGAAAAGGGATCAGGAGCGCAGGCAGTATTCTCCTCTGTGCTTCCACTTGTGGGGAATGACCTTGAAACAAACAGGCGGACGCAACTTCTCAATACTGGCTCCCAGGCCAGCGTCACTGGCCGAATCTGGGGATTTTCAATCATCGGATGGTCTCTGTGACACCAGGCCCGCTGGGGCCTGACGAGGTGCACCGTTCTCAGTGGGGGAAAAGTATTTTTGCTCACGAGCTAGCGGGGCTGATTGAAAGCGCTTTAAACTAGGTTTGAAGGGGGGAAGGCATAAAATGGGGCTTAACGAGCGATAAGCTAAGGGACGGCATGACGATGCTTGAGGAGGGGTGTGCTAGTGAGAGCTTTCACTCTGCTCCACGAAGTACTGAGTAGGCTGGAGCAGAGTTGAAATGTTTGTACACGAATGCACGCGGTGTGAGGAACAGACAGGAGGAACTGGAGGCCTTGGCTCAGTCCCAGAGCTACGACACCACTGGCGTGAGTGAGACTTGTTGGGAAGAGTCCTGTGAGTGGAGTGCTGTGCTGGACGGTTACGGCTCTTCAGGAGAGAGCGGCAGGGCGGGCGAGGCGGGGGGTAGTGCTGTATGTAAAGGAGGGCTTGGGCTGTACAGCGCTTGCAGCTGGGGACGACACGCTTGAGAGCCTCTGCCTAAAGATCAGGGGAAAAGCTCACAGGGCGGATGTTCCTGCAGGAGTCTACTATGGATCCCCCAGCCAGGGTGATGACACCGATGTACGATTCTGAAAGGAATCGAGGGAAATCTCTACATCAGTCGCCCTATGTCGGCCTTACGGGCGACTTCAACTTCCCGGCTGCTAACTGGGACTGTCATAGAGCAGAGACGAACAGGCCCAGGAAACTCCTGGAGGCCACGTTGAAGGTAACTTTTTGATCCGGGTACTAAGGGAGCCGACTAGGAAAGGTGCCCTCCTAGACCTGTTGTCTGTCCATAGAGATGCTCTCGTGGGTGAAGTGAGGATTGGTGGCTGTCTTGGCCATAGCGATCAAGAAATGGTTGAGTTTAAAATCTTTGGTGATATGGGAAAAACTGCCAGCGGAGCTACTACCCTGGATTCTGGGAGAGCAGACCTCAGGCTGCTCAAGGAACTAGCTAGTAAGGTCCCCTGGGAGTCTGCTTTCGAGGGTATTGGTGTCCACAAATGCTGGTCACTTTTTAAGAGCCATTTCTTAAGAGCACAGGAGCGGGCAATTCCCCTGTGTCGCAAGTCAAGCAAGAAGGGCAGGAGGCTGGCTTGGCTGACCAGGAATCTCCTTTGGGAACTTAGGCGGCAAACGAAAGTGTACGGGCTTTGGAAAGGGATCTGGGGGTGTTGGTTGATGTAAGCTCAATGGGAGTCAACAACGTGCCCTGGCGGCCAAAAGGGCCAGCCATCTCCTGGGGTGCGCTAGGCACGGTATAGCCAGCCCGTGCAAAGAAGGGATTGACCCACTATACTCAGCACTGGTGCGGCCTCACCTCCAGTACTGTGTGCAGTTTTGGGCACCACAACGTAGGAAGGATGTAGAAAGATCAGAATGTGTCCAAAGGAGGGCAACAAAGATGGTGAAAGGACTAGCGGGCACATCCTTATGAGGCGCGGCTGAGGCCACGGGGTTTGTTCAGCTTAGAGGAGAGGAGACTGAGGGGTGACCGCGTTGCTGTCCACAACGCCCGCAGGACGGGGAGCGGAGAGGGAGGTGCTGATGCTTCTCTCTGGGGTCTGGTGAGAGGACGCGAAGGAATGGCTTAAAGCTGCATCAAGGGGAGTTCGGACTGGACATTAGGAAAAAGTTCTTCAGGGAGAGGGTGGTCAAGCAGTGGAACGAGCTCCCCCCAGGAAACGGTCATGGCCCAAGCCTCTTGGCACTCAGGAAGCAATTGGACAATGCTCTTAGAGACGTGATGGAACTTTAAGGCTGCCCAGGGTGGAGTCAGGGGTCGCACTCCATGATCCTCGTGGGTCCCTTCCAACTCAGGATATTCTATGGTGATGAGACTGCCATTGGCAGGCAGGTGATAATGAACCCCAAATACAGCACCACGCAAGCTCCTGTGAAGAAAATTAGCTCTAGCCCAGCCTTCACCAGTACACCAGGGCAGCTGGAGCGGCTGAGCCGGGGTGGGGCCGAAGGGCGGGGCTGGCCGGCGGGCGTGCCTGTGATGCGCTCGGGCGCCTGTGACAGCACAGGGCACGGCTCACAACGGGGGCGGTTATCAGGGGCGCCAGCAGCAGCGCTGCCCCAGTACGGCCTGGGCCAGCGGTGAGTGCGCACGCGGGGGGAGGCCGGGCTGGGCCAGGGCCGGGGCAGAAACGCGGCCCCCGGGGCGGGGGGTTCTCACCCTGCATCGAGGGCCCAGCCGCTCGCGGGAGCGCCTTGGGCAGGGCACGGGGCCGCCGCCGGCGCGGCTGGGCGCAGGCCTTGCTGCCTCCCAGCTGCCTCGCCCCCTCTCCTACCCGCCCCCAGCTCCCTGCGGCTCCCGTCCCCGCTCCCCCCGCCGCCACCTCCCTCCCTCCCAGCCCCACTGAACCCCTTCTCTCCCTCCTCCTGCAGGCCATGATCGCCGCAATATTCTTCGCCTTGGTTGTGCAAAGCATCATCCAGCTCCCGCAGATGGTCGGCGATGAGCTGGATGAGGCCACGCGTGAGCGCATGCAGCAGCGTGAGGAGATGCTGAGCCGGGAGATGACTCGGCTGCTGCAGGAGCTGGAGCAGAGCACCCAGGAGCAGAGCACCCAGGAGCAGAGCGGCTTTGCCTGGGGAGCCCTGCTCTTTGCTGCCTTGCAGCAGTGGCAGTTCTGGGCGATTGCTGGAGCCCTGGTCCTGCTCTTTGGGCTCTGCTGGTGGCTCAGGAAAAGGAGCCGTGAGCCAGACAGCAGCAGTGATGAGGAGAGCTCCAGCAGCGACAGGGAGCAGGTGGAGGAGGAGGAGGAGGAGGAAGAAGGCAATGATGATGGAAATGACCCGGGAAGGTTTTTTGAGGAGCACATACAGTGGCCAGTTCAGAACTTGGCCACAGATGGCCAGGAGGTGAAGGATTTGGTGCACAACTTCATCCTTGTCTTCCACGATATCTTGTCAAACAGTTTCTTCCCAGTGCCGCAATCAGCAATCAGGGTGGGCAGCGCCTTCGAAGGTTGGAGTCCCCGTGAGGAAGACATCGTCTACCGCCTGCTCGTGCCCCTGAAGCCCCCCCGTGGGCACGTCTTCCACCTGGAGCTGGACAATGCGAGGGAGATGCCGGCAAGGACCTTCCGCATCCGCGTGGAACTGGTGTGCACCTGCCTGAATGACCAGCTGGCAGGAGAGACACTGTGCTTTCTCCACCGCCCCGAGGAGGAGCTGAGGAGAAATCAGGGGCCCAGCTTCTTAGACATCCTCTGCACTGACTCCTACCTAGACGTGCAGAAAACTGCCCGCTGGTTCTGTCAATTGGTGAAAACTGCCTGGGTGGTTTTGCCTCAGTCATCCCAACAACGTCTAACGGTGCTGCCCTCCAGCCGCTCCTGCAAATTCAAGGTGATCGACAACAACAACAAAAGCCTCTGCATTGAGGTGATGTTTGGGGTGCCGCAAGGCGACTCCGACATCTTCGTGAGCAGCCAGAGTACAGAGGCCATCTTCACCCCAAGCACGATGTGGCCGGAGAGCTACGCTGTGGCAGAGGTGAAGTTCTTCAGGCATGTGGCCAGGCGTGCACCGCACGACAGCTTCCACCTCAGATGCCTGCAGCTCTGCGCCCGCATCGTGGTGGGCACAGGCTTTTCCACCTATATCTTGAAGACAGCTGTGATGCACCTCCTGACCACCACACCCCTGTCAGGGTGGCGCAGGAGGGGTTTCCCGCTGCGGATGCTGGACATCATGCGGTACCTGCGCCACTGTGTGGAGGAGAAACGCCTCAACCACTTCTTCTTTGGCAATGAGAACGTGCCCGAGGAGATAATCTTGCCCCCAGCCTTCCAAAGAGCCGAACCGCTCAACCTCTTCCAGCACCTGGTACAGGACCCAGCTGCTCACGCCGAGGCACTGTATGAGTTCATGGAGCTGCAAGATCGTCTCACAAGACTGCTGATCTTCGGCCGCTGAAAGAGGTCTTCATGCGCAGAGCTGTGTTTGCGGGGCCCACAGCTGACAGCAGATGACCAGCTCCTACTGCAGGGAAAAAGAGGGGAGAATGCGGGACGAGGCAGGGGAAGGGCAAACCCTCTGCAGCAGCCCTCTGCCAAGAGCAGCACTCTTCTCCTCTCCACAGTCTCCCCAGCACAGCAGCCGGTGATGACCACAGTGGTGACAAAGATGAGTTTCGCCCTGCTTTCCCCTCGTGCTGGGGAGGCCAGGACGGTGATTTCACACGGGCCCAGAAATTCTTGCTGGCAGCTCCGGCTGTGCAGGGACCAAGCGAGAGGCACCACCCATGTGCCTCTGTGTGTTCCCTGGGGTCCGTGCGGAGAATCTGCCCACCCCAGGCACTCCCCGGGGAGCCGGTACCACCAGGATATGGAGAAGACGCTGCTCCGTCGGCAGTGGGAATTGCTGCCGCACCTTTCCTCCACAGCAAAAGCACACTCTGGGGAGTGGGACCCGATGCAGCTGAAGGACCCGTTGCAAGGAGGCTTGCGACAGAGACTGCCGCTACCACCTGGGCAGCGACCGCACCCCCTACTTGGAGAGAGTCCATTCGTGGATTGAGATGTAAAGATGTAAAGATGTCAATAAATCACTTGTTTGAGAAACAAACGCTCGTCCGTGAGTGTCTGGGCATCACTTTGTGGGGGAACGCGGGCACAGGGTGCTGACAGCTCAGCTGCCACGGAGTCGGGGAGCCTTTTGCAGAAGAGCTGATGCGGTGGGCTCTGGTTTCATGATTCACTGGGCTGTGGCTTCCCAGGGGTTGTGGGTTAATGCCAGGAGGCAGCCTGGCATCACACAGCAGCTCTATCACTTGCCCCCAGTGGGACGGTGGAGAGAATCTGAAGGGTGAAAGTGGGAAAACTTGTGGGCTGAGAGGGGACAGGTTAGAAGGTAAAGCAAGAGCTACGCGCCCAGGCAAAGCAAAACAAGGAATTCATTCACCGCTCCCCTGGTCTGCTGAGCAGACCTGCCTTTTCGGGAAGCGTTCTGCCTCCCTGGGGCTCGGGTTGGAGGCGTTACCAGGAAACTTCCGAGCCTCGCTCGGCCCTCAGATTATTAGCCGCTCTTGCTTTTTCATGTGGGTACCAACGATGTCGTGATGAGAAGCCCAAGGGCGGTTAGAAGAGACTTCAGGGCCTCGGGGAGATCGGCAAAGGGATCAGGAGCGCAGGCAGTATTCTCCTCTGTGCTTCCACTTGTGGGGAATGACCTTGAAACAAACAGGCGGACGCAACTTCTCAATACTGGCTCCCAGGCCAGCGTCACTGGCCGAATCTGGGGATTTTCAGTCATCGGATGGTCTCTGTGACACCAGGCCTGCTGGGGCCTGACGAGGTGCACCGTTCTCAGTGGGGGAAATGTATTTTTGCTCACGAGCTAGCGGGGCTGATTGAAAGCGCTTTAAACTAGGTTTGAAGGGGGGAAGGCATAAAATGGGGCTTAACGAGCGATAAGCTAAGGGACGGCATGACGATGCTTGAGGAGGGGTGTGCTAGTGAGAGCTTTCACTCTGCTCCACGAAGTACTGAGTAGGCTGGAGCAGAGTTGAAATGTTTGTACACGAATGCACGCGGTGTGAGGAACAGACAGGAGGAACTGGAGGCCTTGGCTCAGTCCCAGAGCTACGACACCACTGGCGTGAGTGAGACTTGTTGGGAAGAGTCCTGTGAGTGGAGTGCTGTGCTGGACGGTTACGGCTCTTCAGGAGAGCGCGGCAGGGCGGGCGAGGCGGGGGGTAGTGCTGTATGTAAAGGAGGGCTTGGGCTGTACAGCGCTTGCAGCTGGGGACGACACGCTTGAGAGCCTCTGCCTAAAGATCAGGGGAAAAGCTCACAGGGCGGATGTTCCTGCAGGAGTCTACTATGGATCCCCCAGCCAGGGTGATGACACCGATGTACGATTCTGAAAGGAATCGAGGGAAATCTCTACATCAGTCGCCCTATGTCGGCCTTACGGGCGACTTCAACTTCCCGGCTGCTAACTGGGACTGTCATAGAGCAGAGACGAACAGGCCCAGGAAACTCCTGGAGCCCACGTTGAAGGTAACTTTTTGATACGGGTACTAAGGGAGCCGACTAGGAAAGGTGCCCTCCTAGACCTGTTGTCTGTCCATAGAGATGCTCTCGTGGGTGAAGTGAGGATTGGTGGCTGTCTTGGCCATAGCGATCAAGAAATGGTTGAGTTGAAAATCTTTGGTGATATGGGAAAAACTGCCAGCGGAGCTACTACCCTGGATTCTGGGAGAGCAGACCTCAGGCTGCTCAAGGAACTAGCTAGTAAGGTCCCCTGGGAGTCTGCTTTCGAGGGTATTGGTGTCCATAAACGCTGGTCACTTTTTAAGAGCCATTTCTTAAGAGCACAGGAGCGGGCAATTCCCCTGTGTCGCAAGTCAAGCAAGAAGGGCAGGAGGCTGGCTTGGCTGACCAGGAATCTCCTTTGGGAACTTAGGCGGCAAACGAAAGTGTACGGGCTTTGGAAAGGGATCTGGGGGTGTTGGTTGATGTAAGCTCAATGGGAGTCAACAACGTGCCCTGGCGGCCAAAAGGGCCAGCCATCTCCTGGGGTGCGCTAGGCACGGTATAGCCAGCCCGTGCAAAGAAGGGATTGACCCACTATACTCAGCACTGGTGCGGCCTCACCTCCAGTACTGTGTGCAGTTTTGGGCACCACAACGTAGGAAGGATGTAGAAAGATCAGAATGTGTCCAAAGGAGGGCAACAAAGATGGTGGAAGGACTAGCGGGCACATCCTTATGAGGCGCGGCTGAGGCCACGGGGTTTGTTCAGCTTAGAGGAGAGGAGACTGAGGGGTGACCGCGTTGCTGTCCACAATGCCCGCAGGACGGGGAGCGGAGAGGGAGGTGCTGATGCTTCTCTCTGGGGTCTGGTGAGAGGACGCGAAGGAATGGCTTAAAGCTGCGTCAAGGGGAGTTCGGACTGGACATTAGGAAAAAGTTCTTCAGGGAGAGGGTGGTCAAGCAGTGGAACGAGCTCCCCCCAGGAAACGGTCATGGCCCAAGCCTCTTGGTACTCAGGAAGCAATTGGACAATGCTCTTAGAGACGTGATGGAACTTTAAGGCTGCCCAGGGTGGAGTCAGGGGTTGCACTCCATGATCCTCGTGGGTCCCTTCCAACTCAGGATATTCTATGATGATGAGACTGCCATTGGCAGGCAGGTGATAATGAACCCCAAATACAGCACCACGCAAGCTCCGGTGAAGAAAATTAGCTCTAGCCCAGCTTTAACCAGTACACCAGGGCAGCTGGAGCGGCTGAGCCGGGGTGGGGCCGAAGGGCGGGGCTGGCCGGCGGGCGTGCCTGTGATGCGCTCGGGCGCCTGTGACAGCACAGGGCACGGCTCACAACGGGGGCGGTTATCAGGGGCGCCAGCAGCAGCGCTGCCCCAGTACGGCCTGGGCCAGCGGTGAGTGCGCACGCGGGGGGAGGCCGGGCTGGGCGAGGGCCGGGGCAGAAACGCGGCCCCCGGGGCGGGGGGTTCTCACCCTGCATCGAGGGCCCAGCCGCTCGCGGGAGCGCCTTGGGCAGGGCACGGGGCCGCCGCCGGCGCGGCTGGGCGCAGGCCTTGCTGCCTCCCAGCTGCCTCGCCCCCTCTCCTACCCGCCCCCAGCTCCCTGCGGCTCCCGTCCCCGCTCCCCCCGCCGCCACCTCCCTCCCTCCCAGCCCCACTGAAC
Source organism: Calonectris borealis (assembly GCF_964195595.1). Classification (NCBI taxonomy): domain Eukaryota; kingdom Metazoa; phylum Chordata; class Aves; order Procellariiformes; family Procellariidae; genus Calonectris; species Calonectris borealis. Next base: position 6,586,519 of record NC_134316.1, on the reverse strand, counting down.
CCCTTCTCTCCCTCCTCCTGCAGGCCATGATCGCCGCAATATTCTTCGCCTTGGTTGTGCAAAGCATCATCCAGCTCCCGCAGATGGTCGGTGATGAGCTGGATGAGGCCACGCGCGAGCGCATGCAGCAGCGTGAGGAGATGCTGAGCCGGGAGATGACTCGGCTGCTGCAGGAGCTGGAGCAGAGCACCCAGGAGCAGAGCACCCAGGAGCAGAGCGGCTTTGCCTGGGGAGCCCTGCTCTTTGCTGCCTTGCAGCAGTGGCAGTTCTGGGCGATTGCTGGAGCCCTGGTCCTGCTCTTTGGGCTCTGCTGGTGGCTCAGGAAAAGAAGCCATGAGGTGGACAGCAGCGACGAAGAGGAGAGCTCCAGCAGCGATGAAGAGAGCTCCAGCAGCGACACCGAGCAGGAGGAGGAAGAAAGCGAAGGGGAAGATCCTGAGGATGAGAGGGATCCGGGCAGGATTTTTGCAAAGCGCATCCAGTGGCCAGTGCAGAACCTGGCCTACAGGAGCCTGGTGGTGGAGGAGCTGGTGGGCGACCTCCTCCGTGTCTTCCAAGAGCTCTTGTCAAATAGTTTCTTCCCAGTGCTGCAGCCAGCCATCGGGGTGCGCAGCGCCTTTGAAGGTTGGAGTCCCCGTAAGGAAGACGTCATCTACCACCTGCTCGTGCCCCTGGAGCCCCCCCGTGGGCACGCCTTCCACCTGGAGCTGGGCACCGTGGGGGAGAGGCCGGCGAAGGACTCCTACGTCCGCGTGGAGCTGGAGTGCACCTGCAGAAGGGAGCAGCTGGGGGAGAACATGCTGTGCTTCCTCCACCACCCTGAGGAGGAGCTGAGGAGAAATCAGGGTCCCAGCCTCCTAGGCACCCTCTGCACCGGCTCCTGCCTAGATGTGCAGAAAACTGCCCGCTGGCTCCAAAACTTGGTTGGGTCAGCCTGGGTGGAAGTGCCTCAGTGGCATCACTTTGATATGAAGGTACTGCCCTCCAGCCGCTCCTGCAAGCTGCAGCTGACGGATGCCTCCAGGAGAACGCTCTTCGTTGAGATGATGTTTGGGGTGCGGCAAGGCCACTCAGACATCTTCGTGAGCAGCCAGAGTACAGAGGCCGACTTCACTCCAAGCACAATGTGGTCGGAGAGCTACGCTGTGGCAGAGGTGAAGTTCTTCAGGCATGTGGCCAGAGATGCCCTGCGCAACAGCTTCCACCTCAGATGCCTGCAGCTCTGCGCCCGCATCATGCTGGGCACAGGCTTTTCAACCTGTATCTTGAAGACAGCTGTGATGCACCTCCTGACCACCGTACCCCTGTCACACTGGGGCAGGAGGGATTTCCTGCAGCGGATCCTGGACATCATGGGGTACCTGCGCCACTGTCTGGAGGAGAAACGCCTCAACCACTTCTTCTTTGGCAATGAGAACGTGCCTGAGGAGATAATCTTGCCCCCAGCCTTCCAAAGAGCCGAACCGCTCAACCTCTTCCAGCACCTGGCGCAGGACCCAGCTGCTCACGCCGAGGCACTGCGTCAGTTCATGGAGCTGCAAGATCGGCTCTCAAGACTGCTGATCTTCGGCCGCTGAAAGAGGTCTTCATGCGCAGAGCTGTGTTTGCGGGGCTCACAGCTGACAGCAGATGACCAGCTCCTACTGCAGGGAAAAAGAGGGGAGAATGCGGGACGAGGCACGGGAAGGGCAAACCCTCTGCAGCAGCCCTCTGCCAAGAGCAGCACTCTTCTCCTCTCCACAGTCTCCCCAGCACAGCAGCCGGTGATGACCACAGTGGTGACAAAGATGAGTTTCGCCCTGCTTTCCCCTCGTGCTGGGGCGGCCAGGACGATGATTTCACACGGGCCCAGAAATTCTTGCTGGCAGCTCCGGCTGTGCAGGGACCAAGCGAGAGGCACCACCCATGTGCCTCTGTGTGTTCCCTGGGGTCCGTGTGGAGAATCTGCCCACCCCAGGCACTCCCCGGGGAGCCGGTACCACCAGGATATGGAGAAGACGCTGCTCCGTCGGCAGTGGGAATTGCTGCCGCACCTTTCCTCCACCGCAAAAGCACACTCTGGGGAGTGGGACCCGATGCAGCTTAAGGACCCGTTGCAAGGAGGCTTGCGACAGAGACTGCCGCTACCACCTGGGCAGCGACCGCACCCCCTACTTGGAGAGAGTCCATTCGTGGATTGAGATGTAAAGATGTAAAGATGTCAATAAATCACTTGTTTGAGAAACAAACGCTCGTCCGTGAGTGTCTGGGCATCACTTTGTGGGGGAACGCGGGCACAGGGTGCTGACAGCTCAGCTGCCACGGAGTCGGGGAGCCTTTTGCAGAAGAGCTGATGCGGTGGGCTCTGGTTTCATGATTCACTGGGCTGTGGCTTCCCAGGGGTTGTGGGTTAATGCCAGGAGGCAGCCTGGCATCACACAGCAGCTCTATCACTTGCCCCCAGTGGGACGGTGGAGAGAATCTGAAGGGTGAAAGTGGGAAAACTTGTGGGCTGAGAGGGGACAGGTTAGAAGGTAAAGCAAGAGCTACGCACCCAGGCAAAGCAAAATAAGGAATTCATTCACCGCTCCCCTGGTCTGCTGAGCAGACCTGCCTTTTCGGGAAGCGTTCTGCCTCCCTGGGGCTCGGGTTGGAGGCGTTACCAGGAAACTTCCGAGCCTCGTTCGGCCCTCAGATTATTAGCCGCTCTTGCTTTTTCATGTGGGTACCAACGATGTCGTGATGAGAAGCCCAAGGGCGGTCAGAAGAGACTTCAGGGCCTCGGGGAGATCGGCAAAGGGATCAGGAGCGCAGGCAGTATTCTCCTCTGTGCTTCCACTTGTGGGGAATGACCTTGAAACAAACAGGCGGACGCAACTTCTCAATACTGGCTCCCAGGCCAGCGTCACTGGCCGAATCTGGGGATTTTCAATCATCGGATGGTCTCTGTGACACCAGGCCCGCTGGGGCCTGACGAGGTGCACCGTTCTCAGTGGGGGAAAAGTATTTTTGCTCACGAGCTAGCGGGGCTGATTGAAAGCGCTTTAAACTAGGTTTGAAGGGGGGAAGGCATAAAATGGGGCTTAACGAGCGATAAGCTAAGGGACGGCATGACGATGCTTGAGGAGGGGTGTGCTAGTGAGAGCTTTCACTCTGCTCCACGAAGTACTGAGTAGGCTGGAGCAGAGTTGAAATGTTTGTACACGAATGCACGCGGTGTGAGGAACAGACAGGAGGAACTGGAGGCCTTGGCTCAGTCCCAGAGCTACGACACCACTGGCGTGAGTGAGACTTGTTGGGAAGAGTCCTGTGAGTGGAGTGCTGTGCTGGACGGTTACGGCTCTTCAGGAGAGAGCGGCAGGGCGGGCGAGGCGGGGGTAGTGCTGTATGTAAAGGAGGCTTGGGCTGTACAGCGCTTGCAGCTGGGGACGACACGCTTGAGAGCCTCTGCCTAAAGATCAGGGGAAAAGCTCACAGGGCGGATGTTCCTGCAGGAGTCTACTATGGATCCCCCCAGCCAGGGTGATGACACCGATGTACGATTCTGAAAGGAATCGAGGGAAATCTCTACATCAGTCGCCCTATGTCGGCCTTACGGGCGACTTCAACTTCCCGGCTGCTAACTGGGACTGTCATAGAGCAGAGACGAACAGGCCCAGGAAACTCCTGGAGCCCACGTTGAAGGTAACTTTTTGATACGGGTACTAAGGGAGCCGACTAGGAAAGGTGCCCTCCTAGACCTGTTGTCTGTCCATAGAGATGCTCTCGTGGGTGAAGTGAGGATTGGTGGCTGTCTTGGCCATAGCGATCAAGAAATGGTTGAGTTTAAAATCTTTGGTGATATGGGAAAAACTGCCAGCGGAGCTACTACCCTGGATTCTGGGAGAGCAGACCTCAGGCTGCTCAAGGAACTAGCTAGTAAGGTCCCCTGGGAGTCTGCTTTCGAGGGTATTGGTGTCCATAAACGCTGGTCACTTTTTAAGAGCCATTTCTTAAGAGCACAGGAGCGGGCAATTCCCCTGTGTCGCAAGTCAAGCAAGAAGGGCAGGAGGCTGGCTTGGCTGACCAGGAATCTCCTTTGGGAACTTAGGCGGCAAACGAAAGTGTACGGGCTTTGGAAAGGGATCTGGGGGTGTTGGTTGATGTAAGCTCAATGGGAGTCAACAACGTGCCCTGGCGGCCAAAAGGGCCAGCCATCTCCTGGGGTGCGCTAGGCACGGTATAGCCAGCCCGTGCAAAGAAGGGATTGACCCACTATACTCAGCACTGGTGCGGCCTCACCTCCAGTACTGTGTGCAGTTTTGGGCACCACAACGTAGGAAGGATGTAGAAAGATCAGAATGTGTCCAAAGGAGGGCAACAAAGATGGTGGAAGGACTAGCGGGCACATCCTTATGAGGCGCGGCTGAGGCCACGGGGTTTGTTCAGCTTAGAGGAGAGGAGACTGAGGGGTGACCGCGTTGCTGTCCACAACGCCCGCAGGACGGGGAGCGGAGAGGGAGGTGCTGATGCTTCTCTCTGGGGTCTGGTGAGAGGACGCGAAGGAATGGCTTAAAGCTGCATCAAGGGGAGTTCGGACTGGACATTAGGAAAAAGTTCTTCAGGGAGAGGGTGGTCAAGCAGTGGAACGAGCTCCCCCCAGGAAACGGTCATGGCCCAAGCCTCTTGGCACTCAGGAAGCAATTGGACAATGCTCTTAGAGACGTGGTGGAACTTTAAGGCTGCCCAGGGTGGAGTCAGGGGTTGCACTCCATGATCCTCGTGGGTCCTTTCCAACTCAGGATATTCTATGGTGATGAGACTGCCATTGGCAGGCAGGTGATAATGAACCCCAAATACAGCACCACGCAAGCTCCGGTGAAGAAAATTAGCTCTAGCCCAGCCTTCACCAGTACACCGGGGCAGCTGGAGCGGCTGAGCCGGGGTGGGGCCGAAGGGCGGGGCTGGCCGGCGGGCGTGCCTGTGATGCGCTCGGGCGCCTGTGACAGCACAGGGCACGGCTCACAACGGGGGCGGTTATCAGGGGCGCCAGCAGCAGCGCTGCCCCAGTACGGCCTGGGCCAGCGGTGAGTGCGCACGCGGGGGGAGGCCGGGCTGGGCCAGGGCCGGGGCAGAAACGCGGCCCCCGGGGCGGGGGGTTCTCACCCTGCATCGAGGGCCCAGCCGCTCGCGGGAGCGCCTTGGGCAGGGCACGGGGCCGCCGCCGGCGCGGCTGGGCGCAGGCCTTGCTGCCTCCCAGCTGCCTCGCCCCCTCTCCTACCCGCCCCCAGCTCCCTGCGGCTCCCGTCCCCGCTCCCCCCGCCGCCACCTCCCTCCCTCCCAGCCCCACTGAACCCCTTCTCTCCCTCCTCCTGCAGGCCATGATCGCCGCAATATTCTTCGCCTTGGTTGTGCAAAGCATCATCCAGCTCCCGCAGATGGTCGGTGATGAGCTGGATGAGGCCACGCGCGAGCGCATGCAGCAGCGTGAGGAGATGCTGAGCCGGGAGATGACTCGGCTGCTGCAGGAGCTGGAGCAGAGCACCCGGGAGCAGAGCACCCGGGAGCAGAGCACCCAGGAGCAGAGCGGCTTTGCCTGGGGAGCCCTGCTCTTTGCTGCCTTGCAGCAGTGGCAGTTCTGGGCGATTGCTGGAGCCCTGGTCCTGCTCTTTGGGCTCTGCTGGTGGCTCAGGAAAAGGAGCCGTGAGCCAGACAGCAGCAGTGATGAGGAGAGCTCCAGCAGCGACAGGGAGCAGGTGGAGGAGGAGGAGGAGGAGGAAGAAGGCAATGATGATGGAAATGACCCGGGAAGGTTTTTTGAGGAGCACATACAGTGGCCAGTTCAGAACTTGGCCACAGATGGCCAGGAGGTGAAGGATTTGGTGCACAACTTCATCCTTGTCTTCCACGATATCTTGTCAAACAGTTTCTTCCCAGTGCCGCAATCAGCAATCAGGGTGGGCAGCGCCTTCGAAGGTTGGAGTCCCCGTGAGGAAGACATCGTCTACCGCCTGCTCGTGCCCCTGAAGCCCCCCCGTGGGCACGTCTTCCACCTGGAGCTGGACAATGCGAGGGAGATGCCGGCAAGGACCTTCCGCATCCGCGTGGAACTGGTGTGCACCTGCCTGAATGACCAGCTGGCAGGAGAGACACTGTGCTTTCTCCACCGCCCCGAGGAGGAGCTGAGGAGAAATCAGGGGCCCAGCTTCTTAGACATCCTCTGCACTGACTCCTACCTAGACGTGCAGAAAACTGCCCGCTGGTTCTGTCAATTGGTGAAAACTGCCTGGGTGGTTTTGCCTCAGTCATCCCAACAACGTCTAACGGTGCTGCCCTCCAGCCGCTCCTGCAAATTCAAGGTGATCGACAACAACAACAAAAGCCTCTGCATTGAGGTGATGTTTGGGGTGCCGCAAGGCGACTCCGACATCTTCGTGAGCAGCCAGAGTACAGAGGCCATCTTCACCCCAAGCACGATGTGGCCGGAGAGCTACGCTGTGGCAGAGGTGAAGTTCTTCAGGCATGTGGCCAGGCGTGCACCGCACGACAGCTTCCACCTCAGATGCCTGCAGCTCTGCGCCCGCATCGTGGTGGGCACAGGCTTTTCCACCTATATCTTGAAGACAGCTGTGATGCATCTCCTGACCACCACACCCCTGTCAGGGTGGCGCAGGAGGGGTTTCCCGCTGCGGATGCTGGACATCATGCGGTACCTGCGCCACTGTGTGGAGGAGAAACGCCTCAACCACTTCTTCTTTGGCAATGAGAACGTGCCCGAGGAGATAATCTTGCCCCCAGCCTTCCAAAGAGCCGAACCGCTCAACCTCTTCCAGCACCTGGTACAGGACCCAGCTGCTCACGCCGAGGCACTGTATGAGTTCATGGAGCTGCAAGATCGTCTCACAAGACTGCTGATCTTCGGCCGCTGAAAGAGGTCTTCATGCGCAGAGCTGTGTTTGCGGGGCCCACAGCTGACAGCAGATGACCAGCTCCTACTGCAGGGAAAAAGAGGGGAGAATGCGGGACGAGGCAGGGGAAGGGCAAACCCTCTGCAGCAGCCCTCTGCCAAGAGCAGCACTCTTCTCCTCTCCACAGTCTCCCCAGCACAGCAGCCGGTGATGACCACAGTGGTGACAAAGATGAGTTTCGCCCTGCTTTCCCCTCGTGCTGGGGCGGCCAGGACGGTGATTTCACACGGGCCCAGAAATTCTTGCTGGCAGCTCCGGCTGTGCAGGGACCAAGCGAGAGGCACCACCCATGTGCCTCTGTGTGTTCCCTGGAGTCCGTGTGGAGAATCTGCCCACCCCAGGCACTCCCCGGGGAGCCGGTACCACCAGGATATGGAGAAGACGCTGCTCCGTCGGCAGTGGGAATTGCTGCCGCACCTTTCCTCCACAGTAAAAGCACACTCTGGGGAGTGGGACCCGATGCAGCTGAAGGGGCCGTTGCAAGGAGGCTTGCGACAGAGACTGCCGCTACCACCTGGGCGCGACCGCACCCCCTACTTGGAGAGAGTCCATTCGTGGATTGAGATGTAAAGATGTAAAGATGTCAATAAATCACTTGTTTGAGAAACAAACGCTCGTCCGTCAGTGTCTGGGCATCACTTTGTGGGGGAACACGGGCACAGGGTGCTGACAGCTCAGCTGCCACAGAGTTGGGGAGCCTTTTGCAGAAGAGCTGATGCGGTGGGCTCTGGTTTCATGATTCACTGGGCTGTGGCTTCCCAGGGGTTGTGGGTTAATGCCAGGAGGCAGCCTGGCATCACACAGCAGCTCTATCACTTGCCCCCAGTGGGACGGTGGAGAGAATCTGAAGGGTGAAAGTGGGAAAACTTGTGGGCTGAGAGGGGACAGGTTAGAAGGTAAAGCAAGAGCTACGCACCCAGGCAAAGCAAAACAAGGAATTCATTCACCGCTCCCCTGGTCTGCTGAGCAGACCTGCCTTTTCGGGAAGCGTTCTGCCTCCCTGGGGCTCGGGTTGGAGGCGTTACCAGGAAACTTCCGAGCCTCGTTCGGCCCTCAGATTATTAGCCGCTCTTGCTTTTTCATGTGGGTGCCAACGATGTCGTGATGAGAAGCCCAAGGGCGGTCAGAAGAGACTTCAGGGCCTCGGGGAGATCGGCAAAGGGATCAGGAGCGCAGGCAGTATTCTCCTCTGTGCTTCCACTTGTGGGGAATGACCTTGAAACAAACAGGCGGACGCAACTTCTCAATACTGGCTCCCAGGCCAGCGTCACTGGCCGAATCTGGGGATTTTCAGTCATCGGATGGTCTCTGTGACACCAGGCCCGCTGGGGCCTGACGAGGTGCACCGTTCTCAGTGGGGGAAAAGTATTTTTGCTCACGAGCTAGCGGGGCTGATTGAAAGCGCTTTAAACTAGGTTTGAAGGGGGGAAGGCATAAAATGGGGCTTAACTAGCGATAAGCTAAGGGACGGCATGACGATGCTTGAGGAGGGGTGTGCTAGTGAGAGCTTTCACTCTGCTCCACGAAGTACTGAGTAGGCTGGAGCAGAGTTGAAATGTTTGTACACGAATGCACGCGGTGTGAGGAACAGACAGGAGGAACTGGAGGCCTTGGCTCAGTCCCAGAGCTACGACACCACTGGCGTGAGTGAGACTTGTTGGGAAGAGTCCTGTGACTGGGGTGCTGTGCTGGACGGTTACGGCTCTTCAGGAGAGAGCGGCAGGGCGGGCGAGGCGGGGGGTAGTGCTGTATGTAAAGGAGGCTTGGGCTGTACAGCGCTTGCAGCTGGGGACGACACGCTTGAGAGCCTCTGCCTAAAGATCAGGGGAAAAGCTCACAGGGCGGATGTTCCTGCAGGAGTCTACTATGGATCCCCCAGCCAGGGTGATGACACCGATGTACGATTCTGAAAGGAATCGAGGGAAATCTCTACATCAGTTGCTCTATGTCGGCCTTACGGGCGACTTCAACTTCCTGGCTGCTAACTGGGACTGTCATAGAGCAGAGACGAACAGGCCCAGGAAACTCCTGGAGCCCACGTTGAAGGTAACTTTTTGATACGGGTACTAAGGGAGCCGACTAGGAAAGGTGCCCTCCTAGACCTGTTGTCTGTCCATAGAGATGCTCTCGTGGGTGAAGTGAGGATTGGTGGCTGTCTTGGCCATAGCGATCAAGAAATGGTTGAGTTTAAAATCTTTGGTGATATGGGAAAAACTGCCAGCGGAGCTACTACCCTGGATTCTGGGAGAGCAGACCTCAGGCTGCTCAAGGAACTAGCTAGTAAGGTCCCCTGGGAGTCTGCTTTCGAGGGTATTGGTGTCCATAAACGCTGGTCACTTTTTAAGAGCCATTTCTTAAGAGCGCAGGAGCGGGCAATTCCCCTGTGTCGCAAGTCAAGCAAGAAGGGCAGGAGGCTGGCTTGGCTGACCAGGAATCTCCTTTGGGAACTTGGGCGGCAAACGAAAGTGTACGGGCTTTGGAAAGAGATCTGGGGGTGTTGGTTGATGTAAGCTCAATGGGAGTCAACAACGTGCCCTGGCGGCCAAAAGGGCCAGCCATCTCCTGGGGTGCGCTAGGCATGGTATAGCCAGCCCGTGCAAAGAAGGGATTGACCCACTATACTCAGTACTGGTGCGGCCTCACCTCCAGTACTGTGTGCAGTTTTGGGCACCACAACGTAGGAAGGATGTAGAAAGATCAGAATGTGTCCAAAGGAGGGCAACAAAGATGGTGAAAGGACTAGCGGGCACGTCCTTATGAGGCGCTCTTGCTTTTTCATGTGGGTACCAACGATGTCGTGATGAGAAGCCCAAGGGCGATCAGAAGAGACTTCAGGGCCTCGGGAGATCGGTAAAGGGATCAGGAGCACAGGCAGTATTCTCCTCTGTCCTGCTGTTTGGGCTCTGCTGGTGGCTCAGGACAAGGAGGTGTCAGCCAGACAGCAGCAGCAAGGAGAGCAGCTCCAGAAGCACAGAGGATAAGGAGGAGGAAGAAAGGGAAAACCCTGCCCAGCAGCACTTTGCCAAGAGCATCAGCATCGTCATCCTGACGGTCTCCCCATGCAAAGGAGCTGGTGACGACTATGGTGGATACAAAGATTCCGCGTGTTCACTGGGATTGCTCCCACACGTTTCTCCTCAGCAAAAGCACACTCTGGGGTGTCTGACACGATGCAGCTGAAGAGGCCGTTGCAGGGCGGCTTGTGACAGAGACTCCCGTTATGACCTGGACGGTGACTGCCCTCCCTCTTTGAGCAAGTCTGTGCTCTCCGGGAGCTTTTCCCTCTGCAAAGATGCCAATAAATGTCTTGTTTGAACAAATGCTGCGTCTGTGAGTGTCTGTGCCTCACCTTGATGGGGAAGACAGGCATAGGGTGCTGGCTGCTTGTGGTGGGTTGACCTTGGCTGGATGCCAGGTGCCCACCAAGCCACTTGTCCTGGTTTTTGCTGGGATAGAGTTAATTTTCTTCCTGGTAGCTGGCATGGTGCTGTGTTTTGGATTTAGTATGAGAGGAATGTTGATAGCACACTGATGTTTTAGTTGTTGCTAAATAATGCTTACCCTATTCAAGGACTTCTCAGCTTCCCATGCTCTCCCAGGTGCACAAGAACCCGGGAGGGAGCATAGCCAGGACAGCTGACCCAACTGACCAACGGGGTTTCCATACCATATGATGTCATGCTCAGTATATAAGCTGGGGGGGTGGCTGGGGGGGAGCGGTCGCTGCATAGGGTCTGGCTGGGCACCGGTCGGCGGGTGGTGAGCAATTGCATTGTGCATCACTTATTTTGTATGTTCTATCATCATTATCATTATCATTATCATTGTCATTATCATTATCATTGTCATTATCATTGTCATTATCATTATCATTATCATATCATTATTATTTTCCCTTCCTTTTCTGTTCTATTAAACTGTCTTTATCTCAATCCATGAATTTTACTTTTTTTTTCGATTCTCCACCCACCCCACTGGATGGGGGAGTGAGTGAGTGGCTGTGTGGTGTTTGGCTGCCTGCCGGGTTAAACCTCAACAGTCCTTTTTGGCGCCCAACGTGGCGCACGAAGGGTTGAGATACCGACACATCTACCCGAGCGGGTTAAAACAAATTTGTTATAAGTATTCATTGTATCAGTTTAGTAGTCGCTGGTCACAATGTCAGTTTATTTGCTCTCACAGTTGTTGGATTTGTTTTTGGAGTTTTGTTATGTAACACCTTACTGTCTATATATACTGTTTATCAGTATTTATGTGCTGTTTATCGCCTCTGGGAGATGGATTAAGGTTATCTCTTTGCTGTGCTGTGTAACACTGGCTTATGGTATGATAAACTTACTGGTCATGAGATCGTACTCAGCCTTGCCGTCACCCCTGTGCTTCAGGAGCTATCCCTTGGAAGCTGTGAATAATTACACTTTTTACCTCTTCTCCTCGGAGAGCCAATTTACAGGGGAGACACCTTCCTTCACCTTCTCCTTCTCCTCCAGGCTGATTAAAACAGCTCTCGAGAATTTTGAATATCCTTGGGATGTTCAAGCCAGCATGCTCCTATTCCTATGTCTCCTGAGTGTGTTTCAGGTTTTGTTTAGGGTTAAACAACTGTTTAAAAAAAACCACTCAGAGATCTGCGCCGAGGCTGGATGGTCACGGGTGGCATGGCATGTGGGAGAATACGGGCAGGTCCTTAGAGAAATTCTCACCCCCGATGGTCTGGAACTTTACTCCCAAACAACTACAGGATCCTGATGAAGTGCTAGAATGCTTGAAAAAAAAATTCCATGGTTATTCCAAAGAGGCATAACTTACTGCACTGTGCTGGCCCCTGGCTAGTATCTACCAAACACTGCTCGGTATTATACAGCATCCTCAGGGAGAAGAGAAGGAAGACAAACCAACAGACACTGCGGCTACTCTAACCCCAGCGACAGGCACTGCGGCTGCTCCAACCCCTGTGACAGGCACTGCAGCTATTTCAACCCCTGCAACAGGTACTACAGCTGAACCAGAGGACCAACACGAGCTGGTATCAGTCGCCCCTCTACATAAGAAGAAATCTTGGAAGCCAAAGTCAGCTCATTTAGAAAGGGATGATGAAAAAGCAGGGCCATCACGAGGAGGGGAGGAGGAAGAGAAAGAACTCCTAAAGGAAATGGAAACCACCCGATCCCTATCCCTGAGTGAGTTGCGAGATACGCAAAAAGATTTCAGCTGTTGTCCAGGTGAGCATATTGTCACCTGGCTGCTCCGATGCTGGGATAACGGGGCCAGTAGCCTGGAATTAGAGGGTAGGGAAGCCAAGCAGCTGGGATCTCTTTCTAGGGAAGGGGGCATTGACAAAGCGATTGGACAAGGGGCACAGGTCCTCAGCCTCTGGAGGCGACTCCTGTCAGCGTGAAGGAAAGGTATCCCTTCGAGGAAGATGTTATATGTCACCCAGGTGAGTGGACCACCATGGAGAGAGGTATCCAGTACTTGAGAGAATTAGCCGTGCTGGAAGAGATTTATCATGACCTGAACAACGAGCAGTTATCCAAAGACCCAGATGAGGTCAAATGCACCCGACCCATGTGGCACAAGTTTGTACGGAGCGCACCAGCGTCACATGCAAACTCATTGGCAATAATGACCTGGAAAGACGGAGAGGAACAAACGGTGGATGAACTGGCTGGCCAATTCCGGCAATAAGAAGAAAGTCTCTCTTCCTCCCTACGGGCCTGCGCCTCTGCTGTGGAGAAACTGTCTCAGGAAGTCCAGCAACTCAAAGAGGATATGTCCTGCTCCCCACCTGCACGGGCCAGCGTCTCAGCCATTAGAAGTAAGCATCCCTCAAGACAGGAGATATCGTGGGTACACACCCCCGGGGCACCCTGTGGTTTTACAGGAAGTGGGATAGAAAATCTGCCTCAACCCTAGAGTCACGGGTATGTGAGTTGCAAGGAAAAACAATCACAAAAGGGAGTTCTTCCAGGAAAACTGCTGCTCCAGTCTCCAGTGAGCAGCTCCCCAGACAGAGTAGAAGGGCTGATTGCACTTCCGATCTTAATAAAGGGACTTCTGATACGTACTTAGAAGAAGTGGGTAGCGAATATGATGACCGGGACTAGAGGGGCCCTGCCTCCAGCCAGGTGGAGGAAAGGGACAACCGGTTTTACTGGACTGTGTGGATTCGATGGCCTGGCACATCAGACCCACAGGAGTATAAGGCTCTCGTAGACACTGGTGCACAGTGTACCCTGATGCCATCAGGCTATAAAGGGGCAGAACCCATTTGTATTTCTGGAGTGACAGGGGATCCCAAGAGTTAACTGTATTGGAGGCCGAAGTGAGCCTGACCGGGAATGAGTGGCAGAAGCACCCCATTGTGACTGGCCCAGAGGCTCCATGCATCCTTGGCATAGACTCCCTTAGGAGAGGGTATTTCAAGGACCCAAAAGGGTATCGGTGGGCTTTTGGTATAGCTGCCCTGGAGACGGAGGAAATTAAACACCTTGCCCGGTCTCTCGGAGGACCCTTCTGTTGTGGGGTTGCTGAGGGTTGAAGAACAACAGGTGCCGATTGCTACCGCAACAGTCCACCAGCGGCAATATCGCACCAACCGAGACTCCCTGATTCCCATCCATGAGCTGATTCGTCGACTGGAGAGCCAAGGAGTGACCAGCAAGACCTGCTCACCCTTTAACAGTCCCATATGGCCAGTGCGAAAGTCTAATGGAGAGTGGAGACTAACAGGAGACTCATCGTGGCCTGAATGAACTTACGCCGCCGTTGAGTGCTGCCGTGCCGGACACGCTAGAACTTCAATACGAACTGGAGTCAAAGGCAGCCAAATGGTATGGCACAACTGATATTGCTAATGCGTTTTTCTCCATCCCTTTGGCGGCAGAGTGCAGGCCACAGTTTGCTTTCACTTGGAGGGGTGTCCAATACACCTGGAATTGACTAACCCAGGGGTGGAAACACAGCCCTACCATTTGCCACGGACTGATCTACACTGCACTGGAACAGGGTGAGGCTTCAGAACACCTGCAGTACATTGATGACATCATCGTATGGGGCAACACAGCAGAAGAAGTTTTTGAGAAAGGGGACAAAATACTCCAAATCCTTCTGCAGGCCAGTTTTGCCATAAAACAAAGTAAGGTCAAGGGACCTCCACAGGAGATCCAGTTTTTCTTCCTGTGAAGAAAATTAGCTCTAGCCCAGCCTTCACCAGTACACCAGGGCAGCTGGGAGGGGCTGAGCCGGGGTGGGGCCGAAGGGCGGGGCTGGCCGGCGGGCGTGCCTGTGATGCGCTCGGGCGCCTGTGACAGCACAGGGCACGGCTCACAACGGGGGCGGTTATCAGGGGCGCCAGCAGCAGCGCTGCCCCAGTACGGCCTGGGCCAGCGGTGAGTGCGCACGCGGGGGGAGGCCGGGCTGGGCCAGGGCCGGGGCAGAAACGCGGCCCCCGGGGCGGGGGGTTCTCACCCTGCATCGAGGGCCCAGCCGCTCGCGGGAGCGCCTTGGGCAGGGCACGGGGCCGCCGCCGGCACGGCTGGGCGCAGGCCTTGCTGCCTCCCAGCTGCCTCGCCCCCTCTCCTACCCGCCCCCAGCTCCCTGCGGCTCCCGTCCCCGCTCCCCCCGCCACCACCTCCCTCCCTCCCAGCCCCACTGAACCCCTTCTCTCCCTCCTCCTGCAGGCCATGATTGCCGCAATATTCCTCGCCTTGGTTGTGCAAAGCATCATCCAGCTCCTGCAGATGGTCGGTGTTGAGCTGGATGAGGCCACGCGCGAGCGCATGCAGCAGCGCGCGGAGATGCTGAGCCGGGAGATGACTCGGCGGCTGCAGGAGCTGGAGCAGAGCGGCTTTGCCTGGGGAGCCCTGCTCTTTGCTGCCTTGCAGCAGTGGCAGTTCTGGGCGATTGCTGGAGTCCTGGTCCTGCTCTTTGGGCTCTGCTGGTGGCTTAGGAAAAGGAGCCATGAGCCAGCTAGCAGCAGTGACAGGGTGCAGGTGGTGGAGGAGGAGGAGGAAGAAGAAGGCAATGATGATGCATATTACCTGCAAAGGTTTTATGAAGAGCACATACGGTTGCGAGTTCAGTACTTGGCCCTAGAGTGCCGGGAGGTGAAGTACTGGGTGCATCGCTTCATCCTTGCCTTCCAAGAGGACTTGTCAAACAGTTTCTTCCCAGTGCCGCAATCAGCCATCGGGGTGGGCAGCGCCTTCGAAGGTTGGAGTCGAAGGTTGAAGGAGGAAGACATAGTCTACTGCCTGCTCGTGCCCCTGAAGCCCCCCCGTGGGCACGTCTTCCACCTGGAGCTGGACAACGCGAGGGAGATGCTGGCAAGGACCTTCCACATCCGCGTGGAACTGGTGTGCACCTGCCTGAACGAGCAGCTGGCAGGAGAGATGCTGTGCTTCCTCCACTGCCCCGAGGACGAGCTGAGGCGAAATCAGAACCCCGGCCTCCTAGGCACCCTCTGCACTGGCTCCTACCTAGATGTGCAAAAAACTGCCCGCTGGTTCCAAAACTTGGTGGAACGTGCCTGGGTACGTTTCCATGAGTCGTACAGTTACCGTCTAAGAGTGCTGCCCTCCAGCCGCTCCTGCAAATTCAAGGTGATCAACAACGACAACAAAAGCCTCTGCATTGAGATGATGTTTGGGGTGCAGCAAGGCGACTCCGACATCTTCGTGAGCAGCCAGACTAGAGAGACCATCTTCACCCCAAGCACGATGTGGCCGGAGAGCTACGCTGTGGCAGAGGTGAAGTTCTTCAGGCATGTGGCCAGGCGTGCACCGCGCAACAGCTTCCACCTCAAATGCCTGCAACTCTGCGCCCGCTTCCTGATGCACAGAGGCTCTTCCACCTATGCCTTGAAGACAGCTATGATGCACCTCCTGACCACCATACCGCTGTCACTCTGGGGCAGGGTCTCTTTTGTGATGGGGCTGCTGTACATCATGCGACACCTGCGCCACTGTCTGGAGGAGAAACGCCTCAACCACTTCTTCTTTGGCAATGAGAACGTGCCCGAGGAGATAATCTTGCCCCCAGCCTTCCAAAGAGCCGAACCGCTCAACCTCTTCCAGCACCTGGCGCAGGACCCAGCTGCCCACGCCGAGGCACTGCGTCAGTTCATGGAGCTGCAAGATCGGCTCTCAAGACTGCTGGGAGTGCCCAGAGATGCGTTTGCGGGGCTCATACCTGACGGCAGATGACCAGCTCCTACTGCAGGGAAAAAGAGGGGAGAATGCGGGACGAGGCACGGGAAGGGCAAACCCTCTGCAGCAGCCCTCTGCCAAGAGCAGCACTCTTCTCCTCTCCACAGTCTCCCCAGCACAGCAGCCGGTGATGACCACAGTGGCAACAAAGATGAGTTTCGCCCTGCTTTCCCCTCATGCTGGGGCGGCCAGGACGGTGATTTCACACGGGCCCAGAAATTCTTGCTGGCAGCTCCGGCTGTGCAGGGACCAAGCGAGAGGCACCACCCATGTGCCTCTGTGTGTTCCCTGGAGTCCGTGTGGAGAATCTGCCCACCCCAGGCACTCCCCGGGGAGCCGGTACCACCAGGATATGGAGAAGACGCTGCTCCGTCGGCAGTGGGAATTGCTGCCGCACCTTTCCTCCACAGCAAAAGCACACTCTGGGGAGTGGGACCCGATGCAGCTGAAGGGGCCGTTGCAAGGAGGCTTGTGACAGAGACTGCCGCTACCACCTGGGCAGCGACCGCACCCCCTACTTGGAGAGAGTCCATTCCCTGTAGAAATTTACCCTGTGTGAAGATGTCAATAAATCACTTGTTTAACAAAGAAACGCTCGTCCGTGAGTGTCTGTGCATCACTTTGTGGGGGAACGCAGGCACAGGGTGCTGACAGCTCAGCTGCCACAGAGTTGGGGAGCCTTTTGCAGAAGAGCTGATGCGGTGGGCTCTGGTTTCATGATTCACTGGGCTGTGGCTTCCCAGGGGTTGTGGGTTAATGCCAGGAGGCAGCCTGGCATCACACAGCAGCTCTATCACTTGCCCCCAGTGGGACGGTGGAGAGAATCTGAAGGGTGAAAGTGGGAAAACTTGTGGGCTGAGAGGGGACAGGTTAGAAGGTAAAGCAAGAGCTACGCGCCCAGGCAAAGCAAAACAAGGAATTCATTCACCGCTCCCCTGGTCTGCTGAGCAGACCTGCCTTTTCGGGAAGCGTTCTGCCTCCCTGGGGCTCGGGTTGGAGGCATTACCAGGAAACTTCCGAGCCTCGTTCGGCCCTCAGATTATTAGCCGCTCTTGCTTTTTCATGTGGGTGCCAACGATGTCGTGATGAGAAGCCCAAGGGCAGTCAGAAGAGACTTCAGGGCCTCGGGGAGATCGGCAAAGGGATCAGGAGCGCAGGCAGTATTCTCCTCTGTGCTTCCACTTGTGGGGAATGACCTTGAAACAAACAGGCGGACGCAACTTCTCAATACTGGCTCCCAGGCCAGCGTCACTGGCCGAATCTGGGGATTTTCAGTCATCGGATGGTCTCTGTGACACCAGGCCCGCTGGGGCCTGATGAGGTGCACCGTTCTCAGTGGGGGAAAAGTATTTTTGCTCACGAGCTAGCGGGGCTGATTGAAAGCGCTTTAAACTAGGTTTGAAGGGGGGAAGGCATAAAATGGGGCTTAACGAGCGATAAGCTAAGGGACGGCATGACGATGCTTGAGGAGGGGTGTGCTAGTGAGAGCTTTCACTCTGCTCCACGAAGTACTGAGTAGGCTGGAGCAGAGTTGAAATGTTTGTACACGAATGCACGCGGTGTGAGGAACAGACAGGAGGAACTGGAGGCCTTGGCTCAGTCCCAGAGCTACGACACCACTGGCGTGAGTGAGACTTGTTGGGAAGAGTCCTGTGAGTGGAGTGCTGTGCTGGACGGTTACGGCTCTTCAGGAGAGAGCGGCAGGGCGGGCGAGGCGGGGGGTAGTGCTGTATGTAAAGGAGGGCTTGGGCTGTACAGCGCTTGCAGCTGGGGACGACACGCTTGAGAGCCTCTGCCTAAAGATCAGGGGAAAAGCTCACAGGGCGGATGTTCCTGCAGGAGTCTACTATGGATCCCCCAGCCAGGGTGATGACACCGATGTACGATTCTGAAAGGAATCGAGGGAAATCTCTACATCAGTCGCCCTATGTCGGCCTTACGGGCGACTTCAACTTCCCGGCTGCTAACTGGGACTGTCATAGAGCAGAGACGAACAGGCCCAGGAAACTCCTGGAGCCCACGTTGAAGGTAACTTTTTGATACGGGTACTAAGGGAGCCGACTAGGAAAGGTGCCCTCCTAGACCTGTTGTCTGTCCATAGAGATGCTCTCGTGGGTGAAGTGAGGATTGGTGGCTGTCTTGGCCATAGCGATCAAGAAATGGTTGAGTTTAAAATCTTTGGTGATATGGGAAAAACTGCCAGCGGAGCTACTACCCTGGATTCTGGGAGAGCAGACCTCAGGCTGCTCAAGGAACTAGCTAGTAAGGTCCCCTGGGAGTCTGCTTTCGAGGGTATTGGTGTCCATAAACGCTGGTCACTTTTTAAGAGCCATTTCTTAAGAGCACAGGAGCGGGCAATTCCCCTGTGTCGCAAGTCAAGCAAGAAGGGCAGGAGGCTGGCTTGGCTGACCAGGAATCTCCTTTGAGAACTTAGGCGGCAAACGAAAGTGTACAGGCTTTGGAAAGGGATCTGGGGGTGTTGGTTGATGTAAGCTCAATGGGAGTCAACAACGTGCCCTGGCGGCCAAAAGGGCCAGCCATCTCCTGGGGTGCGCTAGGCACGGTATAGCCAGCCCGTGCAAAGAAGGGATTGACCCACTATACTCAGCACTGGTGCGGCCTCACCTCCAGTACTGTGTGCAGTTTTGGGCACCACAACGTAGGAAGGATGTAGAAAGATCAGAATGTGTCCAAAGGAGGGCAACAAAGATGGTGGAAGGACTAGCGGGCACGTCCTTATGAGGCGCGGCTGAGGCCACGGGGTTTGTTCAGCTTAGAGGAGAGGAGACTGAGGGGTGACCGCGTTGCTGTCCACAACGCCCGCAGGACGGGGAGCGGAGAGGGAGGTGCTGATGCTTCTCTCTGGGGTCTGGTGAGAGGACGCGAAGGAATGGCTTAAAGCTGCGTCAAGGGGAGTTCGGACTGGACATTAGGAAAAAGTTCTTCAGGGAGAGGGTGGTCAAGCAGTGGAACGAGCTCCCCCCAGGAAACGGTCATGGCCCGAGCCTCTTGGTACTCAGGAAGCAATTGGACAATGCTCTTAGAGACGTGATGGAACTTTAAGGCTGCCCAGGGTGGAGTCAGGGGTTGCACTCCATGATCCTCGTGGGTCCCTTCCAACTCAGGATATTCTATGATGATGAGACTGCCATTGGCAGGCAGGTGATAATGAACCCCAAATACAGCACCACGCAAGCTCCGGTGAAGAAAATTAGCTCTAGCCCAGCCTTCACCAGTACACCGGGGCAGCTGGAGCGGCTGAGCCGGGGTGGGGCCGAAGGGCGGGGCTGGCCGGCGGGCGTGCCTGTGATGCGCTCGGGCGCCTGTGACAGCACAGGGCACGGCTCACAACGGGGGCGGTTATCAGGGGCGCCAGCAGCAGCGCTGCCCCAGTACGGCCTGGGCCAGCGGTGAGTGCGCACGCGGGGGGAGGCCGGGCTGGGCGAGGGCCGGGGCAGAAACGCGGCCCCCGGGGCGGGGGGTTCTCACCCTGCATCGAGGGCCCAGCCGCTGTGGGAGCGCCTTGGGCAGGGCACGGGGCCGCCGCCGGCGCAGCTGGGCGCAGGCCTTGCTGCCTCCCACCTGCCTCGCCCCCTCTCCTACCCGCCCCCAGCTCCCTGCGGCTCCCGTCCCCGCTCCCCCCGCCACCACCTCCCTCCCTCCCAGCCCCACTGAACCCCTTCTCTCCCTCCTCCTGCAGGCCATGGCCGCCACAACATTCTTCGCCTTGGTTGTGCAAAGCATCATCCAGCTCCTGCAGATGGTCGGTGTTGAGCTGGATGAGGCCACGCGCGAGCGCATGCAGCAGCGTGAGGAGATGCTGAGCCGGGAGATGACTCGGCTGCTGCAGGAGCTGGAGCAGAGCACCCAGGAGCAGAGCACCCAGGAGCAGAGCGGCTTTGCCTGGGGAGCCCTGCTCTTTGCTGCCTTGCAGCAGTGGCAGTTCTGGGCGATTGCTGGAGCCCTGGTCCTGCTCTTTGGGCTCTGCTGGTGGCTCAGGAAAAGAAGCCATGAGGTCGACAGCAGCGACGAAGAGGAGAGCTCCAGCAGCCATGAAGAGAGCTCCAGCAGCAACACAGAGCAGGAGGAGGAAGAAAGCGAAGGGGAAGATCCTGAGGATGAGAGGGATCCGGGCAGGATTTTTGCAAAGCGCATCCAGTGGCCAGTGCAGAACCTGGCCTACAGGAGCCTGGTGGTGGAGGAGCTGGTGGGCGACCTCCTCCGTGTCTTCCAAGAGCTCTTGTCAAATAGTTTCTTCCCAGTGCTGCAGCCAGCCGTCGGGGTGCGCAGCGCCTTTGAAGGTTGGAGTCCCTGTGAGGAAGACGTCATCTACCACCTGCTCGTGCCCCTGGAGCCCCCCCGTGGGCACGTCTTCCACCTGGAGCTGGGCACCGTGGGGGAGAGGCCGGCGAAGGACTCCTACGTCCGCGTGGAGCTGGAGTGCACCTGCAGAAGGGAGCAGCTGGGGGAGAACATGCTGTGCTTCCTCCACCACCCTGAGGAGGAGCTGAGGAGAAATCAGGGCCCCAGCCTCCTAGGCACCCTCTGCACCGGCTCCTACCTAGATGTGCAGAAAACTGCCCGCTGGTTCCAAAACTTGGTTGGGTCAGCCTGGGTGGAGGTGCCTCAGTGGCATCACTTTGATATGAAGGTACTGCCCTCCAGCCGCTCCTGCAAGCTGCAGCTGACGGATGCCTCCAGGAGAACCCTCTTCGTTGAGATGATGTTTGGGGTGCGGCAAGGCCACTCAGACATCTTCGTGAGCAGCCAGAGTACAGAGGCCGACTTCACTCCAAGCACAATGTGGCCGGAGAGCTACGCTGTGGCAGAGGTGTAGTTCTTCAGGCATGTGGCCTGTCGTGGTTTAACCCCAGCCAGCAAAAATAAACTCCACGCAGCCGCTCGATCACGCCCCCCCGGTGGGATGGGGGAGAGAATCGGGAGGGCACAAGTAGGAAAGCCCCCGGGTTGAGATAAAAACAGTTTAATAATTGAAATAAAACTAAGTAGAACAGTAATAATAACAATGTGTGTCACGAACGTGGGGCGAGCCCCCCCACACACCTGGTTTTTATACTGAGCATGATGTCACATGGTATAGAATACCCCATTGGCCAGCTGGGTCCACCACCCCGGCTGTGCTCCCCCCTCTCGGTGCAAGCATCACCTAGCAACAGCCAAAGCATCAATGGCCCATCAACGCTCCTTTCACACCGAACCCAAAACACAGCACACCCCCCCCAAGCTACTGGGAAGAAAGTTAACCCTGTCCCAGCTGGAACCAGGACAATATCCACCCCTTATTCTATACCATCTACATCATGCCCAGGTCTCACATTTTCCCATACATTCCACTTAGTCACCGCTCCTTTTTCCTGCCTTTTGATATATACACACACAGAGATATCATTCCCTTAGTCCATGGGCCATCCCTCTAAAATGTCCGTTGAGTTCATTTAGTCCATGACTTCGGGTTCCACCTGTCAGAACAGTCTTGCAGGGCAGGAGAGATGGTGTGTGGTGTCGGGCTCTTGCATGCGGAGGCCAGTTCTGGGTGCTCGTCCAGTTCTATCATTGTTGCACCTTGCTCAGTTTCATCGGCGTTCATCCTACATTAATCTGGGTGATTCTTACTGTAATACTGTTAATATGGCATATGGTAACCAAAAAAAAAGTGATGACATACAGTACTATGTAATAACTAACATCATACAATTCAGTTCATTGGCTATTTTCACCCAAAATTAAATCCCCCTGAGGTACACACCGGACTTCCCCATCCTTTCTCATCACCCACCAAGTGCACCCAGGTCCCTGAGCAAAAGCAATCCCACGGATGGGTTTTCCCTTGCCAGAGGCAGGAATAACCCAGACTGTCTTCCCCAGCATATTCCTCATATGCACGACAGGGACTTTATCCCCCTCTACAGCACGTAAGGGTTTGGATTGGGCAGGGCCAGCTCGAGTGACAGATCCCCTAGTGTTGACTAACCAGGTGGCCTTTGCTAAATGTGTGTCCCAACGCTTGAATGTCCCACCACCCATTGCCCTCAGTGTTGTCTTTAGCAGCCCGTTGTATCGTTCGATTTTCCCGGAGGCTGGTGCATGGTAGGGGATGTGATAGACCCACTCAATGCCGTGCTCTTTGGCCCAGGTGTCTATGAGGGTGTTTCGGAAGTGAGTCCCGTTGTCTGACTCAATTCTTTCTGGGGTGCCATGTCGCCATAGGACTTGCTTTTCAAGGCCCAGGATGGTGTTCCGGGCGGTGGCATGGGGCACAGGATATGTTTCCAGCCATCCTGTGGTTACTTCTACCATGGTGAGCACATAGTGCTTGCCCTGTCGGGTTCGCGGGAGCGTGATATAATCAATCTGCCAGGCCTCCCCATATTTATACTTCAACCATCGTCCTCCATACCAAAGAGGCTTTACTCGCTTGGCTTGCTTGATTGCAGTGCATATTTCACATTCGTGGATAACTTGTGCAATAGTGTCCATGGTCAAGTCCACCCCTCGATCACGAGCCCATCTATATGTTGCATCTCTCCCTTGGTGGCCTGAAGTGTCACGGGCCCACCGAGCTATAAATAATTCACCTTTATGCTGCCAGTCCAGATCTACCTGAGCTACTTCGATCTTGGCAGCCTGATCCACCTGCTGGTTGTTTTGGTGCTCTTCACTGGCCCGACTCTTGGGTACGTGAGCATCTACATGACGTACTTTTACAGTCAGGTTCTCTACCCGGGCAGCAATATCTTGCCACAACGCGGCAGCCCAGATGGGTTTACCTCTGCGCTGCCAGTTGTTCTGCTTCCACTGCTGCAACCACCCCCACAGGGCATTTGCCACCATCCATGAGTCAGTATAGAGATAAAGTACTGGCCATTTTCCTCGTTCAGCAATGTCCAAGGCCAGCTGGATGGCTTTCACCTCTGCGAACTGACTCGATTCACCTTCTCCTTCAGCAGTTTCTGCAACTTGGCTTATAGGACTCCATACCGCAGCCTTCCATCTCCGATGTTTTCCCACAAGGCGACAGGACCCATCCGTGAACAGGGCATATTGCTTCTCGCTTTCTGGTAGCTTGTTATATGGTGGGGCCTCTTCAGCACGCGTCACCTCCTCCTCTGGGGATATTCCAAAATCTTTGCCTTCTGGCCAGTTCGTGATCACCTCCAAGATTCCTGGGCGACTGGGGTTTCCTATTCGGGCCCGTTGTGTGATCAGTGTGACCCACTTACTCCACGTAGCATCGGTTGCATGATGTGTAGAGGGGACGCTCCCTTTGAACATCCAGCCCAGCACCGGCAGTCGGGGTGCCAGGAGGAGCTGTGCTTCAGTACCAACCACTTCCGAAGCAGCTCGAACCCCTTCATATGCTGCCAATATCTCCTTCTCAGTTGGAGTGTAGCGGGCCTCGGATCCTCTGTATCCCCGACTCCAGAACCCTAAGGGTCGACCTCGAGTCTCCCCTGGTGCTTTCTGCCAGAGGCTCCAGGTAGGGCCATTCTCCCCGGCTGCAATGTAGAGCACATTCTTTACATCTTGTCCTGCCCGGACTGGCCCAAGGGCTACTGCATGAACTATCTCCTGTTTAATTTGTTCAAATGCTTGTCGTTGCTCAGGGCCCCATTTGAAGTCGTTCTTCTTCCTGGTCACGTGATAGAGAGGGCTTACGATCTGACTGTAATTTGGAATATGCATTCTCCAAAAACCCACAACGCCTAAGAAAGCTTGCGTTTCCTTTTTGTTAGTTGGTGGAGACATGGCTGTTATTTTATTGATCACATCCGTTGGGATCTGACGACGTCCATCTTGCCATTTTATTCCTAAAAACTGGATCTCCTGTGCAGGTCCCTTGACCTTACTTCGTTTTATTGCAAAGCCGGCCTTCAGAAGGATTTGGACTATTCTCTCCCCTTTCTTGAAAACTTCCTCTGCTGTGTTGCCCCATATGATGATGTCATCAATGTATTGCAGGTGTTCTGGAGCCTCACCCTGTTCCAGTGCGGTGTGGATCAGTCCATGGCAAATGGTAGGGCTGTGTTTCCACCCCTGGGGCAGTCAGTTCCAGGTGTACTGGACGCCCCTCCAAGTGAAAGCAAACTGTGGCCTGCACTCTGCCGCCAAAGGGATGGAGAAGAATGCATTAGCGATATCAATGGTGGCGTACCACTTGGCTGCCTTTGACTCCAGTTCGTATTGAAGTTCCAGCATGTCCTGCACGGCAGCACTCAGTGGTGGCGTCACTTCGTTCAGGCCACGGTAGTCTACTGTTAGCCTCCACTCTCCATTGGACTTTCGCACTGGCCATATGGGACTGTTGAAGGGTGAGCGAGTCTTGCTGATCACTCCTTGGCTCTCCAGTCGACGAATCAGCTCATGGATGGGGATCAGGGAGTCTCGGTTGGTGAGGTATTGCTGCCGGTGCACTGTTGTGGTAGCAATTGGTACCTGTTGTTCTTCAACCCTCAACAACCCCACAACAGAAGGATCCTCTGAGAGACCGGGCAAGGTGGACAGCTGTTTAATTTTCTCCGTCTCCAGGGCAGCTATACCAAAAGCCCACCAATACCCTTTTGGGTCCTTGAAATACCCTCTCCTGAGGTAGTCTATGCCAAGGATGCATGGAGCCTCTGGGCCAGTCACAATGGGGTGCTTCTGCCACTCATTCCCGGTCAGGCTCACTTCGGCCTCCAACACAGTTAACTCTTGGGATCCCCCTGTCACTCCAGAAATACAATTGGATTCTGCTCCTTTATAGCCTGATGGCATCAGGGTACACTGTGCACCGGTGTCTACGAGAGCCTTATACTCCTGTGGGTCTGATGTGCCAGGCCATCGAATCCACACAGTCCAGTAAACCTGGTTGTCCCTTTCCTCCACCTGGCTGGAGGCAGGGCCCCTCTAGTCCTGGTCATCATATTCGCTACCCACTTCTTGTAAGTATGAGTCAGAAGCCCCTTTATTAAGGTCGGAAGTGGAATCAGCCCTTCTACTCTGTCTGGGGAACTCACTGGAGACTGGAGCAGCAGTTTTCCTGAAAGAACCCCCTTTTGTGATTGTTTTCCCTTGCAACTCATGTACCCGTGCCTCTAGGACTGAGGTAGGTTTTCCATCCCACTTCCTCATGTCCTCTCCATGGTCACGCAGGTAAAACCACAGGGTGCCCCGGGGTGTGTACCCACGATGTCTCCTCTCTTGAGCAGAGGGACGCTTGCTCCTAATGGCTGAGACACTGGCCCGTGCAGGTGGGGAGCAGGACATATCCTCTTTGAGTTGCTGGACTTCCTGAGACAGTTTCTCCACAGCAGAGGCGCAGGCCCATAGGGAGGAGGAGAGACTTTCTTCATATTGCCGGAGTTGGCCAGCCAGTTCATCCACCGTTTGTTCCTCTCCGTCTCTCCAGGTCATTATTGCCAATGAGTTTGCATGTGACGCTGGTGCGCTCCGTACAAACTTGTGCCACATGGGTCGGGTACATTTGGCTTCATCTGGGTCTTTGGATAACTGCTCGTTGTTCAGGTCATCATAAATCACTTCCAGCCAGCTAATTCTCTCAGGTACTGGATACCTCTCTCCATGGTGGTCCACTTGCCTGGGTGGCATATAACATCTTCCTTGAAGGGATACCTTTCCTTCATGCCTGACAGGAGTCGCCTCCAGAGGCTGAGGACTTGTGCCCCTTGTCCAATCGCTTTGTCAATGCCCCCTTCCCTAGAAAGGGATCCCAGCTGCTTGGCTTCCCTACCCTCTAATTCCAGGCTACTGGCCCCGTTATCCCAGCATCAGAGCAGCCAGGTGACAATGTGCTCGTCTGGACGACGGCTGAAGTCTTTTCGCATATCTCGCAGCTCACCCAGAGATAGGGATCGGGTGGTCACCATCTCATTTACGGGTTCTGCCTCCTCCTCCTCCTGTTCTCGTGATGGCCCTGGTTCATCTTCATCCCTTACTAGACGAGCTGATTTTCTTGTGCATTTTCTTTTTTGTATAGGGGCGACTGATACCGGCAGGGGTTGGTTCTCTGTCGCAGGGGGCGGAGTAGCTGCCGTGCCTGCCCTGGGGGGTGAGGGAGCCGCTGTGCTTGCCGTGGGGGGTGGGGTAGCCACAGGGCCTGTTTGTCATCAGTTGCAGAGACGTTTCCTTCCCCTTGGGGGTTCTGAGTGGTGTTAAACAGGGCTCGGTAGGCGTGGGCCAGGCCCCAGCACATTGTAGTGATTTGCGTCTCCCTAGAATGGCCAGGGTGACAGCATACTTCTTCCAAATATTCTACTAATTTTTCAGGGTTCTGCACTTGTTCAGGGGTAAAGTTCCAGAACACTGGGGGTGCCCATCGCCCTAGGCATTTGCCCATGCTATCCCACTCGCCCTGCCACTCATAACTATCCAGCCTTGGGGCAGATCTCTGGATGACATTCTTAAATTGCTTACTAACCTTGGATAAAACCGCAACAATATTCCCAAGGAGTACCAATAGATATATCTTAACTACCCAGGGATGTTCAAGGTACTGACAAGTTATTTTAACAAAGGAGATGAAGGTAGCGAGGGTGCCATTCTCTATTTCCTCCATAAAAAATCTCTCGGAGGAAAAGGTATAATTGCTAATGGTCTCCATGAGGTGGTACCCGAAATGCAGAAACGGCTTCATTACGAATCCCAAATACCAAATAACCCCCAATGCCAGCGTTTTAGTAACAAATCTCCCAGGCAAAACATCATTAATCACGGCAGAGCACAACAGACTACAAAACCCAACTCCAATTTTTAACAGGTACAGTAAAAACAAGAGCATGGTGCAGAACAAATGAATATGTTACCAGATATAAATTCCTTAATATGCTCTAAATAATCTGTCGTTATCTCAACCCTTCGTGCCCCACGTCAGGCGCCAAAAAAAGGACTGTCGTGGTTTAACCCCAGCCAGCAAAAATAAACTCCACGCAGCTGCTCGATCACCCCCCCCCCGGTGGGATGGGGGAGAGAATCGGGAGGGCACAAAGCTCCCGGGTTGAGATAAAAACAGTTTAATAATTGAAATAAAACTAAGTAGAACAGTAATAATAACAATGAGAATAACAACAATAACAGAATACACAAAGCAGGCAATGCACAACACAACCGCTCACCGACCGCCGGCTGCATGTCACGAACGTGGGGCGAGCCCCCCCACACACCTGGTTTTTATACTGAGCATGATGTCACATGGTATAGAATACCCCATTGGCCAGCTGGGTCCACCACCCCGGCTGTGCTCCCCCCTCCTGGTGCAAGCATCACCCAGCAACAGCCAAAGCATCAATGGGCCATCAACGCTCCTTTCACACCGAACCCAAAACACAGCACACCCCCTCCAAGCTACTGGGAAGAAAGTTAACCCTGTCCCAGCTGGAACCAGGACAGGCCAGAGATGCCCTGCGCAACAGCTTCCACCTCAGATGCCTGCAACTCTGCGCCCGCATCATGCTGGGCACAGGCTTTTCCACCTATATCTTGAAGACAGCTGTGATGCACCTCCTGACCACCATACCCCTGTCACACTGGGGCAGGAGGGATTTCCTGCAGCGGATGCTGGACATCATGCAGTTCCTGCGCTACTGCCTGGAGGAGAACCACCTCAACCACTTCTTCTTTGGCAATGAGAACATGCCCGAGGAGATAATCTTGCCCCCAGCCTTCCAAAGAGCCGAACCGCTCAACCTCTTCCAGCACCTGGTGCAGGACCCAGCTGCTCACGCCGAGGCACTGCGTGAGTTCATGGAGCTGCAAGATCGGCTCACAAGACTGCTGATCTTCGGCCGCTGAAAGAGGTCTTCATGCGCAGAGCTGTGTTTGCGGGGCTCACAGCTGACAGCAGATGACCAGCTCCTACTGCAGGGAAAAAGAGGGGAGAATGCGGGACGAGGCAAGGGAAGGGCAAACCCTCTGCAGCAGCCCTCTGCCAAGAGCAGCACTCTTCTCCTCTCCACAGTCTCCCCAGCACAGCAGCCGGTGATGACCACAGTGGCGACAAAGATGAGTTTCACCCTGCCTTCCCCTCGTGCTGGGGCGGCCAGGACGGTGATTTCACACGGGCCCAGAAATTCTTGCTGGCAGCTCCGGCTGTGCAGGGACCAAGCGAGAGGCACCACCCATGTGCCTCTGTGTGTTCCCTGGGGTCCGTGTGGAGAATCTGCCCACCCCAGGCACTCCCCGGGGAGCCGGTACCACCAGGATATGGAGAAGACGCTGCTCCGTCGGCAGTGGGAATTGCTGCCGCACCTTTCCTCCACAGCAAAAGCACACTCTGGGGAGTGGGACCCGATGCAGCTGAAGGGGCCGTTGCAAGGAGGCTTGTGACAGAGACTGCCGCTACCACCTGGGCAGCGACCGCACCCCCTACTTGGAGAGAGTCCATTCCCTGTGGAAATTTACCCTGTGTGAAGATGTCAATAAATCACTTGTTTTACAAACAAACGCTCGTCCGTCAGTGTCTGTGCATCACTTTGTCGGGGGACGCGGGCATAGGGTGCTGACTGCTCAGCTGCCAAAAGTTGCAAAATGGTCATAATAACACTGTGTTTACCATGCATCTTTGCTGGTTCAAAGAGGTAAAGCACATTATGGTTTTGGTATTTGAAGGTGTCCTGGTTTCGGCTGGGATAGAGTTAAATTTTTTGGATTCCGTATGAGAAGAATGTTGATAACACACTGATGTTTTCAGTTGTTGTTAAGTACCATGTCAAGGACAGTTTCCATGCTACCAAGCAGAGGCTGGGAGGGAGCACAGCCAGGACAGCCAGCCCAGCTGGCCAACGGGGTATTCCATACCATGTGACATCACGCTCAGTATATGAATGGTAGGCGTGATTCTGGAAGTAGAGATCACTACTTGGTTATCGGTCAGCGCGGGTGGTGAGCAATTGCATTGTGCATCATTCATTTTGTATATTCTATCATTATTATTATTATTTTCCCTTTTCTCTTCTATTAAACTGTCTTTATCTCAGCCCACGAGTTTTACTCACTCTTACGCTTCCGATTCTCTCCCCGTCCCACTGGTGGCTGTGTGGGGTTTGGCTGCCTGCCAGGTTAAACCACGACAGAAGGCAAGAAGAGAAACATGTTTTTTGAGTAAGATCTCCCATGTGAATTTTTTCATTTGAATACATCCATGATATTCTTGTTTAGTGCTTTGCATCCCTCCAGCTTCAAAAAGCAAGTTCTGAGCTACAGCTAATGACAGTTTGCTGGTCTCTCCTCTTGAACATGTTGCTTATTTCTTGGGGCTTTGTTTCCCTCTTGTGTACCTTTGAGGTTTTGAACCAATGAAAATGCTTACCTAGCAGGTTCATCTCGGCAAGTTCTTTTGATCAAAGACAAGGCTGAGAATCTGGGGGACAAAGAAGAATGATAAGCACCAATTAAGACCATGAAGACAATGCAATCTGCTTAGCACTCTGCATCCCAACAGATTGTTACCACAAAGTTAGGCTTGCCAGTGACCCAGGCCAAAGCACTTTCATCACATTAACTGGTTCTCATTCCAAGAGACTCCAGGTTTTCCAGGCTCTTTGGCAATTTCCTGTCACTTCCTCAGAGCTGCTTACCCTTCTGCAGTCTCTTTTCAGAGGGGAGTATCCTGGATTGAATTTTTTCTTTTTCGTATTCTGTAAAAATCCTGAGCTACTGACAACTCTGGTCACAGCAGCATTATTGAAAACTTTTCTTGACCATTTTTCTGACCCCTAGAGGATAGCCATATGCTGCTATCTCTGTCCCAGTTGTGTCCAGGCACAACTAAACACCCACTGTACAACCCCTGGGTCCCAGCAGTGTCCCAGCCAGCAGCTGTCTTTTGCCCAAGAGCATGCTGCAGGACCTGCCTGGCAGCACTAGCAGCTTGCTGCCAGTTGTCACCTTTTCCTGAGTCCCTTGGCTGTCATGCTATAGAAACATATAGATTCCTCTCAAGAAAGCAATTAGTGCAGTCTCTTGGCTAGTTCCTGGGAATCCCAAGATGCAAGGAAGGAGGGCTGTAAGGAGCAGGCTGCATAAGAAGGAAGGTTGTTGTTTGGTTTTTTGTGCAACTGTGAGGACCTTTAAATGCCAAGAGTCTGTAGGCACGAGGGATGCTCATGTTGCAAGCTTACAGTTGTAAGAAAAGCTCGCAATGAAAGAAGTGCTTCAGACAGTAAATAGATTCATCCATGCCTGGCACTATTCACTGAGTAATAGCCAGGATGCAAGTTGCATGTAAGCCTGCAGGCCATGCTGTGGTCCTGAGTAAGCATGCCAAGAGGTTTGCCTAGGTGCAGGGGTGGTTAAGGACAGCACGACGTCTAGAGAGGATACCTAGGTTATGTTGTCCCTGTCTGTGTGCAGAAGCTGGTCTGGGGGCAATTGGTTTCAAGAAGTGTGTGCCCTGGCTTGGTAACAGGCTGATGCCACAGCTTTTTCGACAGGTAGCAGGATGACACCCATACACTGCACCACACCACAGCTGTCCAGCACCACATCTCTCCGAAAAGGAAGGCTGAGGGAGATCTAAGTGCTGTCTTCCACTACCCAGAGCCTGTCTTTTCTCAGAGGTGTACAGTGAAAGAATGTAAGGCAATGGTCACACATTGCACCAAGGGAAGTATGCCATGAGAGCAGATAAACCCTGGAAGACGTAGCCAGAGAGGGTGGGGAACGTCCTTCTTTGGCAACGCTAAAAGTTTAGCTGGACAAGACCCTTAGCGACATGTCCTAGCTTTGGTGTTAGCCCTGCTAGAGTAAAGACCTCCAGAGGTCTCTCCCAACCCAAATTCTCTATGTTACTCTGATTGTGACAGTGAGGATCAAATGGCCTTGGTGACCTTGTTGTGCAGGTGAAAGACCTTATAGTGCAGATGTTTCCACTGTTCTGGAGGCCTTTAGGTGGAGCTACCAGTAACAAAAGCACTGTCCAGAGATTGTTGGAGAGGGCACTGCTGATGGTGGGAGGAGTCTTTTCTTTGATGATGACAACGTAGATGAGCTTGTACAAAACTGCAGTACTTGAATCCCTAATGTATATGATGAAGAAAGAGCCAGCACAGATCCCCAGATGACCTATTAGTGATGGCAGATATATAGCTGAGCAAAAGGAGGTGCTGTTTACAGTTGCCAACGCTGTGGCCAGCAGTCACCCAGCACTTGGGCAGTTTTCCATGCTGGGCTGCCTGGCACAGCAGCCCTTACCTCCTGCATACTAGAGCTCTTTTATCTTAGTATCAGCCAGCTAGCAAAGGCAAGTGACCACCTTCAGCATTTTCTTCACTCATGGAAATCAGCCTATTTCCTTGACAGTTGATAATTATCTGCAGGAATTTGGCTTTGCAGATCTTAAATAACAAGCCAGGAAGTCTGAGGATCTTTGTTGAAGAAAGCTTTAGCCTAAGTGTTTAATAGCCTGGCATAAGATCACAGCATAAAAACCAAAATGATCCATGTTAGAAGACTGAATGTTCTGACCACAGTTATGAGTAACAGATATTTATAGGAGAACTGTAAGAAAGTGTAAAAATGAGGGCATCTAATGGTTTTAGCCCTAAGCAGAACAGGAAGTACAACCACAATCACATGGTAAGGCATTTCCATGACAACAGATAACATTTTCCATTAAGCTGGAATTAATTTCAGGCTATAATCTGCCTAAGGACACAGAACGTATAAGGATGCAACAAGATAACTAACGCCACACGTAGAAAAAGGAAATGGCTGAACTGTGGGAATGATGGGAGTGGGAAGGAGCGAGAGCAGGACTCAGCATAAGAAAACCCTGTCCCAGCGTGTCATGTCATGGCCAGGAAATGCTCCCTGCCCTCCATTACCACCGGATCTCACTACGTGGGTTTCCCTGCAATGGACTGGGTAAATAATGCAGGTGCGAGAAGTCTGCATCGCTTCTCTTTCCCTGGTCCCATAACTGCGTCATGGGTTTCTCCTAGCTTAGGAACAAAAAGATTAATTAACCGCCTTACCAGACATGCTGTCTCCATGATTGCCAGGGCCCTGACCCCAGGGCTTCCCTCTACCCTGTCCATGGCCCAGAATCCCTCTCCAGCCCAAACCAGGGCTGTCAGCCCCTGTCCCAGTGACACTGCAGGTTGTCATTTTCCAGCTTCTCCCAGCCTTGCCCAGCCTGGCCATGTGCCCCGACGAGCCAGGCCCACCCATGGGCCAACATCCCAGCACGTCCTCAGCCTGGCCCCGTCCCCACAGCCCTGCCTGGCCATCCCTGGACATGACTGCGCTGCAGATTGACTTCCTCGCTTGAACTCATCCTGGAATTTATTCTTACCTTCATGAGGAATGGCTTCAAGTGGAGCACTCCACTGAGTGAATAAGGGTTCCTGCTTCCTTTCTTCCCCAAAGCAACTTATTTGTGAAGATCCCAGCAAGAAGATCCCCACTCTGCAAGTGTCAAGCCAAGTATGAACAAGATGCTGTGTGATGGGACACTCCTCTCATGTCAGAACAATCTGTAGTGGTTATTAAAGATTCACAGGCAGGTACGAAGAAACAGACTGAGAAAAGATAACGTGTATTCCCTGTTCCAGAGCTAGAGGAAAAGAAAGGTCACCAATCTTCTGAATGCTTCCTTGCAGTCAAGGGCTTCTGGAGATGCATGCACAAATAGCAAACCTGCTATCTTGGATATCCCTGCTAGAGGGAAACCCAGCTTAGTATATATACACTTGAGAGGAGACAGCATGAGAAAGATGAGGTTTCCTGGCACTTAACCTACCCTGATCAAACCACTGCAACTGAAGTCAATATCAAAATTCTCAACATCTTCCATGCGTTTCATGTTTTTTCCATCCATTTTCCCCTCAGATATATTGAGGGAAGAATCCACCTATATTATCTTCATGTCTGCTGGGCAGATGAGGAAATGCTGCATTTGTACATGTGAAGGGATTTCTCTTGTCTTACAGGGTTGGGAGTCTGAGAGAAACAAAAAGGTGCCGCCATAGATGTCATTATTTGTATAGAAATAGTTTAAATCTGAGGGAGAAACATACCTTTGACACCCTGTAGCTTCAAAAGAAGTGAAAGGAAACATGACACATCCTGTTTCTACAAACCCTTTTCCAGTAACTCTAAAGAAAATCTTTAAACTTTCA
Organism: Calonectris borealis; assembly: GCF_964195595.1. Taxonomy (NCBI): domain Eukaryota; kingdom Metazoa; phylum Chordata; class Aves; order Procellariiformes; family Procellariidae; genus Calonectris; species Calonectris borealis. Next base: position 6,553,249 of record NC_134316.1, on the reverse strand, counting down.
AGGGTTTGCAAAGCTACTTACCTTCATTCACAGTTTTCCTGTTTTCCTCTGAGGTCAAACAGATTTATGTGTGAAAGGACAACCTGCACTTGACAGAGTGAAGCCATCTGCCACTTCTTGTTTACACCAGTTCTGCTAACTAATCCCAGGGTCTCTGCCTTTCCTTGTATTTTCAAACTCAATAAAAACACAAAGGTTTGAAGAGCAGAATAGGTGGCACATTTTAAATGTTTCTTCAAAGGCTGATTTTCTTCAGTGTTTTCTCATGATTAAAGTAGGGCATTTGGTGAAATAACAAAGAAATTGTGCACAAAGCAAATGAAAATGCTGAAAAATCTAAGGTCAAGCAAGTTAATCTGAGTGTTAAGAATGTCGATGGTACAGCCAAGCTCAGATCTGTCTGGTATCTGTTCCAAAGTCAATATCTTCATACAAAGACTTTGCTCTGCCACCCTACAAATTCTTTTCAATGGCAGCCAAATTCTCATTGAAGCTGATGGGAACAAGCTCTGACGCTTACATAAGCGAGTTCCCAATGCATGGGAACCATCCTTCTGAAATCAGTAGAGGCTACCTTACTGTAGGTAACATAGAATCACAGAATCAAGAATCATAGAATCATTTAGGTTGGAAAAGACCTTTAAGATCATTGAGTCCAACGTTAAACTAACACTGCCAAGCCCACCACTAAACCATGTTCCTAAGCACCACATCTACACATCTTTTAAATACCCCCAGAGATGGTGACTCAACCAATCCCCTGGGCAGCCTGTTCCAAGGCTTGACAACCCTTTCAAGGATGGAATTTCTCCTAATATCCAATCTAAACCTCCCCTGGCACAACTTGAGGCCATTTCCTCTCGTCCTATTGCTTGTTACTTGGGAGAAGAGACCGACACCCACCTCGCTACAACCTCCTTTCAGGCAGTTGTAGAGAGTGATAAGGTCTCCCCTCAGCCTCCTGTTCTCCAGACTAAACAACCCCAGATCCCTCAGCCGTTCCTTATAAGACTTGTCCTTTCTTGGATACACTGCATAGGAAATGTTGGCAGAAGAACCTGTCCAAACCTGGCACATATGCAACCTGCAGCTGTTGCCTCTAGGTCCAAGGTTTCGCTGCGAGTTGCTGTGGCCATGCGGGGCTGCATGACCCTGCCCTGCACTGCAAGCAGACAAGTGAAACCCAGGAGACCCGCTCAGCTGCACTTTCCTGAAGCTGCCCTTGAACACAGGGCAAGAAGGGGCTTCTGGAGTCATCGGGGCTTGCCCTGCCATCCAGTTCTCAGAGTTAGCAGGAGGCAGAGAGGGAGAAGGGAAAATAATGTTTTTCAAAGCAAGGTCCCCTGTGGGCCCTTTGTAGGCTACCCTCACCTGTCCCCAGAGCCTCTTGAGCAGGAGATGGCCACCCGCCAGCTCCTCACATCCTGACCCACTTTTCCTGAGAACTCATCAAGGCAGAGTTTCACAGACAAGAGGAAATCCCTAAACAGCACGCAGCCCAGAGAGTGGAAAGTTTTTTTGGGGGGGTTGGGTTTGGTGTGGTTTTTTTTTCCCAACTTCCCCATGAATGTATTTGACAGCTCGCTGTCCCTGTCAGAGCAGGATCCCAGCGGAAACCAGAGCTGGGAGGACTCTTCCTGTCTGGGGGAGGCTTCCCAGCAGCGCGAGGGATTTACCAGTCGCCACCTTTCGCTCCCCATCCCTTGCCGTGTCCCACCGAAGGCCATGTGCAGTGGCAAGCTGCAGACGGGTTTGCTGGTGGCTGGTTACTTTGTCTACTTGCTGGTGGGTGCAGCCGTGTTCCAGGCGCTGGAGAGGACTGCTGAGAAGCAGGAGAAAATAGCAGCTGCCCAGATGAAGGAGGCTTTTCTGCAGAACTTCACCCACCTCACGGTGGCAGAGATGGAGCAGTTTATGAAGGTAAGTGCCAGCCCTGCGGAAGCCCTTTCTCCCTCCTGTTTCCCCATCAGATGTTGTTTCCTACTCAGCCTTGCTACACAGATAACTGTCACTACATTCCTACTGATGGGGTCATTTGGATGATTTTAGCAAACCCCAAGCCCACTCTCCGGTCTGAGCAGGCAGGTCACACTAATGGTAAATATAGCTTGTGTAGCTTGACAAAACCTTGTGTGTTATCTATTAGCACTCCCCATCCCACAATGTCCCGATTCTTTGGGGTCTTGCCTCCTGTTGATTTGGCTTTGGGTGGGGCTGTGCTCATCTACAATGGGTGGCAAGGCAGGAAAAATGAGGTTGTCTGAAATGAATGGGCATGGTTGCCACTTACAACAGTGTCACAGATAACACAAAGGAACAATACCACAAGGTCTGAAATAATCTGTTAAAGTGAAAAAAAGAAGCCCAAATCACTACAAGGAAGGTGGCATAGTCAGGGTTTACTTTTTGAAGATGCTGCAGAAGTGAAACAGGTAGCCTGGCCAAGGGAAAGGTGTTTCTGGTCACAACACAGGAAGCTGAGAATGAATATGGTTGTCTCTTCATCTTTGGTATTTCCTAGCTCTACCTGCTACAATGCAGAAGAAAATGGGGAATGCAAATAGCCTTGCTGTAAGCATTTCCCATGGGAAACTAATGGAGCTTGTAATGGGCCAGTTCGCAGGATAAGGAAAGGAGGGGAAGAACTGGTATTTCTAATAACACAACCAGTGATCCAGCCCCCACTTCACATACTATGCACCCTCTTCACCTTGGATTTTTTTCTGCGGGTAGGGGAGGAGAAAAAAAAAGAGGAACTTCTCAAGACAATGAAATCTTTGTGCAAGAGCTGTGGAATGATTTGTCAGCCTTGATTTCCTGGGACACCAGCAGAAAAGATAGTGAGGGAGGAAGAGGTGGGCAGGGGGGGAAGACTTTTCTGGTGCAGTTTATTCCAGCTTGTGTCTTGCCTCTGGCAGGGCTCAGCCCTGGATTTTATCTAGGCTGTTTCTGTACAAACCAGCCTGCCTTCCAGATGTCCGGTCCAATTTCTCTGTTTGCTAAAGGCAGGGACAGCTGGAGACTGTTTGGTTTTTTTAATTATTATTATTCTTTTAACCTTAAAAAAAATTAACAGCACTTAGAATTAAAACCAAGGAAGAAGGGAAGAGTCTGAAAATGCATAACAGCCCTAAATGATAGGGTTGGAGGGGCTTGGGAGAAACATCTAGTCAAACCCCCTGCAGCAGGACAGTCTCGACTCAACCCAAACCATCTCTGACAGATGTTCATCTAACCTCGACTCAAAGGCCACATTGTGAATATGTGCATGTGTGTTCATGTATGCAGTTTGGAGAAGAGTGTATATGTCAGGCTGAATTCTGATTTTGGTCGCACCAAGAGTAATGCTTTGCAAATCAATGGACTTTCTCTGAATTTAAATCTGTGACATTAACCAGAATACAGCCTTAAAATGAAATCTCTGTGTATGTCATGTGTGCCCTGCTATAACTCACTGATGCCCTCCTGGGAGGGATCAGAGTCACTGCTCAGTGCATCTGCATACAGGTGGGTGATTAGATCCTGGATCCACCACTGCTGTCTCAAGGGCAAACTCAAAACAAGCAACCAGCCACTCCGTCACTTAAGCCAGTGGGCTGTCTTGCTCTGCCATGTCCTAGTCATCTATAGGATCATTTTTTCCGAAGTACTTAGCCTAAAAGAATTGAGGTCCTTGATCATGCTAAAAGAAACAAGTTCTCCTAACACCCACTAGAACAGTCAGCATAAACAGGGCAAAAGACTAACACTCAGAAACGCCGTCTGGCTGCTACCCAACCTTGGAGGTAAAGGTGTGAATGGTGTCAGAGTATTGCTGAGGACAGGTGAGCGGTATTCACAGGAAAGGAGCAGTAGTTGGCTAAATCTGCAGTATTCTTGCAGCAAGCACTTGAGAAAAGCAGCTGTGTTGATACCAAACTTTGCTTTCCCTCCCAGAACCTGACTGAAGCCATTCAGAATGGAGTATACCCTGTTGGAAATGAATCACAGATTGAAGACAGCAACTGGGATTTCAGTAACTCCTTCTTCTTTGCAGGCACAGTTGTCTCCACAATAGGTAGGTCTAATGCTTTCCATGTATGTGTGTTTGTGTGTGTGTGATGCTTATTATGTCTGGTTATTAGGACCTGAATGGATAATACTTTCACGGATAAAAACTCCAGCCCTTCATTGTCATGGATGGTAAGCAGCAACGGGCTTGGTCCTGAGACCTCACTACTGCACAGCTCTTTGTGCATTATTTTGACTTGTGAAACACCAGTGGCCTTTCATATTATTTCCCACTTGTTTCTTCTTTTTGAGCCATCTGTTAAAATGTTTGCTCTGCTGCCAGTTTTGGGTGGGAGGTAAACTTCACCTTCCTGGTCTTTATTCTAGGGTTGAATAGACTTTAAATCCGAGAGTGCTGTAAAGCATAAAAGAACGGTAGGAAAGAAGTGAACTCTGCTGGGCATGTTCACTGTCTCAATAACCTGGGCTGAGCTGTTAGTGCACATATTGAATTAGTAATATGCTAGGAGGAAAAAAATGAGAAGGGGGCAAGGCAAATGCTGAGACTTTTACACTGCTGCTTCAAGCTGTTCTGACCTTTTCAGGGGCTGCCTACCCCTGCCTGCCTCTCCCTTTCTCTCAAATATGCATTTGACCTGCATTTCACCAAAAGTGCAGACCTGCCAAATTTAAGCATAAAATCCACACTGTTGGCTCCTGCTTCACACTCTCATGCAGTGAAAGTCAAATGTATGTTTTTGCAGAGTGGAGCTGAGGCCTCACTCCCACTACACCCTAGGCATAGTTGCTCCACTGATCTGTGAGTGTGACGAGTCAGGAGGACCCCAGTGGTGTCCCAACACCATGGCAGGTGTGTAGGTGTTGCATGAGCCCATGTGGCAACCTCCTGCTGTAGAAGAAAGAAAGGCTTCTGAACCATCACATCAATGAGAAATGTTCCATGGTTACAACAACATTCACATATCGATAAAGCTTCCCTAGTTTGTCAGCACCCTGCTGCTAGCCAATCCATTCCTTGCCACCACCTGTATTATTGTATTTTGTCATTACAGCATTTCTCTGCCAAACAAATCAGTCGCTTCCTGTTAAATTTGTTTCCCTAGTGAGGCAGACAGGCTGTCCCAGGAAAAGTGCAACTTTGCTTGTTTCTCTGCACCTTCGCCGCAGAGGTCTGTTCTGAAGGTACATCAGGTACTTCCACTCATCTTCACCAGGTGTTGTCATGAAAATGGAATATTTCTGCAAGAGGGAACACAAGACAGCTCAAGCATTTGGGGGCCTAGTAGCCAATAAATCACTCAGTTGTTTTATTTTTCTTTTCCCCCAAAGAAAACATTGCATTTTCCAAGTAATGGATGCCTTGAGATGAACCGTGCTTGGGAAAGTGCCTTTTCTCAGGGTCACTGATAGAGGAAGTATATAGACAAAGTACAGGACTCTTGCACTCAGGGATGTACCTCATGGGGCCTAAGAGGAACAAACTCTCCAGTCCATTAAAGGACATGTTTGGAGTTCTGCAGCTGTTGTTCCACTACTTAGATAAATCCTTTTTTAGTAGGACTTTAAGACAAATATCTCTCTGGCATGAATAAATCAGCCACCAGTAAGGTCTGGACTAATTAGCATCATCTATTCTAATGCACACTGTCCTGCCTCCAGGACTGGAGCCAGTATCTGGACATACCAACTTACTGGCATTTAACCAGGGAGGTCACTAACACAGAGGCAGATCGACAAGAAGCTAGAGATGGCTATATGTGATTCTGACACGGCAATCAGCCTGGGACTCCAGCCTTGATGTCTTCCAGGTCCCCAGACCTCTGGTTTCTGTCTTTCCATGTATTTGTCACAGGACAGAGCATTTTTCCATAACTGCTTTTAGATTGTGTTTTCATTCCCACTGAGGCTGGGTTGGGAGCACACAGCATGCCCCAAAACATGCAGGGTGAATCACTTCATCTGCTTACTGCCTTTTTCAGAGAAAAAAAGAGCGCATGTGGACTGAGAAGTGCTAGCCACATCTTTTGGGGTCAAAGACAGGCCAGATTGGGGTAGGCATGAATGTGACTGTGGACTGCTCCAATTCTCTGGAATATCTCCTCTGACCTATCTTTTTTCATAGGCTATGGCACGCTACGTCCTAAAACTGCTGGGGGCCAGATCTTCTGTGTCTTTTTTGCTCTGTTTGGAATCCCTCTGAATATTGTCTTTCTGCACCGTGTCGGTAAGATGCTCTCACTGCTGTGTAAAAAGCTGGGGAAATTCCTGTATGAGAAAGGAATGAGAAAGGTAATTGGTTTTACTTACTCAGACACAGTTATATGCTCATTTCTAGCTTTTTTCTCAAGATATATGCTGGCATTATCCTCTATCGTATTTGTTCTTATGCTGTGTTAGACATTGTGCTAGGAGAGGGAAAGAGACATTCTAAACTTGCAGAGCTAAACAGTCAAGGCAACCATAGAGGAGATATTCAGAGAAAGGGATGCATTCTGTCTACCCATCTAATTGGCAGACTTCCAGCCCCTTTCAGCAATCAATGGAGAGAGTGGGCACCTCATCCCATTTCTCTAGACACTTACCTCAGGAGCTAACACTATAGGGAAGTACCTGTCTCCCTTTATAACCAGTAAAGGGAGAGATGATTAAGCATCTCATCTTGAGGCAGCAAAAAGCAGGTGAGCTGGAAAAAGCTGTAAAAAGCAGGTGAACTGTAAAAAGCTGTAAAAAGTAGGTGAGCTGTAGAGGTTTCAATGGATATTGACTCAATGCCTAGTGTGTCACCCCTCCTTATTCATTATGCAGTCCTTTAATCCATCTTCTCCCTTGACTTTGACAGAAAGGAACCCTCGGGCTGAAGTTGTCCATTTGAGCCCAGTTGCTGAAAAGTGAGGAGGCACCTGTAAAGGGCTAGAGACAGAATGTGTCTTGCCTGGTTATGCCCCAAGTTATTTGCAGCTCCTCCCCTTCTCTCACCACTACTGAGGAAGTGAGAATAGCTTTTCTGTGTCTCCTACTTTAATTGTCTTTCAGGACAAGGTATGAATGCTACAGACAACCCTGTTCAAATTGCTAAATTTCTCCCCATGTCTGGCAAACTTAAATAGAACATAAGGCTTGATCAGATATAGACTCAAGCATATGCACAATGCATGAAGGCATGAAAAATTATTCAACAGTTGCCATTAATTTTTAGACAATCTGGACTTATAAAATTCTATACATAAACTATATGTGTGTCTGGCTGGTGAATCTTTATATATAACAAGTCTTTTTCTCCAGTGAAGGCTTCTTCATGACTTTTGGGAAGTAGGATGGTTCAAAAGTCACAGTCTGGGCGCTTCTTCATCAGGAGCTCATTTTTTAAAGATCTTCTTGTAGTAACATATTCACTGGGTAGGAGCCAAGTTGTGGCATTCATGCAATGAGAAATAAAGTCAACAATCAGAACTCTTGGAGATACTACTGTCAGAAATGATGTAAATTTTTTTTTTAAAAGTCTATTTTCCCAGGTAAATTTGAATGTTCTTTAGATGCCATACCTGAATACCTAAAAACTAAAAGTGAAGTTGTCTGGTGAAAAGTAGAAATAGTCTGACTCCAGTAAAAGTCACTGGATAGGAATTCCTCCTATACTCATGGTCTTTGGAGGTTGATACAATCAGACAGAAGACTACATCTCCCAGGGCTACTGCGGACATACAACACCTGTAATACATGGCTTCCCCCTGCTTCAGAGCAAGGCTAGGGTACTTTTAGAGGAAGAGCACTCAATACAAATCCTTCAGTTCCTGTGCTCCTAGTATGTATTCCTAGGTAGCCACCCATTTTGAATAGCCACCATTATATATGGCCTGCTAATGTGTCAAATCATGATTATAATTGAATTGGTTTCTTCCTTTTTCAGAAGAAGATCAAATTTCTGACCCTTTTGTTCTTCCTGGCAACCGGGATCCTAGTTTTTCTGTGCTTGCCATCACTCTTCTTCCAGATAACAGAGGGCTGGTCCTACAGCGAAGGAATTTACTTTGCATTTATCACCCTCAGCACCATTGGCTTTGGAGATTATGTAGTAGGTAAGGTTGATTTCAGAGAGGAGATACAGCAAAGCGCCAGTGTTGTGACTGTAATCACCATGGCTTGACTGCACAGGCCACCAATGTACTGTAGAGACAAATCTGTCTGAGTCTTTGACTAGTCTTTGCCTTGTGCAGTTCTGGGGGAAATACTCATTTCTCTGGGATTGCATGTGCTGACAAAAGCACAAATTGTATAAATATAATGAAATATGGTGCTTTGGAGTGCAAAGAAGCCGAGTATTTTGCAGAGGAAAGGGGAAGTATAGGGGGAGAATTCAAGGAGCCTAGGAATTTGCATATACCAAAAGCGAACAGTTTGCGATAGTCATACAGAATAAGGCATGTATCCCTGCTTTAGCCATCTAAGACTTATGTTTCAAAGTGTAGAGTAAAGAAATAAGCGGTCATGTTTCAGAAGACATGATTTTACATAACAGACTGAGAGGTGGAAAATTCCAGTCATGGGAAGATGGGGAAACCTACTCACTCTGTGAGAAGTGGGGCTTAAACATATATATTACTGTGAAAGTGGCCTTCTTTAGTCTCCTAAGCATCACTGGAGGCTCTCTGTCTTCACAAGCCAGAGCTTAGGATTTCCCCTGAAGACGAACTGTTTAAGCTACACTCCAGCATGCTGGAGTGCTTCTCGAAACACTTTTGTGGATCTGCTGACCAAAATACACTCTCCATGGAGTAAGCTTCCAGAGGAACTCCAAAATGATCACCAGGAACCAAATCAGTGTCCACAGAAGAAGCAATCAAACACCTGGACTCCATGGAGAATCAAAGATTCCTCTACAACAACCTGTCCTGCCAGCATCTTGACAGCCTGAACTTCTCTTCAGTGGGGATATGAGAAGGAAGTTCTGAAGCTAATACTTGAGCACCAGTGCTATCCCTACAGAGAATCTGGAAGCCTCACATCTCTTTCCGACGGACAGACATCCACCACACAACAGACTCTAGGCTCTCAAGCCTTGCAGAGATGCAAGAGGGGCCTTGGAGACTGGCAGCCTTGCTGTGTCTTTGAAAGATTTTTTACATCAGGTTGAGGGCTTTGGCAGAGGGAGCCCACAAGATTTTGCAGACACTGGCTGGTGTTCCCTGCTGATCTTAATTTCTCTGAGTCTGCTAAAGAGGCTGGGTAGTACTTTGGCGATCCAACTAAAATCTTGCTTGTTTGCATGAGTTTAGTGATTGTAATGATCTTGTAGCCTAGCTGATGGTTAATTCATGCAATGGCAATAAGTTGATTAGGCCACATTTCCCCAAGTGAACCCAGCCAGCTAACTGCTCTCTCTTGCTACAAAGCACAGGAAACCTGTGTCCCCTGAAATTCCCCTTTTCACATAATCCAGAGAAAGATTCTTTGTCTCTAACAGTGGTTAAGCAGTATTGCCATGAACAAGATACAGAACTCGGGCATCAGCAAGGAATCTGTATCACACAACCGTGGCCTCTTTGCTCACCGTTTTCTCCAGCTGGAGCCAATCTTTGTCGCTGCAGTGGAGCACAATAGGGCACAGGCATTTCTTTCCTAACCATCTGTAGGACTGGTAACCCTGGTCTGTGTGATACTGAGCACCTCAAACTTCAGTGATGTGGAATACAGGAAGGCGGAGAGTGGCTGGTGCCATGCAGGAGAAAAAGTAGACATCAGACTGGTGCATTCTCTTCCTTTGTCCAAATTACAAGTGTGTTTTACAATAACGACAGCAAGTCACAGCCTGAAAACCACTGCCTCCATAGCACTTTCCTCCTCTGCAGCCATATTATTTTACAAATACAGTTTAAAAATAACAATTAGATAGGCCTCCTGGCTCTGTGATTTCATCTTCATTAGGGTGACTTAACTGGAGCTGAAATATTTTTCCCTGCAGTATTTATCTCAATTGGCCTTAAACAACGGTGATAAAATTATGATAGGTTTAATGCCTCACACCTTCACACCTTCACAAAGAAACAAGCAGAACCAATGACTGCTCTGAGTATTATGCATTTAGAATTGATTACAGATGACAAATGGATTTGCACTGGTCAAGTGGAACAGAATAGGTTTGGGGTTATTTGCATTTTAGTAATTCAAAACTGGTTCATAGCTGTTGTACTTCAAGCATGAGATAAAGCCTGTTTTGGGTAGGGAGACATCTCAGGAAGGTGGCAGAGTTAATTTAACAGTTTGTAATACATGTACACATAAGTGATGCTTCTAGGGTGAAACTCCCGTTGGGCTGTAAACCGAATTCATGCCCTGCTGAAGTCCAGTTTTGAGTTAACATTACAAAGATTATTATTAGTTGCTTTGCTCACCCCACATCATGAACTTCAGATAAGAGCACAAAAGGCGATTCTTTGTAGCAAGGCTGGCATTCCCTCTGCCAACTCAACCTCAGCAGAAGAAAAAGAAACAGCTGTTGGATATCTACCCATGAGGACAAACCAGCCCACTCCTGCCCCATTTCCAGAGCTCTTGCATGATGAAGTAGAAAAATCCTGCACATTGACCTATGCAGTACAGAGCACTGCAGGACTTGAAAAGAGTTGCCAGCATCCCGGCTCCTTCTGGGCAACTTCACAACGGGAAATGATCCACCAGGTTTGTGGTGATCTCCCTGTCCACGCACATTGCTGTGTTATCTACCATGTGGAGTCACCCTTGACAGTGACTTATAGCACTTAATAAGCAATATTACCAAGTTTTCCTGCAGATGCCAAGGCCATATCAGCTGTATGATGATGATAAGATTGTGTGGGACTAAGTGCAGTAGGAGCAAATGATCTCTAAATGTTGGTGGCGGATTGCGGATGTCTGAAGAAACAAACAAAATGACCCATGCAGAAAAGTGGGTGTGCGATACTGGCTGGTGCTAAGAGGTTTGGACTGCATGACATAAGCTTCGGTCCACTGGTTTCCAACACAGAAAGTTGTGTTCTTGGCATGTGTCAGTGAGTTCTCATTAGTCACCTAGTTTTTTAATGGAGGAAGCTCCTGAAGCCGTTCAAAAGTAAAGTAGGAATTGCAACTACTCTCTTTGTATGATCAAGGGCACCTATAATTTAAAGCAAATATTTATTAGGTTATAATCACACTTTATAGAAATACACAGAATTACAATAACCTAGGTAGTAACAGTCGTGTGGTTGTAGTGGCCTACTGTGCTCTGCTTTTTGTGCTTTGGGAGTTCGGGAATATTTTCAAGATAATACAATACAATTTTACACTACTTCCCACATCATTGCATTTACCTGTAGATGCAGAGGTTGAATTGGGATTGGTATGCTATAAGGGGAAAAAAAAATATCCTGCTCTGCTGCTAATTCGCCTCAATCCCAGTATATCTTTTTGACAGGCCAGCATGCTTGTGCTAGCATATATCAGCATATATCTTGCAACAACAAGAGACTTGCCCAGCCTTAACCTAATGCTGGGGAGGTGAGAGACTCCACTACAATGAAAAAGTCACCTTGAAGTACTCAACATAAAATACATTGATGAATCCATTAGGCTGGCCCACTTTACACAGGCAAAGCAATTATAACTTGTTAATTTTCTTCTTCTTTCTCTCCTCTTATCTGCAGGTAAACAGCCTGGCAGGAGTTACTTTTCCTACTACCGAACGCTGGTGGCCATTTGGATTCTTTTTGGCCTTGCCTGGATTGCTCTCCTATTTAATTTATTGACAACGGTACTAGAAGATACTGAAAAAATAATTGTCAAGGATCTCCATCAAATTGGAAAGGTGAGTAAGGACAATGAAGCAAGCCAACAAAGAAGATGCTGGCCTGCTCAATTTATTCCAGAAGAAGAACTACTACCACCACGTGCTGGAGGGGATGCACAGAAAATGGAGCCGTTAGCAGCAGATTCTGAACACACAAAAAATGAAAAAAAAATTTTCTCTTATAGCAAAACTATTGCATAACATATGAGAATTGAATTCTTCATTGGAGAGTTGCTAGTGAATTATTCTAAAGAAATTCCCATGGAAATAAAATTTCTCCTGCCTTTTGCTGAGATATGACCTTTCAGAACTCAAGACTTACAGTTACACAAAGCCCGAATACTAATGGTAAGAAATTTACTCCTCAGTTTGCAGCTAGGTTGTTGCGCTAACAACCTGAGAAGTGCACTTGTTTTGGAAGGTGTTTTTAAGGTGCTTCCACAAAAATGCAGAGGAGGGGCATGGTAGAGCTTGCTGGTTCTAATTGGATTTTGCTGCTTGCAAGAAGTCATGTCTCTTCCAGGAACTGACATGCACAAGCTTTTCTGAGGCATTGCATAGCACCTTTGGAAGAAGAAATAAGGGTATATAGCTTAGTAGATTCCTGATTTAAGCCATCATATTGGATAAGCTATTATCTGAAAGGCAAGTTTAAAGGACAAGACACGGGCTCAGTTCAGAGACACTAGAAGCATCTAATGGGCAGGGTTAGAAAAAGGTTAGCGTGGTAGAAATAATTAATTCTACATCCTCCTGTTTTATACTAAGATGAATAAAGGCAATTTCACCTTTTATCCCTGTGGCTTTGAAAACCCTTTCTGATGGTGTTTATAAAGAACATATAAACCCATGCCTTTAATTCAAATTTTGTAATAATTTTATTCTATAAGGATTTTATAAGAACAAAGACTGGTTTGAATGGAGGAGGCCTCACTGCATTGGAGCCTTGCTGCTATGTTTGTATTCCACAGGAACTATAAAGTAAATTAAAAACAATTCTATTGTATCGTGCTAAGGTAGCTTTCCAAGTGCGAATGTTGTCTAAACAGTGCAGCCTTACCTTCAACCAGGTAAAAAAAGGATGTCAAATCTGGGCACGGTGTTTCAGATGTACCACTTGGCATGCAGGCCATCCCTGGGAGAAGACCATGGCCTTTAAAGGCTCAATCTACTCATCAGGTGCCTTGGGTGTGTCAAGAGTGCACAAAAACCCTACCCTGAAGTGCTGGCAAAGCAGCTGTGGTAAACACAGTCATAGAGGTGAAAAGTCGCATGGGTGTATATGGTTACACTAAAAGTCAGTCTAGTCCCATACCCTGTCTCTGACCATGCCTACTAGCATATGCCTCCAAATAGCGTAAGAATGAGGCAGTTCTGCCGTGCTTCTGCGCTGGGGTGCAATCCCTCTTCCAGTAGTTGGTGGCTCAAAGGCTGCCCAAACAAGAGGTAGGGTCTCTGTACTTCAAAGTCCATGAACTTGCCCAAACGCTGAACTCACATCAGCACCCACAGGACCCACCCAAGGCAGTCCATAGGTTCAGTCCATGAAGTGCCTCCCTTTGATGGTGCTGAACATGTTGCTTGACAGGTTTTCGTGATATCCTCAAATTCCTATTTTTTCAGAAAGTGAATAATTGTTCTCGGCTCACCCTTCGGGTGTTAGTTACAGCAAGACCAGCCCTTGCCAGAGCTATTCCTGTATGAAAGGGAGAATAAATTACAGCTATAAAGCAATTTTAGGCCATAAAGATGTAATCAGCCTTGAAGTTGAATTCATAACTGTTTCAGTCAAACAAAACCACACTTCTTGCCAAAACAGCTCTGCTGGTTCAAGACCTGGCATGTAGACCTGACCAAATATGTACTTTCTTTCCCTCCCCAAATTATTTTCCAGTGTTGCCCTCAAGGCTGACTTCTCGCCTAACATGTCTCACTCTCAGTAAACCTTTCCGAGGCAGCAGGAACAAAAACTGACCGAAATCAGGGCAAGGTGGCAGGGGTATCATGGGACACAGTGGTCCTTGTGCAAGGCATGACCCTGTGGCTATTACAAGGCGACACCATAGCCAGGCAGACAAAGCAGCTGGATGCTCCCGGGCAGGGATCTCTTCACCTCTCTGTGTTCCCCTCTCACCAAGCATTGATTCACATTATTATTTTCCAAGCATCATTTCTTCTCTTCTGTCTTTTCCCAGCCCTTCCTAAAAGGACCATTAAACCCACCCCCAACCTAATAGAGGTACTGTCAGGGCTGTTTTAGGGAGAGGTGGTCCTGCCGTGGGGTGCGATGGCCATTTTGCTCAGCCTCTTAGAGTTCCTTCCAGGTCAGTTCCTGATATTTGATGCCCTCCAGCCCCAAGGTGGCAGGCAGGGCCTCTGGGCTAGGACAACGCATGTCTATTTGCTGTCTCTATTGCTGGGGAGAAAGAAGAGCTCCCGAGGAACATCTTGAAGTCCACACACATCTGAAGGGTTTTCTTCAACTTGTTTCCACTGTCCCGCTTGCTCCTTGTCATGACAAATAACACAACCTGTCCCTGAAACAAGCTGGTAATGTCCCATTGCAACACAGCGCAATCGAGGATGCTTGTTTAGACATTTCAGGAAGGGCAAGAGAGATGGCCCATGGATTCTGACTGTAAACAGCAAGCACAGAGCCAGGCAGTGGCTCTTTGAGCAGAATAGGACAAATTCTCTGTCCTGCATGCTGGTGGGTGTTTAACAACGAGCCATGAATACCGAACATTTCCTGTTTCCAAAAGTCAGTCTGCCCTGTGCAGCTATTGTCATAGGGCGCAGGCAATTCACCTTTTGACTCATCCCTTCTTGCCACACTCCCCGGGTAAGGATGTGCCCCTCCAGTCAAGGCACAGAGGGACTGAACAACTCATCCAGGGCCAGGGGATGCGGGAAACGTGAGCCGGGAATGGTTGTCATAGGGCTGTCCTCCTTCATGCACCAAGAATTGAGGTGTCCCTTCAGCTGTAGATGTCAGCCTCAGAACAGAGAAAACACATTCACAAGCATAAAAAACATAAAAGCTCTCAGGAGAAAATCAGATAACTGCCCTAAGAAAGAAGACTAGCCATTCATAAATCCTCATAGCCGCAGGGAGGCCTTTTGAAGATGGGTCTCAGCTTTGCTTCTCGTGCCCTCTCGTGGCTGTGTGCAGCAGACCCCCATCCTTTGCATTTCTGCCAAGTTTGGGCAGTTTTACTTTACCTCTACTGTGCAGTTCAGCTGATGTAGCTGGTACAGCCCTGGCCAGTGCAAGTCCTGGCCAGAGCAGCAGTTTTGTCAGTGTGAACCAGAGGAAGCCATCCTTTATTTTTATGCAGTTCATACATGCTCGCTAAGGACCAAAACGTGCCTCATTCTCAAGAAAGAAATGGGGATGGGCACCCCGAACTGGTCCAGCCAGGGATCCTGCCTTGTACCCACACTGAAACAGCTTTGTGGAGATCAGCTGGGATTGCGACGGCTTTCTGTCAGCAAACCGTCATGCGAAGGACCCTCACTGGCAGCACACACGGTGCTGACGACGGGGTACCCTCCTACCACGTGGCCCATGCACCAGCTCCCCCTGCATATTGTCTGCTGCAGGACTGAGGCACACATTCACACCCTCTGTCCCACGGGGAAAGGGATTGGTCAGGAAAAAATCTGCAAAATGGCAGGTTTGGGTGTAGGTTTTGGGGCCAGGATGAGGTGACCCGCTCTGCGGCAGCCTCGAGGGCAGGCAATGCCTCATGCGGCAGAAGGGGTGGAGATAGAAGCTGCAGATACGTGGAAGAAAGAACCAGCACCAAAGGGTGTGTGGTCCTCTCTGCTGGGAAAGGCAAGGGAAAAGCCCGGGAAAGCTGCAAGCCAGGGTGGGAGAGGAACTTTTTTGGATGCAATATTGTTCCTCATGCTTACGCTGAACAACAAAGCTGTCTCCAGAAGGGCTTAGGCACAGCAACAAATCTCTCCAGGGCTGGAGCAAGCAGCTTCTTTCAGCATTATCATCCTCTGAGCACCACACAATCGCAGCAGATCTTGTCCTCGCATCACCCCTGAAAGGGGGAGATGTTGCTTTCTGTGCAGAGAGTAGGGGCCCCAGAGAAAATTAAGTTTATCACCTGAGCTCATGCATGAGACCTTTGGCAAACACCTGGTCTGGTGTTCTCTCAACCAGGACCAGGTGTCCTGGTATTGCTTGCTAATAAATTAGACCCAGGTAGTGGTTCTGTAGTTGCTGAGGTTAAGAAAAATAATCTTGAATTGAGAGCAAAGTTAGAACAGAGCTTCTCCTCCACAGCTGGAGATTTAATACGGTCCCAAGACTTTTAACTCATGAGTGTAAGCCAGGCTCTAGCTCTTTTTCTGCACATTCCCCTTGCCCAAGGGACAGAAACAGGAATAAAATCCATTCCGAAATCCCTGTTCTGCCAAGCGGCAAGGCGGCAGCAATCCTCCCGAGGGCAGGCGGAGGGGTTCTCCATCAATAGATCTGCGCAGCCTGGAGCCTTTCCTGGGAGCTGTTCAAAAGCCCTCACTGTGACCCGCGCCGCTCAGGGAAATCCGATTTTCACGGAGCAGCCTCCTGTGCAACTGCCAGCTCTCCCACTGCAGCTTGTTTTCAAATGGGAAACATTTCCAAGGCAAGCTACATACTTTCCCATACATTAAACCAGTTGCTGAAAAACTCCAGGATTATGATCATGTAATATATTATCTTGGATTAAATGGCAGCAGCATGTTCTTGCATTCAGTCTGGGCTGCTCCTCATACATCACCCACATCTTTGCTGCCAGCTAGCAAACAGTGTGCATTTCTGTACTTGAAACCAAGGAAATGCCATGAGGAATTATCTTTCACTCAGAAAGAAACCCCTCAGAAATTCAATTGCCTCCAGAGAGAATAGGAGAAACTGCACTTTGATCTGTCTTTAATTAATATATGGGATGGGATATGTTTAGGGATCTTTTGAGGTCTCCTTCAATTAATAGCCAGTTCATTTGGAGAGATTAGGTTTTTTCTGGAAGGAGAGAGACTACTCAAAGCAGTGGAACAGCTTGGCTAATGTAACATCATATAGCCAGTGGGATAATTTTTTTACAGAAATTACTAAATGTGGGCCACACACATGCTATTTTCCACTCTGTCACACTTGGACATGTGCTTTCTCGCCTGAGTCGTGACCAAAAGGCACTGGATCCAGCTCAGAACTAGTTTAACAAACATAACTAATCACTCTCCAAAGGCCTGTTCTCCAACCCTCACGATCGCACCCTAAGAAACAAAAAAATCAGATTTTGGTGTCAGCCAAGTCCCCTTGAACCATTCCAGCAGGATTCAAAGTGGTCTTGAAGATTTCGTGCAAGGTTTTATACCAGCTCTTACACTGTAAGGAAAGGGGATCCCTGGGATGTGCTGCTGAGGACCGGCCTGGGGCAACATTGCTGGCTCCACACTAGCAAAGTCAATATTTAGCTATTTTGGGGCTAAAAAGCTGGGGGGAAGCAAAAATGCTGCCCACCAGAGAACCTTGTCCATGCTCTTGCATCCCCGCAGCCAGCCTCACCTCCACCTCAGGACATGAACTCAAACAGCTCCAAATCTGCTTAGAAAATTCAGCATTTTCTATGAGGAGGGGTTCTGGACTTGATTAGGGTAATTCTCTACCAGAGGTTTAGAAAGGCTTTTTTTGCCGAGTTAAAGTTAGGGCAATTATTGAATCCATTTAATTACTGGTTCAACATGATTTAGGAGACAAGTCTCCTGAATAAAGACTTTCCAAAATTCTCTTTCAATTATTCTCACATATGTGGTTGGAAAGCATAGCTGTACTTTTGTGGTGAGATGCCGAAGCATGAAATAATACATCCCCAGAAAGAGAGATACACTGATAAGCAGAACGATAATAATAACAAGCATGCATCATTGAAAAATGAAGGGAGGTACAACTTATAATTTAAGTTAATGGCTTTCTTGAGAGGGATTAGCCAGAAAGATGCTGATATTCTCAAAAAACAAATGTGGCTTGAGGTGAATCCAGCTTCTCAAAGTAAAAGACATTTGCTCATCATAGCAAGGCATGGAGAAAACCATGCATCAAGACCAGAAAAGAACGTAAGTCAGAATTTTTGCTGGAAGTCTCCCAGAATTCACAGTTCCGTTCATTTAAATGACTCATTGAGTGCTTCAGAAACAAGGTTAAGGTCTTAAATTTAAAATGGCTTTAGACATTTACTAGAAACCAAGGATGAAACCTGAGCAGGCATCTGTCTATTCTCAACTTGAAAAGTCCAGGCATTCATCTCAAAATATAATACATGCTAGCTCAGAATGAGAAAGATGCAAGAAGTCCAGTATAGGCACCTTCCAATTGCTAGACACCAATTCTCCCTATTCAAGCAGCCTGCCTCTTCACAAAACATGCAGGAGTTATTCAGCATCTCTGTTGTGCAATTCTGTTGCAACAGAAATGATGGGGTCCTGGCATGTCTATTGCCCAAAAGTAGATATAAATCAATTAGAGATTAAATGCCCATCTCTGCAGAACTTTGGCCAGTTTCCCATTTGCCAGTATAAAATTCCAATATGTAAATGTTTTTTTAATAGATATTTTTTCCTTTCTTCCTTTCCTTCCTTATTTCTTTCTTCCTTACAGCCCTCAAGTTGGTGATGAGATGAAGAATGGATGCAGCAGAGTCCACTACAATCCCAGAAATGCTTGGGCAGCTCATAGAGAAACATGGCACAGCAGCAAGGTCTACAAAGTACTTAAAAGTTGAGTGTAATAGCAGTAGTAGTAGCACAATTTGGTGATGCCAAATAGCCAAAAATTGCCAGGAGGAAACCAAAAAGAGGAATTCCCAGCAGTGGTTGTAAAAGTCTATTCCTTGCTTGCAGTAGGTCTCTGAGCAAAAGCCTGAATACAAGCTGCCCAGGCTTTTTGCTCAAACGTGGCTCATTTGTAGGGCTGGGGTTTGACACTTCCCAGTCATCATCCCGCAGCCCTCTGTAGGGTCTCAGCCTGCCTTGGCAAACCGACCAGTGAAGGTGGAAAACACCCTCTTAGGATGCAAATGTTAAGGGAGAAACACAATTTCTGGTGCATGACAATTTGCATACTGGTATTTGTAGTAATAAACAGTAATAAACCATACCAAAGTGGGTAGGGCTTTAGTGTAGCGGCCAGGGTGCCTTTCAGCTACACTTCTGGGAAGTTAAAAGCATGACTGGAAATTTCCATATAAAGAGCCTTGCTTTGGCACACAGTTTTCTCAGTTAATATGGTTCGTGGGCAAAAGCAGAGAATGGCAACGTCATGCGAAAAACCCCAAAGCCCTTACTTACCTCACAGATGCCAAAAAGCAGAGACGTGAGTTACAGAAACGTTGTCACTCCACCACCAGGGCCATCCGTCATACGTGGTGACAGCATGGTGAGGAGAGGTGGCACAGAGAAGGACAGGCAGAGCACTCTTCCCTATGCGATTATGGATAGTAGCTCATTTTTGGGGTCAGCAGTCTAAGGCAGCTTGCACTGTAGGTGAACCCCCCTTATGAACATCAGCGATGCTCCAGATGTCCATCAGCTGAGACAGTAAGTCCATCTTCCATCATCTGAAAGCCTATTTCAGTTTTCCCTGACTTTTAAACTTGGTCAGATCATGGCTTGTCTTGTGTCCAGACCTGCCTTATACAAGTATGGGCTCCTGTTTACTGACCACGTCACGAGCAGATGTCACTAACAGAAGGAACCAGAGCAAACATGCTAAACGCTACCCGAATCAACAACAGGATTTCAGCAAATATATCCAGCCAATTAGGCATGCCCCCAGGGTCCAATCACCCTGGCATAGCAGGATAGCCAAAAGGTGCTTCTTACAAAACGGTGAAGATGAGCAAAAAGCCGTGTAGAAATAACTGTGCGCACGCACTGCCACGGCATAGCCTCCAGATGTCAGCATCAACCCAAGCAAGAGAAAGGCACGGCGCAAACGGTGCAGAACCCCACTTGCAGGCTATGCCTTCCAGAAACACTCTCCTGCAGTCCCTGCTCTCCTGCCTGGGACAGACAGACAGACAGACAGGAGGGTTTCCAATTCATGTGGAAAAAGGGCTCAGTTCACAGACAAAACCAAGGGATGTAGTTTGTAGCTGTGCATGCGAGCATTTTACATGCACATTATACTAATGTGGACCACGTGTTTCTGTGTATGTAGGTGCTCATCACCTATATATATGTGAGATATAGATAGATAGATAGATATAACTTTTGGTGTTAAAAATAAAAGGCTCTTTGCCAGCAGCTTTACATGAAGGCAAAAGCAAGGCATGTCCTCCAGAACCTTTTCTAACCATATGCATACTCATCTCTTCCAGTACACATTCCTGTGTGCCATGCAGCTGATGAGCTGAGAAACACAGCAGTCAGCCCTGGTAAAGGACCTGAGAACATAAGCATGGGTCGGATCCCCCAGCGGTGTAAGGCAGCATGCCTTCAAGTCTATGTAGCAAGGTCGATGTTAACTGATCAAGAAATTGGCTGTCTCCTCTATTCCCCTTGGCCTGTTAGGTTCATTTTATGCCACTCCTTTAGCAATGTAAATTTGCCTATTAGGGGAAAAAAAGGCTTAAAAAACCCATCTCTGCCTCTTCTTCCCCTTAACTCTGCCCTCTCCTTAGAGCCCACAAGATTTAAATGCATCCAAAATTTATTGGGAAGGAAAAGGCCCCAAATTCTGCTCTAAGCAGGCATTTACACTGTCCCTGTCACAGTGTGGAGCTGTGATGCAGAATGAAGTCACAAGTACAGCAGCATGGCCCCTGAAGCCAAGCACTGAGGGGGCAGAGGTGTGAGACCCAACGGAGATGCTGATCACCCTTCCACGGGCTGCAGAGGGGTGCGCAGGGTGGCAGAGAGCATCCTCCAGCCCTTCCTTGCACCTGCAGATAACTGGGGGGAGACTCAGGGGCTGTTTATTGAAACACATACTCCCCCTTAACGCCAGATCAAAAAACAAAAGTAATGAAGGAGATGCCAGGTTCCCCCACTCTTGTAGGGCACAGAGGTGTTGTTTTTACATGAAAAGACCCTCAAGATCCTCCTGCGCCTAAGTGTTCATCCTAAGAGCAGAGCTGCACGTAGCAAAGTTTGAGCAGGGCTGGGGATGTCTGGAGGGATCGTGACACAGAAGATTAATGGATCTCTTGCAGCCATAGGTTGTCAGTGAAGTCAAGCACTGCTAATGCGGGATGTTGTCCCGAGACCTCTGTTAGCACAATGACGAAGCTCTTTTTAAGTCCTCTGTGTAAAAGGCATAATCCTTGTATGCCAATGGATCATATCCTTGCGATCCCTAGAGAGCAAGGCAAATGTGGAAAGAAAGGGAAAGGAAATCCCTTATTTCATAACGGTGCGAACAGACACGTCAGGAGAATTACATCAACATGCAGCACATGTGAAATTTAATACTCCTCCTAATGCATTTAGATGAGGCAAAATGCAAAGTCTATACTGCCTCTGGGAATAATTCTGGTAGGAAACTTTCACCACTAGGAATCAAGGACTTTCTACTTATTTTGGAACCTGAGCCTTTGTTTTCAAAGCCTTCCTGAGAGAATTCAAAATCAAGATTGTTAAGTGCACATTACTCTTTGAAGATCTATCTTCCAGAATGAAACACCAGTGCTCTTCCTAGCAATGCTGGTGTAAATCAAGAGTAGCATGCTTGAAAATCAGTAAACATTCATGGGGTCACAGACAATCTGCAGAAGAGAAAAGCCTGATCCTTTGCATTGCAGAAAGTCAAGATATGCAAATACACGCAGCCCTTATCCTTTGCCTAGTGTCAGCTGGCATTGCTGCCAGGGTGCATCAGACTTGCATGGATTTCCACCAGCTTTGACTGTGGCCCATAGGGCTCTCAAAGGCTTATAAAGGCAAGCAATATTTGCTTTGGAGTCCTTGCAGACAGGAGGAGCCTGAGATCTTCTGGCTGGTTTCCCTCCCCCCCCCATATCAGACTATAGATATGGGATTCAGCAAAGGATACAGCTCAGATGTGGCTTGAATTCAGACAAGTGACTTGAAGTGATGATTTCCCCCCCACCAGGCTGCAGATGATCGATGTATTATGCATGAAAATAGCGCCAGGCACAGATGGGGTGGGAGTAGAAGGTGTGAGCTGATAATGACAGCAGCCAAGCTCTGCTAGAAAAGACTCTACAACACACTTGCATATTGGGCAGGAAAAGGATGCAACATGCATGAGAGACTAGCCATGGTTTAAAGGGCCAAACAGTTTAATTACCACCAAAACTGAGGTTTATGCAAGGATTTGGGTGGCATGGTTGCCAGAGGGAGCAGGGGATTAGCCTTGATGATTCAAAGTGTCTTCCTATCTTGTGTTCTTGAATAACCATAGGGAGATGAGTGAAATACTTATTTTGGGTTTTAAAAGCTGAAGACAGGGAATCCAAAGTGGTGACATGGTGCTGCATCAGATATTGCCTCCAGCAGGATCCTGGCTCATACTCAAAACAGTGCTGAGAACTTGGAATCAGGTCCAAAGCTGAAACAAGCAGGAATTTCTCCATGGACACTTCTAGGATTTGGATCCAAGCCATTGAAGACCAGCACGCATGGCCTGATACTGAAGAAACAGTGGCAGTTTAGATGGGCAACATGTCACTGACTTGGAGCCAGGTGGTAAGACTTCGATGGGAGGATGAGTCAAGAGAGCTCCAGCACCATCTGCAAAGGGACCTGGCGCTATGAGAAAGAGCTTAGCAAGTGTGCTATCCATAAAGACTCATGAGGAAGCAGTTATGCTCCAAAGAAGAGTCCGTGACTTCCCTGGTCAGCCTTGGAGCACTCTGGAGTTCATTGCAAGACCAGATGCTTAAAATAAGCTGCTTGCCTTCTACAGTCAAAGCAGGAGAAGGGGATACTCTGGTCCTTACACAGCTTCTCTGAAGAAGCTCCAGCCTTGGACTATGCATCTGACGGCTAGCAAGACCTCATTGGCTTTGCCAAATCTGATCCCTAATGCAATAAAATGTCGGCCTTGAATCACCAGAGACTGAGAATGTGCTTGTCTGGAGGATCATCAGGCAAAGGCAGCGAAGACTTTCTGGTGACTTGCAATGCATTTTCCCATTCCAGGCTCTGTGGAAGCCTGACCCTACACAAAAAGATCCTTGCATGAGTCCACTCTTTGCTACCAGCCCTGCTCATGGTGCCAGTGACATAACAGCTACAGGAAATCCGTGTCTGAGGGATCTAAGCTGTGCATTCAGAGACATGCAATAATCCTTACAATGCTGAGACCTAACAATGTATTGGGAAATCAGGCCGGCAAGCATTGCATAGAGATGATGAATATTTTACTTTGCTTAGAGTCTAGGGCCCTATGAAACGTAGCTGTTTCACTGCTCAAAAAGCGATCTGGTCAAATTTCCTCCAAACAGGGCTCAGATGCTCAAATTTGCCTGTGGGAATAAACATTTCTGATAACACTGGCCCACTTAAGCTTGCAAAGAAACCTCCCATAGAGGGAACATCACAAGGGATAAGGTTTTAACTCGCATATTTCCCATAGCCCAAGGGGTTGCAACACACTTGTGGGTGTGGTAACTCACCTAAAACCAAGAGAAAAGTGTGATAGAAAGGGTGCATTAGGAGACTGGAGGAGCCCAGCATTCATGATGGTTCGTGATGGGACATGTTGCATCGTGCTCTGCTAGCCACCAGTCTGGCTTGTCTCTGCCTCCTCTCCATCTCCCAGCTCGGCAAGCCATCTCCACAGGGCTTACTTCACACACATCCTGAGACATCTTCAAACAGGCTTCCCCGTCACTGCGGCCCAATGCAGTCTCCCTAAACTGTAGGATGACCTGCAGGTCTTGAGCAGGGCCAGTTTCATCAGCTTCATACCCAGCCAAGACCCACCACAGACTAGTAAAAGCCCCTTCATTCCCACTCAAATTGGCTTTAAGGTCATATTTTGCGGTGCTAGCACCATCAAGACTTGTGCATCCATCTGGATCTGGCCCCAGTCTATCCTGCATGGCTGTTCTTATCTCATCTCATGCATTTTCAAGGAGCTCAGCGGCAATTTATGGATCAAAGCTAATCGATAATACCACAGCCCTTTCACCATATTGCTTTCACTAAATTACTACATCCTTTAGAAAAAGAAATCTTAGCAGACCGCAGTACGATGCCAGACAGACTGTCATTACCAAATTATGTTTATTTATTCTCTCTCTGGCTCTTGGCTGGCCCCATTACCAGCATATCTTAGTGTCTCTCAGTCATCAGCGTATTTGCCTTCCCTCCCTTCCCCCTACCCCGAGGTACATGTCTTCTCTCAAGTACAAAGCGGACTGACACGGCAAGTTTTTGAGCCTATTTAACACCAGCTTTATCTGAGGAGAACTAGATTCAGTGACAGAGCCTCAGAATTAATTACACGAAGGTGAATTCCCGTCACAGAGCCTGGCACAGTGTCACCGCAAACATTTTAACAGCCAGTCTCTGGCCTTCGGCTGCCTTTGTGCAGTGTAAAGCAATTATTTGTACCTGCTTGGTGAAACGTGTCAGCCCCCTCGGAGGTGCTGCGATATAGCAAACACGGTTCACCCTTGTTATTCACGAGCGGGGCAAAGAAAAGGGCGCATGGTGGATCTCAGCTGTGCACACAGTCCCTGGTGCTGCTGTGCTCAAGCCCTTCAGGGCTGTGAACGCATTTATTTGTGTACAATCCATGCAGTGAATACTTTCCTGCAGATGAGATGCAGCCAGGCTCAGTGATTTGGCCAAAAGCAGAAATGGGACTCGAGGCCAAGGAAGCAAAGTTTTAAGTGCAAATCTCAAAATCCAGCGGCTCCTTGCCCAGCCCCACCAGCAAGGAGCAAATGGCAGACTGAACCCCCTCTCCCGTCTCCCTTTTGTCAAGTGTCTGCAGCCCTTTCCTCTCCCTTTCCACCTTCCCTGCATCCCAGAGTATCGCTGCTGGAAACTCTTTTCATCTTTCACACCCCAGCTCCGACTGCTTCCCCTTCCCCTTGTTGCAGTTGACACATTCCTACTAGTCTTTTTTCTTTTTTTTTACAAAAAGGGTTTTCTTTACATATCTGTATTACAAATTTGCACAGAGCTGAGCTGCCGCTGGGGTTAGCCTGTAAAGTTCATTGGAGATGATCATAGGAGAGCAGAGGGTGAAAATGAGCAAAGTTGCATTTCAGCGTGGAGCAAGGAAGGAAAACCGTGTTTATCCCTTCTGCTGCAACGTGCAATTTTCCTTCATCTTCCTCAACAGCTACCAGGGCAAGGAAAGAGGGACGGAGGGATGAGGGGAGGTTGGGTACAGTGGAGAGCAAAGGGAATTGACTGTATAAAGGGGGGGTTGGGGCACAGGGCAGGGAACAAGCAGTGGAGGAGACAGCTCTGTCTTTCCTGGAGGAAAAAAGCTGTCTGCACATCCCAAACTCTCCTCCACGGGGACTAGCTGGGGCTGTGAGATTCTTTTAAGAAATATTAGAGGCAGATCAGATTTACCCAGGGGCTCTGGGGTTTAGTCAGAGCTCCTGGACCTCCCCGAATTGACTGCCAGCTGCAGAGGACCTTGGGGTCACCCGGGGAAGAAATTTCTGAATAGATGAAACCGCCCCTGGGCAGAAAGTCCCATAGGCTGGCGTGCGGTGGGCTCCCCGCGCTCAGGGGGATGGGATGAGCCGTCGGCCAGAGGAGCCCACGTGAGCCCCGAGAGAGGAAGTTTTTCAGCTGATCGGCAGGAAAACGGGACTATTCTCGGTGAACTCAGCTGCGGCGTAAAAACAAAGTTCTTCCTCATTAGGGAGGAATTCGACAGGCCTCGCTGGGAGCCAGTGCCGCAGCACACAAAAGGTCAGGTCTCATTCTGGCAGCCTTTCCTCCCCTTCTGCCAGCAGGAAAAATCATTTAAAATATCCCTAAAGAACTCTGCCCCCTCCCTACCCCCCCTTCCAAATACAAAAAGGAGGAAATCACCTCAGCCTGGGGAAGGGCGCTGCGGTGGGGATGGCCAATCTCCCTGCCCAGCCCATGGGATCCAGATCCCTTTGCCTCTGACGGCCTCGTTATTAGAAGGCCATGTCTAATTAAGAGGGGAAGGAACAACGGGTACGTCCTATTCCCGCAACACGGCACATTGCAGAGATCACCACGTCCGTGGACACCCATGCCAATGTTAACTGTTGCGATGTGGCCGGTTGCATATGAGGCTTTCTTAGGGGAAATTCAGTCTGTTTAGGTGTCCCAGTTGCACCTTTGGTGCTGTGGGTGGCCTGGGTCTGCCTGCACCAGCTGGTGTAAAGTCTCCACTTGCCTACAGAAACGTGCCTCACAGTCTCACCTTGGGGTGAACTCAAAAGGAGTCAACTCTGGCAATCACAGCCATGGCAACAGGAAGGTTTCTCACCTTCGCCACCAGCCACCATCACCCGCTTCTGCTTCCTGTAGCTTCAGAAGAATCAGATTTATCCAGACTCATGGAGGACCATCTTCATATCCCACAGCACAACACATCCAAACCTTTGTTGAAACCATTTTGTGTCCACATTACATGGGAAAACTGACAATGTCTGTTGTCTATTGTAATCTTCTGTACCAGCTCCACTTGCTTCTCAAACCGTTTGTGAATGTGAAATTCCACTTCTGCGTTCGAGGCCAATTATTTGGTTAAGATAATTTATTCTTACCCTGAACTCAGCATCTTGACTTGCTAGTTATATGGATTTTCAAATGGACTTGTAGAAAGTAGCAGTCACACATTGTCCAAAACCTAGAACCTGAACTGAAGAAGTTTTCTTTCACCTCTCATCAGCTGCAGAGGTCACAGTTAAGTAAAATCTGCTTCAGCTGGGATTGGAAAACTGTGTCTTACATTAGCAGAGAGATCAGATGACAGATTTGGTCTGGCCTCGTTATCTAGCCATAAAAATGTAAGGGCCTGAAGTATTTGGGGAGTGGAGATGCAGAGAGCAGGAGGGATTTCTGGAGGATCTCTATGCAGTATTTGCTGTCTGAAAAAATGAGACCAAAGGACCCCCCACCCAAACTGTCTGATGTGAGCTCTTATCTCCAATGACAAACTGAAACCCGGAGAATCAGTCTCTTCCTTTTGCAAACAGTTGGGGGAAGAGGGGCTCCTGTGTGTCTACAACATCTCACATTTATTTTTAGCTTCATCTATTTGGTTAATGAGGTCACTGGAGCCCAGGCTTAAACATGTTTTAAGCAAATGTTACCCTGACCTGCCAAAGCTCTGAATTGCCTGTAGCTATACATACCCCAAAGAAACAGAGCTAATGGTGCAAGAGAATGTTATGTTAGCATTTTATGCTAGAGTTCAAATAACCATGTATCCTCATTTATTGCAACACTTTTTTTTTTTTTATATGAAAAGTGTAAAATACACTTTGAGCAGTTTTGATCCAAAAAACATTTGATGAAGCTATTTCCTGGCTGAAGTAGCCCCTGTGCTTTTCCAGTAATTCCGCATTTAGGATTTTATTTACACAGTTCAAGGATTAAATCACAATTTCCAGTCCTCAGTATAAAACCAAAAAAATCCAGCCCTCCTTCCCCCAGAGTTGGGAAGCATTATCCGAATCACTGCAAGGAAACAAATGTCAGCTCCCACCATTTCCAGCCTCATCCAAACTGAGAAAATGAGTTTGTGGGGGAAAACCTTCTCATGGAACTGCAGAGATATTAACAAATAGTGCTTTTTATCGTGATGGCTTGTTTTGCGAATGCACTAAGCTCCTGGTGGAGCCCCCAAGCCCAGTGCTGGAAGCACGCCAGGACAGAGGTGCAGGGGAGCAGGCAATGTTCATCACTGTTCCAGATGCGAGGTGAAGCTGAGGAGCCTGCCGGTAGCTCGGCGGGTGATAGGTAAGGTAGCATGGCCCTGGATCTTGCAGGGTGAACGCTTGTCCTAACAGGTTTTTTGACTGCTCTGCTGGGAATCATGAGCACACTGGCATAAACCTGGCCTCTGCACATGCTACAGCTCCTGCTCAACGAAAAGATGTCCCCCAAGGAGAAAAAAACACCTTCAGAAGCATGCATCTACCCTTATATTTAGTCTTTAAGATGAGTCATTCTGGAAAAAGCCCTTTTCTAAATGGTGATATAACCATCTCTTCCCTGGGGATATATTCATGTAGCTGCAGGTGACCAAATTAGGAAAGCTCAGCGAAAGTTACTGCTAACAAAGTAAGCTATGGTGACTACCCATTTGCAGACTTTTAGCTTCCTGCAAATGCAAAACAAAAGGTCCCTGCAGGGTGACTGGAGCTAATATGCTTTACTTTACATTTGCATTTGGCTCAGAGTTGCACAAGGCTTCTTGCTGGGGCAAAAGTGATAAAGAATTAAGCTCCTGTAACTCAATTGCTTGCAAGTACTTGCTATATCTCTGGTGGAAAAATATTGCAGAAAAAGCACACCTCTTGCTGATGTGGAACCAGAAAATGTTAAAGATTCGGTTCAGCTCTCCTCCTGGCTGGTCAGTGTGTCTGAAGTTCACACACCAAGACCAAATTCCCATTTTTCTATTACCAAAATACAGAACTTTTTTGCAAACAATGTTACTCATCTGGAGAAGGCACCATCACTGCAACAGCAGACTGTATGAATCAAGATATTTAATTCTAGAAAGCCAGCATTTGTGGACTTTCATTCAGACCTTCCGTTGTTCTTTCATTATTTGTATGTCTCCTTTCCTAAATCGTTAAGAAAGATCCTCTCCTTCCCAGAATGCCAAGAGAATGGCTGCTTATGCCTTATTGGGGGTGCAGATATGGATATCCCCATGGATCTGCTACCTATTTGCTAATCACTGGCCAAAACTGCAAATAATTTGTGATTTATTTAATTATTGAAAAGTTTTGATAATCCAATTAGCCGCTGGGTGACACCATAAATGGCACATACATGATGAGCAGTCATTCAGGAAAACTCACGGTAAACTGTTTAGAGATCTGTGCTATGGAAAAGGAGTCATTTAAGCTAGCCAGATACACAGAGCTATGTACCCGGGCTCATTCTGAGTAGTTTGAGAATGGGCAGAAAAAAATAGAAGAAAATCCCCTGATAATTCATCTGTGGAGGGTAATTTACTGGGTCTAATCAGAGCAAACATCTCTATGGCTGGAATGTTGAAATAAATTAAATATAAAGCCTTCAAGGTCATAGCTTCCCAAGCTACCAATGCAGCACTGCTGAAGTCAGGTGGATACACTCCGGGCGAACGTGCTGTGCTCCGCTGCGAGAAACCTTGATCACTTGGATGTAATGGGAATATTTCAAGCAGCGATCAGGCCTGCCTGAAAGAAAATGGAGTAAAGAGAGGATATAGCGGATTCAATCTTCAAACGAGGAAACTTGAGCAGGATATTCAAAGAAGTTTAGATGTTCCGATTGGAAACAAAATACGTATAAAGAGACATTTGTATTTGGGGGGGGAGGGGGTAGCGAGGAGAGTGTTGCTAGCAAGACGTAAGCTGTGAGAAGCAAATCTTGCTGTTCTGCCTCCAAAGTCTGATGCAGAAGCAATTAGATATTGCAAGAGCAGCCACATTACACATCCCAACTCCTGCCCTGACCATTCCTCCGGATCAAAGCTTTATAACCCTCTATCAGCCCCAGCTGCCCCCCCCAGCCGGCCAGAGGTTACCACCCCACCAGCTGCGCAGCACAGCCATTTCTTTGCCTTTCAAATCCCAGCCCTGAAGAGATCTAGCTGCAGAAACAACAAATACCACCTTAACATTGAGCTGGTCCCAGCTAAAGGGCGGCCGGGCGGCTGTTGATCAGGCGGGGGCAGATGCCAGCAGGAAGCGGTGGAGACCCCAGGCAGAGGCAGACAGCGGTACACAGCCAGCAGAGGAGGGTCTCCTCGTCCAGACAAGGAGGTGGACACCCTGGAAGGATCTTGGTGCCTGGTGAAGTCCTGAGCCTTTGAGGTCTGCCTTAGCAGCTCTGGTTATTGTCATCCTGAAATGCCTGGGAGTCTGCCCTGCGCCACAATGTGATGCCCTAAGATTTCATTGCTACCATGGGGGTTTTTTTTGCTGTTCTGATGGCTTTCATGGCAGCAGAGGATCTTTCCATAGCAGGATTAGAAAATTCCCTTTTTTTTTTTTTTTTTTTAAAATTTCTTTTTTGATAAATATACATTTCACAGTCACCCTCAACTTCACACTCGTTCCTGTGAATCTTACCGTTAAAAATGACTGCCTCACCCTAGCTGTTAATTTAAGATTAGATCCTGTACGTGTATATGTGTGCAAGCGCACGCACACAGGCACACAGTGCCATCCGCTTTGATTTAGTCTCCTCTGCGTATGTTATAATCTGGTCTAGAAAGACATGATCATAGACCTATTCCTCTGCCCTCCATCAGACCCTGCTTTGCTCTGTACATAATGATCCACATCCCCAAACGAGGCGGCTGTTGCGAATTTCTCTCCCTGTTCATTACACAGCCTCTTGTCCTCATTCACTTGCATATCTTTCAAATGAGCTTTCCTATGAAGTGCTCTCTCTTTGAGACTGAAAACCTCACCAGCACTAATGGGTGTATCTTCAGCAGAGCCCTGTGCCACAAAATGATACTATTATCCCCATTTTTGGAGACGGGGAACGGAATTGCAGAGATAGGAAGGTCAACACTGTTAAAAGCATCTGCTAATTTGAGAAAGCACAAGGCTTGATTTTTCAGAGTACTTATTTCCATAGCACTTTACTTGGTCACAGTACAGGTCCCCTTTGGCTGCATCTGCAATCATGAGAGCTTCACCCTTGTGTCTGGCAGAAGGGGGTCACAAGCTGGGGACCAATGCGACCAGCAGCACATAATTATTGCCCATCTCTGAGCAGTCTGACCTGACCAGAGACACACAGCAAAATTCCCATCTGAAGCAGACTGGGCTGGAAAAGCTCTAAAAAAATGAATGCTGGGTCTTCTGATGGAAAATATCACATCTAGCTACCAGCTGCAGTCTAATAGTTTTCAGCCTGTGGCGTGTTTCTCTATGAATTCAAGCCTACTAGGAAGGTGCTTAGATTGCTGTAAAGGCCTTCATGCCTCCACCAGAAAAACATAAGTGTGAAAATCAAAGGTGAAAGCCACCAAATTTTACACAGATGCCATGATAATAATAAATAAAGAGCAGGCAAGAGGCTTTTCAATGAGCCAATAACCTCATCAGATGACTTTTCAGCTGGAAAGGAGATAGTTAGCTTCCCTCCTTTCCAAAACAGGAGTTTCTTTTGCCAATACCTATCTGGGTTGAGGTCCTACGTGTTGGAGACACTGTTTCTTCCTCTTCTCTGCTCTTTATCCCAGCACTCAGCCAGAAAATCTGTTAGTTTAAGCACAGTTGTGGTTATCTTCAGTATCTAGACAGCCTGTCAGAAAAGCCTGAGTTGTCCTGTATGTTCAGAGAAAGAATAAAGAACAAATTGATTGAAAATCCAGGGGATGGGAGGGGGGACCTTCCCCTTCTGCTTCCTGTGGTCCCTAAAATCCAAGACTTTTAAAAAAGGACATAATTCCACATTTTCTGCCAAAATTCCCATTGTTTCTTCAAGCTGAGGTAAGATTCCAGCTTTTTTTGTGTGCGCTTTTCTTTTTTTGCTTATACGTAGCAATATTTCTACCAGTACAGGTTTCAGCTGGTGCTAGGACGAACTGCCATCTGATCAAATTTATGATCCAGGTTTGTTAAAATAAAACTAGTCTCATCAGGCTCAGTACTAGATAAGGGCACGTGCTTGCATAAATCTGAAATGCTGTTGAAGAATTTGGTTTTCAGGCCTTCTAGCCTGTTGCCATCCTGCCCGAATTTGGTGGGGAAGGATCATAAACCGTAGAAAGCAAACTACTTTTTATATTTCCTAAGACTGACACTTTTCACTTAGAAAAAGTGGGGGTTTTCCCCAAAACCAAAACAAGAAGAATAAATTGCAATGAAACAATCACAGAGTGTCTGTTTCCGGACCTCACGTTTCCCGCAGAGGTTTCCCTTCGGGGCAGTGGTTTGCCCCCACGCGATGCTGAGCCTTTGGGGACATGTTCCTGCACTTCAGGCATTTTTGCAAGGTGTCAGCCTCGCTTCTCACCTTTATTTGGCTGCACGTGCAGCCAAATAAAGGTGAGAAGCAGTTGGAGCCCCCAAGGCCTTTTTCAAAGCCCAGGAGAGCCAACAGAGGCATTTCTCATTAACCCGAGGAGCCTTAGGTGTGGATGCCAGTTTATAAAGCTGTGGTGGAGGAGAGAGGCACTAAGGGAGATGGGGGAGAGACATGGTCCGGATCTCTGGGGCAGCTCTCTGGTACAAACTAAAGTTCAGGAAATTAGGACAAGTGGCAGATTGGCTCCAAAAGCACCAACTTAGGTTAAAACAAACTGCTGATGTAGCTGCACCCACCGGGAGCCACCCCACTCTTGCAGACCTTGGAAATGCAGGCTCTGAGAGCTCCTCTGTACAGAAAATCAAGCTGGTTTCAAAGATAATCTTCTCCTTCATGGAGATGTGGTTCCCCTCTGCATTTCATCAACCTCCCAATAAAATCTAACAAATGCAGCAGAATGACCAGGTTTTGTCCAATCTGCTCATTCCAGCCACCAGCGCTAGCCTGGTCCCAACGATGGTGATGTGGTGAGACAGTGAGCCTGAACCGACAATGAAAAACCTGTATTTGAGCAACTAACGAGAAAACCACCTCTTTGACTTTGGCACACATAGCGCTTAAGCCACCAGAAAAGAGTAAGGACATTGTTCCACCCTCATCGTCATTCATATCTAGTAAATTGGCAAGGAGTTAGGACGTTGCCAGTATTTCCACATATGCAAAAAAAAACCCCACCTCCCCCCAAAAAACCCCATAGCCCATTACTCACATCCCCAGAGAAATCATACTAAGAGACACAGAGTTTACCACCTTCAAGCAGGAAATAACTGCCTTTCTAATGCTTGCTAATTGCTTCACTTAAAACCAGTTTGATTACTTGGCACCGAGACAGTATTTTAAAGCTGAATTATTGCTTGGAACTTTCCTTTCACCTACCAAGAGCCCAGGCCATTAAAAATGTGTAGCAAAGGTCTCCCTGCGAGGCGCAGGATTGCCTGTTAACTCTTTTATGAATCATAAGAGATGTTTGGCTTCTGGGACAACGTCTTGCCATCTTGGCGTACGCGCCGTGAAAACGAAGGTGTTATTTATTAATACCGCAGCAGGCAGAGACAAGCGTGCACGTGGAGAAACGCGGGTTGCTGAAGCAAGTCACGCCGTGGAGCTCTCAGGCGTATTCCTAAAAGCTGTCACCTGGGGCGGGATCACATTTTCACTTTCTGAAACCAATAGGCCAAACCTATCACTCTAAGATTCAAGTGAAAACAAATTCTTTCTTAACTTGCCTTGACTTTTTCCAATCGAGTGGGAATTACAGTGCTACTTTTAGGGGGTGAGGGACATCAGGGCAGCAGTTACGGGAGCATGAGCTGTACACACTGACCGGTTTGGGGCTTGGCTGTACCAAACATTGTCATTAAAACTGCCTTTGTCACAGAACTTCTTTAGGATCAGAAATTAACTTGCATTTTGTACTTGACAGGAAGTTATTAAGAAATCTCCGCAGCTACAATAAAACTGATGCTTAAATTGCAATCTTTCAAAAAGAATTTGAATCTCAATACGAAGCATCAATAAGGTAAGCAGCAGCTATGTAGTTGGCACATCCCTGAAGTGTCTGTTCCTGAAAGTCTCCCTTCAGGTGAGACTCAGGCCTGGGATAAAAACAGGCTTCATGGCCAGGGATGTGCAAAACAGCCCCCAACAGCGATCCGCCTCTCCAAACCCCGTACGAAAAGGTTTAAGGGGGATTTTCAACCACCTCCCACACCAATTAATTACGTTTCCCATCAAATTCAGTTTGAAGTTTCTTTACCCTCTTGGCAAATGAAGTTTTTCACAGCTACGCATGAGCTGTCCCGTAGGATGGGGAACAGTTGAGGCTTTCTCCTTGTCCATGCCACCCTGGAGCAGCAACGCAGACTCTGACCTCTAATTCATCTCCAAGGAGTTTGGCAGCTCACAGCCTTGCTTCAGAAATCCAGTGAAATAAAATGTACAAGAAAATGGTGATGGCGTGGGTGTAAAGCACAGCCTGAATCTAACACAGGATGTTTTGAGGCAATTAGTCAAAATATGTGGAAGAGGGTGGGCTTTGCTATCGTGCCATCGCTTTTTTAAGCAGCAGGCATCCAGAATAAAATTTAGACGTGAAAAAATCTAAAGTGCAACTCAGCCACAGAGGAAAGGCTTCCACTTTGGGGAACTGCACATAGGTCTATACCCAGCAAAGCTTTACCCAGATGTAAGCATAAAGTTATAGCCCGTGCATCTGCACTGCATAGGGCTGGGACCACGCTGCCTATTTCTGCTCTTACCAGGGCAATTGTTAGAGTAAATTAGAGAATCTCTAGTGGCTGGGAGAACATTTTGAAAAGAGTCACTGGCTAAAATGTTGGTCTATTGATCAGGAGGCAGGGAATCAGGTCAAAAGGAACAAAAGTATCTGGATCTACATGCAATGGGAGGAAAATAACACTTTTTTTTATCTTAGGAAGCCACTTGCAAAGCTTCCCATGGGAAGCAGACAGATGAAATATGCAGATCTAAGCGGAAGAAATACTTAGCGCTATCAGCCCAGTGATGGCTCTGAAGGTGTCTCTGCAGCTGATGTTTTTAACCCTCTGTGTCAGCCAGGAGGAAATGAAGCTGTGGGCCAGTTTCTCAGCTGGTGCTGGTGATTAAATATTGGTGACAACAGAGACTCCCAGCTAGGTTCTTGTGCTTTGCTGTCAGTGCAATTGAGGGTAGGAATTGAAGATAATCCCTTTTCTGAGGCGATGCCCCCACAAGCCTCTGGAAAATGTTTTCGGCAAGACTGCCCTTGGTTCAGACCACAGGATGGCAGAGAGAGGGACACGAGGCGCTGGCCGCTGGTGTCCCACCAGCCCCTTCTCGCTCTGACCCCAACAATGGGCTCAGAGATGGAGGAGCTGCCACGGTGGTACCCCAAATACATCTTCTTGCATGCCCCGAACCCCAAGAAAGGCAATTTGCTTCAGAAGGGTATACTGGGGTAGATCTGGGGAAAAGCATCCTTTAGAAGGGTAATATCACAGAAAAAGAAGCAAGGTAACATTTAGGAAAACGCTGAAGATGGGCTGTTTTATTTCAGCAAATGAAATCCAAGCAGAAAGCACAGAACCGAAGAAATCTCTGTCACCAAATATGCCCTGGGCTGGGAGATGTTTCATTTAATCTCCAGAGTCAACATTAGGTTTTAGTGAGAAAAGACACTGCCAGGGCTGAAGATGACGCAAGTGCCCCCTCTGACATGGAAAACACCAGTTCCAGCTTCCTCAACACTGATTTTGGCACCCAGGATGACTGTAACGGGTGCAGGATTGATTGAGTACACCATGCTACAAGAGGAGCCCCTTAGCTTGCTACGTATAAAATGCCACCGCATGCCTCCAACATAAATATTTGTGCTTTTATGATCTTTTCTCCTCTTCAGCCCACTTCCTGCATCCTTCACCAGTCCCCTAAACACTTGATGAAAGACTTATAAAGATCATGGCAGGAACTGAAACTTAACGTTTTTGTTTTCAAGCTTCAAAAATATTTCCCAAACATCTCTTATTCCTCTGCAGGAAATCCCTTTAAAAACATTCTCCGGTGAGCAGTTAAGTAGTTGAACCAACACACATCCCATCTCAAGTTTCTGCTGGTAATTAATAAATCAATTGAATATCTGACAAGATGATAACTTTTATCATTTCTAGATAAATGTTAATGTGTCTGGTTATTTCCAGACCTTCACTGATGCGATCGGAAAAGCAAATTAGACGGTGTTGTAGCAGTCTGTTTAACATTCCTTCTTTTGTGCTATTACTGTTAATTTATTCCTTTAAGCCAATTTTTGCACTGTCACTACTGTGAAGGTTTTCTGAACAATTTAATTACAAAAATGAACCCTCCAACATGAAATTGCTACAGGATAAAAATCAATATTTAAGGTGTCAGCTTAAAAGCAGCTTCTATCTTCTGTGTGTGTGAGGGGAAACGTGCACACACCCATCAAGCCTATTTGAACGTGTAAATTTATAAACCCTCCTTTTTTTGTAAGAAAAACATTTGCCTTGATGTTCTATCATCCTTAGAACTAAATGTTTCTTGGTTAATTGAATAAACATTTTTGCATTGGAGAAAATAAAGAGAAGTTATTATCCCTTAAAAATTCCATACATCTGAGGAGGTCCAAGACTTTCTGAGAACCCAACATTTTATAAAGATTTTTGAGCATGCATAATTTTTTGCCCATAAATGCCACCCACTCAGAAACAAAGGAACTAAAGTAGGCTGTAATTACTTCCCTACACAATAGATTCCAATTGCTCCTATGAAGAAATATTACATAATTATTATAACTTAGGGCTGTGATTATATATTTGCTCAAAAGAGAATCACACATAATAGAATGCAGTGGGACTTATGGCTCTTCGTCTATTGTGTCAACTCATACATTAAAATTATTTGATTAGAAAACTCAATAAAGACCTTGAGTCCTAAACAACGCTTTCTCATCAGCTGTCAGGATTGAAGGAAGTGATAAATGATGGGGCATGCATATTTGTATAGAAAAATCGGAGAAGCGGGAGAATAGAGAGGAGAGGATATGTTGTGTGTCTACTTGTGTCCGTCTGTCCATCCATCCATCCATCCATCCCTCCCTCCATCCATCCATCGGAGTCTCGGGCATGCTCTCTGCATACATCTCACAAGGAATTTGCAAGGGGCTGATAAATAAGATCATCTCTCCGTAGAAGATGAAGATGAAGGTCAAGAAGACGTGAAGAAAAATCAACTCCTCCACATTTTCTTCTTCATGTTCTTGCAGACTCACCCTCTCCCCTCCCTCACACCAGCTGGGTTCCTGGCTATTTGTACAGTTTTCCCACAGAGGCAAGGCCCGCACGCACTGGGATGTGGGAGGACAAGGAGGAGGCAAGGCTTCACAGGGGCTTACCATGTTTCTCAACAGTTTTGCACGTCTGATTTAAATCAACCGCTTCTCATGCTCACAACTCATGCCTCAGATAACCCTTGCGTCTTTGATGCTACCAGCACTTAGGATAAGTCCTTCTGCTTCGTATCCTTGGATAACCTGCACAAAACAAGAGGCGGATGGCTATCAAAACCAGGACAAACTATTTGCTAGAGAGAGCAGGCTCTGAGGATGAGATGTAGGACTGCTGCTGGAGAAGATGCTAGAAGGTGACTTTCCCCTCACAGACACACAATATCCCTTGGTGCTGAACTGCAGCTCTCTCAATGCAGTCACCTGTTGAACTTAAGACAGCAACAATTTGCATTTTCCGAAAAGCAAGAAATAGAATTAAAAAAAAAA
The DNA here is from genome assembly GCF_964195595.1 of Calonectris borealis. Classification (NCBI taxonomy): domain Eukaryota; kingdom Metazoa; phylum Chordata; class Aves; order Procellariiformes; family Procellariidae; genus Calonectris; species Calonectris borealis. The sequence continues at coordinate 6,515,903 of NC_134316.1, read as the reverse complement.
AAAGAAAGAGAATCCTTTTGGGCCTGCAAAATGCCATACCGATCATAGTAGCACGACAGAGGAGGACACTGCTTTAAATTTTGGCATCAAGTCCAGCCGTCCCTCTTAGCAAACGGGGTCCAGCATCGCGGCGAGCGTGTACAGCGGCTGCAGATCGGTCTGCGACCGCTCACTGGCACGGAGCCAGAGCAACTTCAAAGAGAAATGCCACAAGAAGCTGATCTTTCTCGTCTGTGTGTTCTTTTATTAGGAATTTTTATATTTCTGCCTAGTAATGGCAGAAGTAATATCACGATTTCCCAAAGTGTAACAAATCTAATGTGTCGTACATATTGGATGGCAGTAATTTAACATGAGCGCTTTTTAATTTCATAGATCTCTATTGCAAATGGTTGCTGGTTAATGATCGGGGGTTTGCCTTTTTAAAGTCAAATCTTTTAAAGTCCAGATGGAGAGGGTTTTTTACAGCTGTGTGGGAAGAGTGACACTGATACATGCTGAACTCTGCGGGCGGTATTAAAATTCTGCCATCTACTTTAAAAGGATTTTTGAAAGTCATTTTAAAGGGGCATCATCAATTTGAAGATCACTTTGGATCTCATAATATTACAAGTAATATTTCAGACTACCACACAAAGCCAGCTGCGGGGAGAGAAATCGATGCTCCATGCTAAATAAGCTGCTTTGCTTTGTATTTTGACAATATTTTACACTGGATTTTTAAAAGCTTCCAGGGGCAAGTTGGAATTCTGAGAACAGCCGTCATTGCTGCTGGATGGCCAGGTAAGCCCCAGCACCGGCTGTAGGTGCTTGCACCGAGCCCAGCACTTCCAGCAGCAACTAAGGGCTGGGACTGGCCTCGCTCCTGTGCTTACGGGGATGTTCTTGACAGCAACCGGAAGTAGAGAAATGCCGGTGTTTGTTTCCAAAAAAGCATGATCTTTTGCAACACTTCTCAGCATTAAGAGAGCCTTAAGAGATGCAAGAAAGCCTTCTGGTTCCAGCTGCTTTTGCTTCCACTGTGAACTCTTTTAGTTTTTATTAAATCTTGGTTAGGGGTGTTCATTGTTCAACAGGCAGACCTCTAATTTACAAGGGGCTGGGACTGCGCTTAATCGGCAGAGAGCAAAAATGCTTCAGAAAGGGAAAGTTCTCCCCATCAGAGAAACTTCTGGAGTGGAAACAATGACCGAATCACTTGGAAAGGAAAAACCCAGCGCAGGGAAACGTGAGCCAGGTTGTGGCCTAGAAAGGGGTTGAGGAAACTAAACACTTCGCAACTGAAAGTATATTTTAGAGCAGGGACAGGCAACATATTTTGAACTCCTTTTCACAATCACCTCACCTGCTGGGCTTCATTTCAGAGCCCAGCAGTTTTATGAGATGAATCCATCTCATCCCTCTCCATTTAATTCACACGTCAGCTTGCAGAAGGGATGAAGCACATCTGGGCACGGTGGTCTTGGACGGGACCAGGACGGTCCGGGACAGGGCTGGATCCATCCTCCCTTGGCATCCTCCCTGCAACCCGGCCCTCGAAGGTTTGAACCTTGTGACATTTTCTCTTTATAATATATACACTCTGAGATATATGTGTATATTATTAAGGAGGACGGGCTCAAACTAATCCTGGCACAATTCCCTTATATATTCATTTTCTCAGGCAGGTATTTGTACAGCAGCACAGACAGATCCTAGAGGAGCCTGCTTTGGGAAAGTGTCACTGTTTCAGGTTGGGGCAAATTTTGGTACGGTTTTTCCATCAAGAAAGTGCCAAACCAGCGTGGCCCTGAACACAAGAAGCGCTGGCTGAAGAAATGAAGCACAGTCACCTACACATGTTGGGCTGTTGAGGTTTCTCAAATCTCCTGCTGCAAATGAATGTCAACAAAATCTCCAAAGTGCCTCATTTTCCTCTAACACAGATGCAGACAGAGACAAACAATGTCTCAGAGCTACAGTGTCCTCCTCCAAACACTGGGGGTCAGATTTAAATGGATCTAAGCCAAGGAAGAAGCTTCACGCTTAAGACCAAAGTGGCATGTCGGGCTGTGCCTTTGGTCCCCTTCAGAGCACCTGGCACCTCAGGAGGTCATGAGGCTAAATTAATTGGGAGACTGGGAAGCTGTCAGGTACTACAGAATTAGTTTGATGGTAAAAATCCCTATTCATCGTTTTCTGCCCTGTTCTGGTCTGTCATGAAGACTGATATATATTGATCAGCTGGATCCCAGCAGCTGATAGCTAGTCCTCAGTATCTGCTTTTTCTGTAGTATCCCTTTATGACATGCATTTTTAAAATACTCTTATATGCATTGCAGTCTTCTTACATTAATTTAAACAACTGGATTTAATTTATTTAGTCAAAAGCATTCTGCAAGACACATCTTGTTCAGCGTTACAATACAAGTGCTAAAAACTTCCATCAAGAAAAACTGCTTATGAAATGCTTCCCCGGTACCCCATAAACACAGAAGGGGCCACAGGGACTGACGGTTTGTGCTGTGACAGGGAAAGGGACTCCCTACCAGGCACCAAACCCACCCTCTGCGCTGTCTCATGGGGAACACCGAAAGTGCCGTGGGGGGGGATCTCATTTCCCTGACCGGACGGTAGTGAGGCAGAGATCTTTACTGCAGGTATATATAGAGCAGAGTGAGATGGGGATGGATGCTAATGCACAAGCCAATTCAGACCGGGGGGAACTGAAGATGTGGGCAGAAATCTGGGAGCATGCGGAGAAGGCTTGCAGCCGGGTTGCGTGGTCAGAGCTCCCCCTCCTGACAGCTCAGCACCGGCCCTGCGGGACGTGACCTCCGCTTTTACCCTCTCTGCGGGGATGGAAGCAGTGCCAGGACTTTTGCCGGTGTCTTTCAGCTCTCTAGGAAGCACCTGACTTTACATCCAAACTCCTCTCTGGTCAAACAGCTAGAAAAAATATAAAGCAATTACACGTATCTTTAATTAAATTCAAGGTAGCACTGGTGTGGCTTAGTCTTCAGAAAATAGCCTAACGGTGCTATTTCCCTGATAAGCTGGAATTTCCTTCCAGTCTGACAAGGCGACACGCTACAGCCCTTTATTTGGGGAATGGGAGATTTTCTTTTTCTTTTCCCTGTGCTGGTGATCCCTGTGTAATTTCATTTAGCAACCCCACTGTGCTAGCCTGGCTGGAAGGGAAAATCCTCACACTTAAAGAACCGATCTGGAGAACCAGTTCCTGAGGAACAGCCAAACATCTCCTGCAGCATCTTGGCATATTAAGACTTTTCTAATTTGGCTTTACATTTCCTAGAAGTTTTTGAACCAAATGTGTGTGTCAGTGGAGCTGCAGACCCTGAGGGAGCACCCAGCTTGTCACCATTTATTTTATCCTCTGATTTCATTCGGATTTCAATTAGACTCATCACGGGGGTAGAGAAACAAACCCAAAAAACCCCACTACATAACAAAAGCCATAGATACATTCTACAGCCATTGCATTTTGCAATCTAATTACTTTAACATGTAGGGACGGGGGAGGGGGTTATTACTCATAATACCGGAAAGCTTTCATGGAATAACACAGAATTATTAAACTTTTCAGAAAGAATCCAGTTTGCAGTTCCCACTGCACATTTACCTGGGCGATTTTCCCTTTTCCTGTGGCCGAGAATCACTTTGTATTACACTTTCCCACCTATAAAAGAAACCCTTGTTCACAGCTGCCCTGAGGTGCTCATAATGTTATTGGTTCTGTGCTAAGAAGTTGGGGTTGCTGTGAATTCCTGCCTTGTGGCTCTCCGGTTCACAAAAGTAAATACATTTGCTGAGTTAGCTAGGCTTCACGGTGCCCAAAATCCCGCGGGGAATGAAACGTCCTATCGGAGGAAGCTTTGAAACTCTAGTTGCTCTACAACACTTTTCTTGGGCAGGAGAGCACACAAAGCATGCTTCTGTGCTGTATTTACTGCTTTTTTGTGGATCCAGTGCATAAGAGCTGCATTGAACCTTGGCAGAGGGGAGAGGTCTCCCCTTGGAAACGTGCAGGATGCAATGGAAAAAGAAATCAGTGCTTTTCACTCCTTACTGAGTCCCTTGTGCCCTGCACACAGGTGACTACCTGGAGATGAAAAAACCACTCACGGGTGAAGGGAGAAGCAGCCAAAACAGTAACTTTCCTGGCTCAGATGCACTTAGTGAAAAATAAATAGGTAAAGCCAAGGCTGGTCGGCATATGGGATGCCCGCAGCACGCATGTCCCTGCCACCGCCGCAGCTAAACCGCTGAGTGCTATAGGAACCACTTGCTGCGATGCTTAGAGCGGGGACACGCTGCAGATGTGCCCCCTGACACACAGCCTGCTCTTCCAGCGTGGCGGCTTTCTTCATTGAACGCCCATAAGCAAAAAAGCCTTTGAAAAAAGCCTGTTTCTGACACAGCTTCTGAAATGTATTTTCTTCATTTTCTTCCAGCACTAATTAGATCCAGGTGAGACCCGGTGGACCCTAGTCTGGGGTTTGGGGTGGGGGAGTGTTCGGGCAGGATGAACCAGCTGAGCACCAGTTAATTTAGCTGAGAAGGTGCTGCCCAATTAAAAACCATCAGCAGTAGTTTGATTTTTTTTTTTTTGAGGGAGGGTGTCTTTTGTTGAGCCCAGCTTTCTCCAGCACAGTTCCTACAAGAGGTGAGGGCACCTGAGAGATGGTTCCTGGAGAAAATCCCTCTCTAGAAGCATGACATCCCCCTGCCCTGAAGCCCTCTCCCCATGCAAAACACATGGGACAGCCTCCTGGGGTGGAGAGGACCAGAGGGGATGCTGATTGTCAGAGACATGGCCAAAAGTGACAGCATCCTAAAGTGCAAGCTGGCACCCCAAAGGCACCTCCTTCCTTGCACAGCATGCCGTGGCAGTAGCTGCGGGGGTGGTGTGGACAGCTGGCATGGGATTATCCTGGGAAGAATGGCTTTACCGATGCTGTTTCCATGCCATCCTTGCTGTGAGAAAGCAGTAACACATCTGACAGCTCACCCTCACTCCGGGAGTCGTGCATGTGCTCAGGACACGTCCCAGCTGCTCATCATTTCCGATCGTGGTGGATCGCTGGTTATGCTTGTGTGCTCACACACACAAAGCACATGCAAGCAAGCAGCATAACTGGCACGCTATCTCCTCGCTTATAATGAAAGCCCTTGCTGCCTTAGGCTCCTTAATCTGAAATTAAATTCTACATCGGCTACAGCTGATCGCAGAGCAGGGCATGGGGTAGCTGCGGAGCAAATCACAGCTCAGCACTCCAGACGTTTGCGCTCGCCCCTAACGCTCATGTCGTGTTGCCATCAGACACATTCCAGAAGTCCTCATTTTCTAGGCATGAAAACATTTTAACAATAAACAGAAATTCTTCCAATTACATGGTTATATTCGGCTGCTGAAAGCAGACTCTTATTAAGCTAGGCAGAGAGCAATTAATGCCATGTAGAGAGCAGTCTTCCACATGGCAAAAAGATGGACTAATATATCTTTCCCACCTCCAGCAGCTGGGACCATGAGTTAAGGCTCTAAGTTTGCAAAAGCTTATTATGATGCTGTAAGCATGTGAGCAGCTCCACTAAAATCGGAGCCTGGTGAAAATCTGGCTGTAATGAGATCTGTAAAGGTTTTAGCACTGAATTTAGTGGGGATGGTGTTTTCTCTGTAATTTTCAAAGGGTTTTACCTTCGTTTCACTCCTTCCCACCACTAGCAACCTGGATGGATATTTCTTCATTGGTGTGCTGGACATGGAAATAATACAGAATTGGATTTCAAACCTGATTGAGCTGGAAGATCTTCACCAACCAAAATCTTCAAAGTTCTTTATTTCTACCCTTTTTCCAAAGGAGTCTTGATGCTATTCTCATGTGTCTGCAGCACACTGCAGCTCCTAAAGAAAGAAAAAACAACATAATGAAACCGAGCCACAAATTGCTTCACAATTATTTTTACCACCTAATTTGGTGCACGAGGCTGGAGGCTTGCTCTTTGCATATTGTAATCCTGCCACAAACTCAGGAACAGCCCGAAAGGCCACAGAACAGACGAGATATTCATTATCATCTCTCTCATGTTGCAGCTGTGACAGAGGCCCTGGAGAATTTGCCCAGCATGATATTTGCAAATGCCTGCTTGCCTCTATATTAGCTCAACTAGAGAACTGCTGCTGAGGATGACGTTCCTCCTACCGCCCCACTCCCATCCAGCAAGCGCAGCCATACCACCTGGAAAGAGCAATCTGGACCAACTTGCATGGAACTCTCCGTCCAGGCTTGCTGTCTGCCTGCTGATGGTACGCTTGGGACGTGGAGCAATGATCCCACCACAGCTCAGGCTGGAGTCACTCACGCTCAGCAAGCCAAAGGCTCAGGATGTTCCAGGATTTATAGATTTTTGCAGTGAATTATGGTGCTTATTGATGAGACAGGGAAGTTACAGTAAAACCACTAAATCCACAATGAAAGGGCTTTTATACGCTCTGTTGCAGTGGTGGTTATGGCTGCCAATTTCGCACAATTCACTTTCAAGCACAAGAGCAGCACAAACTGGTTTAAGACGATTTCTGAATGATGAATGCTGACTTGAAACGTTTCCAGTACGACATAATTACTCTGCATTAATGTGCAATACACAATGGTCTATATGTATCTCAATGGGAATCTCAGTGGGGCTTCGTGGGCTCCGTTCCAAGTAACCTCCGCCGGGAGTCACGCTTAGAGTCCCACAGGCTGACATACAAATAGATCCCATATTCATTCCTGAATTATTTCTGTGCAGAATCAGATGCGAGAGATCCAGGGCCATATTCACTGGTGTGTGGCAGCACACAATTGTACTCAGCTGTAGTGAATACAGCCCGTTTTATTTTCTCTCCTTGGCTTGATGTATTTTTCTTTGGCTAATGTATGCACACCTTAATCTTTAGTCACCCAGAGACGGACAACTCTAATGAACTCCCTATGGCTTTAAACAAAGATACGTTTTCAATAAGTGAGGTCAGGGAGGGGAGATTCAACCACTTGTCCTGAGCAAAGGCCAAATTGAATGAAGAATTCATGTACTTATTCCCAGCTAAACACCACTCACTTTGAGATTTCACCTAGCCCTTAAAATGAACTGTAATCCTCTATAATGATTGTCCTTCCGCAAAGACCGTCTGGTACTGTTGTTGCGTGGATAATGAAATAGTCAGGTTCAACGTTCACATCATCCTGATCAGCTTTTGAATACCTCAATGTTTGGCAGGTATTGCTTTTTTTATCACTGCTAGAGGCCCAGGTACTCTAGCAATGAGCAGAGGATAAATGCGTTCAGGAAAAAAAACCCTCTTACTAATCACTTCTTGGTCTGGAGTTCAAATTTCTCTCCAAAGCTCAGAGCTATTTGAAGCAGGGATTTTCACTTGGGCTCATTTCCAATCAGCATGATAGCTGTACTGGTTTTGTACCACCGTGCTTCTCTTAGCCCTGGGGTCATGGCAGACTGCTGCAATTCGCCTCGTGGGAAAGAGCCGGTGGGACGCTGGGCAAACGAAAGCAGCCCTCGTCACAGCCAGCAAGTCCTCCTCCCGGAGCCAGCATCTCCAGCCCATGGGATGGAGGGGGAATATTTGATTAACATTATGGGTGACTCCGCTTCCCTGTTTGGTTTTGCGCTGCCAAATGCCTGGGGTGAAGGCAAAGGCAGCTGTGAAGGGGCTGTTAAAAGGACTTGGAGGAGCGAAAAAAACGGTACAGAGCAGTGCACTGCAGATAGGCAGCTTCAAAGGCATGAAGATAACAATGGCTGGACACATCCCAGGTGGAGCGAGTTATTCTTCCCAGAGCTAAGCCTTGGATCAAAGGAGACCTCAAACCTCCAAGATGGTGGAAAGGCAGGGCAGGTTTGGGTGGGCGGTGGTGAGAGTGGTGGCGAAAAGAGATGGAGAGCGAAGGAGGATTCCCTGCGACATAGTTAAGGCAGGCCGTGAACAGATGAGTTCGTTACTCGCTGAAAGCAATTAGCTGCCTGATACACAGCAAGAGAAGGTTAAGTTTGTGTAGAAGGTGTAGGACCCATTTTTACCTCAGGAAGCAAGGTTTATGTGAGGATACAGCCTGTTGGTTCCTCTCTACCCTCAAACTTTTGAATCAGCTTGCCAATTTTAACCACATTCAAAACAGGGGTAGATGCCTCCAAGATAACGCTCCTACTGATTTGTTTCTCGCTGAACAGACAAAGAAAAATTCATCACCCGCACAAAAAGGAGGGAAACCTAACCAAGCACCTCTGAAGAGGGAAAGAGAGGAGGAACTTCTCTATCTGTTCCCATTAGCCCCTGGCTGGCTGGCAGATTAGCTCGCCCTTATCTCCCACCTAGCCAGGACACGCAGGGTAGAAGAATTATGAGCCATAGTGGTTTCTGAGTCACTTTTCATCAGTTGATGCCCTAGGCTTCAATGCAAAACCCTTTCACAAGCTCAAAACCCACCAAGTTCACAGCAGGGGTAACACAAGGGGGTTAGTACCCTGGGCTTGTGACTAGGTGAGGAATGGTGCCTGGGAGGGGAAAGGTCTGAATCGAAATCCCAGGGGACAGCACTTAGAGAGAATGATGGTTCACCCCATAATGAGATAGCAAACCATCTAAAATAAATAAGTAAAATGTAATAAGGAATGGATGAAGCTGAACTGTTTGGCTCCTGCAGCAGCCCTAGTACAGAAGGAATGGGGACTCGAGGCCTCTTGTCAGAGCAAAAGGATATTCCAGCAATTAGGACATTCGCTTGGAGTTTAAGACATCCGTGAGCAGACTCTCTGCCACATATTTCCTAGGTGGCTTTGTGCACGTTGCCTGCCTTCTGCCAACTTCCCATCTGTGGAATCTCCCCACCTCAAAATCATCGGTAAATCACTACAGCCCTTTCTGATCTGATCATGTTCGAGGTCTTTGGGTTGTTTCAGTTGAGAACAAAACTGGCAAATGCAGGTAGGGATATTGATACAATCATACTTTTACCAAAAACATGTAGTTGTAATCCCAGGACTGAGTCACACATCTCTTTGCCCAGAAGTACCAGCCTCTTCCAGCCATCTTGCAGCCCACAGGACTCTCTCCCCCAGGTTTTTTCAGAGCTGTGGGGCCAATGATCTTTCATCTGCATCCCTGGCTTCCTGATGGGTCTCCATATCTGCTTTCAGGGTTTTGTTTTAATTGCTCCTTCCTTATCAACCCTGTCCCCAAAGGTCATATGTAACCGTGCCGTCACCAGAAATCTATTTAAACAAACAACACCTGGTGAAAGCCCTTCTCACACGCACGTTACACATGGGGAGAGGTCAGGACTGTCTCAAATACTCAGCTCCCTTGGGGAACAGTTACTCTTTCCAGGCTAGATTTATAGGAAGCAACTGATATAATTTGAAAAAGTTCATTCTTTCAAAAGCTCATTTTTGAAAAGTTCATTTTTTTCAGGAACAAACTTTTCCTCAGGCTTGAAATATTAGCATTGCAAACCACAACAGCTGAGCACTTCTTGATTTTTACACTGGCGGGGCAACCAGCTGGGAAGGAGAGAGCTCTTCCGTGGCTAAGAGCCTGTCTTCCTATCATGCTTAATGTCAGAGACAAATACCTTGGGGTTCAGCCCAGTTTCTAAGTCCTGGGTGTGGTGCCGAGAGCTGCAGCCCCACTGGGGATTTGCAAAAAAAAAGCAGCCAGGGCTTGTGTAAACCCCCGTTTGCAGAGGACAGGTCTCCTTTCTAGACCCGCTCGCGAGCCCAGCATGACCAGTGCCAAATCCCACTTCTCCTCAGATGCCGGAGGACCCCGTTAATGCAGAGGGGGTTGTTTGCACAGACCAGCAGGAAGTAGCCTTTGGCCAGTAAGAGGAATTATTACTGCTCCCCAAGGACATTTGCAGTGTGGTTTCTGGCCTGTTTCCATTCTGCTTTTTGTTTAAAGTAATCTCCATCGGCACTTGCTTTCCATCCTCCCTCCGAGCACCGCAGCCAGCACCCGCAGACGTGCTAACGGCCCCGTCAGCGCCTCGGTGCCGGTCCCACCGACCCTGTCCCGCCCCACTGAATTCAAAGGAAAGCAGCAAAACGCCATGCACACGTGCTTTAAAATGAAGCTGCTTCGAATAATGCAAAACCATCGGCAGTGCCACTTTTACCAACTCCAGGGCCAGAAAAAAAAAATGAATGCAGCTATTCTCCGCTTTGTTTGCAGAAGAACTGGTCTAAGTTTGACCCGAGTGAAACCTGGCTAAGTCTTGCAGCTCTTTTCCCAAGCCCAAAAGACCGTCACCGTTGCATCCCTAAATGCAGTATCTAGCTCCTCTATAACCCCCATCCTACTACCAAAATAACACCTTCCAGACTGACTCATTTTAGCAGATATGTCCTTCTGAATGCATGAGGATTCAATAGTCTGGCAGTGGACTTAAAGACCTCCAGCTCCTGGTTCAGGTCCACCCTTGCCCAAGGCAGAGTGGCAAAGCAGGGCAGGGAAGCAGCAGATTTGGCCAGGGAGGGCTTGCTCAGCCAGCACATGCTTTCCCAAATACATTTCTGCTGAAGCTGCTCTGAGGAGTCAAAGGCAGCAGAATCTCCACTTTATTTTAAATTCTGACAATATATCCAAACGTTGAGGTTTTGTCAGATCTCCAAAGACTTGTCTTCACTACTGAAAAACAGTTATATTTCTTTTTACTGGAAGGTAACTAATGGCCAGCAGCTCTCTTGAGGTAAACAACACAGCTGAGACAGAGGACTTGAGTTTTACTGTGGGTGAACTCACCGAGGTCAATGCTGTGTTCCCGCTTGAAGTTGACCTCTGCAAATTTATCTCACAGGGTGCTTTAGTTTTACTGCCTCGTTTGTGTTTTTACCTCAGGATATTGGATGAGCACTGTTCCCTTGGGGTTGAAAAAAAGATTTTAAAAATTTAGCAGTAAAGACAAGACCAAACATTCCTCTTTAAGGGGAAAATATCTCTACAGGGGCTAAAACAGCTGTTCTTTGTATAAGTTGACCGACACAGATGTATATGCTTTTCCCCACTGGCAGAAAACAGTGTAAACCAAAGAGACAAGCTTCCCTCTACGAAATGCTATCACCAGAAAAACCATATTGCTAGGAAAGTGTGTTCGGCTCATATAAATCTACCAGCTCTTCCACAGCAAAACTATGGAGGAAGAAACGCTTATAATGCCAGCAAGTTAAGAACATTTTTAGAGGAGATATTCTACTTCTGGTAAAAGCCCAAATACAAAAACACAGCCCTGGATTTTGGGCCAATAGAATTAATGTGAAATTGGAAAAAACCAAAGTGCTTGCTGTTTGCAAAATTACATTATGCTTTGTTATGAGTAATTACATGAGGAAAGTCATTTTTTTAAGAAGCCTTTCTCCAGCACAAGACTGCTTAAAATCATTTAAGCATTATATCTTAAAAGCATACAAAGGGTTGAAAAGCGAACTAAATCACATTTTGCCCTCTGCCATGCACATGTAAATACCAAATGATACAGCTGAAATCAGGGAGTTTTTGGTTGCTTTCCAAAGCAGTTGTGGAGACTTTGGCCCACCAATATTTTAAGACTGACTCAGAAAGGGATGGGAATGCCCAGTCTGTGCCCTGGGTTTTTGAAACACAAGTGGTGAGTTTTGGAAGAGCTTTTAGTGATTTTCTCTACCACCATCGGTTATACCTCTCCTTCCAATGAAACAAACAAACAAAAAGTTTAGATATTAGTGCCTTTAACCTACTGGCTGTTGAATTTTCACCAAGAGATTTCCAACTTTAAATAATGTATTAATTTCACCTGAACAAAAGAAGTAAGAGTTACGGAGAGCACAGAACTCCCAGCAAAGTTTTCCCTTTCCTTGCCCTTTCTTGTACGATAAAACTATTCTTTTTCACAGAGATTTTCAAGCAACAAACACAACATGAATCTCTGAGGTAGGTGGGGCAGGAAGTTATATTATCTTCAGCTAATATAAATGAGCATAAAATAACAGCAATCTTTGTGGATTTACATAGCTGCATATCTGCCCTCTGACCATCCATGCCCTCCCTTCTTTCTGGAAAATCCCCTTGGGCATAGAATGTACATCATCAAGAAACAGAGACGGCACAAGCCCATTATTTTAGCTTGCGTGTCATTTAAGGAATGAGGATACTTTCTTTAATAGGGTGTTTGCTGGCTCTTTACTGAAGAAGTTGTCTCTTGCTGGAGGTCATTTTCAACTGCACTGTGAGATCTGCTTTAAGGTGGCTGCTTAGTGCAACTAGAGCAACGTCAGGAAGGTCTGAAGAAATAGACTTTCCGAAGGAGTTTTTTTACAGAGGAAGTTGCTTTAACCTAGGTATCTACTCAGAAAATATATTTTCTGTTCCTAGGTTGTTTGACTTTAGGAGAACAATAAATTCCCAAGAGTTCTTACAAAGATCAGTCATGCCTCTTTGTTTTAATGGCATATTTTGAAGTTTTGCCTCCAGAATATTGATAAGAATCAAAGTAACTTTTGATATATGGCGTTAGATATGCTCCAGGAATAAGATCCCTCTCAAGTTAGACTGTCTGCAGACAACTCGGACCACCCACTTTCAGCTTAAACACAGCCTGTTCAAAGTCTGCAGCGATTCAGATCAGAGCAGTAGCTGTCTGCTCAAACTGTGAGATCTTGGCATTCATCAGACATGTCCAGCGCACATCTGATAAAACAGCTTAAACTGCCCAGGGCCATTGGAAGGCAGGTGAGGGGGAGCTAGGAAATATCAAAGTTGGAAACAGCCTAATCTTCAACTCAGCACACTACACATTTTGAATTTCACACGCATTCCACAAAATTCCCCAAGTCCCAAAAGCTTTAATCCAGTCACTTTGCAACATATGTGTGTTTTATTTAAAAATAAATTATTCAGTATTACTTTTCCTTTCTTGTATCCAGCTGGCAACATTTTCAGTTAGTTCTACAGGAGCCAACATAACCTCCTATTAGTTACGGTATTGTCCATTTGTCTACATCTTCAACTAATTTTCTGCAAAGCCTTTGGATTGTCCATGCAGTTGGCTTTTCAGGCAGTTAACCCATTGCTCTAGGGACTTCACGTTGACACTACTGAGACTTTGGCCATGCATCTCCTAGATTCTTTGCCAATGATGTTTGGAGATGGGCACATCACCTAAACTGATCCAGTTGCCTACTCCAGCTAGGAGCTACCACTCAGCAGCTGATTTCAGGGAACTGACTGTGGCAGAAAAGCTCTGCTGCAAAGATAAAGCGTTAAACTAATGTGTAAGAGACACAACAAAAGGAAACAGGCAACTGCAGCAGACAGCGCGATAGAAACATCGGTGCCAAGGCTGGTAGCTGTCAGAAAACCCCTGGCAAGGAGAACTGAGAAATGTTTGATCAGGAATAGAGAATAAGCCAGAAATCCTTGCTAGACAGCTACATAAGACTATGACAGGCCTCCACCTTGAATATATATTTGTGTGTCTTTCACCATCTCGGCAAGATGACAGTGAACCAGATATGGCACAGAAGAGGGTGACCAACAGGTTTGGGAGTACAGAAGCTGCTCAGTACCAGGAGACAAAGACACAGCCCTGTTAACCCCCTAAAAGAAGAAAAGGGAGGAACTGAAGCTCATGAATGACCCAAGGGAGGTGAATGAGTAGGTTTTACTCACTACCCCACATATTGCAAAAGCTGAGGGGCAGCCTGTGAAATTATTGGTGGCAGAGAGAAACAGCAGCAACAAATAGCCACGAAAAAAAAAATGTTGCTTCATCACACATCATGGGTTTAACCGTGGTGCTCCTCACCCCAGGGCACAGCGATGGCTGGAAGTTTCCTTTACTTAAGCAATGTTTGAGCCATATTCGTAGGAGAAAAGCCCCTCAAGGTCTGTTAAAGTCAAAGATACCAACTTTGACCTGTGAACTCTGCGCATTGCAGAGCAGTGGAAGAGTTGAGTTATCACTATATCCAAGTTTTGTCCTGCTACTTTTCCCCGGGCATCTGCTGCTGGCTATGGTTGGAGGTAAATCAAGGTGTACTTTTTTACAGCTCTGTGTGCTTTTTACCCAACACAATACAGCTGCTACACCTGCCTGCAACCATGGTCCGCACCTCCCCAGATAAGAGATCGTTTCTGCATCCACTTTGCTCGATAGCTTTTACTCCTTCAGCTGGTGGAGAAGTTTTTCCTGTCCTGCAGAAGATCACCAATGAGCTGGAAAGAGTTTTACCACACAGGTTTTCCTTCTTGCCCGAGCGGGGATTTTCTGCAGGGAAGCGGCATGGGAAGCTGGAGGTGGTTTTGCCACTTCCACGTTTGTCATGTTTGAGAAAGGCAGGGAGAGATCTCAGAGGATTGAGGCATGACTGACACCACGTGAGTGTTTCTGTTGGTACACACACGTGCAGACAAGGCTGGTGGTCTGTCACTGAGAGGAGAGGGACTCCTGGGGCATGAACAGAGACAGAGATGTGTGTGACAGGGTACAGCAGCAGGGAGAGGCGATGGGCTTTGTATCGCCATTTCAGGAGATGCCAAAAATCTTTATGAAGTCATGAGAAGTTATGTGTGGCCTTCGGTAAGAGAGTGCCTCCTCCAAGGAAAAGGCATCGAGGTGTCTCCAGACCTGGACCTTGTGTCCTGAACCAGACAGGGCCAGAAAAGCCAAACTTCCCACTTCATACTCCTGCCTCCGCCCATCCTCCAAGAGTCTAGGACATTGCTTGGGAGCCTGGGGAAAAGTGGAGGCAAATGGGTATTCCCTAGTTCCCTACTCATGCCCTGCCACATGGCCTTCTCCAGTTTTCCAGGCAATGACTCTCCAGCTCTGTTGCCTCCTCCTGATTGCCCTTGCTCCATAGAATCAATAACCACCATGGGCCAATCTCATGGAGTGGACCCAGGACAACGCGTACTGTCAGACAAGATTATTTTGCACTATCCAGCAGGAGACAACATTATTCTGGGAAAAGCGGTGCCTTCCCACAGCCAGAATCATGATCCATCACAATGTTTGCCTTGCAATGCTTAACATGGTCAAGTGCAGGCAGGCTGGCAGCCCAGTGCCTGTTGAGCATCTGCCCCCTTCAAAGCCTCCCAGGCAGGGAGGGCACAGGCTGGAGGATTCATCACATCTTTGTTTGAAGGTCACCATGCATCCATGCATATCTGCACAGCTCACATGATTGAAAGCTCTTGTGTCTATGGGCCAAGCTGAGCTGAGACCCTGGAGATGAACATACAGAAACCCTGCAGAGCGCGAAAGGCAGGTGAGGAGGGAAGCAGGCAGGAAAAATCTGAATTTCCTAACTCCTAATGGGGAAAGCAAGAGATTTGAGGTGCTATTGTGCGGCCAGGTAGAGAAAATTTGCCAGGGCTCGAACTGCGTAGAGCTGGAAGGAGAGAACACATCACCTTCCAAAGTCAGTGCAGAGAGAAGGGGACAAGTGGGCAGACTGGACATTAGGAAAAGGTTCTTCACTGAGAGGATGTTCACTGGAACAGGCTCCCCAGGGAAGTGGTCTCGGCACCAAGACTGTCAGAGTTTAAGGAGCATCTGGACGACACTTTTAGTCATATAGTTTAGTTTTAGGTAGTCCTGCCAGGAGCAGGGAGTTGGACTCGATGATCCTTATGGGTCCCTTCCAACTTGAGATATTCTATGATTCTATGATTCTATGAAGTGGTCTACCAGTAAGAGGAGAAAAAACCCACCCCAAACCCACCACACAGTAGAAAAAGCCTGGAAGAGAGAAAGCAAAAGTGTCTTAAGTAAAGACATTTCCCCTTTCTTGAAGACTCCTTCTAATGGCCGTCTCATGAAGAGGCAGCTGGGAGCTCCTGGGCACACACAGAGGCTGCTCAGCCTCAAAGCTGCTCTCCTGGAGCAGTAGTCGATGGCACCGGGGCGACAGTACTGAGAGAGATTTGTTTCAGCTGATGAGGGCAGGACTGCAGACACACTGTGCAGGGCTGTGCACAGGTACCTGTCCAAGTGCGGTGAAGACCCGTCTTTCCCCTTTCCTTCTTGTTGCCCAGTTCTCTGTCCATCTGTCTGGCAAGACCAGCAAGCCAAGCTCATCAAAGTATAGGGATGCACTTACCCATCACGTGAGTATAGGGGTGCATTTATGCATCGCACGTAGCCGCGTGCAGGGGGGTGCCACGGAGCCCCACGTGAGAGGGGACGGGGCTGCGGTGGGCATGGGATGAGCTCTCCCTGCTGCCATAACTTGCTTAAACGCCCTGCCCACACTTGCAAGGCGAGGTTTGTTTGAGAAACGATTTTTCCCCCCATTTCACGTACTTCACCTTCGCTGCAAGCCGTCTGCGTTTCACATCCTGGCCGCCCAGGGCTTCTTTTTCACCCCAACCGCTCCCCGTGCGCCATGAAAAGCTGTGTACTGCGTATGTAAATGTAAGGAGGCACTCGGCGGTGTGCGGTGATGAAATGGCTGTTTCAAGAGGCCAGCAGCAGCACCGAGAGTTATTGCAGGTTTAGCCCATTTATTTTCTACAGCTTTACATATTTTCAATAGCTGCTCAGCCACATCCTTAGCTATAACACAGGGCTGCTTTGAGCATTGCTCGGGGGAGGGAGGGATGGCAAATCAAATGTTGTTTCTGAGGGAGCTCTCTTTGCTCCAGGGTAGCCTGGCTTTCACTTACTTTTAACAAGTTTTCTAAGAGGGTTTCCAGCTGTGCATGGATGGAGCTGCAGAGGTGAATGACTCTGATGGCTGGCACATGCCGCCAGCACTGAAGACGTCTGTCCATCCATCCATCCCATACCAAACCCAGTAAAGCATGACAAGCCCCAGCCATGGGACACTGGGGACTGATTGGGGCTGGAGGGCTCCAGGCTGCCACCAGGAGCTGAGGACATCACCCAGCAAAGTACAGGCTGCAGGACCATGACAGCACCTGGAGACTTGGAGGGGAAAAGCCTCCGTAGGGTCCTGCCCTCGAATTTCTTCGGTCTGCCCCATAAGACCATCCAAGAGGCTTCCTACCTGTTTTATCTCAGGTCTTACAGATGCTCACGAGCATGGGCAGGAGTCTCAGCCACTGGAGCACAGTGAACATCACTTTTTTCCGGGGGAGAGATGTGTCTGGCCCTCTGCACTCTGGAGAAGAAAAAAACATAAAACCTCTAAAAACTAAACCCATAGAAACAGGGTCTGGCTGCACCCAAGAGTGTAGAGAAGGAGGCCAGAAATAAAAAAAAAACTTCTGTAATATATTACACTAAGCTTTTGACCCTTTGGCCCCAGCAAACCATGTTTTGGGAGTTATTTTTCATATGCAGCAAGATTGCTAGCCTGAATATTGGCTTGAATTAAAAGGTGACTGGCCACAAGGTGAAGGGACCTCAGGGTAAGAGCAGGAGCCCCTCAAGCTGTGCCAGCTCCAGTGGTGACCCCCGGGCTGCAGACGTTGCACAGAGGGGTTTGCTGATGGCATGTGGAGAGAAATCCCCTCCCTGGCCCAGAGGTACCTGTCATTTTGCAATGCTCAAAGTCTACATATGACTCAGACCCCATTGCATACCCCACCCTCCGTCATGCCAGCATCTCCTCTGCTCTTCATCTCTTTGTTCTCCCCAGTACAGAGCAATGGCGATCATGGCTGGAAGACGTAATTGCTGTTTTTCCATAGGAGGCCACTCCAGAAAATATTTCTACATTGGATTTTGGGGTCATGCTGGAATTGCAGAAAGATCCAGCACCAATATTAAGCACATGATTAAATATGAAAATGAGATTTTTAAAATGCTATTATTGATCTTACATAATGGAAAGCAGTTTCCATATTCTAGTTAAGAAGAAAGAAATCCAAATTAGACAGCCCCTTATTAAAAACCCTCCACTCTATTTCTTGGTCTAGTGAAATTCCCAAGTGCGATTTTTATTCTGCTGTCTTAAATGATTGTCTCCTTTTAATCATCAGCGAGAAAATTAACCTGCTGAACAAAGACACTTTCAGCATTTTCATATTCAGTCACATAATAAAAGACAAACTTATGCTAAAACATCAAAATTGCTGCAAAACCAAAGGAGAGACAAAGACATTCCAGGGAGAAAAAAAAAAAAAATCGTTTCTCTGAAGTGCAGCAATGCACTAAACTTCTCTGAATCCCCACCTGCACTTGTCATGTCCCATCCCCACCTTAAACAGAAGAGTAATTTATCACTGCATCGCTTCATTACTTTATTAGCCGTAAACAGAGCAAAGGCCCACGCCTATAAAAAGCATGTTTAAGGGGGTAATTAAACCAGAATAATTGACCGGCTTGAGGCTGCAGGAGGGAACAGAGTGCCAATCTGGTATTTTTATTAATAAACGCTCACCCAGCATACTGTGACAATGAAGGCAATGGTGGGGTTCGAAGGAGGTTGCAGGGAAAGGGAGGGCTTGGTGCAAAATTACTGCGGAGCGTGAGCTGAATTCAGGTGCTTGCTGGAAGCGTAAGCTCTTTAATCTTGCCGTGCTTGGCTATGAAAGTCCCCGGAGAGGTGAGGTGGCTGTAGTTTAATCAGAGTCATCTATTTGTTCTCAAGTGCAAGGACTCCCTTCTCTCGTACATTTGAGCAAGGTCATTGTTCGGTGCCAGTAATGCATGAACGCGCAGAGGCTCCATCAGATTGCTCATTAGTATTCTGTACGTTACACGGGCTAAATTTGCCATTTCATTTAGAAGGCTCCTGTTTGCATTTTTCTTCCATATCATAGGCCTCATCAGAAGAAACAGGTGCTACTGGGAAAGATCCAATAAGCATTTATACATATTTACAGCAAATACTGGACACAGCTTTTTGCTTAAAATTCTGAATATTCAATGAGCAGCTCATTCTATGCATTACAAAAGACAGAAAAGCTAATTTGGAATTAATGCTGTAAATATTTGCAGAAAATGAGGGGTAAAAATCACAGCAGGAAAAAATCCTGCTGTATGCCAGGGTTGGAGAGAACAGCCCAGAGACATATCGGACCAGAGGCAGCCTGGACCTGTTGCCGGGTCCAGTTCAGCAGGATGCTGGGCTGCACCTTGAGATGCAAAGCACCACCGTCCTGTGGTGACAGGGCTGCATTAGTCCCCTGGTGCCCAACTCTTACCATCATTTATCCCAAATGCCTGATGAATGAGGGCGCTAATGAGTTAATGCACTTATGCATTAAGTTCACTGCTGTCCAGAGCAGACCCTAAGCAAGTACTTTCTTTCTGCCACGGCTTCTGTGGGAGCATCCGTAGCTCCTTGAGGCCCCACTTCCATACAACACCATTTGCAGGTAATTCAGTGGCAATGCAAAAACATGCTTTAAGGGGTTGCTGAGTCCGAGCAGATCAGCCCTGGACCTGCTCTGGATTACCCCAAAACTGGCAGGTTGGCCCATTCTCCATCTTTTGTCTGCAACAACTTGCTGCCAGGACAATCAGCCGCCGGGCAGGAGGACTCATGCCCAGCCTGGCATGAGCAGGGGAATCTCACTGAAACCTCTCTGCTCCACAAACCCAAGGCACAGGCACAGCTACCGCAGTGGTTGAGAAAACCCACACTGATTTCTGCAATGCACGATCTAGCCGCCAGCTCTTCCTCTTTTTTTAAAAATAATTAGGGAAGTCCTTTTTGCCGATATCTATTTCTAGGTCTAATTCATTACAAACCCCGTCCTGTGCCATCAAGGGTGTCAACCATTTCTGCTTTTAATTGCCTATTCCCAGCATTAATGTGTGCCCATGTTCTTATGGAGGCTGTTAAAAGGTAAACTCTTAAAGGTCCCAGGCTCTCGTAATAACACAGAATATATCGTTCTTCACACCAGCTAGACTAATGCTACAATTACAGATTGACTGGCTTGGCTTCGACATTATATCGCTTCGTGGTATTTGAAATATTTAGTAAAAAAAAAAAAAAGTAAATAAATAAAAAATCTAGTCCCACCAGGAAACAGAGAGAAAGTCCCAGAGCCTCTGAGCACTCCTGACAAAGAACTCCCTTAAAATCCTTCCATGAAAAAAAAGAAAATAAAGGAAACTCAGCTAATAACACTTTTCCACATAAATAATGTAGATTGTAACTGGCCTTTGGAGAAGCCTGAGCACAACAGAGGTCTCTTTGTAAGGCCGAGCCCTGATTACATGCTGCTGAGCGCTTTCATGATGATAGCTTTTCATACTACAGCATCTCAAGCACACTTAAAATTAATAAGTCAGGCAGCCTCCTCCTGGGCTGCACCATCCCGGCAGACATGCCCTGAGATGGATGTAACCCCGGCAGATGTCAAGTAAAAGGACATGGGCCTTTCTCAGCGACATTTCCAGGGCTGATAAGCTGCATGAGCTCAGGTCCCTGCTGATGTTCCCCTCTGCCCTTATACAATAATAAAGGGATTAGATGGCACGTCTACCTGCAATGGCAGGAGACAGGATTTGGTGACCCCCAAGGTTGCCCCTGGTCCCATTCCTTAATGAAGCAGTGAGATAAGCCCTAATGCATACATATCTTCTGGAGAGGAGATTGCTATTAAAACCTCTTGCGAGGGCTTTAATCCCAGAGGAGGCTCTGCTGGGGCCGAGGGCAGCCCCGCTGTGCAGAGCTGCTGCTGGGCCGGCCCGGGCAGGCTGCTTTGCCAGGCAGCAGAGATGTTTTGACAAGATCCCCCTTCCAAAAAAATCAGTATCCCCCTGTTCTCCCTCCCCACCGTATTACACATGCAAAAATAACCTTTTTTTTTTCCATTTCCCAATGGGAAGATGTGGATGCGAAGTGGCACCTCTCAGCCCTGGTGGGAGCCAGAGCCAGGAGCAAAGCCAACCTGTGCAAAACCTCTCCTGCTGCACCATCCAGTTTCATCACCCAGTTTTTGGGGTGCTGGGGACTCCCTAGGCTCTTGTGTGAGTTAAACACAGCCAGCATAGCTGAGTGGTACAAGGAGGTCCCCACCTGCATCATCTCTTAACAGGAGCTGTTTTCCTGGTCTTTAAACCTGTGATGCTCAGCTTTAGGTATCACCCTCTCTGAGGGACCTTGGTCCTCTTGGCTGACTGCACAATAAGGTGGCAAAGAGCATGCCTCCTTTTAAGCACATAAGAAAGCCCAGGAAGACCAAGTTTCATGTCCTAAATGGGAAGCAGAATGCTTAAATCAGAAATTAGGGGCTGAAAGGCACCCAAGTGTCCAGGCTCGCGTGCTTGGCTTACAGCTGCATTTGGAAGGGGAATAAAATGAAAATGCTCATGTTCTTTCTTAGCAAGAAATCCGTGGCAGAAATCATCGTAGCTTGCAAGCAGAGATAGATCAGACCCTTAGATGTGTGTTGAATTGATATGTCATTGCTATGAAGAAACTCCAAACCTAAAAGCTGAGAATAGCTCACTTTTAAATGCGAGCACAAACCTTGAAATTAAGCACAATATTGCTTCACTGAAAAAAACGCCACAAAAGAGCTCTATTTTCTGACAGCCAACATCCCAAATTAAACAGCTTCCACGTGTGTCAATAAAAGGCATTGGCTTCATTATTTGCAGTCCCCCAGTGACAATTTCTAGTCTCCTTTGGTAAATGTCATTACGGTTCCAGACAGACATCTGCACCATGGGCAAATCGACTGATAAATGCTCCTTGCCAGGAAAGTGAAGCGGGAGGGACAGGAGATTCCTGAAGCTGCAGGCAGCTTCGTGAGGGCAGGAGGTCTGGGCAGCCTCACCCGGAGCCGCGTCGTCTGTGCAGGTGGGGAGAGACCATTGCATCTGCACGGGGCACTGGGTGAAACTGAACTCTGATGTATAAACACGAACTGCTCCAAAGTCCACCGCACCAGCGGGGAGAGGCTGCGGGTTTCCCGGTTCCAGTTCTCCTTCCCCAAGAGGTTTTCCCATCCTTTCCTCACTCTGTCCACAGCCTGCTTAGCTCTAGACTCTTCCTTTTTTGTTCTCCACCAAAGCGAAGGTTACCAATAGATAACTGTGGAAACTGCGGGTGAGTCGTTCCCAGCGTGGTGCAGCTGTGAGCACGCGTGGGGAACTCTGTGTTGCTCCCAAATGGATCCTCTCGAGGAAGCCAAAGGTCTCACCTACAGCTTGTGGCTCTTCTGATGGGGCCCAGGACAAGACCTGCAACTCTGGTGAACACCAGCAACAAGACCCAGACGGTGCACAGAGGGACATGCTGGATTCACCCGTCTCAGAAATGATATGTACATTTTTCGTGCCCATCCCCTGGCACATGAGCTTGTTCTTGCACAGCATTGTGCAGTATCTCCCTAATAAAAGGTGCTGGACAGGAGAGAAGGAGCATATAATTTTGGTCCAGGACAGTTGGCAAGCCTTTCGCTTTATATTATGAACTTATATTGTGTTAAACAAACCCTCACTTGGGCCTCCCTCCCGTTCAAACCGTCCCACACTCAGTAAATCTACCTGAACAGTGAGCAAGAAAGAGAATTCAGTTCATTCCCCAAAAGAAAAAATCTTGATTTAAAAAAACCTAATTGCTAAGCAGTTGATTGGGGTTGCTAATTGATCAGCAGAACCGTCGTTAACCTGGGTATTTGGCAGTGACAGCAGACCGTTCCTGCCTGACATGCACTGTCGCTGCGGCATGAGACAAGGCACAAGAAAAGCAGCAGAGCTGACTCTGACCCCACTTTCTCCACTGGCCCAGAACTGCTTCCAAATTCCACTTGCACGACTAACAGCAAAAGCAGGCCCGATATTTTCTGTAGCAAAACTGTCTTTGCGTTGAAAAATTACCCGCTAAACTCTGCTTTCCAGTAAATGCCAGACTGCTTTTCATTCACTCCGCCACAGCTTTTCTTAGTTTATTATTTATGTCTCCTTTCAGAGTTTCCCACCTGCACCATCTCTATCAATGGGCATGAAATAAAAATCAATAGCAGCTGTCCTGCCGGCACAGCAGCAGCTCTGGTGTTAGATCCCAGCCAGGAATCGGTGGACAATCCTGTTGAGAAAACAGGACCATTTTGTGCATGCATGGTGGTTAACTCCAGCTCACTCTTCCGCAGACCAGGAGGTTTTGGGGGCTGGATGTGTGGGGAGCGGGGAGCAACTGATGTTTAGGGACATGGGGAGCCAGTCACACACCTGGGAGGCTGCAAGGAGCATCATCACTGGCTGGTCCTGACTGTCCCTTCGCCCCAATGCACCTCTGGTTCATCCCTTCCCAGCAGCGATCTGTTCTTCCAAACTGCCAGCAACAGGGATTTCTGCAGGCAAAATACAGGTGTTTCACGTCCCCCTTACAAGTTCTTCCTCAGCTCCAGGATTTGGAGCGAGCCAGTGTTGCATCCTATGGATTGGTCCCCTATGGCACAGGGAGGCTGGAACTCGAGGTACGTACCTCATGCCTGTACCTGGAAAAAGTGATCCTAAGTCCTTAAAAGCAATGATAATTGGGGGTGCATGTCTTGCAAAGAGTGAGAAAGAGCAGAAGATAAATTTGGCTCCTATTCCTAACAGAGACACCCGGAGAAGGTATTAGGTACCTCTCGTGTCTTCGATGCAGTATCCAACTCATCATCTTCAGGAAAAAGGCAATATTTTGGTCTCTGTGCATTTAAATTTTAGGTCAATCTGCTCCCCATCAGCTTCACCTCTTCTCCCTTGCTAGTGTATTTATAGAGAAATTGAGTGCGAACCAGTTGGTCTTCAGGACAGTTAACTGTCCACGGAGATTGACTGCCCAAAGTGTTTAAGATAATTTGTACTGGTAAGGTATTTGCATAGGGTTATGCAGCAGTGTTCACCCCTGCATGCTTTTGCGTGGCAGCTTTGAGATGTCTACGCTGTTCTCCAGTGCACAGTGAAGCACATGTGTACACGCTCCTGGCAGAGGTGCTCGGGTCTGTGCCCAAAGGCTGAGCGAGCTGCAGCATGCCCAGAAGTAGCCTGTTGGACTTACATAGGCTCCAAGATGCATGTCCCTGCTACAGTCCACAGCCCTTCCATGTTAGGGTGTCTAGAAAGGGAGAACGTGGCTCTCAGCAGAAACCAAATGGAAGTGCATTGGGTCCTACCACCTCGGCCACGTGGGCATTGCCCACTCATTCATCATCTCCTTCCAGGGACACAGGACACCAGCAGAGCCACAGTCTGAGCGTACCTAAGGGACACACAGCCTGAGTCCCCTGTGGGACAGGAGCTCGCAACAACAGTCCCAAGAGACCCCCAAATGACTCTTGAGCCACAGTCAATGCCAAGCATGAGGATAAATTAATCACAGCAAAACACGAAGGAGGCCACGGGACCATTAAGGAGGCCCAAACCACAACCGGCCCCTCTTTGCAGCTACACTTTTCTCCTTTTCCACCAGTTCCATCTCCCTGTGTGCTGTTTTGCCCCCCTCCCTGTGGCACCAGCCTTATGATTCAGCAGGAACGAGCACAGCCCAGCTCAGAACAGGGAGCAGCTTTCTGAAACCTGGCACCTCCTGTATTAATTGCATTTATTGCTAGGCACCGACAAGTTGCTCTGAAAACACAGTGGAAGAAGCGTGATTTCTGGTGGCTGTCAGGTTTTCCCAACTTCACACCTCACCCCCAGCTGCCGAGGACTTGCCGCCAGGAGATGGCAGTTCGCCGTGTTTGGTGGTGCTTGGTGGTGCAAATGGACTGGAAGGGCACCAAACCGGGGCAGGCCCCAGTGAAAGAGCTGTAGAGCTGTAAAGAGGGGAGAGTGTGTGAGAGCGACTGGAAGAGCCCCACGCTCAGCTGCAGGCAGGAGCCTTTACACCAGCCCAGAGGCACTGGGAGCCCCCAGGGACCGCGCACAGGCTCTGCCCCAAACCTAGCATGGAGAAATGCAGGGGAAAACAGAACAGAAAGCACAGAAGACCTGAGATTGCATTAAATTGTATCTGAATCCAAACAACTCCTCTATAACAGAGAGGATTATTGATAGCCAAGGTAGCCCATGGCTCCTAAACTGCATCCTTCTCTCTGAAGGATGTTGCACGTGTCCCCGGTCTCCTGCATATGGAAGTCTTTACGTGTCCCGCTCTGAGTTATAGGGCTGGAAGGAAATGGGGCAGCTCCAGGACTCTCTGCCAGGTCCTACCCTCAGGGCAGGAACCAAAGCTGCAAGTGTTGGGCCCAGGAGGGTTCGTATGTGCAAATTCAAGAGGTCTGCAAACAGCCAAAGGGAAAAACTTCCCTGGTTATCAGAGAAGCACTGGCGTACAGCTGGGCTCAAGCAGGAGAGATGTAGCCCACAGACACCTGGTGCTGAAGGCACATCCTTCCCCTAGCAGTTATTTAGAGCACTAGTAATTGGTATACCAAACGTTATCCTCCTCCTCCTCACATTTACTAGCAGTGAAACGTAGGAGAGCCTGGACAAAACCTCAAATTCAAGCAGGACATATTGGCCTGAAAACCATCCAGCGGGGTTTGAAAGGCGGCGGCCTGACAGGCTGTATCCCTGCTGAGGGGGGAATTTCTCCGTGGGAGGAAAAGAAACCAACACCTCTGAAAAGGGCCAGGAAAGTATCCAGAAAGACCCACGTGTGAAACGTGAGACAGCAGCAGAGGTTTTCAGGAGACACATCCATCTGTGGGGGTTTTCACCCCCACGTGCTCCTGGTGCTGAAGGTGGCTGCGCAAGACTCCTGGGCCGCCTGTAAAAGCAGCATCCCCCCTCTGTCTCTAAGTCGGAGAGCTCAGGATTTTATAACTTGTAAGGCATAAGCATCCCCCCTAAGAATTTTTATAAATAATATAAAAAGCCTCATGTCTTATAAGGCAAATAAATAGTACAGTTGGGATCTGCTTCTCATTCTTTGCTGTTCCAACCTTTAAAATAAACCTGGGCTATATTTGCAAGAATCCCTCTGCCATCACAAGGGAGGGAGAGAGGGAAGGCTTACCACAAAAACTCACAACTTCCAGAGAAATCACACCTTCCCGAACGCAAGAGCTCAGGGTGAGAGGTAGCAGCTCCGCAGTTTGCAGGAGCAGAGGGCGGAGACGGAAGCAGAAAGCACTGGAAACACGGTGTGCCTTCTGCTCTGCTGGCCCCCGGCAAAGCGCAGCCCGAGTCCAGCTGCGACTGCCGGGTCAGCAGCACCCACTTATCCAGGTGCAACCCTGACGAATTACTCCGGGGCTTTGGTTATGTATAGGGGTGTCCTGCAGGTCCCTGCTGAGGTCCTGCCTTTAAGGGAAAAAACACGCTTTCCAGTGGCAGTGCCTGGCTGGTGCCTGAGTGCTCACAAGCTTCCCAAACCACACATCTGAAGTGGGGGTCCTCAGCAGTCCCCAGCAGCAGATTACACCAGCCTGGCTCTGGGGACAAGCTCTTGTCCCCGTCCCTGGGGCTGGAGGGATGCTGCAGAATGCTGTGACAAATGTGCAGAGCTCCTGCAGAGGCTCACTGTAACAGTAAAAGGAGCTTTGGCTTCAGGGTGAGCAGGACCAGGATTTCATCCCCCTGAGGAAATAATTCTGTTTAACTTCTGAACTCAGAGCCCAGACAGAGATTTGTGGCCCATGCCGGGACGGGGGGAGGTTTGTGTGCAGACTCCAGCCAGTCTGCAGAGCAACTTTCTGGAAAAGCAGTTCATTACAAGACACTTTGTCTCAAACTTCCAGTTTGCTGCAATGCATTGGCCTCCTTACTGCTGTAAGGCTAGAAGTTTTGACGTCCCCTTTGCCCAGCAGAAACCCTGTGATTTAACAAGCCAGAAAATACATCCTTCTTTCCCCCTTTCATCCTGCAAACTGAGACTCTGCAAGCCGATGGGAGCAGCTACCGGCACCTCTGGGACTCTTGGTCTGCCTCTGTCTTGTGCCAGTATTTCTGACCAGTGTATCCACCGGAGACCCAAAATCTGGGACCAAGCATGGCCAGTCTGGCCTGGCAGGAGCCGAACATTAGCTCAGTTATTAAAGTTGCTTATACAAATACAGGAAGAACCCACTTGAAGACTAGGAAACAGCGAGGATCTGCTTCTTCAGCTCTCTCTGCTCCTGGAGTAATGTCAAGCTACCCGCAGCAAGTGGAGAGCAGACTGCAGCACCACTTAATCTAGGGACATATTTATATGAGTGTTTCCTCGTCCCTCTGCCGGCTAGTCGGCTCTTGTGGTTTCTGTAAAAATGACTTGAGCTGCAAAGCAGTGGCTGTGTCCTCAGCAGCTTTAACCATTTCCATGCCAGCTGCCCTGAGTGCAAAACGCAGCCTGCACCCCACATCCAGCCCTTCTCAGCAGGAGAGGGTGAAAGAGGTAATAAACCAGCACGTGATGGACATTAGTTCTGTCAATAAGCTCTCAGCCCCACTGATGATGGGAGGAGGAGGAAAACGTAGACCGAGAAGAACATCTATCTTGTCAGGATAATTTTGTCAAGCCTTGAGGTGGGGATTTACTGTCTGGGTTGTACAAGTTGGACTGCAGCTTGAAACAGCTTTCCCTTGATGGCTTTGGTTTTCTGGCTTCAGACTCTGTTCCTGAGCTTCCAGTCTGTTTCCAGCTTCTCCAGAGCTGGGGTAAGGTATACAGGGGAAGTTCTTACTCCACTACATCACCCCAAATGTTTATGCCTGGAGCATACTCAAGAGCACCTCCCCGGTTGGGCAGTGGAGGCCAATGTCAAGAGCAGGTCATCAGCTATGGTCTCAGGAGAGCCCTGGAAAGGCAGCAGGGTGGACAACAGTTAGGTGGGAACATAACAGTCACATAGCAAGCTACATTGCACAGCTGGTAAAGAAATTATAAATCAGGAATAAAATATGAAACACACATGAATGCAGACCCTGCTGCCAATAATTTCCACTCTTGGCTCAATTACCATTGCTCTTTTTTGCAGCTGCACACATGCAGTCATTACAGAGCATTTTGGCTAAACACATTTTGTCTTCTTTTTATGTCTGCCAGCTGAATCAAAGGTCTCCATGCAAGTAGTGTGCACCATGACACAATCCATGACACTTTCCTGGGGAGCTCTGGATCGCATAAAGCAATAAATTGATTACAGCATGGAAAGACATGCAAGATCCTCATCTTTCTTTGATGGAACAGAGACACAAGCGTTGTCCTCATGAAAGGCTACATCTCTTTCTTTCAAAGGAAAAGCACTGCCCCTGAGCAGGAATAAACTGAGTTATGGCTAATGTGATGACTTGGGGTCATCAATAAAAACTATCTTCCCTCTGGGATAATTTTCTGGCAGTGTTATCCGAGCACACACCTTGCACCTTCTTTCCTGGTGAGAGATGTGCCATGCACAAGGTCGTGCAACAGGGTTGCATGCTTGTGATCCCACACATCAGATGCAGCATGTCAGGGTCGGGGCGGGGGGGAGGAAGGGAGGGCACAACAAGGGGCTGTTTTCTGCCCCCGAAGCCCCAGTGTGGGAGAGAGAATGTAGCACAATAAACCATCAAAGTGGCCATAGCCATCAGAACACAGATCAACTTAACCCTAGAGGGGATGACTAGGGAAGAGTCTAAGACTCAGGGAAACGGTTACTGATATTTCTACAGCTTCCAGCCATTTTCAGCACCAGGGTTTCCCAAGACAGATGTGGTTCCTGTGCAGTTAGCAACCCTGGGTGGATCTCTCTTGCATTAACTTGTTTAGTGTTCCCCGGAGCCCCCATCAATTTTTTAGCATCTGTATCCACAGCTGGGCAAGGGGCTATGGTTGTTCCACAGGCCACAGCCTATCGTGGGAAGGTGCACCTCCTTTTGTTTGCTCTGAGTTTCTCCTAGCTTCCACAGATACCTCCTAGTCTTTGTAGTGGAAAAGAGAGTGAAAAGCCAGGTCCAGTCCATCCTGGCGATGCCAATATGTTATCAACACTTAAGGGGCAGCCTGCATGGCACACACAGCATGAGGTTTATGGTTCAAGCTCTTCTTTCTCCCAGTAAGTCTTCCAAAGTAGTTGTCTTAAGATGCCCATTTAACAGAGTGAGACGACATAATTGTCCTGACACTGATAAACACATTTGTAACCCTAATCCTAATTGCTCCATGACCTCTGTGATATTTCATCATGGGTAGGCTTGCTGGTTTAGAGTTCCCTCAGGTAAAACCATGCCAAACTTCTGGTGAATTACTGTCAGCTCACGTTAAGGCCTTTCCAAAAGAACTTGTCCATTGCCGGCAATAAATCTCAAATAATGGGAGAATTCAGTGAAGGTCTTGGTGCATCTACCCCTGAGAAAGCAGGCTGTTTGCAACCATTTCAAACAGAAACCTCCAGAATTGCCTAGGCAGTTTTGAAGCAAACCTTGACCTTGACACTCAAATATGAGGACTGGCTAGAGGACCTATGGATTTATACACATGAAACCCCTCCAGGTTGTAAACCATTAAATCCAGAGCAAAGTGAGTCCCTGCAGAGAGCTGCAGCATTCAATGCATATAAGTGACCCTCCATCACTTTTTCCACACAAGCTGGTGTGAGCTGCAGGACATCCCATAAGCGAGACTCCGACCTCACATGTGCTTGGCTCTGTAACGCTGTATCTGCGAGTGTAGAAAACAAAAAGTGATGCAGGAAAAAGTCAGTCCAGGAATTTTTCTATATACACATCAGAAATTATATATAAATATATAGTTCTTTTTTCCAAGCAAGGCAAGCAATCTTCCAAGAGTCAGCTGCTGGAAACTGCGAGAGCATGCCAGAGAAAGGCTCTCTTTCTAATTTAGACCTAGTTTTAAGCAAAAGTTTGGGGCTTTTAAGTGGCCGCAGGATCCACCGTTCTCATGCTGCTATTGGAAGTCCTGCTTAGCAGAATTATCTTGATTCCCAGAGATGAATGCACACTTGGCCTGTTCTTTTCTGACAAAATTCAGCTATAAGAGCAAGGTGCCCAGATGCAGACTTGGAGATGTTCTTGAAACCTTGGCTGTAAAAGTGTTCTGGAAAGTGAACTTACTAGCAGAAAAAAGGATGCCCCTACAAAATCACTGAGATTTAAATATTACAGGATCATTACGCAATGCTATAAGCTCCCAGTGAATAAAACGATGCTACTTCTTAGGACAGATCCGAGCCCACACTTTTACACTGCCTATTCACAGCCACAGGAATTGTCCCAGCCACAATGGCAATGATTTAAAACGTAAATTAAGGTGTCTATCAAGCTTATCTGGCATTATCCTGATTAGTGATTTTCAAGCAGACTTTTACACCCAAAAGTTTAAAACAACCCCTGTTAGAGAGCAGGAGGGAATCAAACACTAAGAGAGCACATCTGTAGATGAACGCTGAGATGGTCCTGCGAGGATGCCCATCCTAAGTGCTCACAGGCGTGCAAATCAGGGTGCACTGGCAACAGCAGCTTTTCGGTGTCTCTGCTGCATTCATTTTGTCTTGCATTGGTTTGTTGGGGGGGAATTTGTTTCTTCTTAGCTTTCTGCCTTCTTCTAAAATGGCACATTTCATCTCTGGGTCTTTCTTAGGAAATACTGTGCTGCTCCCAGGGACTTTCACTGGCCAATATCCAAATTACCTGTTCTCCTTCCTTCATCCCCTGCCTTCTCATCTGTTTTCCAAGATTACAGACAGCCTGTTGCAAGAAAATCCTATTCTTCCTGATTGTTTGGAGAGCAGCTAGTCTCAAGGTCACTTTTGTATATAAATCGCAGATACCATCGTATTAGCACCGCTATTCAGGCATTCAAAACCAAATCTAAACAGGAGAGCTCATCAATTTAGCTGTCTCATGGCTAAACCTCACCATTATGCATGGCTTCCTTTCCTTACTGATTACAGTACAGTAGATTCATTATTATTATTTTTAATTTGGTTATATACAACTGCATGGTGTCTTTTAATTGCTTTTTTTTCCCAATTGAGGCGCCAAGGGATGTAAGCAAATTATATGGCTTAACAATTCTGCCTGCTGCAGACAGACTTGTGTGGCCAGCGTACCAAAGACACTGTGAAAACATTACCTTTTACTGGAAGTGTAAACTCAATAAACCCCCAGGAGAGCAATAAAAATGCAGTAGCCAGCAGATTTAACAAGGACATGCTCAGTGCACAGTGTAATCTTATTATGTGCTTAATGCCCAGTGGAATTACAGGAATTTGATTTAGCAACATCAGATTTCAGTTTCTCAAATTATACTGACTGCTTATAAATTAAGACTGCGATTTGGGATAATTGCTTTTCATTTGCATTGGCAAAGCCCATATATTATATTTATTCTCACTACACTGTTTATATTTTTGAAGTGTCACGGAGCATTGCCTTCGGGACTTAAACTGGGGTGATGGAGAGCTTTCCTTTGCATCAACGACACTCATGTTACTTCCCCATTAAATCCGGCTAAACGTTCTACCCTAGTGATCTTTATATGCTTGAAAGGTCTATTTTATGGTTTCCCAAACCTGACTGAACACAGTGAAAGATGAGTGAGTTTCTGGTGAAGGACTCTGTCTTCGTCTCCATCAATCTGAGCTGGGACAGCGTCACTGGAAAGCCAATAATCTGCAGATGTGCAGTGAAGGAATAAGTACAACAGTGTCCTCACAACCATACCAAAATTATTCTCGGGAGTGTTTTCTCTTCGCATGACCCTTTTTTGGGCTCTGCCACTGCAGTGTGTAAATGAACTGGAGAGAATGAGGCAGCGAGTGATTAATTACCTCTGGGAAGGGGAGTCGTGGTGTCAGCAGGGCCACCACTGAACTAGCAGGTAACGGTGATGCTTGCAGGACTATGAAGCGGGTCAATGAATGACTATTGAACTGCGCGAGGACATTATGATCACTTGAGCTTTGAGACAAATCATTTCATCTCAAGAGAAACGAATGAAATAATTAAATCTAATTGAATGAGCAAAGGGCACAGGAATACCTCTGGAAGAAGACAGGAAATACCTTTGCTGCTGACTTTGGCTTCCATGTTTGAGACATCTGTATAATCTTAAATAACCCTCTCTGTGAAAATTACAGTGTACAGTAGCATTACTTTATTTACTGAGGATCATTCAGACCGGCTCATACAGCAGTAATTCCCAAGGATATTGGCATATCCTGGGCTGGAAAACCTTTACTGCTCCAAAGTCATTAATAGATCATAATGAGTTGATTAAAAAATTAACAAGGTAACAATTCAATTAAGTATTGTACCATTGGGCAATAAATATTGGCAAGCACATCAACAGACTGCTGAGCAAGAAGCACTTCTGTGTACTTCCTGAACGACACGTGAATCCAACGGCTCTCACCCAAGGCTGGGGCGGAAAAAGTGTCATTTAAACATTTTGTGATGGCCATGGATATTTGCTGCGAAACACAAATATCATCCTTGTTTTGATGAAGTAGAACTGAACCAGCAAGCCCTTTAGCCTGTGATCAAGGCGTTAGGTGGCAGGTCAGCTGTAGATAACTCAGAGACAGCTACGGAATCTCCCTGACTCCAGATTCATTTGGAAATTTAACTCGTTCCTTAACAATATTGTGTATAATGACAATGAAGTCCTCTAGCATTTTCCCAGGCTTCAACTCATATTTGCCAAGGGAACAAAAAAACCTGAACATTATCCCAGTAGCTGCTGTGGCAAGGCTGCTGTCCAGGGCTTTCCTGCGGTGCTGGGAGCCTTTTCCCGAGGTCAATAAGAGGCTTGGACACCATTTTTCCAGCCCTGAGCTCCTTCATGGGCACTGCGGGATATCTCTACTGGTGGTTAGCAATAGTCCCAGTGCCATCCCATAGTCCGTGCTGGGATCAGCCCATGCCACTCTCACCACCTCCAAGGCCCCGCAAAGGCAGGACTCCTCCTATGTCTGCATGGCCACGAAAAGGGTTCCCCGTAGCTATGTGGAGCCCCAGTGTCCCCATAAAGCCCTGGAGAGCCTAACCAGACATGTTCAGAGAAATATCTGCTCTGGAGCTGGTCTTTCAAAGCACAGAAGGGTTCACCCAAGATCAGCAAGAGAGAGACCCAAAATGCCATGTTACTGCTCCGTGCTTCCTGGCAGCTGAAACCGGGGAGACCTGTTACAGCCCTTTTTCCATTTCTCCAGCTCTGGTTCCCAGAAGGATTGTCTTCAGAGCTGTGTTTCTGGCACTATTTTGCATGCATTTTTAATCTGCCTCATCTGCACTTTGGGAGATGCGGTTCAGTCGCCTTTCCCAACATAACGCCTGACAGATTTATGTGTGTCGGTTCTGCAAAACCGTGTTGCACTGTGCTGTTAACCTTCATTAAGATGTTTTAATAATTGAATAAATGATGCGCCAGACATGCAGTTTAATCTCAGAGTGTAACGAAACAGAGGACAATGACATTAACTGCAGCCTTGGAATAAATATCACCATAAATACCACTAAGCAGGTATCACACAAAAACACCTGCCCTTGACATTAAAAAACATGCTCAGCCACACTGAGAGGGGAGTACAATACATAATGCATTGCATCTTATCTGCATCTCAATACCATTAAACGAGCATGGTTAATGCTTTAATAATCTGCCAGGGAACACTGTGGGCTCTGCATCTGAGCTAACCCAGGAAAGAGGAAACTCTCTCATCTGCTGCCCCAAGCAAGATGAAATACCCGGGGCCGCCCTTGGCAAAGAGGGATTTTTTTGTGCAACGACATAGAGAGGGTTCAGGAGGAGCCAGTTCTGTCACTGGCGATACTTCAAAAAGTGCCATGAAATTAGGGAAGCAGGATGAACTCACAGAGATGCCTCTTTGTCCCCGTGGAGGGACGATAAGAGATCCCAAGGGAAGCGAGGACGTGTTGGGGAAGTGTATAAGAAATGAGGGACGGACAAAGGGCCCTTCCCCAGGGGGTATCTCAGTGTACCTCATGGACCTGTCTGCTGCTGAGCTGGTGGCCGTCTCCCAAACCCCTGTTTGTACCCGGACCCCATGATGGCTACAGATAGTTCTGTCTCCCATAAATGTGTCTATCCACTTTAAACCCATTTATAATCTTTGGCCTCTACAGTTCTAGGGTGCAGCAAGTGCCCAAGAAATACTTCCTTGTGGTTTTGCATCTCCCTGACATCCTCCTGGACACCTGCTGGGCTGTCCTTTAGGAGGGACGGTGCATAGGCAAGACCTGTACTCCACACCCTGCACGGCTTCACAGATCTCCATCATAGCCCTTTCCCAAGCTTTCACTGTGCGGCAGTTTGTAACAGATCTTATATTTTTAATCAGTGAGACTGAATCCACCAAAAGCATCCAGAACCTCCTTGCTTACTGAGGTCCAAACCCAGGGAAGGTTGAATAAAAAAAGACACTTTGGGCTGGGGTGGGTTTGTTTGGATGCAGACAGTGACCAGCAGGATGAGGACATTCAGCCTGCCAGAACTCAAAGGGCAAGTTGGAGATTAATTTTCCAGCTTTTAATTTATCCATCTTACCCAGGAGTTCAGTGTTTTCCCTTCTTTAAATAAATATTTTTTTCTTGTGCTTATAATTTTTGTGTTGTAATAAAACAGCTTCAAAGATCAAAAGCTCTTGGGGGGTCTTTCGGCACCTTCAAGGAATTAAAAAAAAGAGCTGGGTTAGAGAGGGGCAGCCCTCCTTCCAAGCAGACTTGGATACACACATGTTTCCAACCGATGCTTTCATTTTGAAAGCAAGCAAGGAAACCAACGTGAAAGTCAGTAATTTTCTAATTTTCTTCTATGGGACAAAAAACTCTGATGAGGAATTTTTGTTAGAAGATTTGGGAAGGCAAAATCCAGAGCCAAAGTCCAGGTACAATGCTTTCCTCATTTGCATTTGCACCTGCTAGCAATCAAACTGGAATTTGCTGGTATCTAATGCTTCCTGATCCCAGTCAATTTACTGTAAAAGAAATTCCAGATGTAGGCACTAAACTGATTCTTTAACCATCCCTGTCGGCAGCAAGGTTTGGGGACCATTTCTGTTCATTTGCCCATTGCGAGGACTACTGGTCCTGCGAAGGAAATCAGCAAAAGCCAGCAGAAACCAGTTGCAAGATTGAGCTGTAGAGAAAAAAAAGAAAAAAATTCAGGGTCCCTTTGGGAAAAAATGCTGGTGCCGTTGAAATCCACATCAAAACTTCCACCGAGTTTAATAAGGGCATGTTTAGGCCCCGTGCCTAGTTCTGCTGGCAAAGGAGCATTATCAGTAAAATGCTAAAGACCCTCAACGGGGCCTGATTTCAGCAAGAAATGAATATGCAAGGCTCCCCATTCTAGCTCTAATTTTGGGTACTGCAACATGTGATCTTAATCCAAACTGGGAAGGAGAAATCTAAAACTACAAAAACCATTTCGCTCCATGTTTAGAAAGAAGCTGGCATGTCTGAAGCAGAGATTTAGATCGAGTTATGCTTACCCAAAGGAGTTTTCTTCATTTTACAAGCCCCAGCAGATTTTCTGCTGGGACAGAATCACTTTCTGCATAGTTTTTGGCCAATGTGGAAAGCCACAGCCCCGCCGGTTTTTCTGTCACCAGCGCCGAGAAGGGCCAGTCCCAGTTCAGCTTTGGCTCCCATAGGATGCATTTTAGTGTGCTTAGGCTGGATTTTATGCCCTCCCATATCATTCCTTCACCTCCTTATTTATCATTTAGGAACCTGGCCCCACACCCTCCTGGCTTTCCCGTACATCCAGGGAAGGGACAGCCAGGGCATTGCTGGCAGCAGCCGAGGGCTGATACAGGAGGTGAAACATGTACTGCAGGACGTTAGGAGATGGAAGAGGACTGCTGTCCCCAGCCAGGTCTCCTGGGCCCCCTCCACCAGGAAGAGCCAGCAAGCTGCTCCGGCAGGCAAGCAGCCCCTGCGTTATCTCTGAGAGGGCATCGCAGTGGGGCAGAACAGGGAAAACAAACCACTCACTGGCCCTGTCTCCAGTGGGGTTAAATTGTGAAGTTTAGGTTAAACAAACCATGTAATGAAATGTCTTACATTCCCATTAACAGAAATCATAGATGCAATCAGGAAGGATGAAGTGTGGGGTCACGTTTCCCCCTCTGGCACCGTCCCTCTCCCTCACACCCACCCTCGCGCACCAGCCACACTCACACGTACACAAACACACAACCTCTCTACTCCTG
The DNA here is from genome assembly GCF_964195595.1 of Calonectris borealis. Taxonomy (NCBI): domain Eukaryota; kingdom Metazoa; phylum Chordata; class Aves; order Procellariiformes; family Procellariidae; genus Calonectris; species Calonectris borealis. The sequence goes on along the minus strand of NC_134316.1, from coordinate 6,479,845 downwards.
GCATGCTCCCCTGTGCATTTACAGGTGGAGTGTTCTCCCCAGGCAGCAACCCTCCGCACCTCGGCAGTGTCGGGGCCAGTGAAGAAAAATGGTCCAGCCTGCTTGGGATTGCCAGGGCTTCTAAAAATAATCCAGAGCTGAGCATTTTATAAGAGATTTAAAGGTCAAAATCCAGGTGAGAACAGGTCGTTGACATTGGCAGACGGTTCTGCAAGCTACTGTCCCCCCCGAGCATCCCCACTGCCCTCTGCAAGCCCCTGCTGCACCCCCTTGGCCCCCTTCGTCTGTTGGACCAGCCTTTGCCTTCCCCTCAGAGCCAGCCTCTCCAAAAAACTTTGCATTTCTAAGCCTGATTTTTTTATCAGAGCAAAGCTTGAACTACACTTTTAAAGTAGAGAAGACAGGCAGAAGACAGGTTAAAACATGGGAGTCTGCAGACCTCCCTCGCCAACACAGAATCATAGAATAGAATCATAGAATCATTAAGGTTGGAAAAACCTCTAAGATCATCCAGTCCAACCGTCAACCCAACATCTCCATGCCCACTAAACCATGTCCCTTAGCGCCTCATCTACGCATCTTTTAGTATATGGTGTAATGGATATTTTAGAGGAGGTAATTCATCCATACCTCTACTGGGTATTATAGAATCAATAGACCATGCCTGAGGGTCGCAGCCTTGCAGGATGTCCCAGATCCGGCTGTGCCTCGCTCCACCTGGGCAGCAAAAAGCCGCCCACGTGCGCGCTGGGAACAAGCAGAATTAAACAAACACCATCTGCCACCATCGCCGTCAGACGAGAGCACTGAGAAAATGCGCACCGCGCCGCAAACACTGATAGAGCCGGCAAAACGTCGGGAGGGTTAGCAAGATGATGCCACGTTCACGAGCTCTAATCTTGTTATGGCTATGCCAAGCAGTTGAAAAGCTTTTGTTGGGGCAGGAGAGCTGCAGTTCCCCATAAATAATTCTTTCCAGACATGCAGATTTTCTGTATTTTAACTTTTGGAGCTGCAATTCCCAGTGAAGGTCATTGGCTTTAGGCAATGGCATTTTTAGGGAGAAAATCTGAATGAAGCTGATTTAGTCAAGTCTGTGAATGACCTGGGGGCCAAAATACCTTATTCAGCCCGTGACAGAAATTAATAAAATTGTACACTTCCACAGAGGAGTGGGAAGGTTAAAATGGCAACCTCAGCTGTCATTTTCTTACTTCCAAGCATTTGGAGAAACTGCAACCTGTCTTGCTCAGTATTACAAATACGACAGGCATAGGATTTGGATGCATGAGGTATGACCTCAAGAGCAGCTCAGACATCTAGTAACCACCCAGCCCTATCTCCCCGAAAAAGAAAGGACCAGAACCCCCAAAGGCAAAGGATCCCAGGCAAGTCATACCAGAGCAGCAGCTTTTCTTGGTGGTTGTTTATCTGGAGTTCAAATTCCCAACCAGATTCCCAAGCCAGACGAGAACTCACTTCTGCTGAAAAACAAAAAGCCCTAAAAAATTCAGAAGAATCCTTGTGTTATACAGGAGGACGAACCCAAAGACATATTAGCAATGTCAAAGTGCAAACATTACTCGAATTAGCAGGAAAATGGGAAGGGTGTCCTGGTCCCATGGACCCATGGTAGTGGGACCTTCACAGCTGTTCCTACACATACTTCTGCGCGCAGCCCCCTCCTTGCAAGAGCTGGGAAGCACAGAACGTTCATTCCTCTCCCAACAAGGCCACACACAGGGCATCCAGTAACAGACATCATCCCCTCTGCCCCCCTGGCAGCTGCTGCCATGATCATGATGAACCACATTGGGTAGAGCACTTTTTTTAGCTTTCAGCCCCTCATCATGGTTGCTGCTCCCATCCACTTTCATGGACTTCTTTTGCCCAGCTGAGAAGATGTGGTGTTTGGCCTGCCGTGCGCTCATCTCTGCTGATTTTGAATCAAAGCATTTAGCAGGACTATCCTCCAGCTCAACTGGACTTCGCAGGTTTCCATTTTCACCACAAACACAAACACACCCGAGTGCAAAAACATCATTCCCCGCGCCTGCCTCTTTCTAGCTGCCAAAGCCAGAGGGGAAGGCAAGATCCGGTGTGGCAAGCAGCTCCTTTTCATCATCCGATACCGCGTTTCCTAAGGCTGCAGCAGTGCTGTGACACATCAGTAGCAGATCTGTTCGGCTGGGGTTACAGGAAGGTGGTTGTTTTCAGGGTACAAGGGCCCTTCTGCTTTCCAGCCAAATCGCTCCAACGAACAAAAACATTGCTGGTAAACCATGTGTTAGCAACATATTCCTGATATAATCCAACCAGATTTATTGTTGGCAGTTTGAAGATTTCAGCAAGGCACAATATGATTTTTTCGAAAGACCACACCTAATTAGCTGCATTTAAAGTAACGTTCATCAGCCCTTTTTCCACAGCAGAAACTAAACAAACATGCACACTGAGCAAGCAGAATTGAGATTTTTTTTCCTTGTTTGTCTTCTGCATCCCAGAGGCTGAATTTTGCTTTTTGTTATGAATGAGTTGATTTTTCGCAGGCTGTAGCAATCCTTTTCGACTTCACATCTTCCCCGAAAGCTCTCCAGGCAGAAGCTCTCCACCATTTCCTCAGGGAGCTCTTCCCAATATCAACATGCAAATGCTGAGATCACAAACCCCGTATTCAACCCACGTACTCCAATAAAGAGAATACGGAAGAAAAGCATCCCCTGCATCCTACCTTTCGGTACCTGTCTTGCTACATCAGGGTTAGTCCCTTGTAGGAAAGGACTATTTTGTTAATTGACCTGCTTGTAATCTGCAGGGATAATCCTTTTCTTGCGAGGGAGCTGTATCTCACCCGAGCACAGCAAATCCTACGTTGCATCTTGGTAGGAAATGCTACATCTGGGTGCTTTTGTCACTTCACAAGAAGCATCAGCTTGCAGAGATGATTTATTTAGTCCCAGATAACAAACAGACACCCCACTGCTAACATCTCTAACAACATGTTCACCCTCCAGTAAGTTACCAAGAAAACACTTGTAGATCATCACTTCTGTCTAAATCTCATTTTGTAGCTCCATCGCACTCTCTCCTAAAAAGCCCCTGCGGCTCTTTAAAATGCTAATTAATCTGTAAATGGCATTTTTTTAACATCAAACCACCATTTATTCTTTCTTCTGATTTTTCTATAAATAGGAGAAAGCTGTGCTCCCAACAGGTAAATGGAAAAGACCTCCTAAGCATGGCACACGCTCTCTCCCATACGTGTCTCTCTCCCACCCCCTCTCCAGGCTGTATTTTGTACCGAGATGCTGGCACAAGACCTGGACGCTCAGCTCCTGGGCTGAGCAGCCCCATGGCCAGGCAATCCCTGCCGTTGGCTGAGGGAATAGCAAGAGCCCTCCTGGTACCTATTTCGATGGAGATCCCACTGGAGGCAGGCATAGCAATGTAACTGCTGTTATTCAGATGCAATGCAGATGTCTGTAACCATTTGGGATGCTGATTGCTGATTGCTGATGACTCAGTGCAAGGTCCTCAGCCAACTGATAGCATCATAGCACAACGAGGAAAATAATTTCTGATTGCTACAAGGTACTGCAACAAAAGCCGTCTCAGGGCTCCTGTTCCATTTTGGCATCTGCTCCATGCAGCATTACTCATCATCTACAGAGACCTCTTAGTCTATTAAGCGAGGAAGTTGAAGACTTAGTCTTTTCTGATCACTGTACTACCAGTGCGGCTCGAGGAATGAATACTCAGCCCAGCTCCCCTGTCCCCACCCAGCCTGTCCTCCGCTCCTCATGCTGAATGCATTAACTCTGCCAGAAAATATTTGCATGCATCAAATTTGGTGGGGACTGGAATCCAAGCCCCTAAAAGAGAAAAAGCCAAATATACATTAAACAATAGAGACAACGGAGTGTTCTGCAGCTTGGAGGCATGTAGCATTCCCTCATTATAATTTAAACATCAAATAAATTCATTATATAGGGCACCAATAGGAACTAAACCTGGTCTGTGTTTTTAAGGCATCCTAATTGAAATCAGATCTGGGTTTGCACTTCCTTTGTGGTCCAGGTGGACGCTCGTTGTCCTATGAACATAACGAGGGTGCTACAAAGGCTTTTCCCCAGCCCTGCAGCCCCTGTTCAAGATCACAGCAGCTTGCTCAGTTTGAGAGCTTTCTTCCTCTTGTTATACAATGCAGGGAGAGGAAGCAGGGGTTGTTATTGCTGCAGTGAGCTTGGGCTTTTGATAATATTAAACTGTTTAGGTTGGATGTGAAACCTGACTTTGTTGCGAACCATATGGTGCTTAAATGATGTTGCTGCCTTGCAAGTCCGCAGGGTGGAAAACAGGCCCAGATTCCACAATATCTGTAAATTACCAAAGCTGTGAATTTAATGAAGAAGGAAGAAATATTAAGGAAGTCCTGTCTTTGGTGGCAAAGGTATAACAGAGCACGAGAATACCCAAGGGGGAGAGAAGAGGCTACTGCAATAAATTACAGAACATGCTTAGGTGTGGATTTAACTATGAGCATTAAGAAAGAAGGATACTTCGAGGAGCTCAGAGCCCACAAGCCTTAAGCTGAGACACTCACCTCTCTCAGGCTAGAGGGAACATCATCGCCATAAATGTCTTCTGATGATTATAATGATAGTCACAATTTTTAAAATCTTATTTGATAATGATAATGATCATTAGTGATCACCTGCAATATTTTAAAGCTTCCCTTTTATTATAACACAGCATTTGCCGTGTCAGGGTCCAGTCTTTAGTAGGTGACGCTCCATCCAGAGAGTGCACTGCACCGGAGGGATCTCAGTCAGGATCTGTGGGACCAGCACGCAAACAAGATGATGTCTCAAGAGTGCCTACTATTTCCTGCCTCTTTGGCAGTGCTGTATGTAGTTGGTGAAGTGCTCCAGCATCCTTCAGGATGAAAAGTATCATGTCAGTGTAAAATAATACTGTTAAATCTGAGAGGAAAATTTGCACTCATAGCCTGGAAGCATTCTCCGCAATGGCAGGAATCATCAGTCTAAACTTCCTGAGAGGCAATGAGAACCATGGGAATGGCTTTCCCCAATGTGCCCAAGATCATATATTACTTTTCTGCTACATCAAGGACTTTTATAAAAAAAAAAAAAAATTAAAAAAAACCAAAACAATGAATCAAAAAACACGATTTTTTTTTTTAAAGCTCTTTAAAAATTCTCTTTTAATTTATTCCATTCACCTCAGGAAAAGCAGAACTACTGGAAGAAACTCCTTTGATGTAAAGAAGTCTCTACAACAGAACCGAGGCTGGCAGTTGAATTCATTGCCTTCCACGCTTGGATCATGGGGAAAGCCCTCAGGGTGCTGTTACCAAAGGACAGGGGTGGCTTCTTAGGGCCCAAGCCTTCCAAGAGGTGGCACAAAAATCAAAACTACTATTCAGATGGTCGTCTTAGCATCTACATCCAGCCCTGACAATATGGCTGCTGAAGGCAATGGCTCAAGCAGGATGCACCAGCTCCTGCCAAGCCACCGCATTCATTGTCCGAGGCTGTAGCAAGTTGCATGATATAACCCCCTGGAAAAAGGTTCACCTAAAACCAGCCCAGGTATTCTGTTCTGTCAGACAACAGTTCCAGTTCATCATCTCCTAATGGTCAGTCTAAATTACTGGTGGTCTGTTTGTGCCTGCTTGTTCCTTATGTTCCTTATGTCCAAGAGCTTTAATATTCCCCCCTCAGGTTGGTGTTCAAGCCTAGATACACTTGTGGAGTGAGTATATGTCTCTCCAGCCCCTCTTTGGCAACACCAAACTACCTTAAGGCCTTCTCTGACGTGGTGTAAACAGGTCCCAAGAACCCTAAGTGATGGACATCCCACAGCCTCCCTGCTGTTCTACCACACCATTTTGCGAACCTTACATTAAAAGCTGTGACTAACATTTAGTCTAGATCTCCATTGCTGCAGATTAGGCCTAGTTTGTTTCCTTTTTTTTGCAAAAACTTTTGATACTTGAAAACTGTCTGGACATTTCAGTCTTCTCTGGACCACAGGTTCCCCCAAGCTTCATTGCTTTCTGCATCGCCCCAGGTGCAATTCTCCCATTTGAATTAGCAAGAGACAAGTTACTGTGGACCGGGTAGACACCCTTGCCCTTCATTAACACTGTCATCCCTTTCCTGCCCCTGGTTTTGTTTCCCACCGTACACTCAGTCTGAACTCTGCTCCAAGCCAAGCAAACCCAGCTCTTCTTATTGTTCTCTGCCCTAATGATTCCTAGAGCTCCAGCCACCTGTTTTTCACACCAGACTTCCTAATATTTCAGGACTGTATTCACTACCGTACTCACAGGCATCTCTTTTCCCCTTGTCTATCCTAACTAGCGAGCTGGTCCCTTACAGTGGGAACTCCCATGACTCTGCACCCATGCTGTCCCATGCCAGCACTCTCCCTTCCCTCTCCAAAGACACCCATTTCTTCCCAGAAGATACTCCAGGACTGTGTGTCAGGGACATTTCCCCAGCTCGTGCTGTCCAAGCTGTCACAAGCTCACTGACAACTAATTAGAGCTCGTTTCAAGGTCAACTCTTGAACGACTTCCCCAGCAATTTCTTCCCACGCCCCAAAATTCTCCTTTTAGCAAAATCCACTAGTTCTCTGCTTTAGACATTTTTATACCTCTTCACCTCCAATTCTTGTATTATTCTCCCCCTGTCAGCTCACCTAGCCATTTTTGACAAGGCACTATATCAATTACTTCACTGAATCCAGCTAGGAAATGCCATAGATCTAATCTATGTCTAGAAAAATCCATTCTTTTATCAAAGGTACCAGATTCATACAACACAATCTGCCTTTGTTAGACCCAGGCTGCATTCTCTCCAATTTCCTATTTACCTCCGTATTTTATTTTTCTCCCTGAACGTTCATTTATATCCATATAATTGGGGTCAGATTGATGGGCTCCAACCCTTCCCTCTCCCCTTCTTACGTACAGACCTGTCTTTCCTATTACCTTCTGTCATCGCCTACTTCTCCCAGTTTGATAGACTCAAGAGGCACCGATGCTACTGGATGTGCAATGCAGCATTTTCTGTGCTCTGGTCTGGAGATTTTCTACCTTGTTTCTATCCCCTCACCACCAGCCTGAGTGCACTCAAGTCTGAAATTGGCTCCTCTCATGAATGTGGTAATTTCTGCACCCTCAGCCTTATTATCACTCTCCCAACCTGGTTTTGCCTTAATGTTCACTTCGCTGCCTTCCTCACAACTGGGACAAGTGATTTGATTTGCTTTCAGGCCACATTTAAGGTTATCTTTAATATCAGCCTCAATCACATTACACAGAAAACTTCGCTCCCTTCCATTTAAAATATGGCTATTGAACAGAACTATATTTGTTTAAATTTTCTCAAAGAAAATACGCTATCACCTTGCTAGCAATGCCTGCTTATTCTTTCCAGACCATCAGCACATGTGCTATTTGCTGATGAGCCTTACCTCCAGGAAGAGGGCCAGGTAGTCTTTTCCCTGTAGACATCTCCTGCAAAGGGACATAAATGGAGAATGGTTTTAATTTCCAACTCTGTATCAAGAGCTTGAGTCAAACCACATCCACCTAGCCTTTGGGACACATTCCCTCCTTGTTGTAATCGCAGAACCACTGATTTCTATTTCCAATTTCTACTTCCAAATCTAATTTATAACAAGAAAGCCCTGAGGAGCCCCAGGGTGAACAGCAGGTAATGACGAGGAGCAAAAAAGACAAATAAAAGAGACATGGCTCAAAATGACACTATAGGGAAAGAGCTGGGGGATTCCTCAAGCAGCCGAAGGAGAAGTGGGCAGAGCCCATCTATCTGCACCCCAGGCACCACCCTCGTAAAAGGGAGAGCTCCCAAAATGTATGAGATCATTGCAACCAGCAGCTAAGCCCTTCCGCGGTGCCTGTGCTTGCCGTAAAGGGAAAAAAGTGCTCCTGCTAGCACCGGAGAGGTTTGCCAAGGAAAGAAACTACTGCTGGCAGCCTCAACTCCTGAATATGTCAAAATGAGCGTTCAAATCTTGTCAGAAAGACAAATTAATGTCCAGATGGGCTAAATCTGGTCCATCCAAATGAATGGAGCTGTTATTGATTGATACCAGTTAGGAATATGGCCCACTGCCTAGTACTCAGGAAAGCACGGGCATTCACAGTTTTTAGGAACCAAACGTTACAGGATGAATAATCTGGAAAGTCTCCTCCGGTTTAAGAGTTGTTATATTTTTATTTCTAAATGTTCGATGAGGACACAATTTGCATATTTTCCCCACTCCCATTAGCAGCAGATCATGGCATGGAAGCAGCAGGTTTTATCACATGTAGAGCTAACACTTTGCTTCGGCATCTGTAATGTTGGAGAGCAGTTATTTCCTCCTGGGCATTTTCAGTCTGTCTTCCAGGTCCTTTTAAAGTCAGATGGACAGAGGTGTGCCTGACAGCATACTGGGACGGAGCTTCAGACGGAGCTAACGCTCCCCTAAAAAATCATTAGGCTTAAGCAAGAAAACAAGCAAGGCTGCTCCAAACAAAGCAGCCCTGACCTAACCCCCCCCAGGAGCACCCGTATGTGCTATCTGGGGCTCTGATGGGGTCAGGGAAGTCCGCAGTGACTTTGGTTGTCATTTGAGATTTCATACATGATAACAGTGTAGAGGTACTTACATGACTTGCAGTGCCTGGACCTCACAGTCACCTAAATGTCTCTGCCTTGCTGAGGTCAGGGAGAGGTAGTCATCTGGAAGCCTAAGGATCAGAGCCATCCAGTTATTTGGATGCTCACAGGAGACAGACCCACTTTGGGAAGCTGGACTTGGGTTCTCAAGTGACTCCGTGCTTAGTCCCCCCTCTCCTCTTCATGTGAGCCAATTCCCCCTGCCTTGTGCATCTGAACCCCTTCCTGCACATGGGAAATGATTTCTCTTGCAAAAGTCAAAATCAAAGCAGCAGCACTTCTGAAACCATCCAGGAAGCGTTTAAGTGGGGACTTATAATCCTAACTTTGGTCAGCCTCATTGGAAGTGACACTGCACAGCACGAAAGGCATCAGAGGAAAAGGCAAAGCTACATCTCTGGTTTCTGAAAGTCACCTATGTGCTGTGAAAAAGTGAACAAATTTCACAGCAAAACCACAAAAGCCAAACCTCCATGCTTCATGCAGGAAAAAAACTCCCAGCAGAGCCTCCTACCCAGCATCTTCAGACCACCCCGCTTCCCTGCCAGCCGAAGCATCGCCGATAGCGACAGCCAGAAGAGTTTTTATCAGCCTCTTTCCCTGTTTCCCCATTGTTCCTAAAGACTTGCAAATGCTGCGGAAATTCCCAGCATTTCAATCTGACCACAAACCTTCACTAAAGAAACTCTCTCACAGTTTATTATGAGTCCATTTTATGAAATGAATGTGATGGCAGTCTACTAATTAATATCTGGCAGGAATTAAAGGAGCGCGACTTCTAATGCTGCTGCCTGGCTGGTCAGTTCTTTCATTCCTTTATGCATCAGTCAAAACTGAGTTACAGAAATCGTGGCTAGCAGTTGATCAAAAGAGGCACCAAGCCGAGCCCTGGATTTGGATGGCAGGGGAAAGGCTGCTTCTCCAGGAAGGAGACGTTGAGAGGGTAAATGAGTGACCCTCCGAAAACCTTTACTGCAAGTTTTACTCAGCTGAACATCTGGCAAATGTGGAACTTTTACTGGCTAATTTCACATAATTCAGCTTTTAAGCTAGCAGAACAAAAAGTAGATGGGAGTGAGGAGAGTTCAATAGCAACTATTAAAAGAAAAATAATCTTGCCTTTCATACCTCTTTTTCATTTTTTCCTACCTCTTTTTTTTTTCCTCTCCATTGTTTTGGCAGGTGAATTTGATGTGCTAAATCCATCCCTGGTGGTACTGTACCAAACCAGCATTTGTACGTCAGGAGAAGAGCAAGTTTCGACAGTAAAACCCCAGTTACAGACTATAATGGTGTTACATATTTTTCTGTGTTGCTGCAATGTATTAGGTGAAGACTTGCTTAGAAAAGTGGATATAATCAGTGAAATGAGAGAGCCTAAATAAGTATTTACCCTATGGAAATCAGAATGACTTCTCTGAATAACACTTCTTGCATGCAGTGAAAAAAGCATCTTTTGTCTTCATGATAAAGCAGCATCAAAACAGTATCTTCGGAACCAATTTTATGCAAAACACCCATTGCAGCTGATTAGATGGTACACTATTTTGATTTCACCTCGGCTCAAATTTTACTCTAAGGCTCTGACCTTTTTAATACGTGACAATATTCAGATAAACATAGCTCTGCTTCTAACGGGTACCTGTGAGACTGATTAACCAAAAATAAGAGTGTGCATTAGGACTGAACTAAGTTCATTTCACATGGAAATAGCTTGCAAAGTGTTAGAGGACCTGGCCAAGGAATACAAACAACAGCATGTGGGTGAGGAAGAAGTCAAAGCACTATGAATAAATTACAAATACGCCACTAGCTGCACAGTTGTGATGGCTATTCCACACCTCAGAAATTGCTCCTCGCCTGATTTCAAATAACAAATACATTGATAAAACATCTGATTGGTTGGTTAAAAGAATACTGTACTTACTGGAAAGTTAAGGTGAAACCTACACAAGGAGAAAAATACTGTACTAGGAAACACTGGAAGTTACATTAAAATGTCAAACAGTATTTCAGGTACAACACTTCTCCTTCATTAGCCTAGGTTGAAGTGTCAGTGGGTATGTTGTTGTAGTGCCATGATTATCTCACCAATAGAGGATCCATTTCCAAATCTCATCACGCACTGAAATTCTGATAGTTTCAACTTACAAACTCAGAAAAATCCAAATGAAGGGCTGGATCCTGCACGGTGCTTTCTTTCTTCCAGGCGCGCCGTTGGGTGGATTGTTTTCTTTACACTCCCTCTGTGCTCCCTCTCTTTGGGCCTCCACCACCAGAAGGGCAATATCACGTCTCTTGGCTTGCAGGATGCTATTTCTGGAAACACCGTCTTGCAGAAAGCCGTGGCATGGAAGTTATGATTCATACATTTCATAGGAGCAGAAGTGTTAGTGAATTTGGGCAGGTGGCGGGGTGGCACCATGAGTGCGAGGTGGCATGACAGATGTCAGCAGCCAGGAAAGTGTGCTCCAGAGGTGCAAGACATGAAGAGTTACAAGCCCCTGGGGAGTTATTTCCACTTATGTCAGACCTGGGCAACTGGGCATCATAAGCACGCTGACATTTAATGTTTTGCCTGCCATTTTTGCAGCTTATGTCACAAGAAACTGCTCTGTCCCCACTGCCTTCTGTGTCTGAAACTTCTCCCTTCTTGGCTTCTGTTTGCCTCTGAATTCTGCCTTCACCACCTCTCTCACTCCTTCCTACACCACGGCTCAGGCAGGACCAAGACATTACACCATTTCCTCTGCAGCCTTCCCCCTCTCCAGCCTTTGCCATCCCCTTTGCTGCCCCTCACGCCTGGCACTTTTTCCTCTCCCTCTTGCCAACACGATCACCTTCTTAAATTCAGCTCCTTCCCCAGCTCCATTGCTTTCTCTCCCTCCAGCTCCAGTCATTTTTAACCGATTTGGTGTAAAGATGCTTAACCAGGCAGTCACAGCACAATAGCAGCAAGAAATGCTTTGCAACACTGCATGGTCCAAGGCATTTCAAATCTGAAATATTTCCTTAAGTGATAAACTCCTCAGCAGACCTTGCCCAGCCCTTGAATTGCAAATTGTTGAGGTTCGTAATAAATCACAGCTTCCACTAAAGCCAGAGCATGGCCCAGTCTCAGAAAGGTGTTGGACCAACTCCACAGCTGCTTTCCAAAGCATCCATCTTCACCTCACGCTTTTTGCTGCAAACAGGGTGTTCAAACCTCTTTTTCAAGCTGCTCTAAAAGGACTCTCTTATTCTGAGGAATAAGAGTCTTAACAGGGAACTTTTCTTATACGGTGGGAAGAATGGATGTTCCTCTGTGGGCCAGGGGAGAGAAAATAGCTCCTCTGACAGCAATAACCCCCTGTCCAAGGCTCATGACCGCACAAGGAGAGGGACCCCAGAGGAATAGGAAGGGGAGCCTGACACAAATTCAGTGGCAGAAAGAGGGTTGATAAACCTACAAGAAAAACCTAGCACAGGAGGGAGAGCAGCAACAGCCACAAAAATTTGTGAACTCCTCTTTTAGAAAGAGGGCCTGCCGTTATGGACCGCAGCGTCCCATACAAAAGGAGGCGGCAGTGAAGGATGCTGAGCGCTGCTCGGTCCCTCCCTGCCGTGCCAGCAGCTTCACAGCCTGTCCTGGGCACAGTGCGATCGAGAACCCCAGGGTTTTGAGGGCCAGGACAGCAGAAGCCAGCTGGACCCCGTTTTCTGGTGACAATCCACAAATCCTTCCCCTTCACACGTATAAGCCCATTCATCTCGTCGTTCTTCGCAGCGCTGGCCGTCTCTCGTGTAAACACTGCGTAGTGTGTGTGGCGCGCTGCAATACTTTAAGGACATTGGAATGCACTTTATCAGCACTTTTAAACACTGTAGCTTTATGAGGGGAGTCTGAAAATGTATTTACCATTCCAGACTGTGCACAGATGTGCTTTTAATATAACATCCTGATGTTTTTCTTCTCTTCTCATGACCCCTTGCTGTCCAGGCAAGGGCGCTCACTCTTCCTCGTGCCACCAGATGCTCCAGGAATTCTCCCTGGAGCACCAACCATCAGAGATTTCCCTGACTTGAAGCAGCTTCTTCACGTCTTCTGCTGATGCTCTTCTATGGGCACGGTGAGGTTTGCTTCATGGGGAACCTCCGTAACTGCCCGTGCTTGCCACACGGCTGTTTCCTAACCGATGTCACCAGTATTTACATCTCTCCAAAAACCTTCCTCCTGTGCACCAACTACGTGTGCAGAGCTGTTGATTGCTCAGTGTGTGGCATAGCAGGTCATGCAGATTGCCACGGACAGACCCAAAGACCCAGGACTCTTCTGGGCTCCTCCCAGGAGGCTGGAAACTAGAGATATTTGGGACTAAGGGGAAAAACCTTCCAGCTGAAGGAGCATAGAAACCACTCCTGTGGTGCTGAAGTCACCATGTCTTTCGAGGCAGAGCCTTCAGGAAGGCTCTCCTGATCTCAGGAGCATGTTTGGCCTCAGCCTCAGCCCTGCAGTAGTGAAAGATGAACACTGAAAAATTCATCTTGGCTCTGCTGGTTGTAGTGGGTCAAGTGAAAGAAACCCTTCCCAGCTGAAGGAAGAAAGGAAAAGACTCTAAAGGGCAAGAAAATGTGGGGAAGCAGGAAGGAAGAAGAACCTGCAGAAAGGACTTTCCTCGGGAAAAGCAAGAAGCACTTAAACCCATTTTCTCTAATCTGAGCTGCTGCTTTTACAGCTCCATTCAACAGAAGCTTTTTCCCAGCTATATTCTCCTATATCTGCGGCGTCTCTCTTCGATATTTACTATTTACTTAGAGCCTCCCAGGTGTTACACCAGGAGGGCTGCCAGGCCCAGCGAAGGCAAAAAAGCAGAGGCAAAAACCCCGATCCCTCTCTGGTGCCAGCTCTCGGGGGCTCGCAGCGAGCTGCTCGCAGAGAAGCGGTTGTTACCAACCAGGATCTTCTGCAACACACAGGAAGGCATCACCTCATCCAGAGGCTGGCATCTTACGCTAGTCTTAACTACGAGGTTACCCACCCCATTTCTGGAGCAGGGCTCACACACATCCCCATGGATGTTGCCGCTGGTGCCCTGAGAGCTCAGCACCAACTTGGGGGTGCAGCCACAGCTCAGTTGCTAACAGCTGGATGAGGTCCACTGTGACCACTGTAGCTGATCACAAGCAACACAGCACGAGGCAACACATAAGACCCACAAGGTCAACAAATGACAAGAATGTAAAATAAACTCAGCAGGGACTGGCTTAACAGGAGCATGATTTGTTCCCATGTGAAGATCCACCTGAGACCCTGTATGCTATTTAATCCCTGGAGGTGGGGCCAGCTCCCATTTGTATCAAGTGAAGATTTTCCGTTTACTTTAATGGATCTGGAATAGGCCCAAGCGGAGCTGTATAATAAGCAATGGTTTTATTCAACAAGAGAAATAGCCTTCTCCCTGATTCCCTCCTACTGCTCTGCACCAGCTGTAGGTCAGAATCTGCCGCTCCTGCTTTTCAAGCTGAGTCTTCTCCCGAGGAGTTGGGTGTTTGAAACAAGCCAACCAACCAAAGTGGCATTTTCAACGGGGAAAGAGATTTATCCGATCGCCAAGGGCAACAGCTTCAGGTGATGAGCTGGACTACGCCTGACTCAAACCTCCACTCATTTTCTGAAGAATGCCATGTTGATTTTATACCCCTCTTAGTTTCTCAGCTGGGAGCTTCATACCTCTTGGTTACATTTTCCTTTAAAAACATTTCTTATCTCGGAGAGGTAGCAGAAGCACAGACAAATACACAAGTTGAAAAGACAACAGAAACATTTTGTGCCAAGGAAGGATGGATGTAAGCGAACCTGCTTGTAATAACCATGGAAACAAAACACGTGTCGTATGAAAATGATTCACACAGTTTTGAGGAGACTGTTCTGGAAGGCAATAACTTACTGTCTTGGAGGCAGCACAGCAAAACACCGCAACCAGAAAGCCAGGAGAGATGGGTCACAGAAGGAGAACAACTTGCCCTTATTCCTCCTAGGACCCAACTCAGACTCCAGCCGCCAGGAGCCTGCGGTAGTGAAACCTCAGGGCATACCACTGAAGCCACCGTCATCTTTGCAGCTAACCTGTGCTGCCAGCGGTGGGTCTAAGCTCCTTCCCATAAAGCTGCATTCAGCCTCCACCGCTCGCTAGAAACCACAGGCTGCGGGTTAAAACCTGGCATGAAGGTCTGCATCACCCTCTGCGTGCTGGGGAAGGGAGGAGGACGGTGGAACCAACCTCCAGTCAGCCCTTCTCTGGGTCTGGGCTGTAACCTTCCCCCAGCTCATCATGCCAGTTTATCCCACAGGTAATCCCTCACCTGACACAGTGTCAAAGATCTCCAGCTTTGGCTGAAAGATAATATACAAAACAGATATTACAACATGCCCAGGTCACTTTCTGGGAGGTTGTCACACAGCATCGGTCAGCGCGTCGCCCCCAGATTCCGCTCCCCCTTATGCTGTGCACGTGGGGGACCTCCTCCGCTCTCCCCACTTCTCACGCAAACTCCTCACCAAACAAACAAACAAAACCCACACGTACCCCCCGGCACACTGTAAAACGCCTGAAACACACAGTGATAGCATTTAATCCTCCTGGCAGCACATTACAGCGGCTTTCAAACTCCAAACAAGCTCTACACCGCTATGGCCTTACTTGTGAAATTATTTATCATGGGTTGGTTTATAGAGTCTTTTATAAGCTTCATATTGGCTAATAATGGCCTGGAGGTCTTACGTCCTCCGGCTTGACGGATTCCATGTTTATGAGGCTGGGAGCTTGACTCCTGAAAGAGATTTGCAGTCTGGAGCCATGCTGTCTGCCTGATCATATGCAATGAGTATCATGTATGCAGTAAGTGTTGCGCTGGGCGAGCGCTGCGCCTCGAACGCAGGGCTAGGCTGGGCGAGGGATGCCCGTGTCCCACGAGAAGCGGGGTCACACATGGCTCATCTCCTCGCATGTTGGGAGTCAAGTATTCTTCACCAGGCATAAATCAGAGGGGGCATCCGACAATGCCCCCAAATTAAGCGGAGGCTGGCAAGGCTTTTTGGAGCAGTGTTTTCTTGGCTGTGGTACATCAGCTTTGGGTAACAGCCACCCTTTTGAAAATTATTGGAGACTTTAGGCGTTTTCCAGTTGCTGTCCACCTCAGATTTCCATGTCAGGTGAGATCCCAGCCCAGGGAGCACCTCTTCTCTCCATCGCCCATGGGAGCCTACGGGTACAAGATCCTTCCTTCAAATTCCCTGGGAGGTGCAGATAAAGCCAGGCCTAAGAAAATGCACAGTTTGTTTATTTTAGTAGTCAGTTCACAACAGATATTAACAGATGGGAATCAGTGAAGAATAAAAATGTTGTCGCTGGGTTACAAGCTGGTAGCTTTTCACTCAATGACCTAAAGTATAGGTATGGTTATGACATTAGAGTCAATACACTGGGATTTGGGGCTTATAAAATAATACTCAGCTACCAATTACAGAGTAGCTGTAAGATGAAAAGTCCAGAAATGCAGGTAATATAGCTTTGTTAGGGGGTTTCTGAGTGCATGTGTTTGTCTAAGCTTATATATAAATGTAAAACAAACACAGTGTGGAAGACGAGAAAGCTTTTCTACAATTTCATTTTTTATTGACCGTAACAGGGAAGAGCCATAAGGGAAAAGGTAAAAGCTTTTGTTTTGGAAAATGACTGCCGGCTTTGGAGAGATGTAACTGGCAGGCACCGGTTAAGTGCTAAGTGTATTAAAAGAACCTCGTGTTTCCAACTACATCATCAAAATAAAAAATAAATAAAAGAAGCAAAGAGGCACCCACAAGAGTGCCATTTTTTTCTCTCTCTTTTTTCTTTCTTTTTTTTTTTTTGTGGTGAGCTTTCTGTAAGCAGCAATGAGAAAAGACTAAATTCTTCCTCTCAATTCAGCATCGAGAAAAATCTGCAATGGGGAATGGGCACCCACAAATGCCCACCGCAGTTACTACCTGAACACAGGGATTTCTCTTCTTGCTCCGAGGGGAGAGAAGGAGGCAGCATCCAGGGCTCCTGGACTTGATCCAAGGAGTTGCAAGCAGCTGGCCAGCACTGCATTAAACAGCAAGAGGCAAGCGGATGCAAACACAGGCGTGTCATGGCACAAGCACGGGCAACTGAGCTCAGCCGTGGCTCGAGAACCAGCAAAGTTTGCTGACCTGTACAAAGTCTGCGGGTATCAGCTCTGGTAGCCCAGAACATCTGTTTTAGCCTCAAAAGAGAGGGAGCAATCACGGATCTGTTTCTGGTGTCTGCTCTGCACGAGCTCCAAAACGCAGGAAAAAACCAGCCCACAACATGGCCACGTCTCCTGGTCACGTCCATGATTTTTATGGCCCTTTCATAAGGGCAACCAGAGGAGGTGGGTGTACGAGTGCACCTTCCCCAGCTGGCTGGGCTGATGCTGAGCACAGAGCGAAAGGAGTTTGCTTGGGTTACCTGCCTATGTGAGACACCGTCCTCATTTTTGTTATCTGCCCAACACCGGTTGCCAACCAAACTCGCTGACACAAGGCGGGTGCTCATGAGGTTTTGCAGTCCCACCCCCCCTACCCCGTGCTTTTGTTACCAGCAATAGCATTTTGTATTAGCCACAGAAACCAGATGGCCCCAACACGAAGCCAGAGCACGGCAACCTCTGTTCTTTCCATTTTCAAAACTTTCTCTTGAATCCATTATTCACCCAGGTCATTCTCTTGCGAGGTTAAATGAAAACCGCAGCATGCTGCATACCTGCCAGATAAAATTAGAGCTTTGGTTGCACAGCATTCAGACACCCTTCCCTTTTCTGCACAGGAAGTCACGAAATTATCACCAAGCTGCTTAAGCGTGACAGCAGAGAGGATTTGGAAGAGACATTTAGGAGCAGGAGAGCAAGATATGTTTACTGGAAGCTCATGCCAATGAGAAAACGTAAGACAGTTTAAGTTGCTGAGTAAGAAAGTGCTGGTTTAACAATAAAGCCAGCAGGTGAGATGATGACATTTTCTAGGGGACTGGAAAATGCTTGGGGCCAACATCATACAGCACACAAGAGAAGATTCAGTCCAGGAGATTTAGGGACTTTTGAACTACTAGTTGACTTAAATATCTTCTCTCTTGTTTTATGGCCAGAGGGCATTGAAGACTGAACTTTTATAAAGCTGGAAGACCTGGGGGATGCAAAAGGCATTCAACTAGGCGAGATAGCTCTTCATTTTACACAATTTCTGAGTGCACAGAAGGCTTCTCCAACTACAGAGCTCTGCCACTGGGCTCCTTCAAATTCAGTATCTAATACTATGTCTTTCTTCTAATACCAAGTAGTGCTCAGCCCACTTTCCATTACCACAGACAGCCTTTCTCCAAGTCACAGGCTCTACAAATGCCAGTCCCATGCTCTCATTTTGGAACTGCTGGCCAAGTGCTTAAGGGCAGTGTCCTGACACTCCCCATCATGGTCCATGGGCAGAGGAAGTACCAAGGACTCAAGTGTCCTTGTCATGCATATTTACATGGAAGTCAGTCCTGAAATAAAATCTGTTATATACTAGTCCCTCCCTTCTGCTTTGTGGGCAGTTCCCTCAACTTTCTCCTTTGACTGCAAATCCAAGAGACAGATCCTGGCTATCTTCCCTTTGCCCACCTCTTCATTGTGGACTTTAAGTGCTAAAGTTATTTTCTTCCAAAGCATGCAATTTCATGGAGGAACACAGGAGTTCTGAGAAGCTGAAATAGGTCATTTACTACCTATCAGCAAAAATGAGAAAGGAAACTGGAGTTGATGCTCCCAGACTTCCCAGAGCTCGAGTTTGCTGGAGGCATTGCAAGCCCTGAGGTCCATACATCAGTGGTACTCTGGCAACACACCACAAAAAGCTGTTCGCAGATAGCGCATATAATAAGGAGTTTCATGCAGAATTTAATCAGAATCCTTAAACTGGAATGGCTGGAAATAGCTACGTGTGAGATGATCAAGATAAAGTGATACATTATGTGTATTTCCACAGGACCTGCAGAGACTGCTCTGTTCCTTCTCTTGATAGACAGCCTTTGTTGGCTGGAATTAGTGCAGCAGTGCAAGGTATAAAACAATCATTAGCTTGGGCAGGAGAGGGAAACGAACAGAAGCAAACCACCAGCCACCGTGCATGGAGCAAGCCCACCAAAGCAGGATGTCACTGTTGCTTCCAAGCAGGCTGAATTTGCAAAGGAGAATCCAAGACCTGAAGCTCAGGCCAATGTAGACACAAGACTCCTGTTCAAATATTTAGGGCATGACCACAGTATGTTGGGTTTTTTGTCTCCAGAGCCTGGAAACATACCTGGAAGGCAGTAAGAACTGAGTCTTAGACTCCGCCTTTTTGCCAGCTTTCCAGGAAACATTTACTTCTGATTTCACTGTTCCAAGCCAGGCTGTCATCAGTGTACAGCTCACTATAAAATGAGGATAAGAGGTTCTTACGCTATTACCAAAATGTTTTGGGGAATGAGGGGAATGGAAGACAGGTCTTCTGCTAGATACAGACACTTCAATAGCTGAATAATCTTCTTAAAGAGCCTGACTACATCCCAGTCTCCTATTCTCCCACCTGTGACGGGAGGAGAATTTGCTCTCTGAGCTCTGCTGCACCAGTCCGAGGGCCTCGCAGAAGGGAGGGAAAGGCAGCGCTGGGGTCAGTGGCTGCAGCCTGATCCTTCTCCTGGTTACACCAGCACCGTGAAGGCTGGGGTGAACATGTCCTTTACCAATGAGGCTACAGGACACATGGGAACAAATTCCAGCTGTGCTGAACAGCTGGCACATACAAAACACTTGATACATAAGTGAAACTCATATTTCCTTTTATCTCAGAAGGGGGGAGAATTGTTTCCCCTGCAAGCCTTGCCTCCTTTAGCCACCACTTTCACCTTCATATATCTACAAGGACACATTTAAAGTCAAATCTATCCTCTAAGGTCACACTGATGCATATTGGGAAGACCTGTCCTGTCACCAGAGGGTGCACAGCGAGGGCTCTCATCTGCATTTCCCTGGCACGGACACTGTCAGGAGCACTGATTAGCACCAGGGTAAGGGACACTGGGACAACTGTGAAATAACAATTATGGTTTTTCACCCTAGCAACTTAGACTTCCATCCCAGACCATACAGACCACAAGGTGTGGAAAGAGGAGCAAAAATCTGTCATGGTCACTCTTTTATCTTGTCAGTTGTAGGTAAGACAACTGTGTGAGGTGAGCCTGTGTTTCTCTAGTTGCAAAATGGAGATGGTGATGTGTCTGTGTGCATTTTAGTCAGAACAGAGGTACCAGCCATTTCCTACAATCTTACCTTGCAACTGGTTCACAGACTGGCTTGCAACCCTACAGTCAGTCTGTTCTTTGACTACCAGCTCCCAACAGCACTGCTGGAATCCTCATCGGTGGCACAGGAAGGCAGCTCATTGCTTGCTGTGCTCCCTGCTGTAAGCTGGGATTTATCCAGAGTGCATTTACACCACCATCACAGCCCAGGGCATGTCGAGCCCTGGCCCTGAAGTGAGATGAGCAGCAGGGCTGTGGTGAGCCCTGCCGTGGCCAAACTGCCGGTCCCCGAGCCAGCTAGGGAAGAGCCAGGTGAGACAAGCCCTGCCCAGACCACACGTGGCAGGACTTGTCCCTGGGACACACCACAATGAGAGATACCACAAGGCTGGTTTTGCTCCCAGGAGCAACAATCTCCTTGGACCACCTCTTTATCTTCCACCTCACCCCTTCAATACTTGCAAAACTAGCCATCAGTGTTGTTTGTTGAAACACTAGAATTATTTTTATGAAAAATACGTCTGTAACGCAGCAAACTTTAAATCATTCTGCGTGTTGACTGATAGTATAGTGTGCGTGCACACAAATAACCAAAGCTCATGCCTAATAAAGTGCATTTCCCACCAAAGATTTAGTGAACGACGCTTCAGAGAAATGAGTTAATGCATAATTAATCAAGCTTGCTGGAGTAGAGTCACTTCTGAAAATTTACAGTTCTTTTGATTATGTTGGCAATATCCAGACAAATGTTGGGGTAGGAAAAAACATTAAATTAATTGCAAGCAAATACTCACTTTTCATTTGTTTCATAAATTGATGGACATAGACACATACTTCAAATATTGAGACTTAGACACATACTCTAAATATTGGAAAATTAAACTCATATTTAATTTTGTTGACATTATTATTTACAAATTTATGCCATCCGGTGCCTCAAGCATGGGCACAGGCAGAAGCCCTGGCACCACGATCTCGGGATGCCTCAGCACAGAGGAGGAAGCAAACGCCAGCTAAACACAGAAACGGATTTCAGACACAGTTTCATTGAGGAGATTAAGAGCTAAGAGCAAATCAAGGGGCTGCTGGGCAAGATGTTACCATGCAACAGCAGTTCACATGGTCCTGGTCCCCCACCGATAAAAGAGAAGTGAGGCGAATTATTCTTCTGTCACAAGCTAAAGATATCACACTGAGAGTTACTGGAGTTCACCCTCCTGAGAAGGAAAAGAGGGTTTTTTAGTAGCCTATCCTATAATAAATTGTCAGGTACAGCGACAAACCTGAAAGAGCAGCTAGAATTCAAATGTGATTCTGATTAAAAAAAAAAAGAGATATGTTTCAAAGAATGAAGGCAATCAACCGTTTGACTCAACCAGCAAGAAAAGATGCGAATCTCTTGGGAGTCTTCAAGTGAAGAGAAGATTTTTTCTGGAGGTGGGCAATGGCCAAGCACTGGTTCCCAACGTGAGCCCAGTGAACCCGTAGGTAACTTCCACAGCCCCCACCAGGCCGATATTTAAACAAGAGGATTCCTCTGTCTCTTACACAAAATAAAGAGGTCACACTTGGCCAGACCTTTCCTGGAAGTGTCTGTGGCCATTTTGTGCCCCAGTCAGTTGGTGGAAGCACAGGAATGACAGAATGATTGAGGTTGGAGGGGACTTCTGGAGGTGTCGGTTCCAAGTCCCTGCTCAGGGCAAAGCCAGCTTAGAGCAGGTTGCTCAGGGTGTTTTTCTAGTTGAGTTTTTAATATCTCCAAGGACTGAAATTTATGACTGTTTCGATGTTTGGTCATCCTCATGGTGAAAAAAAGGTCCCCTAATACCAAATCAGAATTTTCCTCATTGAAACTAGTGTCCAGAGGAAGCAACTTGGAAGCCTGAGTTAAGCATTGCTATTGCTGGAGATCACCTCAGCGCTGAGCCCCAGTTGGGTTTGTGCTCCGGTGCGGGGTGAGAGAAGGATCTTGCAGGACCACGCCAGCATCCCTCCCGCTTCTCCCCCAGGACTTCTCGGCCCTTTCTGCTGATCGTAGCAAGCTGTTGTGTGGTCTGTGCAGGGAGGTTGCAGTCTGCCAACACTTTGCTCTTTTCAGCTGGTTTAATTATTCTCTCATAATAACTCTTCCCCTTTTTCTATGAAGAACAGATGATCAACACGGATTGCATGGCGTTTCAAAAGCTGCTGTGTATATCGAGGGAGCGCTTTCCAGCCACCTTCCCCCACCTCCCCCCAGATCCGCGGGGGCTGAGCTCGCTCGACTGACTCCGGAGTCCTAACTTCAACAATGACAGTGTTGCCAATACCGATATTAAACTAAATGCTTTCCATGTTGGGGCACAAGTAACAATAGTCAATATTTTGGTGAGGCTGAATTACAGGCAGCAGTTGCAACAGCTGCCTTCAGTTTTGGCTCTAACACCCTGCTCCCCAGTGAGGTACAACACACCATTTGATGAATTCCACACTCTGTTCTTCAGTTACAGTTTATTAAAAGATGGATTAAAACATTGGCACAACAGTGGCCACAGGAATATTTTTCCAGCAACATCATCCCAGAAGGCTTTGGAGACACAGAACTGTGTCTAAATTGGGACATCATTCATACACGGTTTGAACTGGTGTTCAGAAAGCCAATGCTCACTGTTAAAGGAGTATTTTGTTACAAAAAAAAAAAATCTATGTCCTCTGTGGGCTCAATATTGACATACGTCATTATAGATATGGTAAAGTCTGAGAAGCACCTTTTGAGCTTTGAAATCAAAGTATAGACACCAGCAAGACTTGGAAAAATATTGATTGCAAACAGCCGGTAGCAAGATCTGCACCGAGTTCAACACGTTGCTCTTCCCACTGTGCTGCCTGGATGCAGAATTTAATGCAAGTTGTGCAGGAGTTGAGTGGCCCTTCCAGGAGACACACTTTACCTGTCCTATATGCATGAATCCTGTATCCCATTTTATGACCCCTTGGGCTTTTACAGAAAAAGTGAGACTCTGTGACTATGATCCAGGCTTTAACATCACGGAAAAAACATCATGAGTAATTGAGTGAGTTCCACGCAATGCCATGACAAGTTGTAATTCAGGAGGAGATAGGGAAATGGTGGGAGCTGAAGTCAACACAAGCCAAGAGGCAGCAACAAACCCCCGTTTGAGTTGAAATTCAACTTGTTCACCCCCTCACTTTTCCTGCTGAGCATGCAAAATTGTTCAGGAGGTCTTAGCCAAACCATTTGGTGCGAATGAAGACACAGGGCAGATTGAGCCTTCGGAGCTGTGGATTTGATCTCTGCTGCACTGGGGAAGCCCAAGTTCAGTTGTCTACTTGCGTGCCAAGGCAATTAATCTGGCCACTGTCAAAGAGGTGAGGGCACTCACCAGTCCCGCTCAGCCCAACATTTCCCTGCAGCTGAGATGCTCCATCCTTTGGAGCACTCCAACAGAGGGATGGGAGACACATTCCTGCACACAGCACTAGCTACCATGGGCATCAACTCTTTCCTTTTATAAGGGAGCCGCACATCCCCAGTGCTGTGAACCATTCAGTCAGGGTCAGAGATTGGAGGGTTAAACATTAACCCAAGTATATGCCAGATTTCAAATTAACTAGCCAGTGTGAAATGGAACTTGAGCTCCTACATGGGTTTAAAATATTCCTCGTGCAGCTTATCCGCCGACGCTGCCGGAGGACTGCACAGAGATGCTGCAACGCGCCGGCCATTGTGTTGTGGCCAGACCTCCTGGAGAACATTTGCTGTTTCTTTTTTCCTTGGTACAACTCCCAGCTTCACCCTGAGAAGAAGTGCCTAAAAGGAACATTTCATGGAATTACACTGAGACGTGTCAAAGCTGGGGAGCTGCCGCTTGCTGGCAGGCAGCAGGCATGTGCTGTGGTCGGCCACAGAAGCCGTGGGCACTAATGAGGTGATAATGGCAATGAGAGGGTTCGCAAAGCACTGTGCATGCTGCAGGGACGGGCAGGGGAAGGGCACCCCTGGCAGACTTGTTTCAGATGTTCCTTTTCAGGACTCACTACTTTATCCATGAACCCCCCCAGGGGAGACTTCACCAACCCACCCTCTCCACTATGCATCAAGGCGTTAAGGCATCACCCTGGCACCTCTCGCCCTCTCCACTTGTACTTTCCATTTTCATCACTAACATATACAGACATGTGCTAACATCCTGTCCTTTGGGGAGCTGGCCTGGATTTTCCAAAGTTTGTCCTCACACCAGAGCACGTCAGAAACCACTGGCAGATGTGTGGAGGAGTGGGAGGGAAGGGGAAACTATTTTGCATTTCATCTGCCTTTGTGCTTTTGCATTTGCTGTAAGGGCATGCAAGGTGGGTTCAGTCCCATTGAGATACTCCTTCTTAAAGTGAAATTAAAAATATTTTATTTATTTTTAACTGTACGTCATTCCACATAGGCTCCCAACCCACCATAACAGCCCAGCTCCTGCATTTCTTTGAAAATTAGCTTACACACAAGGGATCTTTATTCTGAAGCTGTGCATGTCGTGTCCCAAAGCTGGGTTGACAAAAGGATGCTCTCTTCAGAAGTGAGTAAATATTTTCTCCGAATGGGTACCACGGGAGTCCTTTCTGCATCCCTCCCCAAACTAGACAGATGTGCATACAGCTGCTTCAGTAGCTCAGTACCAGCCTTCACAAAAGGCAGATCTCTGAGAGCTGCTGTTGAATGCTGAAGACAAGCCAGCTTGAATACAACCAAGGGATAAATGAAGGTAACGGTACTAGCAACTTCCACAAGACTGACCCCGTCCTAAACAAGCCAACCTCGCATCGTATCTATCTCAGCTCTGCTAACGCTGCTCCTGCCAACAGGCCGGTCCACCGGCAGGCTCCGTTTGCTGAAATCAAAGGCTGCTGGAGCCCAAGCCCCTTCCCTGGGAGCAGTGCGAGGGCACAGACATCCCTCCCACCTGAAACAACTCCTCTTTCCTACAGATGCACCCAGCCCAGACCTCCAGACGTGTCAAGCAGAGCTCCATCATATGGGCTTCCTGTGATGGGAACAAGAGCTTTTCATTACTGTACGAGGAGAGAAGTAATTTGCTTTGCTTGCAGCTTTAGCCAAATCAGGCCACACATGCAGAAGTTTGGGGTTTACATTAGTATAACTCTACTGGCTTTTGCCAGACCATAACAGATGTCCCCCATGTCTATGGCAGGTTGAGTTCAAGTCGAGCCCCAAAATAGCACAGATCTCTAGCAGTCAGAAGACAAAAGTTAATTCTTCCAGTCCATTTACCATATGTTCTATTTTGGTGTGTAGCATCTTGCAGTAGAGGGGAAAAAAAATCTTGTATGCTGACATAAGCATTCATTATAAACATTTCAAGTCTGTCAGTCAACCCCCTTTCATCTCACCGCTTAAGGGAGCCTTCATCCACAGAGAGGACCTCACTCAGAGCTTGACGTGAGGGTGGGACCTTCAGTGAGAAAACATCTGCAAGTGTCCACACCTTAATGCAACCTCTTCTTGGGAACCAGAGTGTTTGTTCTTTAAAGGTACAACCGCTGAGAACTACCGCAGGCTTTCCAAAGAGGAGGAAGCTCAAGAAAAGAGCAGTTCCAACCCACAATACAGAAGGTAGTATTTTGTCCTGAGAGCAGGCTACAGTTTCTATTGCACTGTCTGCATGTCTCTCACATCACAGCTGTATGTAGTACTGGAGACCAGAGTGTTGTTTTCCAGAGGAAGATGTCCACCACGGTGTTCTATTGCCCCTATCCAGCCACAGTGATATTTCTCTAGTTTGAAGGGTTTAGAGGTTTTTTTCTCCATTTTAGTTCCCCCTAATTTATCCACACACGAGACGTGACCTCCGCAGGAATTTGATTTCATTTCAGAAAGCACATTGGGGCATCCCAGCCCTTCAAAAGCCAGCTCTTCCCTTGTATCTGCAGCTTACAGCCCTGACTGCACTGCAAAGCGATGTAGCTGGAAAATGAAACGGTGACACTCACATCAAGGAAAGGTGAAGCCCCCAGAAACACAGGCATCTGAAATCAATAGCAGCAGACCCATTTTATGTGCAGTAGACTTCCTCCAAGCAGGTGACAAGTGAATGACGGACGTTATTATTTCCCAGATCTATCCAGCCCCAATTTTAAGCCTCAGCTTCACAAATCACTGCACAGCAGTGGAGCAGAGCCCAGAAGCATCCCTTTAGCTGGCAGCGATACCAGGAAAGATGCAGCCCTTTACATTGACATAAATCTCAGATCATCACAGCTCATGCTCGCCACACACCAGGGGAACATGCATGGGCAACTGCCACAGCTCAGCTACGGCTTAGCAAACTACATTTTTTCTCCATTGGCCATTCACAGACACGCAGTTTTCAATCGCAGTCACAGTTCAGAAGGGCTGTGTAAAGCCAGAGAAAGCAGCCTTGATCCAGCAGAAGCTCTCACTGGTGTCCTGCCTCCAACTCAAACAGCTGCTGCAGAGAAAAGCTTAGAAATTAAAGATTAGCTGGGTAATAAATAATTAAAACATAGTTCACCTAATGAAGAAGATCATTCCTCACTTAATAGCTGTTATCTTACCTCCAAAAAGGTTGATGATTTATAGCTTGTGTACCACTAAGTCAAATAAGTCCTTTCTCTCGCATTTTACCGTTTCTATTTTAACCACTCTTAAAGTTGGCCTCCATGGTAGCACCTGGCACGACGGACAGATATTCCCTTACGTCTGCAGTGATGCCAAGCTCTCTGAGGCAAGGACAGGATCACCGCGTGAGACCAGGAGAGGTGCACACCACGCAGCAGACAAACATCACCGTGAGGAGCCCATGATCCTTCTCCACCAGCCCCTCGCTCCCACCGTTCTCCTGACCCCACCACAGCTCTCCCACTTACTAGAAGCAAGGCAACCTCGGTCCCCAGCCAGGCTCCCCCGCAGCAGCCATTTCCCTGACATTACCAAATATGACTCCATCCATCAGCATTTCTGGCCACTCGCAGTCCCAAATCTCTGACGCTTCCACTAACAAACCCCTCTTCCCAAGAGCAAGAGACACTCATGGGCTCTTCGCTGCAGACTGCAGCCTTCAACTGCAGTCCCCGTGCAGGCAGCCCTGTGCACTGCCAAGGTCTGGGACCAGCACAAAGTTTGCTGACCACATCCCGAATGCACCACGCGGGGCTCGAAACCCCCTCACTCCTCTGAGCCATCTGCCTGTTACGGGAACAGCAACCACCACCCCGGGAGAAGAAGAGCTCCTCCTCATCCAGGGGTGTTGTGCCTTCCCCGAAAAGGGTCATTCTCACCAAATAGGAGGCAGCACACAAAATTGGGAAAAGGTGAAGTCGTTTCTCTGGCAACAGGAGAGGTGTGTAAGCGAGCAGGAGTCCTCCGCTGTGCCTGCCCGAGCACACGCGGCTGCACTGGTTGCAGTCACGGCAATGAGGGAGCCAGGCTGTAATGAGCATCCTCCAGTGAGATAAGGTGAATTCATGCCACAGCCTTCCAATTGAATGGCTGTAAATACAATCAGGGCTGGATTTCAGCCAAGGCCGTGTTCAGCTGACAGCAATTTGTGATTAGAAATGAGGCACAGTTTTGTTTTAAATGGTGGAACTGGGGATTTTCCATCAGTGGCATTATTTAAACTGAGATTGGAAGTCACACAAGGTGATAGAAACCATGTTGGATTAGTCAATCACTTTTTGGCTATATAAACCACTACCTCAGATACTAAAGGCTCATGCAAAGGGCTCTCATGTGATAAGAGCAGAATCTTATTTTTTAAGAGTACCTTTCCAGTCCACAGAACTAAACACCAGAAGAGCCTAGATAGCAAGTTGTGTAAGTGATTCATCAACCCTCCGGCTCGCCAAGAGATTTCAGCTGTGGCACGCATCTCAGCGCGCTGCTAATGCTGCCGTCGTGGCTTTGGGCTCACCTGCGCTTTCGACACCAACCCGGTGGGACTCTGCGAGCTGTAGTGGAGAAAGCAGAGAGCTTTGCACACCCACAACAATAGACATTGGCTGCTCTCATGTCCTCTTCTCTGGGGACCTTGTGCTACTTGCAGGAGGAGAAAGGAGCCCCCACCACTTTGGGTAAGGGATGGGGCAGCGCTACTAAGAGATCAGGGGGATGGACCAGTCACTGTGTCCCAAAGCTCCAGATTGGGGTTTATATCAAGGGGGGAAGAGGGAGAGAGGACCACGGTAAACCACCTAGCCACACTAGGTCCAAAGTTCTTGTGTTTGTCTCCACCGAGTTACAAATTTTGGCTTGCAATCACAAGCGAGTCTAATCAAAAAAAGCAAACAAATAATTACTGATTTGCTTCTGCAAATCCTACGGCTCCCTCTGGAAACGTGCACACAAATAGTTACACCCCAGTCACCACCATCTTCTGCTCTAGCCACCGACTCCCTCAACCTTGCAAAGCTCCCGCAGATATCAGCATCCCTTCACAGCGGGGCTGCCTCCCAGCCAGCAGCCCACCAGCTCCCGGGGTGTGCAGCCCCTCCTGCACCACCGCTGGTGTTTCAGGCTGGGACCTGGCCGTGCCAGGAAAAGTGTTGAGGGTGTCGTGAAGGCAGAGCACGTCCTCATCTCTCCTTCCTCGGGGGTCAGCAAGGACCAAAGCCAGCGATGCTGGAGGAGGCAGAGGCCCCAGCTTGGCCCTGGTCCCAGCTGAAGACATGATGTAGCAAGCACATATCTATCTAGAAGAGGTCAGTCAAGTGCCTCCCACTTAATATTTAAAAGCTGTTTCTCTTTTCAGCCCCGGGTCTCTGGAGTGCTCATGGCTCACAGCGCAACAGACCACATTCACATTTTTCAGATGTGTTTAAATGTTAAAAATAACTCGCCAGGTTTCTCTTCAAACAGGGATGAGATCAAGCCTCTGAATAGCCCATTGCAACTCCATGTCAATTTGTAGTGATCCTTGGGGGAGAAGGGAAGGGCAGGGGGAAAAGGGGAAGTTATTTTATAATGGAAAAAGTGATGAAACCGCCCGTCCCCCTCTTCGCCGCTCGGCGCACCGCTGCACGATCTCCTCGCCGGGTGAAGAGCTGCGTTGCAGGAACGGGTCCGTAAAAGACTCGAGGAAATTCCCATCATTGCTGAGCAAGGGCAGCTGGTCACAAGAGGCAGAGTGTTACCAGGCTACGTGGCTGGAGAGATGGGACCTGACTGATTCCTTTGCAGAGCGGCCTGTCGGGGGGCTCTTGCACAATATCGCT
Source organism: Calonectris borealis (assembly GCF_964195595.1). Lineage (NCBI taxonomy): Eukaryota > Metazoa > Chordata > Aves > Procellariiformes > Procellariidae > Calonectris > Calonectris borealis. The sequence goes on along the minus strand of NC_134316.1, from coordinate 6,450,546 downwards.
CCTTCAGCTGATTAAGCAGGAATGCAGTTTGCAGCAGGAGAGTTACTCTTGCAGTCCTGGGGGAAAAAAAAGAAAAGGATGGGGGAAAGAAGAAGAAGATGTTCCTGTTGCTTGAAGAGACGCCGGGGAAGGGCGTTAAGTTCATGTGCACCACTGCTGTCCACATCAGGGCTTTGGAAACATGAGAGGGTGGATTAGACAGGCACAAAACAGCAATGGGAGTCAGAGAAAGCTGTAGCAGCCTCAAGAAGGTGGTACCCAGGCACCCCACTCTGTGCTGGGTGGCAGCTGGGGCTCTTGGCTTTGCACATACCCTGGAGGACAGAGCAAGGTGACAGCCGCTCAGGCAGACCCTCCTGCAAGGTTACTGAACCTGCATTTTTAGGAGTCACAGTTTGCTGCTGGATAACTGGGGAGGGGAATAGCTGTTGCCCCTCCTGCTACAAAGGGGTTTCTGCAAGTTGAAAGTGGTTCAAGAGCTGGGTTTTCTGGTTGGGCTGGGAAAGATTTTTGAGGGGAGCTCATCTTTCACAGTTTCCATACCACTATTTGTTCAATAAATCTCATTGCCAGTTGGATCAGGCTTTAAGATACTAGACAAAAGCCTGCATGCTTTTCTGCATTGGAAGCCTGACTCCGGGGTGATGCGAGAACAGGGAGAAAGGGCAGGGCAATGCTGAGAGGACTCATGCAAGCAACGGGAAGAGCAGGGAGGGTGCGTTTCTGGGTATCGCCCCATGCTCGTATCAGCACAGCCTGCCCCAGCGCCTCTTCAAGACCTAACGCCCTTCACTCCCTATTGCAAGTGCCACCAGGTCAGCACGCGGCTGGTGGCCTGGGACCACATACAGGGGCACGGTGCTCACAGCGGAGCCGGCGGTTGCCTGTCAGCATGATGGATCGAGCGAGCCAGCAGGATCGACCGCAGCCAAGTTCGTGCGTGCGACAGAAAATGTTCAGAGCAGGGGCCGAGGCGAGACTGTCCGAGCGTCTCAGGAGCTGGCCTGGGAGAAATAACCCCACGGACCCACCAAGCTGCACAGCCGTCGAGTGCTTGTTTGTTTAATCGGGGCATATTGCTCTGCTCGCCAAGAGAAAGCATAGAGGGTGTTTTCTTTGTATTAGCTGGGAAGAAGGAGAATTTGCGGAGGATCCAGAAAAAGAAAGGAAGTTTTGTGTTTTGATTTTCTTAGGGTTTTTTTTCTCCCTAGAATTTATTTTTCTTTGATTTTGGTGAGATAAATCCCCCCTCATCCCGCACCCCCAGACGGACAGAGCGGGAGCAAAGGACAACAGACACAGGGCAAAAGGAACTCATCTCGTGACAAGAGAGACAGGGGCAGGTCAGGTCCGGACTTCTCAGAAGAACAAAAATGCCCATCAGTCCTGCAGACCAGAAAGAAATGATCCTCCTCTCCCCATCGCCACGTCCCTCCTCAGCAAACCCTCCCCCAAAATGTGGCAGATTGGAGAGAGGCCAGTCATTGCCTCATCAGCATTCAGCAGCAACACCGCGGCACGTGGGGGATGGAGGCGGCGAGCAGGGAGAAGGCAAGGCACGGCTCTGCCTTACGCGTGCCCTCCACAGCCCGGGCTCCATCCCCTCCGTGGCATGCTCAAGCTGCTGGCACGAGGCACGGACCAGATGGCCCAGAGGGGCACGGGGACATGGGTGACACACGTGGCTCCGAGTTTGCACTCCAGCCCCCGCCACTGCAGCATTCAGGGCTTGGAAAAGGGAAGGGGGAGGATGGATGCACAGATCGGCTGAACAGTATGAATCCTCCCTGCGGCTCCGAGGCCAACGGCTCGACCTCCAGGTTTCCTCTTCCCTTCCCAGTTCTGACTCAGTGTCGGCTCCTCTTCCTCACTTCTGTGCTGGGTGGGAGACTGGAGTGCGCAGGGGAGAGGAAAGATTACTCGTGCCAAAAATATTTGCATGCTGACACGGGGACACACACAGACACGCAGATGCAGGATCTGTGCAGCGTTAGCCCGAGTGCTTTTGGCCAGGGGACTCCTCGTGGTAGGTCCCGCTGATAGGGCCAAACACTTGCTGCTCTGCAGTTCCTTGTGCAGTGGAGGGACTGGCTGGGACACTTTTCTGTCACCTCTCATGCTGATACAGGTGGCAGCTGTAAAAGCCGGAGCAGGGCTTTGGCCGATTTCTGTGTGGCAAGTTTATGGGAACGTACACCTGCAGCACCTAGTTTTCCAAGCATTCTCCTGTTTAAGTGCTTGGGACTGTGTGGCTTCAAGGTCAGAGAAGGTCAGATGCATCAAACCCTGTGCAACTGGTTAAGATTTCTTCCTATCTCGCTTTCTCCCAGTCCTGGATCCTAGAGCTCTGACACTACCTCTGCACCCATTTCTTCTGTCTCAGACCTCACTGAGGTGTGGGTGCCAGGTTCTTCATTTCCTTCCCTTTGCGCTCCATCCTGCATTTCTTCTTGCCTGTTCAGCTGTCATCTCTCTTTCATCCCTCACCTGGTCTCCAGCTACAATCACTGCCAGAGTCCCTGTCCTCCCATTTCCACCCTAGATTTGCTCCAGTCCAGCTCCCACCCTGCAGTCTCCATCTCCAGGGACGGTTCTCTGCCTTGCTAATTCTCAGGACCAGTTTTCCAGCTGTGTCCTCCCAGTCACTTTGAACAGCCAGCTGTGCTCTTCATTGTCAAGTCTTTCCTCCCTTGGCCTCATGACTCGGATCTCTCTCTGTTTTTTTCCCAACTTCATAGTCACTCCTTGCGCTCCCCAGAATTACGCTGTGAGCAGCGTCAGCTCCCTTCTGAGACTGTCCCTTACCAAGATGCCTACAAAAAGGCATGAATAAGGCTAGTCATGTGCTAAGACCTCTGGCCGTTCAATACTTTCTCATTATTTCATTGCACTCCTCACTCTTGTTTGTCATCATCTGAGGGCTCTTGTCTTGAGCTACGATGGGGCTGCTTTCTGGCACACAAATATCCTTTCATTTGGAGCAGCCCGTGACGGGGCCTCTTCAGCATGAGAAAAATTGTATATAAATAGCACACAATACACCTCACCCTTGTGATCACTGCAGGGACACGATTAATGAACAAGCCCATAGTACATAAAGGTGCATTCAGACTCTGAATATCACAAGCATTTTGAAAAATGTTCTGTGTTATCCTAGCACCATCGGCATGACTGGTGGGATTTACTTTCTCAAGTTTTTTCTGGCAGCACTGTCATGGCCCTCCAAACATCCATGCTCTTCGTTGCTATTACAAAGGAAAATTTGGATTCATCAGTGGATTCAGCAATGATTTTTATGGATATGGCCAATGAATGTTGATTAAAAGAATCTGATACAGAAAAAAATTATCAAGGTGTATCAACTGTTCCTCTCCCCAGTGATGGCACATTTGCCATTTGTTTTCCCTACCCTGTGGCCATCTACAGAGGAGGCAGAATAGACCCTCCTTCCTAAAACAGCTGAACCACCACGCACAAGAGTTATCAGAGTCAGAATCAGAGCAAGCGCAAATTATTGCACATTGAAAAATATTTAACATTTTATTGTAGGGAGAGGGGTCAGCCTCCCGTTGCTTGATGAACCATCAAGTACATCCTGCCAGCAGCTGGAGAGCTAATTACAGCCCCACGCCTACCCCACGGGACCTCATTCCTTTTCCCAGAAATGGGGGAGAGGTCCCTGCTCATACCAGTCTCCCCATGTAGGAATTGGGCTTGGTTTGTTTTTATGTTCTAAATATACACAAACAGAGAGCTAAGACCTGGGAGTCCATCTGCAAAAAAAAAAAATTGGAAATAGTCAATGTGCATGAACTCCACTAAAATTTCATAAAAGTTTGTTCTGCCTCTTTGTTAGCCTTTTTCCAGTTTTGTTTTTAATGGATTTTTCTCCTATTTTTAAAATCATGTTCTCTAGGACAAAGTTAAGGAGAGGAGAACCGCAGTTACACAGGTTTACGTGGTGCCTCAGGAGCACATTACTTATCAGGTGCTGGAGACACAGGCAAGAGGAAGAAGTAGGTTTTGGAGAAAAAAGTTTTGAGATTTGGGGGTGGAGGGGAATCTGTGAACCCCTTCTGAGGGATCTGAAACAGATAGCTTAGGAAACCAGCAAGTGATGGGGGTAGGGTTCCTTCAGAGGTCCTCACCTTGACAAAACTGTGGCAGGTTTCTACAGAATGATAATTGCTGTCCTTTTTCAGCCCCGATGACCTCTCAGGGCCCCTCAAGTGCTGCCTCCTGGCATTATGCCATATTATAAGCACACACATCCCAGTTCACACACTCTCCGCTGCAAAGTTTCCACCACTCTGCCATACAAACACCTTGACAGCAGGCTCCAGTGTGCAGGGAACCGCATATATCGGCATTGCAGAAGAAAGAAAATGCAGTGCCCAGATGTGCAAGTATCCTAATTCCTGCGGTATGGCTCACTGACTCTGATCCCAGTGCCTCAGCGCAAGGGGTTTGGCTGTCAAACAGAGCAGATCCTGCTACCCTGCAGGGCAAGCAGGGGCAGAGGCAGTAATGGGGATTGCAGTATGGCAGTCAAAATACAGCCTCAGTCAAAAATTAAGAACTGTCCTCCCTGAGAACAAGCCAAGGGCTCTGCCTCCCTTCTTAGATACCATTTGTGGATGGCAATTAGAGACCATGGTTCCTCCCACAGGGACCGGCCCCAGGTGAGGTGATGGCTCCAGGGCTCCATAGCACTTCTGCAGACCAGTGAGTCCAACACAGTCGTTGCCTCTTCATCGTCCACTACCACCAAAGAGCTCACCATGCAACCTGCAGAGCAGAACGGGTCCTTAAGCAGAGAGGGGATCTTCTCTGAGCCCTAGTGTGCATCCATGTCTGATAGAGAGTAGGAACAAGTGATCCCACCTCCCAGTAGGATCCCAGCATTGCTGTTTTCTTCTCTGTTGTGCTCATTGCAAAGACTAGAACTCCTGGGATTTCAGGTGGGGATCAGCAAAGTGCTGTTTAGTATAACCACTCTTCAGTACCATCTCCCTGAAAAATACTGGTGCACTGCATCAGCACACAGGGTTTTATTTGTATTAGATTACTGACTCTGAACCCACCGCACAGTAGGGATTTTTAATGTTATTGTTCTGCCTCAACAGCGTGAGACTGAATTTCTACACCTCTGTTTCTCTAAATGCTGCCCGTGCTCAGATGCAGAGAGTGTTTTTCCCTTATGCATTATGCACCCTTGCAGCCTGCAGTGGATGTGATCAGAGCAGGTTAAAAGCAAGCCCAGCCCCGCTTTGCCAAGCCTGTGCTTTAGGAACTGGAAATTGTTTACCGTTGGCCATAATGGCTATTTCACACCAACACCAGAAGCTCAGATAGAAGCTATTGATAAAATATTCTGTTAGCACTACGGGGAGCTTTCCTTGATGGCCCAGCTGTGAGAACATTTGCAAATGTTATACATCGCACGCCTATTAGAAATAGATGCGTTTGCGGAATTTTCAAAGAGCTGGCTTAACAATATGAGTATTACATGGAGAGACGCCAATGTGACACTATTACTGCATCATTATTATTTAAGGTTTTAACATCAAGTTAAAAGCATAGACACTGTTCATCCAAGCATATGAAGGTGATGAAATCCTATTCACATCACCCATTCCAAGAGCCTAAGGCCAGGATAGCATTGGATCACCTGGCAGCATCTGATCCTTACATTTCCTCCTGCTCCCACTGTGAGCCCAATCCTTTGTGTTTGCCAGGAAAACAGGCTTCAAAAGAAAAAGAATCGACCATTTCCTTCATTGGTTGTTCCAGTGGCTAATCACTCTACCGTGATAAACGTGCACTTAATTCTGGCTTGTGTCTGTCTGCCGTCAGCCACAGGTCCTTGCTCTGTCCTTTCTGCAAGGTACCCAGAGATTTCTCTCCAGGGAGATGCTGCAGGGATAATAAGGTCACCTCACCATCTCCTTTCTGTGAAGAAAACAGATAGAGCTCTCTAAGCCTCATGGTGCAAAGCATCTTCTCCAGTCCTCAAGTCACTTCTGTGCCTCCTTTCTCCAGGGACCAATGGTCCAAGCTGGCTCTGCAGGGCAGTGAAAAAGGATCTGTGCTTTCCAGTCCACAGCCTGGTCCAGCCCTTCTGTGCTGCAGGGCAATCCCTGTCACCATCCCCATGTCCTGGAGCAGGACCATAGTGTCTCCAGGAGGTGACGACCCATTTAGGATGAGTGACCTCTGCTTCTCTCTGGATCTGGAATGAGGTGTTCAAATGCACGCTGTGTGAACAGGCCTGGTTTGCCAAGGAACGCAGGTCACTGTTATTATCTTAACTATCTCTTGTCTAGTCCCACATTCTTTTCTCAAACTAAAAAAGATGCTTTGAATGTCACAGACCAGCTGGATTAAGGCATCACGGTTATGGCTTTAAAAACATGTCCAGAAGAGATTCCCATGCTGTTCATTTCTTCCCTCTATCTCCCCTTGCCACTGTCATTCATCAACTCTCTTTCTCTCACAGCCTCAGATCTTTCTTGCAAGAAAAGAATAAGAAAGAAGTGAAGGAGGGCTGGATGAGAAATGCTTGGAGCACATATCGTCCACCTGTGTGGTAGATCTCCTGAGATCCAGGTACATCCTTGCTGCTAGCTATTCTAAAATTTTAAAGGCAATAGGTGCCTCACAGCCTCTAACTCCAACAGAAATTGGGTCTCTCTAGCAAGGTAGGAGGCAGGTGATGGCTTGTTTTGTATGGTCAATGGAGCCTTTGGAATCAGCTCCTGTGAGTATCCTCCCCTCCACGGTGGATGACCATCCCTCCATGTACGAAGGATGTCCTCCTCTCCATCCATCCACGATGAATGTCCATTTCCCCATCCACCCATCCATGACAGATGTCCGTGACAGATGCAGATGACATGTACACACAGTAGCACAGAAAGACCTGGGACACCACGTAGTCACGCTCAGCCCGGGTGCTAGGAGCCGGTGGGCCGGTGCGACCACGGCCAAGCAGCCGCCTGCGCCCGCGCAGCCGCAGCTCTCCTGCCGCACTCCTCCGTGCGCACAGGCACGCTCTGTTGGAGGTGCGAGAGAGAGTGTCCTTTCAGCTCTCCTGCTTCAAAGTGGAGGGATGTTTTTCTACGAGACTGCCACGGGGTTTTTTAAACAGGCTTCCCATTCATACAGAGGTCAATTAACGTAGGCACCTTTGGTGGTATTTTCAGAAGACCCCAGATACCAGACGGCTTTGAAACGCTGCCTGCAATCACAGAGCTGGGCTCTGTGAATACCTGGACCCACACAGCAGCACTGAACGCCAACTAGCCTCGGCTTTTGACAAACACTCATTTTGCTCTACTCTGCATATACCACCACCCCGCAAGAAAGAAGGGTTGGTGTAATTAGGGTTGCCTAATTTGCTGGTTGCTGTATTATCCATTTGCAGAAGTTCCAGGCTGTTTTCTTCTTACAGCCATGGTGATGAAAGAGCAACACTGTGCAAGAGAGGTGGCTGGGAGAGACAAGGAGACACTGTGATGTTAAACCTATTTTTTTCTCATAACCCAACCCCATTCCTCTGTCCTTTGAAACATCCTTGCTCTGAGTGCCAAAGAGATAGCATCAGAAAAAACAACTGTCACTTGAATCTCCCGGAGAAAAAGGCCAAACCTCCCGTGCCTTCTGCAGAGTTTACATAGCAGGGGGGGAAAGAAACCCAAAACATCACTTGACTTGGCAGGTCTGCTCCTGGGAACCCAGAAGGATGTTTGACCTTCTCCAGGCAAGCACGGCAGTCGCCCTGCGCTTCCAGAGAAAACCTCCACAATTCTGGGAAGTTCGGGGAAGGATTCAGAGGAGGCACCGAGATCTCTCAACCAGGAAACGGGAGGACAGTTCCCTCCAGAGAAGCCTGGATGGGGAGAAAAGAAACAAAATATTTTTCCCACGCTGAGACTAACCCCAGCTAATGGTGTTTCTGGACAAAAACTTTTTTGGGCAATGCTCTTTGTTGGGCTTTGTCAGGAAAAGAAGGAAGAGCAGCTGAAATGTTAACACTTCCCTCCCTAAGAAGCGGATCAGACAGTCCCCAGCACAGAGGAGAGCTGTGTTTCCTCTTGCAATGCCGAGCCCCTGGAAAATGCTCGCTATGCAGATTCGGTACCAGCCATTGGGATGCTGAATGAAAGGGACATTTAGAGCAAGCTCAGACATGGGACAAATGATGCTAATGATAAATCCATCCCCTGACGCTGGACGGACATGGATGTCCACAGCTAAAATAAACAAATGGTCCAGGCAAGCTGACAGGCTTGTTTAGATTCTGCTTGGGATAAATCGCAGTGCCCTTTGATCCTGTGATGTTTTTGGCGCCTGTGTTGCTGTCTAGCAGCAGGGTATATTTTTCTATCCCAAGGAGCAAGTGGATGCAGCTGCCTATAGCTGATTTATAGTAGGAAGTGATTCACAGGAAATCAAAGCTTCTCACACAGCAAAAATTGCTGTCTTTTCACCTCCACCATCAGCGCAATGATTAGAGCTCTGGGGACTTTGGAAGATCAGCAAAGTGTTTTGTGCTTAGCATAAATCACTTTCTGCCGTGACTCACAAAGGATGCTCACAGCGGGCTGCACCTGTCTGTACATCCTGATGCACGGGCATTGACAGCATTTGCATTCAGTCCCATTCCAGATTTGAAATTCACATTTCTGTGCTCTCTGCAGAAATGCAGGGTGGGTTCTGGATTTGGATTTCCTCTATTAATCATGTCATTGCTTGGGATTTGGGTCTCCTGCACAACTTGTAGCTCAGAATGGGCGTGAGTGTTGCGGGGGGATTCTCCCTGGCCATCTACCCCCACAAGCTGTGTCAGGCAAGACTGTCTTTTGTCAAATGTCTGAAGCATGTAGCAAAATGAGGGCTACATTCAGGAATATGAGACGCTACCAAAGTACGCTTATCTGGATTACCAGACGTGATTTAGGAGCTGGTTACTGCTTGCAGTTTCTGATAACTGCTCACATCAGTCTCAGAAGCCAACGAAGCACTTGTTTATTACTGCAAAAACTTGAGACCCCGCAGGACATTCGGCAAATATATCTGTGCTTCTAAGAGAAGTTTTGGCTCCTATTGCATCCACTCTGAGTGCAAAGCTGAGTCAAACAAGGAGGATTTGCCATCAGCATAATCAGAAACATGGTGAAAGGGAAGGATGGGATTAAGACTTGGCTGCTGGCAAGCATATGTCACTTCAATTAATTGTGCGGAAATTTCTATGCTCAAAATAGTGATAAAAATCAAATAAAAGAAGTGTGAAAACTCAGCTCTGGAGCACACGCCTGGCTAGTTAAATATAGAGGTGTGTGTACACAAACACACAAGTCCATGCTGAATGTTTATTAATGTTTATTAATATAAATAAAGGTCCTAGTCTTAGCTAGTAAGCATCAGGGCTCCCCCTCAAAACATTAGAAAAACCAGCTATAGCCCCCCGGCTCCTCCTTGCCTCCCCAAGATCAAGCTCCCAGGGTAAGTTTTCAGCCAGTCTGACATCTCCACGGGCAACATTTCTCTCTATTAACCCACGACCTCGCACAGCTCACATCTCCACGGCATCCCCCATGCACAGCAGCAGAGCGGCAGATCTACTTTTCTCAAATCTTCCTGGGTTTTCCTCTCTGTTTTGTCCCCCAGGCACAGACTGTCCCGGAGGGGGTAGCTAAAACCTGGGGAGAAGCTCTGTTTTGGGGGGCATTCCTGAAAACTGCCTTCTAGGTAGAGCGCTGAAGCCCATAGGAGACACCAAAGGAGGGACTTGGAGGAGCTGGGAGGAAGCAATGCTCTCTTACCATGAAGAGAAAAACAGGGTAGGGAACAAGTGTCTCACCTGCAAATGCACCCTTACAGGAATGGGACCACATCCAGAGGCATCGGGGTAAGGGATATTTATAACCACATCCCTGGCATGGCATTGACACCACTGAGATGTAGAAACGCCCAGCTGGTGAAGCCGCCCCCGCGATTTCCTTTTGCAGATCAAGCTTAAGCAAATCCCAACCAGCAGGAGCCAGAGTGAGACCACAACAGTTACAAAGCAGCAAACATGGTCCAGTGACACCAGTTGCATCGGCAGACTGGGACATGCATTGGTGCATCGCCATTAGTGCAGACCCCAAAAGGCACCCTGTAGGTTTGGGGGAAAAATCCAGCGGCATAAGCACAGGGAAACAGAGGTGGTTTGTTTGGTCTTTTTGCAGAGAAGGCAGGATCCGTTCCTACCTGAAGGCAGCAGAGGTTGTGGGAAGCACCAAGAAGGACAATGTGCTCCATCTTTCCTCTAAACACTTAGTGGTTTGCTGTAATCAAGGCAGCAAGTCTCTCTCTTTTTTATTTTTGCAAACCACTTTCTTTGTAGTGGATATTTGGTCTGGGGAAACTTTTTTGTAATCATTGCAATAAGTTACATTTATTGGCAGCAGTAGGAAAGAATCAAAACAACTCGGCAAACCAGGATTATTTCTCCAGCACAATAATGATAGGGATTTGAGAAATCTTGCCCCTGTGCTTTGTCTTTCATCAACATGAGACCAAAGGTCTTTCAGCCTGGGATAATTCCAGAAGAGAAAATTGCAGTAGAAAGCCTTTTTCATGTCTTGCAAGAATTGCCTGTGAAAAAATGTGCTTACCCTTTTCCACTGGGAAGCCTTCCTATTCAAGGTGGTTAGCCGTAGGTCTTTCCTCTAGAAAGACTGTTTGGTCTTTTTCTCCCTGATCCATCCCCCCCCACTGACAATATTGTCTTTCAAAACATACAATACGTTTATTTGATCTTCCTTTATTTTAACTGGAGATTTGACTTCTGTCCTGATTGGGTGGGATGCCTTTAATTAACAAGAAAAAAACTACCCCATCCTCATTCATCCTCAGGACTTTGTAAACAATGCTGTATTGGTAGGTAGAAACAGGCATCCTGTTTTTCTCTCTCCATATCTGATTAGGCCAAAGAAGCAGGAGGATAATCATGTCTTTAGGGTAGAAAAAAATATGGGTTTTTTTTATAGACCGACACATATTCTACTCTGAAATATATGGCAAGGATGCCAGCAGGAGGTTAGTATGGGGATAGGAAAGGAACAATCAGCCGCTCTTCCAGGACTCTTCTGGCCTTGTTCTGATCTACAGATCTGGGTCCCTTTAGCCTCTTCGGCATAGCTCCAAAATTAAACAGAACAGAACAACTGCAAAACATAGCCCTGAGACTCCATCCAGTTCTCACAAACACACACAAGAACATGTATTTACTGAGCAACAATTCAAGCACTCTAATTGTATTTTATAGCTCTCTTCCATGCCAGTCCTGAAGCAGACAGACAGACGGTGCTTAGCCTTCACAGGGAGACCTCTCTAAAACCTTCTCAAGACACAATAGGTGGGATGTCATCTGAGGTTAGGTGAACTAAATTTAAGTGTCTATATGTGAGCTAGATGTCTAAACTCCTGTTATAACATCTTAAATATTAAAAAAAACCTGGATTTGTTATAGACCGACATATATTAAAATATAAGATAACATTGCCAAGTGAGACAAGAATGAGGACAGCAAATCAGCAATCAGCATCTCCAAATAGTGGAAGAGCATCAAGATAGACATCAAGAATTAAAACCAATTCAAGAGAGGACACCTAAGAATAACTGGAGACTGTTGAGCCAAAAAGATTTTATCTCTATTTTCAGAATGTTTTAATTCACATTGCAAAAAAACCCCTCCAACATTTGGGAGATTGTTAGAAACCTTGTATTCCAGCCATAAATCCTTCTGCTGCACCTAAGAGACATGACTCTTGAAGAGGTAAAGTTCTTAGCAAGCAATCTTTTCCCACTGAGTTGGCCTCTTCAAGTTTCTATTTGTGCTGCTAATGAGGTTCCCACAATCTCCAGGAAGCTGGTCTGAGTTCTAATTAAACAAGACTTGAGGAACTATTCTGCCAAAGTAAGCGCTGGATCTGCCCACCCCGTTGACTGAGTCATGCAGGCTGGATACATGCAGGCTGGAAATGTAAATCATATATTGACGTGGAGAGTTATACTCTCCAGTGAGGGTGCTTTCTACAGCTGCAGCATTTATTAAACCTTTGCCATCATCCAAAAACAACACTCATAACTTGAACAGTCCCCAAGGCTAGCAAGTCTTCCAGGACTCTTCTGGCCATGTTCTGATCAGGAGAGCTAGGCTCCTCTGACCTCTTGAACATGGTCCCAGGCATTAAGAAACAGGACCCTGGAAAATACAGCTCTGGGACTCCATCCAGTCCTTACATAAAATACACACGCACATACATTTACTGGTATTAGAATATCCTCATGGAGCTGCAGTATTCCAGAAACAACCATGGCATAGACACATGAGGACTACAAATGGCAGCTTGGCCTTAGGCGCAACATGTCTCCATGGACTTTCCAATTCTTTTTAATATTTATTGTATGTATTTACTTATTATCTAACCATTTTAACTGGTGCGTTCCAAAATGCTTTCACACACTCCAAATCAAAATGCCAAGCTATCCATTCAATGGAAGTCACCCTGTGTCCTCCTCGTGATGTTACTGTAAGAAAATAGGCTGATTGAAAAACACAAAGCCAGCTTCTGTGCACTCCCATAAGAACCAGTTTTTCACAACGTTTTATGCCAGGTCGTGATGAGGGACAGCAAAGAGCAGAGAGTGGAGTAACTCTCCAAGGAGACACGTAGCAGAGGCAAGATTAGTGTCTGTTCATCCCAGGCCAATACAAACCATCCAGTCTGTGAGCACTCAGGAATGTGACAATGTCTGCAGACTCTGACCAGACAATGAAGGTTTTCCAGCCAGTTCTGTGAGAGAATCCTATAACCCCCAACATCTCCATCCAGACTGAGGAGCAATCTTCACACAGCCTGCACGACATAAAGGAAACGGCCTGTGCGTCTTTATTAAAGGGAGATATTTTTACTCAGGCCAAACACGACCAGTGATGGTGGAAAATATGTTCAGTTTCCTAATTATACCCTTTAATGGAGGGAACTACTTGGTCATGCCCATGTTATGTGGCTGGAAGCATGTTCACCCCAGCTGGGGCTGACACAGGGGAACAAGGGAGAAAGTTCGTATTATCTCTTCTTTCCTCTATACTAAACTGAGAAAGTCAGTGTCTGGCCCAGGACTCTAGCAAAGATAAGTCCAGGCTGTGGAGGTGGTGACCTCCACAAGTTCATGGTTCCAGTGTCTCTCCAGCCTGCACACCTGGGCATCGGGACATGGGAGGAGGAAGCGTCTGGTGCACACACTGAGGTCTCAATCCCACGTGGAAAAAAGCTGTTATAAGCACCTACGAGTAAGGACTCTCTGCCAGGCATGAGCAAAGAGGCTGAGGCACCCCTCGTTGTCAGAACAGACTTCATGTTCAAATTGAGTCTTCATACCTGTAGATCTGACTTGGTCTTCCTACACCATTGTGTGCAGTGAGTAACATGGGACAACACTTCCCAGTGAAGCGTGGTGCTTGTGTAGGACTGCATGAGCTGATTGCAGAGCAGGTCCCACAGGACGAAACCATTAGGGGCCATATATACTGCAATAAAACTGTGGAAATATTCCTTTCCCCAGCAAAATATTTAAAGGCGTTTTGTTGATAAAGCAGTGTTATCGTGGGCGCTGAGTGCCTCAGAGGAAATATTAAGAGTACATATGGTCAGATAAGCAGGAAGGCACGAGCGAGGAGCTGCTGCAGTACACGGCTCGCTGCTTGCTCCTGCTGCCCGTCAAAGCAGCTGCGTAGAGAGGGACCAGGGAAAGAAATGTGAGGAATCGGTGGCAAGTGTTAGCAAGACTCAGCCCTGGAAATGTCCTGCCCAGTAACAGCAGCAACTGGGGAGCCGAGAGGCACAACGCTGAGCATGAAGAAAGGCAGGCTGTTCAACCCAGTCGCTCCACAGCCTTCGTAGTCCCAATCGAGGACCTGCTGGCATCAGTGGATGGACTCCCATCGACTTGGCCGGGGCTTCAATTGGGCCCTTTAGGAACCAAGACAAAAGACCAAACGTCCGACTTTAATTGATGATTCATCCATCACCACAGCCCAAACTCCTCTTGACAAGTAGAGGGAAAAACCCACAAATTAAGTGACCATCGCCTGCCTTCTCCTTTCTTGCTGATTGTAAAGGAGAACTTTTGACCTTTCTGCCTCATACATCATGGCTTGGCAGGAGCTGGTTGCTCACCCTGGATGAACTGTGCCATGCATGTAGCCCCATACAAGAGGTGCCTTTCACGTGCTAAATCATCCTTCCCCCCCTCCTCCTTTGCTCTACTGCAACAATATAGAGAGGGACAATGGCACAGCTCCATGGCAGAGGGAGGAGGCTCTCATTAGAAGCCTCTCGTTAGGGATGAAAGACTGGCTGGATCATCCTGCTGTCATTTTTGCTTCGTACTGATTTCCAGAAGAGGCTGGTGGGAAGCACAAGTCTTATCCTGAAGGGCTTTTTCCCTCCAAGCAAGCTCACCAGCAGCAATCTCACTTGCACATGGTTAGGATGCTGGCAGTGGAGCTTGGGAATAAAAGGCTGCATGGGACTGAGCATTGCCTGGGGAGTCAGTAGCACCCTGCAGACAGGACAGGAATTTGGAGAGCTCTTCAAGGACTTGAGGCAGGCTTTGAAACCCCTTAAGCTTGCCCTGCATTAGTGGGGTCAATTGCACGCCAGGCGGAGTGGCTGGGATAAGCCCCCTGCAAAGCCCCCCAGCAGCACAAAGGACGGGTAATGCCTGTGTAATGATGTTTGGGCTGCGAGCCGCGGCGTGCCTTTGAGATGCGTACACGGAGGCAAGGCTTCTTGGCACAAAAATGGGCTCTTCCTCCAGAAGTGTCCGTGTCTAAGACAACACCGCTCTGCCATTAACTGAAGAAGAAGGCACGAGCGCTTTGAAAGCCACTGCAACAGCTATGATGACACAGGGAGCTGGTACTTACCAGGGAAGAGAAAAACATGCAGCCAGCTGACTGCAAAGTAAGGTGTTTGCTGTAAAATCCTTCCTACAGCCCTATGCCAAAATATTGTCCAAAGGCAGCATTTCTTGTACCAGCCACATGCCCCATTGCCCCACCAGCAGCAGAAAACTGCTGAACAGAAGCCACCAGTTACGTGTAGTTACTGTGCGGAGAAAGCTTTGCCTGGTTTGAATTCAGGAATGAACTGCTGCAGGGAGAAATCCCATTGCAAAAAATGCAGATTTAACACAATCATGCAGTTACCACTAGATCATCATGGTGCCTTGGTGTGGTTCAGACACTGTCTCTCAGACAAGGAGCCAAATCTGATAGAAGAAAAAGCTGCAGGTGATGCTGAAAAGACATTTTAAACTTTGCTACAGGGTGCATGTTGCAGCTTTCAAAGAGAGCCCAGTGCCCTGGGCCACACTGAAGAGTCTGAAGCTCCTGACAGGTCCTTGCTCTCAAAAAGGTCACAGTTGATCATCTCTCCTGCACAGAAAAATAATCCACCACCAAAGGCTGGATGTGCGCAGAAACCCTGGGCCATTTCCTCCCAACAGGCCGTTTCCCCACCTGGGTGGCACTGGGTTATGTTGCAAGCGTGGGGTTTCTGCTCCCCAGGTGAAAGCCCCTGTCAAGTTTGTTCATGCATTTATTTGGTGGTCTGGGGCAAGTCCCTCTGCCAGTGCCCAGTTCCTCACCCTTTCCTGGGGATGGCAGCCTTGCCATGCCCTGGGAGTCCTTGGGAGGTATTTCATCTCTGCTACAAGGGCTGTGATGATAGTGCATAAGATGGAGACATCTCAGATCATCCCCAAATTGATCTTCACCCCCTGAGCTAGGTTTTTATTGTTGCAACTGAAGGCAAATGTTGCTTAGAAGACAGTGTTTGTTGCGTTACAGACCAATGAAACTGTGCCAAAATTCAATCCACTTGCCTGGTGTTTTACCTTGAAATCATTCTGCTTTGTACCTCGGCTTGCTCTGTACCTATAAATTTAGGAACCAAAGCCTGAAAACCCAAAGAAGGCAAAATAAAGGGAACCTAAAATGGATAGTTCAATACTTCTAAAATATTGAGCTTTTATAGCAATTGCACGAGCTAGATGTGGCTCCATTTATGACCTTTTACGCCTAGAGCATGATCAGATCAGCACTCTCAGATCCTCTGCAGAGCTTCATGTCCAAGCAAACATCCTGCTCCTGCCAGCTCACCTCGGCCCCGCTCAGCCAGTCCTGCAGAAGCACATGACATGGCTGCTGCGTCCCAACCCTGCTCCACCGGCTGCTCCACTAGCAAGAGCCAGCCTTGCTTTTGAGCTGTGGTACTCATTTAACACGCCTTCGGACATGTTAACGTATACATGTGTCTTTGCAGCCTCCTCGGAGGTCTTCGCAGCCTGTGGAGGGAGGAAGCAGGCTGCCATGTGGAAAGGGTGCAATCCCCATTTTTATGACCTTCCCTGCAGCTGCAGGCAGTTCCTGGTATGCTTTATGCCCCGTGCTTTCCCAAAACAAGCACTTCAAGCGCCGGTTTGAGCTAAAGGCAGCGGGGAAGGGAAAAGCATCCCTGAGCACGGTGAGGAAATTCAAGATTGCTGGATTTCCTCTGCAGCTTCACCCGAATAAAAAGGCAGCGTGCTCCAAGCAGGAGCACATCCAACGCTCCCAACCGGAGCGGCTGGGATGGGGGATGCAGTGTCACGGAGGGGAAAGGGAGGGAGCTGCTGGGAGGGGAGCCCACGGGCACCCCAGCCCCTCTCTGGGGGTGCTCTCACAACCACTGGCGTCCATAAAAGAGCTCTGCAGTTCTTAATTTTCTAATTAATGAAGTTTGGCTTCTGTCTGCAGCCCGGCAGCATCACGGCCCTATCCTATAGCATGGCACACGGGATGGCTTCCACTGCCGCTGGGGCTCTATGCGCTCTTACAAGAGGTCTGAACGCCTCCGCCAAAGCAGTGACCCACCTGGGCTAAATTAGTGTAAAACACAGTTTTCAACCAGACAAAGATGACTCCAATCTCTGAGGCTGCTTCTTTCAGTACGTCTGTCCTCTTAGCCTTCTTCCTCAGACAAGTGTTTTGAAACCAAACAGGTCTCCAGCCAAAAGCCATCCTGCTCTATGGGTACCTGCTAAACACCTCGGCCAAATCCTGCACCTTCCCCATCCAGACCTTCTGGGTTAACCTACAACAGCTCCATGGTTCTAAAGCCAGCCCAGACCATCAGCACTTACCAGTTTTCTTCACGGCCAGGTGAGAAGCGCTGGCAGTACTGCTATCTGCTGCAAAGTAAATAACGGTCCTTAAACCACGAGTGACTCACGCAGCAAAATCTGCCTGTCTATGCAATGCTTTTTGCAAGCACTTCCACTGGAGATAACACAGAAGGAACATAGTAAGCAAAGCAAAGAAATCCCAGTTTCAGAGATTTTTGCTGGCAAACATAGATTATACATGTTTTGGTCTCAATCATATGTGAAACAAGGTGAGACACTTGCACCAGGCATTTGGACTGGTCAATGTCAAATTCTTATTTAAGGCCTGTAGGAAACAGTATCAGAGATGATGAAAAAAGTGGGAAGAAAACAAATTGCCCGTAACCAGATTTTGGCTAAGTGGGAAAAACAGAACCTGTGGACCAATCTCCTTAAGTGGAAAATCAGACCAGAACCTGCTGACAAACCCCCTCATTTCTGAGACGTTCAAAAACCACGGTCAGATCCAGGTCCCTGTTTCACAGCTGGGGTGACGGTGCGTTTGAAGGCGTGGAGCCACGCAGAGCTGATGGCACTGCCAGAGCATCGCCGCCGGCTCTGCCGGAGCATCGCCGCCGGGAGCTGCCCAGCTCCCTGTGGGATCACACCTTCTAGGCTGCAACGCTGGAGCTGCAGATGAAAGAGCTGAGCTTGCAGCTGGGCAGTGCATAAACATTCGGTGCCCTCTTCAGAGGGGCCATTTCATCCCCCAATTTGATAAATGTGTAGAGGGAGAACCTGGGATGTTGCTCTTCAGCTGAAACCTGCTTTTTCAAATCTGGGGCTGCTGGGTTGAACTCGTATCAATCACTCGGTAACAGTGGTATATGCAGGCTAAAAGGACCCAGTAAGGGCAAATTCCTGGTCTGCAGCAGATCTGTGTCCTGAAAACTGATACAATCCTGAATGAAACAAAGGAAAAAAAGGAAAAATGTTTGGTGAAAGAAGATGAAGGAATCTGAAAAAGCTGAGGGCTTGGGGGAGCAGGGGAGAAACGTTTGTCGCAGTATGCAGAAAAGACAGTATTGAGCAGAGAAATGGCTGATGCGATCCCCTAAGCTTCATGCGAATAATTGTTCCCATCATCTTCTAGAGAGGGACCTGGGGGTGTGGAAGAATACCAAACAGTGGTGACACTGGGGCTGGTGTGCAGGGACAGTGGAGCTATTTCCACTGCAGGGAGTTTGGCCCTCAGTTCTCACAAGGGGAAGAGAATCGCTGTTTTTATGGACTCAGAAAGATGCATGAAGATTTTCACGAGCCTAAAAAAGAATTGCCCAAGGAGCTCTGCCCAGAACTTCCATGTCTGTGGACATGTCATTTCTGCTGGAAAAAAAAAATTTAAAAAATTAAAAATAAAATCCTGTGTTACTGCATTCAGGTCCCTCTTTTGGAGCATCGCCAGGGGTTAGGTGTTACCAGCAGCTCACTGCTGTGATTAAGAGAAGCAGCTTCCAGCACCAATTTTTGAAAGCCTGAAAGGTATTTGATACCTTGTCCAACGTTCCCCCCCCCGGCCCCCACGCTCCTTGAAAGAGAAACATCTGTTCCCTCGGGACTTTCACTCCATGTCATATGGCCACCGCTAAGTGCCTGTCCTCAGGCACAGCGAGGGACCCACCGCTGATGAAAAGGAGAAGGGGGCTGGGAGCCCAGCTGGGGGCAGAGAGCCCTCCTGACCACGGGGGACGGAGGCGAGATGAAAGGCGTGTGTATTTTCCCAGGTGATCCCCATAGCATCTCAAAGCCCCGGCTTCCTCACTCTGGCTTTAGCCCCAAAACAAACAAACTGGTGCCAATTTGAATACGCCGAGGGCTGACTGATTTGAGCCTCTTGTTGTGTTTTCACAGTCAGCAGCCGACTGGAATTCAAAGGAGAAGGAAAAAGAAAATAGTAAAAGCAGATTGATAAGATTCCCCAACCCTTTCTGGGAACCACGGGGCTTAAGTCCCAGCCAAGCTGTGCGAAAAGCGGGGCCAGAGAAGCCAGGGCTGTTCCAGCGCAAGAATATCAAAGCGAAAAACGAGGGGAGTTGTCCCAGCAGGGATCAGCGAGATAGCGGCTCGCTTTCTCTTTACTCCTGCTGCACCAGATAATGGCACATTTTGGGGACATTTAGATCCCCGGGGCTGGAGCACCGTCCAGCAAACCACCAAAGGCAGCGGCACAGCTTCCAGGGCTCCACCGACAAGCCTCAAACATCTCAGGTCAGGAGGATCTTCCCGTCGGAGCATATGGGTCTCTGTGTGGCTGTGTTGGTATTTCTTTTGCTTGGTCAGGGGGTGCTGGGTGCTCTCAGGCTTGCAGATACTGCTGGAGAAAAGGGACATGGGGACACGGAGAAAAGGGACATGGGGACACTCGCTCCGCCATTCCCAGCTGCGCAGGTGGAAGACCACGCCGGTGTGCGATTGCTGCAGGAGCTGCTCCCCGCACAGCTCACAGTCCCAATCTTTTCCCATCACATGAAGTGAAATCCAGCAGCCTCCCCAGCCTGCTACACAGCTGAGATTACTGTTTCTGTTTCAGACCTAAGGAAAGGCTTGTGTGCTCAGAAACTTCTCTCCCACCCCCCGCCACGCAGTTATACGATCTGAGCAAAATAAAGGCTTCTATGGCGAATCTTTCTTCAATCACAACCTTCAGGAGTAGGAGCGAAGTGGGATTAAGCAGGAGAGAGCGGTCACACGCTGCACGCCGGGTCTGCATGCAGGGCAGGGTGCTCGGAGGCAACACCGCTCTGACACCCGCCGGGTGCCTCCCAGAGAGGAGAGGAAACCTCCGAGGCCACCAGAGACAGACAGACAGACAGACAGGAAAGGGACAAGGAGCTAGGAAGCAAAGAGACAAGCTGTCAAGCAGTTAACAAAGAGGTGAAGACTTGATGAGCAAGAAGCAAAAGACCGAGTCTCCTTGCCGATCCGAAACGCCCGGCAGGCAGGAGGGGAAGGGTGCCGGAGCAGAGGCAGGCTGGCAAGACGAGGATATAATTAACAGGGTATCAATTCCCCTAATAAGAGCGTGCTGGGATAGCAGCACATTGGCTCCTTGCTGACCTGCATAAGCTTCGTGGGCTCTTTGAAGTCGGCTGCCTGCCGGGGCTGGGACACACACAAACACACCCGCTGCGCGTCCCGGCCCGGCGGTGGCACACGTCGTGCTGGCTGCAGAGCTGAGGGGATTACAAAGCCTTATGATTAGTGCCTGGAAATCCCTGCGTGTGTTTTGGCTGATGGCAGCCACTCTGATAAAGTGTAAAGAAGGGGGCCCGCTGGGCAAATGTGCTCTTACCATCTCCTGCCCTGGCTGCAAAGTGAATCAGCCTCGGCAGCATCTCTGAGGCTGGGAATTTCTGCTCGTGTCCTTGCCAGTCGCTGTCTTGCCTGGGCAGACCCAGTTTTGGCAGGGAGAGGGATTCAGTGCATATTTTAAATCTCTGAATCCTGGAGTTACATGAGTTGTTAAGAGAAGCACATTGTTGGAAAGAAAATTGGAAAATGTGAACCAAATCTACCTCAGACGTCTAAAAACAAAGGGGAGTAAAAAGGTCCCATGTTAACTGAAGTCTTGTGTGACTCTTAAGCTCATCTTTGTTTTCGTGGGATGCTGCAGGGCTGCAATCCCACCCGCAGGACTGATACTGCAGGTGTCCACGCGGCTGTGCAACCTTTTGCTATTCAGACCATGGCTGCGTCCAGCTCCACTGGACACAAGCTGATTGCAAATCCGAACCCTGGAGACCGACGAGCTCTTTACAGGGATGGCTGAGAATCACCCAGCTCTGCTATAAATAGGAAGGAAAGAAGGACAGTGAAGCTGTGGTCTCACATGTGGTGGCAGGGCTGCTTCAGCTGAGTCCTCCATCCCCTGCCCACCAGCGCTGCCCGCTGCAGGGCATGCTCAGGGAATGGATGTGGTTTGGGGTGAAAGTCTCATTTCGGAGGAAAAAAAAAAAAAAAGAGAGGGGTTTTGTCACCTGGATGATCTCCACAATCCACTAGCATGACAAAAAAGGAGAAGTGAGCTGCAGGAAAGATGGTCTTTAAGAGAGTGTTAATATAGTTGTGAAACCACAGCCTAAATGTCCCTTCATTACAATTCATTGCCCATCAGGAGCAGGGGACATTTCTCCCACTCAGCACCAGTCAAGGGTGGAGATTTCTGACATGTCCTTACAAGGCAGCCTGTCCCCAGACTGTCCCTACCATCAGTCTGCACGGAGACAGTCGGGGACCAGGGACATGCCACCCACAACAAAGCAGCATGTTTCGGATCACGCCCTATTAAAAGATCAGCAGTACAACATAGAAAACAATTAAAAAATGACAATGACGGATGAGTTCATTCCACCCCGTCTGGAAACGCTGCTCGCCCTTCTTCCCAGGGCCAACCTCTGCCCTGGGGACCCAGCCTCCAGCTTGCAACCCGCTTCCAGGGGGGAGCCCCCCTCCTGCCAGCGGGATCCTGTTGTGCTTCCTCGTACATCCTACAAACCCTGCTTGGGGTTGCGAGCCTGTGTTTGGGAGAGTCACTGGCCTGGGCTTTCAGCACAGGACAGACTTGCTTTGACTTTATTCAAAGGGAACACAAATATGGTCTGCAAATGTAGCCATCTAGGAAAGGATCCACTTTTGTTTCCTAAAAATTAGCATCCTCCAGCACCCAGTCTAATAGCAAGAGTTATTCTGCATTTTGAGCCAGCCCAGATCTAATCATTTACAACAAAATAATTCATCTCCTTAACCCTGCCCAGTAAATACTCCCAATAAGTTGTTTCAGTGTCAAACTTCCCAGAGTCATTACCCTCCCCAGCATCAGACTCCACGGCGACGTGCAGGGTAGCTTGAGCCAGAGACTCCTGCCACAGTCAGCAAACGAGCGTGTTTTACATTAGGCACATTAAGAGGAACAGTCCTATTGCAAGGAATATTAAATTAAAGGAAAACAGCAAGGAGAAGGATTCAACCCTGGTTATACACAGACGAACACAGGACCAGCCCTAGATTTAAAGCATGTGGAAGCACATTTTAACTTCCCCGGTCTATTTGAGCTGTCTAAAGTTACAGACACAGTTACGGTTGTGTTTCATAACTCCAGGGACAGATGGCAAATTCACTCTTATGTTATCTCCTCTGCTTCTCGGGGAGGTCACGTTACGCCATAAAGTCCTTTACCCCATGACTCTAAAAAGAGAAAACCTCCGTGGTCCTACACTAGAGCTCAAATGAGCAGCACAGCCTTGCTGAAGAAGCGTATGTGCGTGTGCGTGAGCGTGCATTTGTGTGTGTAGGTGTTACCTGACACATCTGCCAGCGCAGCAGCCCAGGGCTGTGAGGTTTCTTGCCTATGGCGCAGCACCAGTGTTACAAACCTTGCGCTCAGACCCCAATAAATCAGCAAACCTGTCCTGTCTCCTCACCCGAGCAGACTCCAGCTGCATCACAGCCACTCGCCTACCCCAGATATTCCCCTTCAATCCTTGCAGACCTTTCACGAGGAGGCACGCACATTTTTTCCTCCCCTCCAGGCCTTTCCCACCTCCTGTCAGCCTGTAGTACTTGGGAAAAAATGAGATTCCCTTGCCAGGATTTACTAATACCAATACAAAATGCAAAACCACCTGCACTTCTGGATCATTGGGAGCAAGGCAGCAGCAAGGCAAACTGAAAAGCTGAAAGTAACGCCGGAAAAAATAGGGAGAGAAAGATTTTCAGGGTGTTGCAAAACTGAGCCCATGGAAAGAGTGGAGACACCAGCAGAACGACCTGGGTGAGAGATCCCGCCTACCACGTCTGGCGTGTGGGTTTCCAGGTGCAAACTTCCATGCACTGTCCCCAGGGTTCATGGTGCATACAAACAGTTGGGGATAAAGTGGGCAGCACTTGGATCCTCCAAGGGCATAGCTAGGGTGAGCTCTGCCGGCTCAGCAGGACCAGCCTCAGAAGATGCCGCCCCGCGGCCAAGCGCTGGTAGTGATCGCGCGCTCTCAGTGCTCCCTGCCTGCAAAGTAAAATGAATTCATGGCAGCAGCTTAAATACAGGTGTTTTACTTGTGGGTGAGACAGGTGAAACACGCAGTTACCATGGCTCAGCTGAAGGGTGGTGACTGCTGAAGCCATAGCAATACAGCAGCATCTGATCAGGTGGCCATTCCCTACATGCAGCGTCTCCCAAGGCAGATGCTAACGTTGCTGGAGCCGTTCTGCAGGTTTTTATCTTTGTGTGGACACTTTGCACCACATCCATTTTGTAAACGTAATCCGGGTCTATACCCGAGGCCACTGAGTTCTCTGTTTAATCCAAGGTGGCTCAACACAGCCTACAGAAGCAATGGTCTAGGAAAGTCCCGCACAAATGCTGTGTGTTGCATATTCATGGAGCAGCGAGAGATCAGAACAACTCGTCTGGAGCTTGGCCGGAGCTGAGGTGGACCCAGGGCTGCAGCAGCTGGATTCAAATAGTTAGGGAACTATTGAAAGGCTCAGCAACACTGGACAGAGAGGTTTGGCTCCTTGTAAAGATAGAGGCCAGAAGGAAACTTCAGATCCTCCTCCAGATCCAGATTTTTCCAAAACTCAAGCGTGCTTACATCTGAAGGTCTGGCTTGGCCTTTTCTCTGCTGCTAACAGCATTCAGTGTGAAATGTACAGCATGCCAGAGAGCGCTAATGCCTTGCAGACCTGGGTTGTGTCATTCCCCAGTGTTATTTATATAAAACTATTTAAAAACACAGGGTAAAACTTGTAGAAGTGTCTATGTGGAAGATTCATTTTATCTAATTTTGTCCACCTACAAGCTGCATGCCTTACACTAGACACCCAACTTAGAGATGAAGTCTTCAAGGCTCCTTCGCAGTCAAAGGGCAGAGAGGAGCCTCTCTAGCAGGTAATGTGTCTCTCCTACCCCTGGACACCCATCCTGGGAAGAGAAAAATCACCTTCTAGTCATGTGTCCCTCTCCACCAGCTCCTGACACCTCTGAGAAGCTGCTTCAGCTAAACACTTGGCTGTTAACTGGGTAGATTAGGTAAGATTAATCTTGTTGGTGTGACTAAGGAACCTAATTCCCATTTTCAGTAGTGACTTAGGCACCTCCACCAGGTTGTTAGATTCAGCAGGGACCTAAAAATACTGATAATGGTTTGCAGGCTGTTGCAGTAAGGGATGCCAGGCTGTTCAGCAGACTTTAGCTTCATTAGTCACATAGCTGCCTGCATACTATTGAAGAAGTTTCTTCCCCCTTTGGGGTCCCACATCTCAAAAGCCTTGCCCACAAGCCTACATGCAGGTCCTCTATCCGAGGCAAGATGTAGGCTCTTTGGGGCAGAGCTGTTGGTCTAATTTGTCTGAGCAATGCAGGACAAATCATCTCCCAGGTCTGGGCTTTGAACACTACCATGATACCAAGAACAGGAAAGAAAGAACAAGCCTGGCAGATGCCAATGAAGTGTTGTGCATTTGTCACTCCCTTTTCAATTACATCCTCCCTTCTCTGTACACATTTGAGGAACTTCAGGCTTGGCTGGGAGCAGGCAGGACCCTGCCTCTAGACCTGTGTCCTGTTCTTCATGTCTGCTCCAGCAGGAGTGCAGGAGATACTCCTCTCTCCACCTCACGTCCTTCTAAGGAGAAGGAATTGGGCTAAAACCAAGCAAGTCATGTGGAAAGCTGACAAGAAGCTTTCACAAAGTTCCTCACCCTCCGCAGGACGAACAGCGGTGTCCTTGGCAGAAATGAGCCCAAAATGTATAAAAGGCAGCAAACCAGGCAATTGCCACAGCGGTGCCTCACGCCGTACAACAGCTCCGAATACCTGGCCTTGTTAGCATCAAAGACCACACACTCTGAGGCAGATCATCTGCCTTTCGTTAGGTCCGGGATTGTGCTGAGAGCGTCTCATTAGATCTCCAGCGCTGCTGCCAGACAAACCCGGCCGGCCCGCTCGGTGCAGCAGCAAAAGTGCCCTCTCCGTCTGTATTACTGCTGCACGAGCCAGCGTGGCTGTATGAAATCCAAGGTGGCCTGACAGTAGTTTCCTCTGTCAGCAAAATCCCAAGGAAGAAAAAAAGGAAAAAGAAAATAAGAAAAAAGCTGCAGGAGGAGCAAGCGTAGCGACAAGCTAGATAAACAGCTGCAATTCAAAGCAGGGAGGGTATCTGTTTATTCCCCTGAATTACCCATTGCATCTCAGAGCTTTCCGCTTTGCAACTCCCATCCCGATGCTCAGCAAATAAATAAATACTCACAGAAATGAACTGCAAAAATTAGTCACCGCTAAACGTTCTTGTTTTCTGCGAGCTCTTTTCAATCACCCCAGCAAAGCTGAAATTATCTTTATTAAGATAATTGCCTCACTGTAGACATCTTAGTCTGTCGTCTGCAAAATGAAGAATGACCAAGGGAGCTGAATCTGCTCCATGCCACAGCCCTGCGCCACGGTGGGAGCCCGACGGGCTCGCTGCACGCCAAGAGCGAGCCCTCCCCGCTGCGTGGTTGCCCAAAAAGGCTGACAACGTCCCTTCAGAGGCTGCTTTCAGCGCTCCCCCGCTGCTCCCTTTCCACAGCGCTCCAGCCGCGAAGGAAATATTAAGTGTGAAATATTACAAACCAAAGAAAATCTCACTTTAAAGGCAACATGTTCAGGAAAAGGAATAAAAATAATAATCGAGGGGCACAGCTAGGAGGATGGCTTTGAAGGGCTGGCGGCGTGCTTGCTAATACCGAACATTTCTACCTCTCCGTTGGAGCAGGGAGGGACGAAGCAGCCAGAAGGTCAGCGCTGAGTTGAGGAGTAACAGCCAGAGCATTTTATACTTGAAACAAGGCTTGGCAAAACTTTGGGAAACCAAGATTTTTGTCAGACTTTGCAAACTATTTTTGTCATTGTTGTTGCTGGGCATTTAGAGACAAACTACTAGAGGCTGGGGGAAGAGGGATTGCTGTAATTTAACCCAAGGACCTATGTTCTCTCCGAGGCTCAGAGGAATGGATGACCTGCAGATATTGCTTGTTGGCTTGTACACTGTGTAACATACCGTCCACTGCTTCCCATTTCCTCTCTGCCTTTTGTTTGTTTGGTTTTTTTTTTTAGGCAGGCTCCCTAGGCTGTGTTTTTGCTCTTTTTCCCCTATTTCAAAGATTTTCACTCTGTTGGATCTTTTCTCTCTGCTCTGAAGAGCTGTATTAGACTGAGAAGGAGCCAAACGCGCACAAGCTGACTGCAGTATCTAAAGAAAACTGGAAATCCTCCCATCTACACTTGCCGCTTTCAGGTGTCTGCTCCTTGGACCTGGTCCCAGGCACTGGCTTATTCTGCATCCATCACGTGGGCAGAGCAGTTTGCACCATTGTCCCCAAACCCACTGCAGCCACAACAAGGCAGGATGGTTTAAATAGTTTGAAGATTTGATGTTTGCCACACTGATGGCCTGAGAGGAGGTGGGTACCAAGCCACTGTGCTCAGCACGAGCCTGGTGTCTTCTCCGACTGCTTCAGCTGAAGCTGCACAAGGGCTGTGGGCGGCGGCGTTGCTCAAAGTCATCATGTTTCATGCTTGCAGATCGACAAGCTCCAATCCGCAAGGATGAGGTGGGAATGGGTTCACCTGGTGGCATTGGTCCTTTCTTCTGCCTTTATGCCTGAGGACACTGATTAGGAGCAGGCAGCACTAAACAGGGAGGCGCTGAGCTCCTGCAGACCCTGGGTTAAAAATAAGGCGAACCAAGAGATCTTGCTGCAATGTGCATCTACTGCTTCCAGACCGTCTCCTCTGCTGGCTCAGCGCTCTCCGCAGGAACTGCTCATCATTAAACAGAAATGAATAACTAGTCCTTTTTTTTTTTCTTTCTTTCTTTCTTTTTTAATCCATTGCACAAGCACAGTCTGGAGAACATTTTCTGCAGCTGCCTGTGTGTCACCCATCTATTTTCTCGGTGCCCTGGAAACAATGGGGCCTGGTGTTTGCTGTCGGAGGCCGGGGCGCAGCTCTGCCACGCCATCTGTTTGGGTCGGTGGGACAGTCACGCTCTCCTCCTCCCGCCTGGCACTCGAACACGGAGTCAGACGAGGCGGCCGCAAGCGTCCCACAGTGGGCTGGGAAGCGAGGGCTCCTCCAGACCCCCGCGCAAGGGGGGAGGTGACCCACGGGAACCTCCTGCCCCCTGGGAAGCTGCGGTAGATGACTTGGTGTTGGCCAGGGCTCAATGACACCCACCAGAGGTTGGTCTCCAAGGCTCAGATGGTCGACACAAATGATTCATCAGGGAGCTAATAAAATAATCGATGCTGGGGAGAACACCCTCAAGTAATTGCTAACTGGGCTCCTCCAGGTAACAGCTGGTGCTGACAAGTAATAATCGCCTGGCCAAGAAAAAATTGCCGCAGTGCGGATCACTGTCAAAGATGTCTGCTGTATGTGATAGATATCACCAGCGAGTCTCTCTCCGTCTCCTGTTTCACCAATAGGGAGTGAATCCACTCTGCTGGAAACCCCCCACCTGCTCCCCAATTACATCTACCGCAACTAGATAATTTTAGAGATTGCTCCCCAGCCACTACCTACCCTAAGCTTTGCAAACAAAAGTAATGATCACTGCTCCTTGTTTTATTACGGGTCTGCTGAGCTCAGAGACCTCAAAATACCACCTTGCAAATATTAATTCATGATGCTTCACGTTTGCCTTTGGTGTCAAGGAAATGTTCGCAACCATTTTCAGCTAATCATAAAAACGCAGGCTGTTCCTCACTATTGTTCTCATAAAAAGTGCTCAGAAAAAGTTGGCTAGGTCATGTGCTACATTCATTGCAAATGTTGTCTTTAATTTATTTTTAAAAAGCATAACCACTCGCTCATATTTTTGTGTGCTATAAATCAGCTCTGTTTGAAAACTAGACAAAAAACGTCACATTGGTTTAGCCTCTGGACTTTTCTTTTGTTTATCCACAGGTCTAGATAAACCACCGACTGCAACGAAGGTTAAACACAACAAACCAGAGCAAAGTCATTCACCTGTTTAAATTAATTTACCCATGAATTCTGTTTGTGGCTCCCTCAGCTGCAGGGCACTCCTGCACAGTAACCTTCCGTCTGTACGCTGCACCTGCCCCTATATCAAACACCTTGGGCAACCCCGACCCCAGCTATTTAACCCAAATTCAGAGGGCAAAGGGGCAATTTCACCTTCAGTTGAAACATCTGGAATGCATCAAGCTGCCAGCAGTCCCCTTGCACTCTTAGCCCAAAGTGCTACATGTGATCATGTAGTTAGGGCCCACTTCAACAAAAGCACCTAAACCTGAGCCTAATTTTAAGTTAACTTTGTGCCAAGTATTGTGCCGAGTAGGGGTGGGTGCTCGCGTGTCCTGCTAATAGAAACCACGTGCGTGCAGACAGAGAAGCCTGTGACTTGCTTATTTTTCTAGCCCCTTGTCAATCATGTGTTTCCCTCTCTGCAAATCCCCTAATGACAAACCCAGCACCCAAAACACACATATCCTTCACACTCATTTATTTATCATGCTAAGGCTCTAAATTTCTATTTGGTAAATCTCCTTTGAAAGGGAGCTGGGTCAGCGCTGCCAATATTATAATACAGCCTAATCATTTATCAGTTCTCCCCTTCACACCATTATTCCTCGTCTAACAGCTCCGGCTTTTGGCTCTGAATACTAATGTCAAGGGCTCATCAGTATGCTGGAGGGCTGCATGTGCATCTCAGCCACGCACACTGGTAGCATGAAATCCGCAGAGGGCATAATGAAAATTCACACGCAGCTCCATAATACCATCAGCATACTTCAGAGCCTCTTACCTATCACTGGCATAAAGAGCTGGCCCCAGATGTCCCATGGATTTGGCCCTGCCACGCTCATCACCACAGACACAGACAAGTCTCTTTTGTGAAATGCAAGTGAGCTGCCCAGGAAAAAAATAAGTCTTTTCTAGGCTGGCTCTACCTTTCCCATTTTTTATGCAAACCTTTCATTTACACAGCTTCTCCTGCTGTCGCACTGAAAGCATGACCTTCAGCAAAAATGCTTTGCTCTTCTTAAGGGACCTAGGAAGCTCCTGGAAGCACAGAAAGCCACACATGGAACTGCAGGAGATCAGCAGCCCTGTGGGGTGTGAGACGGGATACAAAGCAAGCCAGTAACCACCTTGTCTGAACCAGCGGGGTCCACTACTCGCTCCTCCAAGAACGGCATTTGTCTGAATTTCCTTTTTCTGTTACTGTATTTCTATTCCTTATGGCATCTCCCTGGCCAGGCAAAAGGTCCATGCTGTGGCTGGGGCAGAAGTGTCACCTCTACCCAGGAGCAATGGGGCTGGTGGGCTCCTTCCCTTCGCTGTATTTCTGGGTTTGCTCCGTAGCCCTGAGCATTGACACAGCATCAAGCTGATGTCTGCCGGATCCTGTCAGAGGGGTAGACCCTGACCACATGGAGAAGCTATCAAAGTCTAACCCAACCTGCCCATTCTTAACCAGTGAGCAGTGAACCTGGCTTGGGGTGGAGTGGCAGCCTCGGGTCTGTAAGGAAGGACATCTGCGGGTCCCGTCCTGTTTCTCCTTAGGCAGATGCACCAGTCTTAACCCCATCCACCCCCCTGATTCATGTGCTCAGGACTCTCATAATGATTATATTATAGAAATAACAGAGAGGAGAGCAAAACCCCATGTTCCCAGTAACCACAGAGGGGCAGATGATCCCTGCCCCAAAGCACTTATGGCTGGGCGAGAGAGAAAAGCCAGGATGGAAACAAAGAGGGAGAAGATGTACCTAAAATCACCCAGCAAGGTAGCGGCAGCGCTGAGAACGGATCCAGCTCCCAACCCTGGGCTCAGCAGCCTACTGACCTGCACGTCACCTCTCTTCTCAGCAGCGTTCAGAAAAGAAACCGAATGTAACACAGAAATAAAACACGAGGCTAGTTAGCCATCTCCTTATCTCTCTCTGTACTAAGTGTCTGCTCCAGTGTCGGGGCTCTCTCTTTTCATCCAGACACACAATATACCCACTGTTATCCCCTCTGACTCTGGAGTCGCATGACCCAACCATGAAAAAATGGTTCTGATTCATTTACATTAAAGACGTGGATATTTTAAGGGGCATAGAAGACCTTCTCTTGTGATTGTTAAATGTCCACAGTGAAGCACACAGAGCATAAGCCACTGGGTCATGAAATGTAGCATTTCTTTCATTCTTATCTCCTTTCTCCAGCTTGCCAGAACACTGCAAGCCATCATATTGATACATAAGCAGCAAAATCTCCCTCCCAGAATGGAAAAAAAAATTCACCTTTAAATAACATTGGCTTTTGCCAGTGAAACGCATGGCTACAACCGCAGGAAACATGACACAGGTTATTACAAATATTAAATATGAGCAACCAAAGGATAACAAGAAAGTGCAGCCGTGAGCATCGTCTCAATAATTTGCGGCAAGCTGTGTGGTGCCATAGGGAAGCGAACATAGCTGGCACGCGAATGCACAGATCTGAGTCTTCCGGGCAAGCCAAATTGAAATCAAATAGGATGGAGAAAACAGGTTGTTCTGCAACCAGACTTCAGACTCAGTTCCTCAATTAGCTTTCTGATGAAGCATTGCCTTTACTTTGAACCCACTCCTGGGGGAACCGGCATACAGCTGATGTATCCTATGTGCAGACCACTCTCGTGCTGAAAATACCATTTTACAAGCAAGGCAGATCAGAGGAAGAAAATTACTCTCGCTCCCAGCCCTGCCAGCTCACCTCTGCCTCCCACTCACCGTGCAAAGCCTCTGGCCCCGCTTTTCTTGCACTACGCCTGAGCAGTCGGCAAAGGCTTCGCTGCCCCAAGTGCTGTCTGGGTCAAGGGATCGCTCCCCTCAAACCCACACACACATCCCACAGACCTTGGGGAAAACAGGCATCTGGTCTTGAAAGTCAACGGCAGGCACTGAAAAGACCTTCAGGAGGGGTGTCTGGCTGGCAGCAGAACCGGCGGCTGCGGGAGGCACAGCAAATCACAGCAGCGGAGGGACCTGTCCCCAGGCTGGGACATAAGGGACCTCAGGGACTCATTATTGAGACCTAATAATATAATAACCATGCACGGAGCCATGAGCCCTGTGTTCTGCCAGCCATCATGCACTGCAGCCTATCTTTATAAATTAGCCTCTATTTCCCCCTTTGTAAAGGAAGAGGAGGAGGAGGAGAGTCTCTCGCCCATTCCCACATCTTAGAGAAGAAATCCTATATTATTAGTATGGTCATCCGTCATGCTGCCCGCTCTGTAAGAAATGCACTCCTTTTAACATAGAAATCAATCCTTTCCTATGGAAAGGAAACAAATGTAATCACTACTAAGTATCGCTAGTCCTTCTTGGCTTTTGTATCTGGGGCCCTGAACATCTTAATATTCTTCATGGATTTTCAGTGCTGACCAAAAGTTGAACTCACTGCAAGTGAAATTTCTGGAGGAAGCTGGGAGTGTCCCATCTGAAAGCTATAAAGAGCTCCATGAAAAACAACAGAAAACACTCATACGCCTGCAACAGATTTATTTGTTGGATTAAGGAAGTCTTCTCTAAAGTTGCATTCTATGTCCCAAACTTCGGAAAGCATCCCCAATCAGGATATCACTCAAACACATGATTAATTTTAAAGCAAACATGCCAAATACACGATCTGTTGGCCAGCTCCAACCTGCACGATACATTCACCATGCACTATGTGTCGTATTTTCCAGAACTATATTTTCATTCCATAAATTATTTTCCTTGCATTCCTGACTGCAAAGACCAGCAACCTGGTGCAACCAGTGCAGCAGCATCTGTCTGGCTGTGTGGGCAACCAGCAGCAATGATGCTGAGGGGCAAATACCATGGACCCCCTCCTTTCAGGTGGAAGTCAGAAGTCATCCTTCCCATCCCCCACAGTGAATCTGGCTCAGTACTCCCAAATTCCTGCTTTGTCCCCCCCCATGGTTCCTCTGGATCTCAAAGGGGATCTCACTCCTACCAACCTCCCTGGGCTCACCAGAGTGTCCTGCTCACTGCGAGCACCCCAGTCCATGCACTGTGCTCACAGGGGAATTTGGCTGCAAATTCTCCATCTGCAGCATAGCTTAAATGTCTTTCCTGAACGAAGACCCAAAAAAAGGAAGAATTTAACCAGCTATCTAAAGAAAGAAAGAAGGAATGCAGAGAATGAACCCACCGACATCAAAACCCAGGAAGCTGCCTTTTAGCCACCAAGACAATCTCGCTGATAGACTTGATTTTTCTCACCCCAGCCGGGAGTAATGTTTTCTTTCTTTTTTTTTTTTTTTTCCATTTGCTGAATGTGTTCATTCTAAGGAGGGTTTTTTTTTTTTTTTTTGAAAAAAGACAACAGACATTCATGGCTCCCAGCTGTCAAAAGCCACAAAATGCCTGAGGCTGTCTGTCTTCTTGCAAATGCTGAAGCCATTTTCCTGTAGTGTGTGTTCTCATTAATCAAGTTTCAGACTCGACGCAGTCTGTATCATTGCCCATAAGCCAAGACAGACACTTTAGGGTCAGTAATGTAACGCAGCATTGCCGAACCTACCCCGGCATTGTCGGATGCAAACGTGTCAGCTGGGCTTTTCGCCCACTGAAGTCGGTAGGAGGTTTTTATTTTAACATGGCTCAATTGAAAGTCAGGATCAACGACTGAGGAATAAAGGTAATAGCTACAGATTGGAGGACTGTTTCTTTGAACGTCATCACCAGAAAAAAGCATAGCCCCAGACCCATCAAAATTAAATAATTGTGGTGGGTGGATTAACTCCATCCCAGCAAGACCTAATACAATGGTGTTTAATTTCTAGACGTGGGCCTAGCTGGTGACTGGTGGTGTCCCCTGAGCTCCTGTTGCTGAACTCCAGAGAGCAAACAGGGTCTTGGGACGTGGATATGTGTGGGGTGCCAGGAGGGAGAACAGCCCATTAGCCATTTGCTGCTGGAAAAACATATCCATGCCTGGGGTTCTCACTTCAAAAAGAAAGTTGAGAAGCTGCAAATGCTTCAGGGAAGAGCTCTGATAAAGGGAGAAAGCTGGTCTTGAGTGAGAGGTTAGAAAGTCAATCTGCTTGGCTAATGCAACAGAAAATTCAAAGGTGCTGATGTTGAGGCCCGTAAGTACTGCAAGAAGAGACATTTTCCAGTACCGGAGCCTCTCCCGACCGGTGGAGGCAGAATGACGTCACATGGCTGCAGGTTTGGGCTGAAGAGATTCAAACTGGAAATCTGGAGCTACAGAAATTGAACGACGGCAATCATGAAGAAGTGGATCGGCCTTGCTGGGGCTGGGCAGAGGTGGTGCCGCTCTGGCACGTGCCACGCCCGCAAAACCCTCTCATCTTGCTTGCGGCCACGGGGATTGAACAAGTTAAAACTGAGGCCAGCAAAGAGCAAGCAGTGACGTGACCTGCTGCTCGCTGCCAGCTCAGCAACATCGCCCACGGGCCCAACCCGACCAATGCGGGCTGGAGCAATTGGACGTAATTGCCCCTTCTTGACGTTCTTACCTCCAGAGAAGCCGCAAAAGGTCCTCCCGTGTCTCCGGCAGCGGTGGAGGACCTAGCCTGCACGTGGGAGCCCAGCAAGCTGCTTGCGAGGGTCCTCTTGGCCAACGGGAAGGATTACCTTCGCTCTGGTACCGAGGTAGTTCATGTCTTGCGCTTCTCTCCTTTAAGTCAGGCGGAGGGTCAAGGCAGGACGGTTGCACCGTGAAGCGTTTGTCACATGTGAATATTCAATTAATGGCTGTGAAAATGTCCACCAGGAGTCCGCTGGCAGCCAAGCGATGTGAGGGTCACCACGGGAAGACAAGCGACAGCAGAGGAAAGAAGCAAGAAATATGAGCAGAGTCCTGCAAGTGCTCCTGGGAGAAAAACAAGACTTTTCTCCATCTCGTTTCATTCACAAAGATGCTTTTGCTTAGAAGGTTTGTATCTTATCTCATCATTCAGGTCATCTTTTAACTGCTGATAATTTTAATTTCAGCAGGCACTTAATGTGCTAATCAAAACTGATAGCTCTCAGCAGGATGGAAAATCCCAAGCGTGGACGTGATTATTGGGCTTCTAAAGAAAAACATTGGCATGTAAAGAAAAAAAAAAACAAACACATTTTTGTATAGGGATTATTTACTGCTCTCTCCACTCCACACGCTAATTCACCCACATTGGTCTGGTTTATACCCAGGGTTATCCAGGCACACGTTACTTCATCTGCTGCATGCCAGAGCAGCAGGAGGGACGTAGCATGGGGCAAACGGTAATGGGAGCTCCGTGTTTCTTGTGCCATTAACCACAGCTCTTCTGCTTCTCAGAAGTTGACAGCCAGGCCAAAATCCCACATCTGCAACCGCAGTAGGTGCTCACAAGGACTGCACACCTATTCCCTTCGGGAACAGGGCTTGATGGCGGGTGCAGATGGGGCCCAGAGGTTCAGGACAGTGCAGGCACCTCGGGCACAAATTTCCTTTCCTCAGATTCCCGTGCCAGCTCTGGGGATGGGGACCCAGCTGAGGAGGTGCCTTCAGCATGGGATCCAGTTCCCCTACCCTTGCCTTGCTGTGGGCTCCTGTGGGTGGGCTTACAACTAGGGAGAAGAGAAATTTCTCCTCCCCTTCCCCTGACTCAGACTTGTAAAATATGGCTTCTTGGAGAGACCAGCATGATAATAAATCCTAACCTGCCTGGGTGACACATGGTTGCATGATACGATCAGTCCTGGAGGGAGGCAATCACTGCCTGACAAAATTAAACTGACGGACTGCAGTGGGTGGGCGGGATGGGGAAACCCCCAAGCAATGGTCCAAGCTTTCCTCCACCTCCTTCACACGCAGTGGTGCTCCCCAAGCAGGCCAGTGTTTGATAGAGGAGGAGGCTGGGGCAAAGATTGCAATCAACTCACCCAAAGCAAAGCAGCCTCTTCTCCAGACGGGAAAAGACTTCAGGATTGATCCCAAGACCAAGGGTGACATCTTTGCTCCCTCATAGCCTGAACCTGCAGCATCCCCTGATCAGCAGTCTAGACTCCAGGAACTGCTCCATGATCACCCAGGATGGTTCAGATAAGAGAAGCACGGATAAAAGTAGTAAAATTTTTCCCAGATCCCAAGATAGCTCTTGCAACAATGATGTCTCTGCACTGCATTCCTCCCCAGTATCACCAGTCCCTGTTGATAGCCAGATCACTGTGCCAAGGCAGCTCATACCTGAAAGCCACATGGCCTGAAGGCACTCAGGACATCCCAAAACCACAGTAGAACAAGACACCCCATAGCCAGTTCCACTCCAGACCACCCTGGATCCCAGCAGATCCATGCAAACCATGCTGGAGGTGGCTCAGAAGATCCACAGGCTCAGTGCAGAGCCCAGGGCATGCGCCAGTGCAAGTTCGAGGACTGGAACAGCAGAGCTTGAGCAGCCAGGTCTGGTGGTCCAGGACGTGAAAACATCGAGCGGACAGCATTAATCCAGGTGGCATTGACCTGGATTCCTGTCTGCCAAGCACATAGTCCAGCAGCACTGACCAACTCACTACAATGGTAAACACATAAAGGTACAAATCTGTCCCTACAGCCAACCCCTTACATCCAGCGCGTGGCATCCCTGCCTGCTCATGCTCGGCCTCAGGCCTGCTATGCAGCCATCCTTGGGAAGGTCCACCAGCCCCCTCTGAGACAGTTTTCATGGAGATAAGCAGAGAAAAACGGCCACTTGTGCAGCATTTTCTTCTTCTCTGTCTACCTGCCAACAGCAAATTGGGAACTCAGTGCTCAGGCAGCAGTGCACAAGGGCATCCGTGGTACAAGTGAGTTTTGAGATGCTCAGCTGGCAACCTCTGTGTGGAAATACTACAATTCCTTATCAGCCTGGGTCCTCCTGTGCTTCGTCTTTCAAAGAAGTGCCATTAACCTGCTTCCCTTTGTACTTAGTACTTCTAATGCCAAAGGGCATCACCTGGAAGACCTTTTATAGGCACAATAAATGCCATGGCAACTGCAAAGATATTTCCAAGAAATCCCAGCTGCGGCCTTTGGACTGCAAGTCCAGGAGACGTTTCCCACATCGTAATTTCTCTCTTTCAATATCCTCCGTTTCTGGGGAAGTATTGACTAAGTGTTAAGCCTCCAGACTGAATTTCTGATTGGACCCTTTGAAAAAGCAAAAACCCATCATTTCAATTTATCTGGAAATGCCTGTACAGAAATGCTGATCACTGTGATTAATTGTCACATCTGCAGGAGCATCCTGTTCAGGGAAAAATTAGACTCAGTTCTACATGGGTTATTTACGACCCAGCTGCTCCAGCCATTAAAATCACCCTGAATATCTGCTTTCCCTGCCACAGTTTGAACAAGCAGATTAGTCCCTGAAATCACAAGCCCCCGTGTTTTCCAGCTCAGTACAGCTCATTGCAAAATAAAGGCCTTGCCTCAATAAATAGCACTGTTAAGGGCACTCCTGCTGGAACGAGCCTTCTCTAGTAATGCTTCGACTCCGGAAAGAGCCTGTTCTAAGCACTAAAGAAATCCATCAAAAGTAACCTTGGAATTTGTATGTTTATATCTGCGTAGCTGTGGAAACACTGTGGGAGAGGGTTGTTTTTTGTTTTGCGAGGCAAATCGAAAATCTATTATATTCTTCGATATTCCGAGGCTTCCTTCCCCTCCTGTTTCAAGCAAAGGGCTCTTGCCCAAGCTGGGGTTTTTTATAAATGCCTCCCCTGCCCCAGCATAGAGCAATCCAGTGTTAAGCACATTCCTTGGCGTCCTCACCCCTAATTGCTCTCAGGCTGTTGCAACACTTCTTGTGTTCCCGGCTGGATGCGGCGATCCAAGGTTTGACTTGGCTTTTGAGGAGGCTGGGCTGACCCCTGGTCTTGCTGAATCCACACTCCCAGTAGGGTGTCTGGGAGACATGCAAGGAGCCTGGTTGAGAGATGAATCACCTGTTGCTTGGGATGAAATAGATTCTCTTCTCTACAGCTTGCAGGAGATATTGCTGAGGTGGCTGCAGCCAGCAGAGAGGTCGGAGAGCACAGTGCAAAGCATCTGCCGAGGCATGTCTCTGGTTGGATCCTCACGCAAACAAGTGCCCCAAAACTATCCACAGGAATAACCGAGCTTAACTTTTTCATTTTCACTGCTTCCCTCTTTTGTCCTCACTGCTCCTGCTCTTGTCCCCACCTCCTTTGCACCACTGCTGGGAGGGCTCCCTGCTGCCTCCTTCCATCTGATTTCCTTTCGAACCCGCAGCCCAGCCTCAAAGGGGTGAACCCTGAGATGACTGAGCTGTTCTGCCCAATAAGTCACCATCCTGCCCCACCACCAAAAAGATCTCTTCCCAGCAGAGCAAGTCTCCTTTGCATCTCTTTCCCCCTCCTTCCCAGCCCATCGAGGAGAGTCAGGACCCCTGCAACGGGAGCGGACAGAGACTCCGTCCTGCTGCCAACTCAAGCATTCGTTGGCATTTGAGTAACCTCCTTCCTGGCACAGAAGAACCTCAAGCCAAACCTCTGTAGGGCAGTGACCAGCTCACAGACACCCACGCCACAAACCCCTCACAAAACCCCATTGCAAACTACCTACTGCTTACGTCGCGTCAAAATTTCTTTCCCAAGTACCTGCACGGCACCAAGCATGCCAATCCCAGCCGGAGCCTCGAGCGCCTCTGTAATGTTAATAATAGGCACAACCTATTAGCGCAACCCAGCTATTGCATCTTGCCGCACACACGAGCTTGCCTTTCATGTTGTCTGCGTGCACAAGCTGTTATTCCCTGCAGCAACCCCAGTGAACAGAGTAACCTGGGGCAGTACAACATGCAAGTCTAAGGTAGGGTTAAGTAGCTGGTGATAAACTATCACCACCATAATCGAAACCCACGCACGCAGCGCCAGATGTATTCAGCATCCTGCAAACAAAGGCTCCCGGCCAGCGCTTAGTGACGTGCGAGCCAAAGGGTTTTCCCAGAACTAGGCTGAGCCTGGCATAAGACTTGGGAAGGGAACTGCTCCTCGTGGCAGGACTACCCTCCGAGCGAGTGCATGGGACACCACCAGAAAAGGAGCATGGGACTGGCATTTTTCTTCATTGGTAATGCAGGAGCAGAGGTTCCCTGCTGCAAAAACACCCAAGCAAGTTGTGGGGAGGAGAGTCGCTCCATCAAAGATGGAGCTCCATTTTCCAGACCATCTGTTGTAGCCACACTTTCAGCCTCACCCACGAAGGAGGCAGGCCCCAGGACTGGAGGCTTCCCGCTGCTGTTGGGTTTGTTAGGAGGAAAAGTGTTGTTAAGTGGTGGTTAGTGATCAGCCAGAAGGCAAGGGGCTGCCCAGAGAAAGG
Source organism: Calonectris borealis (assembly GCF_964195595.1). NCBI lineage: Eukaryota > Metazoa > Chordata > Aves > Procellariiformes > Procellariidae > Calonectris > Calonectris borealis. The sequence goes on along the minus strand of NC_134316.1, from coordinate 6,411,917 downwards.
CTTTCCTGTGACGCAGGGGTGCGACCGCATTGGGGGCTCTGGATTCCTGCCATTGCCACTTCACACAAGTCCCTTTCTTGTCAGATACCAGACCACCAGGAGCATTTATAGCCATAATCTTTGCACATGGCTTCTGCCCCTGGTTGCAGCACCAACCCTTGAGGAAGGGAATTACGTTGGGAGCAATCTGCAGTTTTTCAGGGGCAACAGAGGCAGAGGAGACCCCCATGCCCATGCTGGATGTTATCGTTGGCACATGCTCTGCCACTCCTGCATTTAATGGAAATGAGATACAAAGGATACATGAGGGAAATGAGGGCAATGAGGGAGACGAGTCCATTGCTGTGTCCATTGCATCTGTGCTGCGACAGGAGAACCAGGGCACGTGTGTCTGTTCCAGGACACAGATGGGCGTCACCGATTTCATCCATGCCACCTGTAGAGCCGTGGCATTAGGCTGCCGGTCCGTAAGGCTGCCGGACACAAAACCCCTGTTTTCTTGTGCCCTGGATGGTGCTCCCTGCACACAGCATCTCCTTGAGGTGGGGATGAAAACTGTTGGTTATTGCAGACAATGATTCATCTGGAATCATTGGAGGATTGGAAAAACTCCCTGATTTAACCCACCCTGAAGCACTCTGATGGCCTTTTCTTTGGCCTTCCCTGCTGCAGGAAGCAAGGGGTGAGAAATGAGTGAGTCTCTGTAGCAGGAATAAGCTTTCTGCCCAAATTTGATGAGGTTTTTTTTCCCCTTTTTAACTCTGCTCTGATGCAATGGCAGGACCAGGCAAGGAAACCATGAGTGGGAGACAGATTGCCCCAGGCGGACCTAGGGGAAAAGCACGGGCAGGGAGAGGGAATTAGGGCTGCCCAAGCAAAGTCACTTCTGGTATTCCCCAACTTTGCAGGGCTTGGCTTGGCTTGGCTTGGCTTGGCAAGTGTGTCGTGTTGTGCGCAAGAGCCTCCGAAATGGAGGGTACAGGAGTTGTTTGGATGGGAGATGTTTGGAGCAAGACACCAGGGTGGGGATCAGGAGTCGGCCAAATCACATAAATCAATGGGATTTCAGAGCCTGATCTCAAAGCTTTTGGGGGTACTTAAGTGTCATTGCAGATCTGGGACTTTCTCTGCTTCGGACCCCTTGCACAGTTCAAGGCCAGCAGCATTTTCTTGATGCATAATAAATTGATTAATTCTTGCCAGGAGTAGAAGTAACATGCTATTTATGTCCTCAGGTATGGGTACCTTCATGGACATTTAACATACACCCTCCTTTCTGCATCAAAAAAACCCAAAACCAAAACACTTAGGGAAAATCTCTTGCAGAGCCGTAAGACCAGCTCCCTAAACACTGCATCCCTTTGCAGCCATGCATTTCCTCCCCCTTCCCAGCTTCAGTTTGTAAACTATTCGAATGCTGATGGTTTTTAAATAGCTCCCAATGAGGATTTTACATACAGGGAATGGCAGAGGAAAAAAAAAAAAAAAAAAAAGATCTGTGGGCTGGAGATTTATGTAAACACAAATTCCCTGCAACAGCAAGTTCCTCACTGCATGTTGCTCCTTTTACACAAACACACCATCAGATAAAGGAATGTACGTGATTCATTTGCTGCCCTCTGATGTGGTGGAGCTCTTGAATGAAACGTTTAAACTATCCTGCTTTACTATGTTGCTTAAAATCAGACTCATAGGACTTACAGGCTGAGGTGACGTGGCAAAAGGCAGGCTGAGCTTCTAGCAGACATGGAGTTGTGCAAAACGGATTGCTCCATGGGTGCTAAAAACTCTCGTGGGGGGGTAGAAAAGAGGTTCTGTTTAGCTGCGCTGAGCTGTTGGTGTGTGGAAACTAGGAAGTCATATTTATATCTGCTGGCCCGCTCTGGAAGCTGTTACAGGCTCGACATTCATTGCCAGTGGATGCTTTATCTTTCCTTGCTTGTGCTAGAAATATCGTGGGACCACAATGATGGCAGACTGCTAGATAGTGCAGTCGTTATTAGACCAAAATAGATGGGTCCTGTCACTCAATAGTACTGCCGATGCTGCTACGTTTTCAGTCACATTTGCTTTTGCTTTCCAGAAAATGGGCCAAAGCTAGTAAAATTGTTAAGCATTTTGGGAGAGAGCTGTGGGCACACGTGGGCTCCATGGAGGGCTGGGGTGAGCTCACACAGCTCTCTGAAACTTGAGATAAAAAGCACTTTGGTGGTGGAGATTCAGGCCTCTCTGCAGGGAAGTCCAGTAGCCCCATTCCTCAGAGGGGAAGCTAAAGCCCTGATAGACTTGCTTCCAGCCCCATAAGAGGCTTACAGTGGGGCTTCAGCCCTGTCTGCAGATACCACCCAATGACCCCACCAGCTGTGATGCACCAAGGATTGCGCTACTATACCCAAAAGAAGAATTTAACCTCCAAATCCCCAGCCTCCATCTCCTTGCCACAGTCTGCCTAGCCACAGTGGTTGCTCATATGAAACAGGGACGGTTTCAAGCTGGAGCCCAGAATCCTGTTTTGTCCCCTAAGCCTGTGTAGGAAATGTGGGCAAATGCCCAGTTCCTCCTTCACACCACCAGCAGTCCCATTACAGGCGCACCAGGGAGCTCTTCTCCCATTAAGACATCTCAGTCTCCATCAGTTCTCCAAGTGACAAAACACCCGGGTAGGACTTGTGCAGAGAAAGGAAACCCTGGCCCCTGGTCTCCCCTCAGTAAAACTTCTTCCTCCTCCCCAAAACCCAGCCCAGATCTTCTGGCCACAGAGACCCTCTGGCAGCAACTGAGCCCCCCCTCTCTCCCTGTATTTCAGAAAAATTGGGTGAAGGCAACATCCAAGCACAGGTCTGAGGATTTTTTGTGGGGTTGGTGGGCAGGTTTGCTCCAGAGAGCAGGCTGAGATCAGCGCACAGGGCAGATGAACCTTCCCACCTTCCTCTGAGCCTGGAGAATCATCCCCCAAGGCAGCGCATCCTTGGTCAGCACTACAAGCAATGATGGGGAGGGGGTTGGTAGCAGAGCAAAACTGTGCCCTTCAGCAGCCACCAAATGCACTTGCCAAGGGAGCTGAAAACCAGACACTTGAGAAGAAAACTTAAAAAAACAGGGTTTGGATGGTCCTGAGTCCTGGCACTGCCTCCACAGGCCATCTGCTGAGAGCTCCCTCTCCTTTCCTATGGGACACGTTATTCCCAGCTACTCCCCAAGGACCAGAGAGGAAATTCCCTTGTTTGAACACAACAGTCCCTGGTTTGCGTAGGGTGTCCCGCAACCTTGGAGTTTCCCTACAGAAGCCTGCCCCCATTTTGCTCCTGACCACAAAGCATTTGCTTTGCATTTAGCAGGAACAACCAGTTTAGTGTTTGAATGAATGATCGGTGTTAATTAGTAGCATTCAAAATTAAAATAAAGGTCAAAAGAGGGTAGGCATTATCAAAGAGCCTTGTTTGCTCAAAGGAAACATTAATGACACTTGTTCAGTGCTTCAAGATAAACTTGTTCAGGCACAAGTTAATGAAGAAATAAATCCTCCTCTCCATGGAACGTCACTACTCCTCAAACACAAACCACATGTCTTTCATCTCAAGGTGTGCCCTGCCCTATCTCTCATCTCTCCTCGCTGTTTCATTTCTCCTCACTCTTGAGATGCCAGTTCCCTTCCTTGAGCGGCTGCAAGATGGGCCCGTCACCAGATTCCTGCTGCAGAGGTATCACCCCAGAGCCATCTACACAGGCATCTCACTGCCCTTCTTCCAACTCTCATTTGCCGTGAAGCAAAGGACAAGGTGTGCAGGGAGTACGAGGTGGATGCCTTCAGGACCTCAGTCTTCTCCAGCGGATACAGACAAGCACGAGCTCCTCTGCCTCTACCCTAACCTGACCTGATGCTCCTGGTTTTGCACCTCTTTGGGTAGATGCACCACCAGATCACAAGCTCCCTCGGGCAGGTCCACTTTCCTGCCCCGCAGCAGGGCCCGGCCGAGGCTCCCGGCCACACAGGACACGTAGGTCCGGACCCTTCCCAGCTGCCTGCATCTGCTTTGCTGGCACAGAATAAGCCAGAAGCAAATTAACCAAACCGCTCACCTGAGAGCTGGGTCACCTTCTGCGGGTGCTTCGCTCCATCGACAACAGAGGGAGCCCGAGGATGTCTGTGCTCCAGAGTCAGGCACCTCAGGCAAATTTAGGGTGGGATGAATCCAGGGCTAAACAAACATTAATACATTCAGAAGCCAGCAGTAGCAGCATTCAAATATATTTATATATACACAGAGAGAAAGAGGGAGGGAAAGCGTGTGTGCACCCTTTGGTTTCTCCGTGACCCCCAAAATGCCATAAATCACTTTCAGCAGGAAAGCAAGATGCAGCAAGATTTGCCTCCTGCCCCGGCTTCCATGCTGCCATAATTACGGCAAACCCTGCCCTGCCCTGGGCAGCGCAGCGAGGAGGCTGCGGAGCCGGCGGGAGGAAACCAGGGTGCAGGAGCCGGGGGGTTTCAGGCTGCACCGTGGTCCCTGCGCCAAGAACGCAGCGCTCCAGCTCCCGCTGCTAAAACCACTGAAGGTTGAGGAAGATGATATTTCCATCTTTTGGAAACTAAATACTGGGAACACGCCTACACAGTCTTTGACATAATCTCCCGAATTCAGTTAGAAGTAAAGAACAGGCAGAGGTCAGACTTTTCCTGGCTTAATAGAAGCGCTATCAAAATTTAACCTCTTCCCTGCCGGCAGTGCACAGATCTCCCATTCCCAACAAAGACAGGGCCACCGCATTCACGTGCATGATGAACACATGCTTGCCTTTGCAGCAGTGTCATTTTTCTTCCCCCCCTTTCCTGCGTGCGCAGGCAATGCAGACAGCAACATTTCCGATACTGGCAAGGAGGAGCAGACTCGGTTGCATGACAGTCATCTGTGGAGAGATGCAGTCTTGCATCCCGCATCCCATTCGGCTGCAGACACCCGGCAGAGCTGCTCCGCTGTGCCACGAGCACACGCACCAGCCTGATGCTGCTTCAGCCCATGTCACGCACTAGAGGAGAAGAGGCATGAAAGACGGGCTTCCAGGGGACCAGATGGACACCCGTCAGCAGCCATACATCAAGAGATCGGTGCTTTGGATTGTGCATTACAAAAAAAAAAAAAAAAAAAAAAAAAAAGGAAAAAAACCACCTTCTGCAAGCTTTTCAAACACATGATTCTCAGATGCTGTGTGAAAAAAAAACAAATTGGCAGCTCTCCCCCTCTTCCCTGAGCAGGAGTGAAACAGCCTGGTATCACACATTCATCGCAGCACCCCTCACCGTTTTGGAAAAGCAGCAAAGAAGGCTCCATTTCTCTGAGTTATTTCCCTCTGACATTTCAGGGGAGCGGTGGGCAGCTGCATACGGGTGGTCGATCTGGAGAGCAGGAGCAGCAAATTGGTGAAAAGTTGAACTCTGCAGCTCAGCACCATCAATTCCCAAAAGGTTGGGAGTTAATTCTGATCTGTAAGATGGTGGCCATAAGGATCCCAAGCCCTAGAAATCGATAGTGGACTCCAAATGTGACACGTTAGACAGCGATGAGGTGAAGATGCTCAAGTAACTTTATCCTGCCTAGCAGACCTCTGTGTCAAGGCTGTTTGCTCCAGCCCAGCTGTCTCCGAGCTTAGGAGCCATACGGCTGGTCAGACTTCAGAGAGGGAGATCAAATTCAGAGGCTGCAAAGCATGTGGTTGTTTGCTTTCTACATCCCTGCTCAACTTTTAGCCTCCTACTTTCGTAATGAATTTCTCGGAGGTTCTCAGCATTGCTTGCTCGTTTGCAGACTGCACTTCCAGCTACAAAAATAGCACAGACACTAAAACGATCTTCAGGAATCAGATAAGAGCTCCTCCCAGGAGGAAGAAAAAGATTTCTTTCTTCTCTTTTCTTTTTTTGTTCTCTGTGTTTAAGAAGGTTGATGTGTTATAATTATAGATTGTGATTTCCATCCCAAAGTGCTTCGCAAGAGCTCCGCCAGCACCTCTGCGCAGAGCTGGCAGCAGGCACTGCTGGGACGAGCTGTGCAGCCTTACAGAGGAGCGCAGCCCGCCCGGGCTGCTCACAAAAACTGTCCAAATACCTGCACAGAACAATTGCAATAGACCTTCTGGTGTAGAAATAGCCAAAGACAACAGACAATGCTGTTTTCTGACATTACTTCCTTCTAAAATGCAGCTCAGGGAGAAAAATGCATAGGTAAAAAAGCTCTGTCACATCACAGGTTTCTGTGGTCTTGGGCAAGTGACTTTTGCCACTGAGGTTTGCCAAGGAAAGCCTTAGGCAGCCTCCCACATCTCCCCCAGTTTCCAGCTGGCCACCCGACTCCTTCCTCCCCTGGGTTTGATGCTCACCAGACTCTTCCCCAAGCCACCTCAGCTCATTAACTCGGGACAAGAACCTGGGCCCTTGCTGGGTTGGTGTTCTCCCATCCTCACGAGTTCTATCAGCTCTCAGTCCTGGAGCCAAGGTGAGATCAGCCCGGGGAAAATGAAGATGAGAGAGGGGAGGGAAGGGAATGTGGGACTTCCACCAGTTCTTCTCCCCACTCACTGCTTTTCATGGAAACACATTTGAAACCTTTTTCTTCTCTAAAATTAGAGCTTTACAACTCCCTTATCTGCATATAGTTAGTGATAAGCACTCTGATATATGTCCGGTCACACTGTGCACTGTATGTGCACAGAAACAGATACCCACAAGCCCCAAAAAAGCCTTTAAATGCTACATAAAAAATAAATAAATACAATACAGCAAATGGGGCCATAAGGGACCTTGAGTGGTCTCCTAGTTCATCTCCCAAGGCAAGGTCAAATTACAGCTTATGGCCCAACTCAGTGCTAAAAATATCCATTGGCTGAAATTCCAGTCTTCCTGGGCAACTGCTTCCCGTGACTCTCTTCTTTCCACCCTTCAAAGCTTTTCCTGGACTTAGATGTCCCTCACTGCAGTTTAAGCCCAGGCACTCTCCTGTCCCCGGCAGACACTCGGAACGGTTCGTTCCCATCCCGCTCGCAGCGCACATCTGGAGACAGTTATGTCTCCCACTCGGGCTCTGCTACGTTTGCATCTCTTTTCTAGACAAACGTAGCAGTTTGTTCAGGAAAAAAACAAAAAGTCGGTGGTTGGCCGTAATGCCCAAAGGAGAGCTGGTGGCGGTGCTGGAAGGAGCGGAGGATATGGCTCATTTGTTGGTGAACTGGCAAGAAAATAGGGCAGGGTCTCAGCAGGGGCACCAGGGCCAGGCACTATGAGATCCCAGCGATATTTTGCAGCATGACTTGTCTGCTGCTAACAGTCCCAGCATCCCATTCCCACCTCCAGGCTGGCACACGTTTGCAAGACTGTGTTTTGCAACGTTTTTTCTGTTTTTAATGCTCTTTTAAAGATTTTCCTTGCAGGAGGTCAGAAAGAGAGTCGTAGTTATAAAAACAGACCAAGCACATACTGGACCAAAACCACGTTCCAGTATCAGCCTGAAGATATAACTGGTCTGAATATGGCCTTGTTTCATCATTTGTCATGGTCCTCACTCAGTGCTCCCCCTCCAATGTGGAGCGTGGCCTCTGCATACGGCAGCACCTTGCGACATGACTCACCTCCACCAAGCAAAGCACATTTTCCACCCACGTAGCTGCAGCTCCTCTGCCAGAGGTCACCACCGCGGCTGCGGACAGGATCGCACGTCCGCCCTGCTGCTGCTGCACCCGCTGCACAAATGTGCCCTGCCAGCGGTTTGCACTGACGCACCAACACCATGCACAGGAGCCCCTGACGGGAAGGTTCATGCTCCCATCCCTCACTGCATTTCCTCTCGCAGAGCGCTTAAAATGCAAGGGGGGAACAAAAGCATGCAAGAAGTCGTGTAGCAGGAATAGCAGAAAACAAAATACGCTGCATAAATTCCTGGATGTAGCACATTGATACACTCTTTTCCCTTTAACACCAGCAAAGACTCATTAAGCCTTAGCTGTAAAGCTGTAATCACCAACACGCAAGAATTTTTTGAGTCCTAAATGAAAGGGAAAATACTATCTACTGCAAACCCCACAGTTTAGCCGGCCTGTCCCTTAGAGAAACTCCACATGAGTTTCGCCCAGCTCTGAGCTGATGAAATCCCATCTGAAGGTGTCAGGGCCTCAGGTCAGTCTAAACACTCTTCTGGGAGCATCCCGAGTCCTCTTCCCTCCCCCAGCCTCAGAGACGCTGCTCCACATTTTTGCCTTACTGTTTTTCTTGGCAGCTGTTTTCTTTCAAGTCAAGCTATGGCCGTGTTGCTTTTAGGTACTTAAATTCATATTCTTGATTCATTTCTTCCCTAATCACTTGGGATACTGCGTTTTACAAAAGGGAGTATAATTAATCTTCCAGGTTTGTGCACGTGTGATGAAAAAGATGTGATCCGTGACAATTTAATGCCCTAGCTAGCTGCTAGACAATGGAAATTTCTGACTTATACCCAAAAAAGCCACACCCAGGCTCACAAAGACTGCAGCAGCTGACAAGCATCTTTTCCAAACTCTTAAACAGGAACATTTTTTGAGGGCTTTTTTTGTTGTTGTTTTAAACTTGGCCCTAAAAATCAGTTGCAAAAGAGCAAAGCTGGCAACTTATGCAGCCGTTCAATGAGTTCCAGAAGCTGTTGAATTTCTCACAACGTTATCAGTGATCTGGGAGACCCACCAAGGCGCATTTCATACAGTGATTGCTGTTAACATGCTCCCGCTCCCCTCTAACATGCATTCCTCGCAACCTTGGTGGCGGTCCGACAGTCAGCATTGCTCGCAGACAGCTCCATCCCATCTCAAACACTCTCTCAGATGTTAATAACCCTGCAATGGCCAACATCGATATTGGCTGCCCAGAACAAAGCTATTAGAGGGACATTTTGGTAGGAAATGGTGGGAATGCTGCAGTAATCAGATAGAGTTATAAAAGGTTAATGAAGATGAAAGGACAGAAAATACAGAGGAAAAGCCCAGGCAGCCAGAGAGATTTTGGCAAGATTTGCTAAGCTGCTGCCTAGCCACACACTAATACATTTCCTGCATTTCCCAATCCAGCTGCTCATTTCCAGTAGCCTCAGCAAATCTGTATCGCTGGGAGAAACACTGAGCTACTGTGTGGCTGGTAGCATTTCTAGCGACTCTTGCCCATTATTGAGCAAAACGGTCAAGTTTCCAAAAGGAATTTCAGAAGAAAGTTCGTTTCGTCTAGATACAGTGTCCCTGGGGAGGCTAAAGTCACGAGTGCTCCAGCTCAGCTTGGACACACGTAACTGAAGCATTACCGATGCGGTGCTCACCTAGGGGAGATCTCTTTCCAAGTCACCTCAGTATTTTTGGAAGGAAAATTTTTCACTCGGCGTTATCAGAGAGCTGCTACGAACAAGCAATCCTCTGGTACTGCTGGGTAGGACAGGACATTGCAAGGCACTTCTTCAAAGCTGAGGGGAGGAAACTTCTTCATGTCTTTCCATCCTCAACATGGGACAATTCCTGACCATACACTTGTACTGTAGCATCCAGATTTCACACTATGGGACTTCAGTTATTCCCTTTTGAAAGCTGTTTAATGCCTTAATAGATGTCCTCATCACACTTTTTTTTTTACCATACCATTGTTTTCTTCATTATCTCTCTCACGACCTAAAATATCCCTTCTTCCTCACCAGCACCTCAGGCTTTCAAATGACTGCAGGCTCTTACCTAATCTCTCTCCTACTCCTCATCCGATGTCGAGACTGGTGCTTAGCTAAGCTATGCACATAGCTCTCTGTCAGCATCGCCACATAAATCTCTCCAGCTCCAGCACGTTGCCGGTGCTATTCTCTGAATTCCTGCCACTCATCACCGCGTCTCCACGGGCGGGTGCTGAGAAGGGGACCTGGACCCGCTGGGTGGGATCAGACAAGCTCAGCAGAGGACTTGCAGCTCATGTTCTCCCCAGCACAGGGCACCTGCACGTCCAATCTAGCCCATCACCCGGCAGTTTTGCTGCCGTCTCCTAGAATTCATTCTTTGTATGATCTTCCACCAAAATTTCTCCATGCTTTCTCCAACTTCCCCATCTCATTAAAGAGAAGGTTATTTTTCGCCATGTTATTTAGCTTATGTATTTCCAAAGCAAGCCTTCATCTCCTCTGTTGCTCATTTCTCTCGGTTCCTCCCAATTCCACAGTGACTGCAGGTTTGACTACGCTGCATTTAGCACTGAGATCATTTATGAAGGCAGCATGTTCAGCCAGATTTACCACTAGCGCCGTCTGTAACCCAAGAGACACCTCTTTCATCCCAGCCACACATCCCTCTGCAATTATGGCTGTCAATACTGACGTTAAGGGTACGTGTAGGCAAACAGTTTACTCACTTCTAACTCGGTCTCGATACAGCTTGCCCTTGGGGGAACTGGGGCAATTGCTGCCTCCTTTCCCATTCCCCACGACAGCACAGACTTCTATGTTTCATCAGTGGTGAGACCGATGGCCACCCCAGTTGCAATGATGTTGGCCATCCCGGAGACTGCCCAGCCCAGGCAGCAGAGACCCGGGGCACGGCAATACCCACGACTGACAGCAGCCTCAGCCGCTCCAGCCTCGGGATTTTTGTGGCCATGACAAACTTTCAACTGGCTTTCAATTTATGCGAGCTGCCGTATCCATGTCGCTTTGAACTGCCTGCATGAGTAAACCACCCCAACAAGCTAGAGTTCATGGGGATTGCAGTCAGTCATATTACAGCCCATGACAGATTTAATTGCAAATTAGAAATTCCGTAGCAGAAATATTGCAGGAGACTTGAGATCCTAATTGTTTCCTGTGTAAGGTAGGAACTTAATTTTATTTTTAAAATCCCAAGTGCTTGCAGCCAATATTTTGGTGTGAAAAAGCTAAAGAAGCAACTGCTACCTCACTGTGAACAGGTAACAACTTCCAGAGTTTAATCTTACACCTCAATTTGTTCTTAATATTCCGATTGTGGCAGCAGCCAGGAGGCATTATGAAGCTAAGTGCTCCTTTGTGTCAATACACAGCAGTAGAAAAATTCCCCGCCCAAATGAGCTGTGATTGTTGTATCTGCTGGAAGAAAGCCATGCTCTCTCCTGTGCCACACTAATACACTTCTAGCGACAGAACTGATTAGGATTCCTGCTTTGGATTTGCTCAGATCTAGCTTGGTTGGTTTTTAATCTTTGGGATAAGCTGTGGATAGAGAATTAGCCATTTAGATATAAACGCATCGCTGGGAAACAGTTTGCCAGCACCCGCCACAAAATGACTTCCGTGTCTGATCTGGCGAGCGGCTGCTAGATAATGAAGTGATAATCGGGGGTGTGGGGACAGAGGGGGGATTTCTGGCTTTCAAGAAGCACCAGACATCTTTGCCTGATTCTGTCTCCACTAGCACAGAAATTAGAAGAGTGCTGAGGAATGTGTGCTAAGAGTGAAAATAAGCACCCTTCACTCTTAGATTTAAAATGATGCTTTGTAGGGGAATTACGGAGTCATCACTGGTAAGCCAAGGCACAGGGAGCATCGCTCAGGCTGTTCGAACCTCACAGCTCTCCCGTGCTGTATTTTGATACAGCTGCCTAATGAAGTCTGGCAGCCCATGTGTCCTTCCCGTTTTGGCGAGGGTGACAAGCAGCATCGCACAGGCAAGAGACACCAGGTCTGGGGTTTAATCCGACAGCGAGCTTCTCCCATCTGAGTCTGCGGTGTCTGACAAGGGGAAATGCTCCCCGGCATGCTCTCGTCTTGCAAACGAGCAAGGAGGTCACGTGTGCTTCTTCCAGAAGACTTCTTTCTCCAAAGCCGTTATTTTTTCCCTGTCCTAAAAATGTCTGACTTAGTTGCCCATCGCACGGTGGCAAAGTCTCCCGAGGCTGAGCGGGACCCGGGAGTGACACAACAGCACGATGGGCTCTGCCACAGCACCCGAGTACCGCAAACTGCTGGGAGCCTGCTCCCACACACTTATCACCCCACTTTCTCTAGGGCTGGCCTCAAATCGGGCAGCAGCACAGACACACAGACCGCAGCCTAAAGATCTCAGATCCAGAAGCACTGGCCACACTCCGCCTGAAATCGATGTCCTTTCTAATTCTCATGGGTGTCAGAAAGATTTATCCAGAGACATCTTATTTTACAGCCTGTGTCTTCTGATGTATTTGCTCTTTCAGCGCTCTGGGTTCACAAGCTACTGCACCCTCCCCAAACCCTCTCTCACCCATGCTGGAGGGCTATAAATTATAACAACCTGCAATGCATTCAGCTACAGTCCTGTCCATCATCTGTGCATGGCATTAACCCTGTGAAACTTGGTCACCCAGATCTGCATTTCCCAAGCTTTGAATCCTTATCCATTGCTAAAGCCCCTCAGACAGCCAAAGAATGAAGCGCGTACAGCAGCCGGCATTTCTAAAGAAAACTTGATGGCTTTCTGACACCCGGCACATGCAATTCCCAACAGAGTTAATTGAAGCTAATTCCTCAAAGGCTGAGATGAGAATATCCCCATAAATTATGTTCCTGCTTCATTCCAGACAAGGACGACATGAATGCATTACACGCAATCCCCCAATTTACAGTATTAAAACTGGCAAGTCAATCAAGGAGACAGCATAAAGTCACTTGAAAGCTGAAATTCATTTTCAGCCTCGCTCCATCTGTACTGTAACCTGAAAGGTTGATTTTCAAGGGCATCTTTCATATTTCCACGCACAGCAGGACCCATTCAGCAAGAGAAGAGCCTTCTCCATGGATGCGACATGTGTTTGGTACAGCAGAGCCCCTGCTTGGCGGATTTTGCTGGGGTGCAGGTTTTCAAGGCCATTATTGAGGCAGCTTTCAAAGATGTCTCTAGAGACCTTTGAGTTTCCAAGACATAGAGAAAAACAACGTAGGACCGAGGGCACCATGTCTCTGCTGCCGTCGCAGAAAGCCAGGGCTGATTATTGGAGAGGGCACACACACACAGACACACACACACAAAATCTAACCTATAACACTGCTCCTGCCAATCCGCTCTCATTAACAGAGAGTTATTTTTAAATCCTGTGTTTTTTGGACACAGTCCTAACGACAAGTTATTTTTAAATGGAAGTTTAAAGAAATAAGCACATTTCGTGTGCCATTCATGTCACTCTTTTAGGGACTGAAATATCATTGAATTGTACTGTAGGGATTATGCAAATTAAAGCCAGGTTCAATAAAAACTGCCCAGCTTCTGTGCTGCTCAAAATCAGATGGACTGAAAATATATTTCTGGGAACTTTTACTTCCTTGCAGAAGCTCTGGAGATGTAAAAGTTGGAAATGGTTTGAGCTGTAGTCTATATCCAGTTAGTTATCTGTTGCAAGATGCATGTGTGCTTCATGTTGGATACCGGGAAAATAATACCCACATGAAGCGAAGGTGAAAAAGTTAGCCCAGATCAAACAGAAAGCCTGTGACAGAACCAGGATCTTGTGAGTTCCACTATGGCTTAACCCCAAAGCCATGTTATAACGTGATATAGACTAAAGATTAAGACTTCAGCATCATATGCCACGTTATAAATGAGCCACAGGGCAATGCCACTATCTCACTTTTTCATTTATATGGCATCTTAGACATGCAGTATTTGGCAATTAATGTTTGCACCAAGTTCAAGCCCAGCTATGGTGAATCTGCAATAATTCTCACTGGAATCCATGGACTTTAAGGGCCCAGGGAGACCTTAACAACTGCCTCACCTGACCTTCTGCACAACATATAACACAGTTTCTGCCTCAAGCCCATAACTCCTGACTGAGCTATGACCCATCCTCAGGGAAATATGCAGACTCAACATAAAGACTTAGAAGATGGAAAATCCAACTTGTCCTTGAATCACTGTTCCAAGGTTAGCTGCCTTCCTTGCTCCGAGTCCTCCAGCCCTAATTAAGCTGACTCTCATTTCCACTGTAACCTTTTCTGCTAGAATGAAGCATGACCTCCTATTAGAAATTTCTTCTATACACAGATACTCCGATACCACGATCAAGTCATCTCCTAACCTCTTTCATCGGCTAAACCAGGGGTGTTACTATATAATAATATATTGACCACCGGCTGCATTGTAGGTCTGTACATGCAGGGATGTTGCTGCTCTCTAACAAGTAGCAGTTGCCACAGGTCATCTGCGGTTCAGTAAATGTCCACACGAATGCCCTTCACTCAGAGCTAACACAGGATTATCTTTGTATCTATAACACAGCTCAAGAACAGCGATAAACTCATATAAATTCTTTTACTTCCCTCTGATTGTTTTGGAGAGAATAATTCATGAATGAAATGCTCAACTCAAGAAGTGTTAAATGCATTGACACAGCATCCCACATACATTTAAATAAAGTAATATTTACCTATAAGAAAATATAATGGTGATATAAACACAGTTTTTAATGATTAAATGTTAAAAATTGTGTTACCAGTCCAAACTCACAGAAAAGAACCCACTTTAGGGAAACCCATTTTCATTTCTATAAATAAAAGGTTGGAAAAATATTGTTCATCAATGATACACGAGCAATATAATGTTCTGTTCCTCTATTCTACACAAGAGATTTAATCCTTTTGATTTATTCACGGCTCCTTAACTAATACTGTAATAAATGGTATTGACAATTGAACTCACTTCTGTAAGACATTCATTGTGTTTGCAGCACCTACAGTAGGAAATGCCTTCACGCTCCTGACAGGAGATCTAAATAAAATTAAAGAGCTGAGAACAAAGGCCGTAGAAAAATCAGATAGGCATAGCTGATTAGGAAATGTGACTTGCTTATACGGGGGTAATTTTTGTATACATCTAAGGCAGTATACTGCACATAAAAATGTTCGGGGGGTTCTTCAGTTTAAACACATGAATCTTCAGTTCTTTGCTTCCCGACACAGAGATGGCTGAGCTACTGACCACCACACAGCGCTAGCTTTGAAAAGGCTGGCAAAGACCTGAACCGATTTAATCTTATTAAAATACAGCGCGGTTTAAAGATATTATCCCCAGTGACTTACTGATGGCTCAGTTGCTGGTATAATCTATGCAAGGCTTCAAGTGATGAAACTGTATTAGTTCCTGCCTTGTCTCTCCTTTTCAAAACGGTTTCAGAGGGTTACTGCTATCACTGGCTCATCAGCGCTCAAAGGAAATACTTTCAGAAGCAGAACTAGAAATGTCTCCTCTTGCATTACCAGTATGTAATTAGGGGAAAGCCGCATTCCTTTCAGCTGTACACACAAAGTCACACAAAGCGTTTTCTAGAAATGGACTTAACTAGGGTCAGACAACAGTAATCAGCTATACCTCACTCAAGAGCATTCAAAGGAATTAATACTGATTACAGGTTATGGGCTAATTTAGTCATTCTTCTAAAAACATAAAAAACCCCCACTCTTGTTAAAAACAGAGCACCTGGCACAACAGAGCGCTGCCAGCCTGCCACAAAGAGCCGTCTATTACACCCTGCGGTGCGTATGCAGCAAATCCCCAGAATCAGCAATAGCTCAGGACGAGGCACCAACCCAGAACCAAATTCGTACCATTGAAACACCGACCTATGATTATTCTCAGGCAGCGGCAGCAAAAAGCAGCCTAAGGTTTGATTACTAAAAGAACATAATGTTACACAATTGCACGACAATAATTATAACGTTCCTGAACTGCCAGGGCTATGGCAACTTCCCTCTAAGCTATATGCTTTAGGAAGAGAGAAAACATGGGCTGTATCTGAAAAAATGAAATCCTCTCCTGCTTGGGGAGTGCGGGAGAGGGAGAGGTGCCTGTGCTGTGCGGTACAGCCACCTTTCACTTGGTCCAACAACACTAAGCACACAGGCACCGGCAGTTCAGCTAGCGGAATCAGCAGGGTAAATTGTCAGCTTTAATGATTTTGAAGTGTCTCCCAGGCAAACTACCTCGTAATGGAACAACATTCGCCCTCGGCTAAACCCACAATCCCACACAATGGGACCACCAGGAGCTACAGCACAACCGAAACCCATAGCGGAGGCTTGGCTTTTTAAAGGCATTTGTTCGATTGTCTTTCAACAAGCTCTAAGCAAGTTGTGTTTGTACCCTGATATTTATTAAAGCTGGTTTGGGAAGGAGGAGGATTCAATGCCTGCTTCAAATCATTCCCCCTAAAAATGATCATTTTTACCCATAATGAAAATAGATGATTCCCAGTGCTGGGTGGGCATACCTCGAGTCAGAGTAATCCTTCTGAAATCTCCGTGCGAGGTCATGAAAGAACAGGAGTTTTTCTAAGAAAAAGGGGGATTCCCAGAACAGTCATCATCTCTCTGCTCCATGGAACGCTTTTTAGTCTGCAAGGAGAGGGACGGCTCAGCACAAACAGCAAGACACACAGATACTCGCTCCCGGCACAACATGACATTGTCTGGAAAACTTGCAGAGGGAGGTCCTGTTATAGAAAATGTTAATATTTTACTGGATGGCAGAAAGAAAATGCAAGCCATAGTGTTTACAAATGAAGAGTTGCCCAAAACATTTCAGTCCTTCAATTTTAGTTTAAAAGGGCTGGGATGCTGAATAAGGCATGTTGCTGTTTCTAAGGAATGCTACCCGTTCTGCAGAGATGTAAATCAAAATTTCAAAGGGGGGTGATGCAATATTTTCAGCCACCCATGGGATTCCTCCCATCAACTTTCCTCAGAGCTCAACAGTCAAACGTGGACAGAGAGAAATTGGGGACATATTTTACCAGCAAAGGTAAGCACGAGAAGCATACGGTGGGGAATTAGAGGGCCTGAGGTGTGAAAGATTCTCTGTGAAGCTAAGGACCTCTGTGCTGGGGTCCACTGATCAGCCTGGAGGATGTGACACTCCCAAGTGAGGGGGAATGGCAGGAAATTAAGCCCAGAGAGTTTCCTGGCCACGCCACTGTCACCTCCACAGTCAGAGCATGACCAGACCCAGATGTGGGCAGTCACCTTGGGATAACGTCATGAGTTACCAGTGATACACAACGGCAGATAAAAGCAAAACCATACCTGTGACTGGTGAGATGAAAAAAAAGAGGGCTGAGAGGCAATAGAGATTATTGTGCTTCAGGTGGAAATATGCTTTGTGGAACTTCAGAAAAAGGAGTCTTTCTGTAAAAGGACTGCACTCTGCTCGTCTCCCCATTCTCCAGACACCTTAACCCATCTTCTTTGCTTATTTTCATTTGCATCTCAAGGCCAGAGCCAGCCTGTTGAAGTCCTCTGCTGCACCACTCACCATATAGCCAATAGGATAACTTTGCAGCCAGCCCTTCTGACTGCTTTACGATCCCTAACAAGATTTCGACCGTTCCCTGCTTTACCTCTGTGACGACGTAGCAGGCTCTGCCAAGAGGAAATCTTCAAAGGACTTTGCATAATGTCATAACAAAGTTGCAGCAACCAGCCAGATCTGGACTCAGGATCTTCCTTGGTGAGCTCCGCTGTGTGAGCAGCCCCCGGTTGTTCCTCCCTTCTGCTGCTGCCCGGGGAGGACCTTGCAATCCTTATACTGTTTTTGCTACAGAAGAGTGCTTGAGAAAACAAGCTGTAGGGTGTCCCAGACCTCCCAGCTCCCAATCCCATGCCTTCCACAAAAATCTGGAATTTCCAGATATGTTGTGAAGCTGCTGCAACATTCTTTTGCAAGACGAGCGCACAAACTCAAATCTGAGGCAGATCAAGGAATCACCCTACACAGATGCCTCTTTCCAAATACCTAGTGCTATCGTCCAAGTCTTTTAACTGAGTCCAGCGTCCTCTTGGTGATTACCCAAGGCTTTGTTAGACATGCAAATGAGACACTCATCTAGGATCTTCTTAGATGAGGACTTCGTGATGCGCTGCCTGCCTTACAGTGACAATGAAAGACTTTTTTTGCTCATGCTGGGGACTTGCTGAGTGTGCATAGGAGAGCAAGCACTCAGAAACCAAGGTTTTGAGGACCTGACAGCATTCCCAACTGACAGCACACCAGTTCGCCTGTTCAGCGAAACCACCACGAACAGTAGTGAGAAGTAGGCAGGCAGCCAACGGAGATTGCTGCCTCCTGTGCTCATCTTCACCTTCCTTTCATCCTGCAACCTCACTTACCCTTCTAACCAAAGCTGTAGGCTTCAGGCTGAGGCTGGCTGCCTGTTTATATATTATTACTCTGGCCTCCTAAAAGGGGCTTTGGACACTGGTACAGCACAGAGTAAGAAGGAAAGTGCAGTCACCATTTCAGAATCAGCATCTAACACGCCCAGTAGTATCTGAAACACCAGATTATCCCAACACTCATGCTAAGAACCAGTTTTCCAGATAACTGCTGAGAAATGTTGACATTTTGAAACACGTTCCCTAATGGATTATTGTAATCAAGTTATGGGCATGGCACTATTTAGTAGCATTTATTAAGTGCTGCAATTTCAAATAGTTTATCAATGAATGAAGCAGGCAGTTGTTAGGTAATAACCTGGACCCACTAAATATTCACTCTCTCCCTGTATTATTCATTCCCCTCCACCAATATTTTGTGATTCTAAAACATTTTGTTAGGATGAAGGTATTCTGCAGCTGTAGGAATGGGAAAAGCAGGGTTCAAGAGATGGAAGGGGGATAGTAAGGAAGGAGCAAGAGTAACTCATGGGCAACTGGCAGCTTGAAGGCTGAAACTGCCAGATCCATCCTGGAAGTGAGCTTTTGCAAAACAGCTTCCTGGGATAGGGCCTTTGCACGGGCAAACAGCACCGGAGAATCCACTGACCTGCCAGCAGCCAAGGAGATGCAACTCTGGCCCAAGGTGATGAGAGAGCCTGAAATCCCAGTTGCTCTGCATGGGCAGCGAGAGCCACACACCCAGCGTTATGCAGAGCAGCTCATTTCAGCCCCCGAAGTGGCACAGCCTGGCCAGCACGGTGCTATACCCACACTAACAAACCTTGCTCGATGCAGCTATATTCTGCTCGTTTGAGAGCCGACTTCAGCTCTCCACTTGCCCCAAAAGACCAAGACTTAAATGCCAATACTTATATTTTGAGAGTCCAGGATGGGCTCCCCCCACACTGCATTTGAGCATTATTTCCACATGCTGCTGTGTTTTGCTAAGCCATTCTGCTCATTTCCAGGAGGATCCCACGGGGTTAAGGAATTAGCCTGGGGCATGGGAAAGTTGAGCTTCATTCCTTGATCTGCCACAGAAACCCCAAGTGCCACTGGGCATATCACTCAGCGCCTGCACTTGGGTCTCCTAACTGTAAAATAGGGATAGGAACCCTGTGAGGGTGTTGGCAAGAAGATAAAACGTATTACCATCTGGGAGGTGCTGCGATGCTGTGATAAGAGGGGCCATGCAAGAAACTTAGATAAACAGTTTCAAAACTCTCAGCTTTTTGGGGCTTTCTCTTCTACACTTGACGTACTCTGTGATTTCACACAGCCAGCTTCAGTCTTGTTTGCTCACAGCTTCCGAAGCATTAGAGGTTTCCAGCCCAAATAACAGGTCTTCCTTCAAATTACAAAAGGTCGTGATCTTTACAATGGCAGTTTGAACCCAACATTTTAAAGGGAGTAAGCAGAAATCTCCATAATGCTTCGAGGCCAGTGGACCTAAGGCTTTACACTTTGAGCACAAGAACATCTGTGTCATTTCCCAATGCTATCTCATCGACCACAACATTCACCCTCGGAGCACACCACCAAGTGAAGCCTTTTCCAGAAATGCTACATCTCTAATGATTGCAAGCTCCGTTTTGCCCATCAGCACTCCAGCAGACTCTTTAGGAGCAGGAGGGAGAATTATAGATAAGTCATTCCCCCAAAACCCTAGAAGAAGAAACCCAATCCTGTAAATACTTTCTAGGATCAGTGGTTTAAGCTTTCATAGACACTGAAGAACGAGATGACATGAAGTCACTGCAGGAAGATGTAAACAACCCATGAAAAAAACATTGCATTTCAAAAGATAGGGTACTTCTAAGGCCACGGCACTCTAAACAGAATTATCTGATGCCAGCACTGTTTATTTGGTGTCTGAGGTCTCACATGCAGGGCAGCCACAGCTTATCAGAGAAGAGTTGTCACCCATTTAGAGGGAAGCTTTAAGCTAACAAATTCCCGCACTATGGAGATACCAACCACATGTGAGAATGGGGCTGATCGTACTCATTTTCCACTAGGGAAAGCAGTTGCCAGCACCACGACCTCCTTCCCCAGGATTAACGCCGATCAAACAGCACAAGGAACAAATAGATGAGCCAAGCAGGAGTCCTAACATCAGTATTCCAGTTATCCAATGTGCATATATATACAGCTAAACACATAATAGATTCAGTAACTTCAAAGCGCACATTACCTGGCTGAATTAACCCCCACTTCCAGCCTATTAGAGGATGCTTAAGAGAATAAGAAGCTTTCAGTCACACTCAGCAATATGGTTGTCATGCACACGGGGGTACACTGCACAGAAATCCAGCAAGAAAATGGTATGAACGATTTTTTCAGTTTCTGAAATGACTTTGGTGATGGGCCAGTGTCATTCTGCAGGTTCATATAACATCAAATACCCTTCTGGCCCTTTGAGAACCTGTGAATTACAGTTAAATAAGCCCTAGTAGCTTGTTCCTTGACGTTAACTATGGAATTGTGTTGACATATGAAGAGTCGACTCGTGTTGCCCAGCATTTGCCCTGTGCCAGCCGGGAGCATGCTTGGATAATTCTGTCTAAGTAGTTACAAAACCAGCAGAACTCAGGAGAAAAGGCTCCTGCAAAATTTGGCACCATTCCAGTTCACCAGCTAAATGCTTCCATCTGATATTCAAAACAGGCAGGTGGAAAATTATCCAGAGACACACCATCACGTTCTGGCTGAGCAAATGCAAGAGGGACTAAAATACCACTTTGGACAGTAAGTCAATTTAAATCTAAAAGTGTTTTCCCATTGATCCTCCAGTTTTTCTGGAAGATGCACAGGCTGTTCTGCTGTGGAAGAGACCCGTGTGTCTGAGGGTTTGGAGGGGAGTGTTAATTTATATTTTCCTCCTCACTTGGTAGGATTCAAAGGGAGTCCAGCTTGTTTCGCCATGCCAGCCTGTCATTTTATTCCACCAGGCCTCCAATGCAAATAAATCACCCAGTGGGTTTGTAAGGTCTGCTCACAACAGTGTTATAACTAATTACCCACAAAAGCCATGACGATGTTAAGCAGAGCATGCTCAGAACTTCATCTCACCTGACATCCAAAAAATTAACACACGTTACAAACACGGATCTCCAAGGTCAACTCCTCTCGCGATGAGATGGGTTTTGCTCTCACATAGCAGGAGGCACATCAGATGTAGTTCTTACATGGTATGATCTCCACACTCAATACACTGCCAACCTCACAGGTTGCAAAGAGTCAGCAACCATGTCATTGCAATGTCCATTAGAAAGACATACTAGGCTTTATTATAAACAAACAGGCTTTGGTGCAAGGAGCCATATTTCAATTACTTAAGCCCTAATGCCAAACTTGGTCTGTTTCAGAAGCAAGATAATACAGCACTCACACAGTACGTTATCCTTGCTTTTCAGTAGCCATAGATAAGTATCATTATGTCACTGTGAAAAAATGCACTCAATTATCCAACGTTGTTATTACTTAATCTGCGTTTCAAAAAAAGCTTTAGACTGAAAAGATGTTAGATAAAGGCTAAGTATTGCAGATAAAGGCATTGCTTCACTGAATATATGCTGTAAAAGCATGAGCTGTGGTTGCACATATTTAAATGAACCAGGCTTCTCTCAGCACCTTCCCATATTGGCAGAATCACAGCCGCAACAGGCTGCTTGCACAAGAAGGTGGTTGGAGCGCTAAAAGCAAAATGCAGAGGTAGGCTAGGGAAGGAGCCTGCTTCATGTAGGCAAAGACTTCCGTAACGCTTGGCTGTGAATCTCCTCCCCAGTGCATGGAGACTGGGTCCCCACTAAGGTCTGTCCAGGCAGCACACATAACCAAGCTGCGTATGGCACGACTGGAGGTGATGGTCCAGCCTGAGGCTTTCTCAAATGGGAAAAGGAGCTGTATTCGGAGAAGCATGGCCACCAGATTCTCATTCTCTACACAGTCACCGACGAGAGGTAACAGGACTTTTACTTTGGACGCCCATGTTTGGATTACAGCTGCAACCCCGTGTCAGTGCTGTGTACTTTAATGGTCCCAGAAAATGGGTCTGGCGCTCTGAATTGACGACAAATTGATTGAAACCAGATGTTGTGAAAAATGCCTGTCCAAGTTCAATGGCACATGAATGGTCTTAGCATGCCCCCAGATAATCTGACTTCTGTGCCCCAGTCTGCTGCAATAAACTAATTGGGAGGATAATATTTTGTCTCTGCATTGTGAACTCCTTGGGGAAAGGAGCTTTTTAATTGCATACACAGCCCATGACCTGGTAGGCTCTAAATCTCACTGGACGATGTGCAAAGTTATAGCAGGACCTCAGCTGAACATCCCTAGCTCATGTTACTGTCTGGATTATCAAAACTTCAGACTACTAAATCGTCTGTATTCTTCAGGCATTGCTGGGAGTTTGGTTTCCCCACTGACCTAAGCTCTCTCTTGGCATTGTCAAAAGAAGACAAACAATACACCAGAGGTACAAAAGCACAGAAGTAAAAGCAGCATCAAGCTGTTGTTTGGCCAAGCCAGCAGATGCACTATGGCAATATTGGCTTTGTAGGAGAGCAGAGATGGCCAGAGCCTGCATGCTCAGGCCTCATCACTTTGCAGACCTCATCATAACAGATATATTTACACTGGCTCCACCTAATTAACACACCCTGCCAGAGCCAACCTTGCACTCTTCAGCCTGCACATGCAGAGCAAGACCCCAATTTGGTCAGCTTGTACTTCCCAAGGCAGATAAAAATGACCTCAAAAGCCAAGCGTGATTCGTGGACTGCCATTAGACGGTCCCTGGGAGGATGATTGATTGATCCTGTTTACCTTCAGCACTGCAAGACATTTAACATCAGGTTGGGAGAAGCACAGCTTTGTAGTTGTTATTCTAACGGGCTTCAAGACAGAGCTATTTGTTTAGGAGCATGATAAGACTTTTCAGACCACTGGCTCCCCGGGCAAGGCGCTGAAAGTCTATCACAGCAAACGCAAAGTCACAGCACTATGCTCTGCAGAGTATTACCAAGAAAACCTGTTCCTGTTGTATTTCCCTGTCAAAATTACAAAAAGCCCAACAAATCCTACAGCATTCAGCTCACATCTGTCCCAAAAACTGGGGGAAGAAGCCTCCAGCTAAGGTACGGAAGAGAAAAGGTTGAGAGCAGACTCTCCTGGTGACTAATGCAGCCGAGATAAACATCTAGATGTTCGCTAAAACATACAGTATCACACGCAGATTAAAGGCTCGTTCCGAGATTTTGCAAGCAGCCAGTGACTCCTACCCAGCCATCTGCCCAGAAAGGGCCTCCGACTTGTCAACCAATCCATTTCCCAGTGCCACAGGCTGGGTGATACCGATCTCTGCCGTGTTTTGTTATGAGAGCTTTGATGTACGAGTCTCCGCCGCAGCGGCAGCCCCCTTTAGGGAACAAAGCCGTGGTCTAGCCAGGCTCTGCACCAGTTGTCCAGGTATTAGGTTCTTTTTCCCAGCTTCGGGGCAACGCTATAACTAACCTTTTCCTGTGACCTTTTCCAGGGAACCTTCTGCTCGTGGCCATCTGCATCCTCTCTCCCTTTTCTTTTAAAGCATTCACCTGAGCGTTTGCAGCAAGCAATTACACACACTCTGGTTTGCATCAGTCACAAAAGCTGTAAGCCTCCAATTAACCACCTCATGCCTTTTAATGATACAACGCTAAACAAGGAAGAGAATTAGAGGGAACATCCTCAGAAGTGGTTTGCAGCAGGACAGAGCAGTCTTTATTATTGTTTATATTAGGGTAGCACCTAGGAAACTCAGCTAGAGGCTGTGAAAACAAATAGAGAACTTGGGGAATTAATTTAATATGGAGAATTTATAGTCTATAGGACAAGACAGAGTAGGTGGATGAGGTGTAGTGTAATGAGGAGAACACAATGATTTTCTAAGGATCAGAATAACCTGCCAGCATCCTTCACTCATCACTGCCAAGTTCCTGTATCCTCCCTCTTCGACACTACTTCAAGAGTGTGAATGCTGGCAGAGGGCTCAATAGCAAAGACGAGTGCTTCTTTGACTCCCAGAAGACCCATGTGGCAAAGAGCAGGGGAACGCGTTGTCTCCGTCTTCAAAAGATAACTGAAGATACTGCACCTGCTCAGAAGGTTTCAGGCAAAACAGCATTTCAGAGGAATTCACCAATTCAGCAAAATCTCAACAAGGTGAGTCAATTTTGCCCAGGTTCCCATGAAACTCGCACAGGACTCCAAACATCAGAAACCTGCTGAGTTTCCTGCCTGGTCACCCATCTGGTTCCTCCACCGTTCAGGTTTCCAGGGCCCTGGGGCTGCCTGCTGCCAAATAGGCAGCTTCACAAGAGGGGATTTCACTGCTCCCACACTTCTCAGTTTGGGGTGTCCCAGATGTCAAACCGTCTCAGGGAGGAAACACAAGCACATCTACAGATGGAGAGCCCATGGAACTGAGCTGAGAGGCTCAGCGCTCCTGAGATCGGCTCTTGAGACAACCCACAGTGCAAGCTGGTGCACTATTTCCTTTTGCAGAATTTCTGCTTGGCTGTGTTTTGCTCCACTTGGGAGGGAATTCAGCCTAATTTCATCAAAACTAAACTTCTTCCCAAAACAGAATCATCATTTTAAACCCATTCCTACAGACACCCTCACAGGGCATCTGCTGTGAGAGGGCAGCTGTAGCCATTTCCCTCTCAACAGCAGCCTCTGCACATCAGTCCTGTTTCAGCCGCTCTCAGGTCAGAGGCAGAGAGCTGTATACCCTGTACAACCCACCAGAAACACTGCGGGGATATACAAATCATTCAAATCTAAATTGCCTGGTCTGGATGGCAGATGATACAAACTATCTTACAGTCCCATGAGCTCCCCAAGGGAGGAGAACAAGGTAAAATCTCCGTAATTTATCCATCAGCTTCTAATGGAAACAGTTGATTCTGCCTGAGGACTACACACCTGATATTGCGAGTGACAACAGCATCGTGGGCTGACCCCAGGGCTCAGGCCAGTTCATCAGACTCACAGACAAAGGAAATAGGGGAAGAGTTTCGCTTGGAGAAATCACTGCCTAAATGAAATTTGCTAGAAAATTTCGGAGAAAAGAGGACAGATTTTGGAAACAAAAGGCCCTGAAGGATGCTTAAAGTATACGAGAGGTTTCTTGTTCTCCTTCATCTATCACTGGACATTTCTCACTGCTCATGGACCAAGAGATAGCAGCAGCAGCTGCTGTGCACAGACACCTTTGCTTACCCTGTTCAGTCACCGGTAAGCTCCACTGGGAGCCTAATTTTATGTACGCTACGAGAAACATGTTTCCAGAAGTCTGTGTTTTTCCCAAAGACATACCTGCAACGTGTCGAGCAAGCACCGAGGCTCCTCCCTGGGATGCGGCCAGACGTGCTGTGAAAGCCAAGAGCTCCCGAGCACGCTGTGGGGAAGTTCTCCTGGGAAACATCTGTGGGAGACACTGACACCAGCTGTAGGGTTATGTGGGGCTTTAGCAACAAAGCATTTGTCAAGACCTGCTTATTAGGATGTTTACTCACAAAATTGGCCTTTTCATCAGTGCACCATAAGTGGTTTCTGAAAGCAGCCCTGACCACCAAGAAAACGGTCTCACGGAATCAATCAACAGGAACAAGAGTGAATCCATCAGCCAGAGGAATCAGTTTCTAGCACAAGGACCAGCTACTTTTCCCCCAGCTTCACAGCTCCCATTTGTCCATTTTCCTAACCCCTCTAATTGTAGATCAGTAAACTATTTGGGGGTTTAGATTTATATCAATGAGGATCCTTTGGCAGGACAAAGGGCCTTTTGTTTTCTTCCCCCATGCAAAAGCATTGACTGTGCTATACAGTAGGTACAGTGATTTACTATTTTCACTTCTTTTGCTGTCTTTCCTGTCCATATCACGATGGTTGTGTTGAGGAATTAATAAAGAGGGGAAACACACCAGAAAGAAAACCCAGCTCTACACTCACCTTTTTTTCCGAATATGAAATCCACTGCTTATTTCATATTTTTGTAATGGATCCACAAAGTTCACTTAGACCAAGGACGTAAGTGGTCTGCTCTGAAGTCATGAGGAACACCTCCACAGCTGGATGACTTCAGGTGAGAGTCAACAGGACAGAGGACGGAAGTTAAACAATCCCGTTTTAGTGGCAAAGAGGAGGGAAGGGAGGAAGGCTCACAGCGCCCACATTACTATGTACGCGAGCCCAAGCAACCTACCCAGGGTGACGGTGGGCATCTGTAACAGGCCCAGGAGAAGACGCATGCTCTGAATCAAAAGTCAATGGCTCAGCAATAAAAGCCTCTCTCAGGGCTAAGACCATCCTTCAAGGGCAGCAAGTCTTACTGTAGATCAACACAGGAAAAAGATAGCAGTGGGGACCACAGCAGAGATCACTATCTCCATGGCAGAACTAAAGGCAAGAAAGAAAGGGAGCTTAACATTTAACAGTAATAATAAATATTTCTGAGCGTGCTTCCTCCTTTCCTTGCAGGAGCATCTTCACCTTAAGCACTGATGGGCTTCAGGTGGGATGAGTGAGATCCAAACCTCCCAGTCCTGATATCCCTGTTGGAAAAATATCTTGAAGTAGTGGTGGATTGTGCAGATACAGGGTTGCTTTAGGGTGTCCTGCACAGTGTTGAAGAGAGCGGTGTGTTGACTCGATGTGTTGTTCCATACAAGCCTCTCAGAAAACACCTGTAAAAAATTGAGACGTTGCGGATAAGAAGGGGGTAGTTTCCCTTTCTTCTGAGCAACTGAACATCAAGGAAAACATTATGGTGAGGTTTTTGACAGGAGAAACAAGCCAGAACTTCAGTTTTATTCAGCGCTTGTGCTTTAATGCCAAGCCACAATTTATTTCATTAAGAAGAAGAAAAAAGGAAACACTTACCAGGATGAACATGCTGTCTGCTGTGGCCTGGAGGCATGAAGGTGGCTTAAGCAATAGCAGAGATCGGGATATCCAGGTCAATAGCCAACACTGCCCTTGACCTCACTGGCCACCAGGTGAGATGGCTGCTTGCATGACGCAGTCAGGCGCTACTCCTGTGGTTGGTGCTATGGCCTTTGCAAGCTGCTCCAACAGGATTTACAGACTGCTTTCTTATCAAACCTGATGGATTTCCTCTCCCACTCCTTTCCCAGCCCTTGCCCTGCACTGGAAGATACAGAGCATGATGCAGCATTGAGGACTGACCTTATGTCTAGAAAGAAAAGGCCATCACCATGATTTTGCCTTCCAAGGTTCTGGATTTTTAGCAAACTCCTACTCTTTCCTGAGTTCACCTTCCCAAGAGAAGAGCAACTTCAGGAAATCGTGTCAGTCAAGAGTCCAGGAAAGAAAACTGTAATGCGATATAGGTCTAACCCGCAGGAATGCTGGGAACGACTCCTTTTACAGTGGGCCCTTCCAAAAGGAAACCAACCCATTGTAAATAATGTGTCTGGGAAGAGAAGACAAACTTTTAACCCTTCCCTTGCCTCTACTCTTTGCTCAAACTGCACCTTTCCCTGAAGCCAGGCAGAGCCATCCTCTCTATGCTTCCTAGCTCTGTTCTCCAGCTCTGGGTAGCCCAGAGATCCCACTATTCTGCTAATCCCACTGCCTGAAACTGGGATTCAAGTAAGATTAGCCAGGCACATGAATGGGTGGTGCTCCAGGCCCTACAGGTTTGGTGTCTGCGCCTGGCCCTCTGTGCCTGCATCGTTCTCCCAA
Source organism: Calonectris borealis (assembly GCF_964195595.1). Taxonomy (NCBI): domain Eukaryota; kingdom Metazoa; phylum Chordata; class Aves; order Procellariiformes; family Procellariidae; genus Calonectris; species Calonectris borealis. Next base: position 6,383,979 of record NC_134316.1, on the reverse strand, counting down.
CTCCACCTGGACATCCGAGGGAAGGGAGCGAATGTAGAAAGGGTCATTCTGTCTCATCCCGAGTGCCATTCCCAGGGCTTACACAAAATCCTGCTATTAATACAGAGCACAAGCACGTTCACTCATATATCTCTAAGTGTTTTTAGCTCAGTGTCCTCAAATCTAACAAATAACAAATGCATCTCTTCCTTTAAAAGCACTTCTTTCTATCACTGCTTAAAGCACAGACTCAAGATACTGCTTCTCCCAAATTCAGATTAGCAGTTTGGATCAAGTTTCACCGTACAGGGTCTGGCTCTTAAGGGAGCGCAGGGAGTCCTTCCAACATTAGCCAAGAGAAGCCACTGGGATGGCTTGTACAAACAGACATAGGATGCTGGCAAAGACAAACTTCGAGACCTTGATCCACCAGCATTCCTGAGCATGTGCTTAATTCACTCCAACCACGAAGTACCCAAAGCATGCGCTGAAATGCTTCGCTGAGTAAGAATGGGCTTAATCACATGCTTAAACGCTTACTGCATGAGTACTTCAGAGATTAAGATTGATTAGGTCCTTCTCCTCCCTGTACCTCATGCTTCCCCTCCTCCTCATGAAAATCTCATTTCTGAAGACACGAGGCCACAGAGTGCAAGGGGACACAGGGAACATATCCTTCAACAGGTTGCAAGTTTTCCAGCTTCCTGCCTTTGACCACAGAAGACTTGAACTTTTTTTAGGAGAAAACACTTAATTTGCTTACAAAGCCATTACATCATGAGGTCAGAGTCCAAATCATACAGATTTTCCTTCAGTATTGCCATGAAAATCTTAGTTCCCAGGACTTTCAACTCCAACTCCTTTAAAAAGAACAAAAGCCAGATTTTCAGAGCTTGGCTCAGTGAAATCACGTTATTAACGTTAATATACTTTATTGATCTTAAAGGAATACAGCATGGAAACAAAGGCCATTAATTGAGAGGCTCTGTTTACATTAACAAGTCATTCAGCACAAAAGGAGCAGATCCAAACTGAGGTCCCCACAAGCACAATATACACAGTCCAAGTGTTTACTTCAGCCTAGATTTAGCCTGGTACCCAATGTCATTTGGACCAAACTTGTCCACATTTTTTGACTGGAAGCTATTCTAGGGAGCCATCACTGGTTCAGACCCCCATGTCCCTGTCCAGGAAGAAGCACATTTGCTGTGCCCCTGGAGTGGACCATCTGCGTTAGCATTCCAAAGGCATCTAGCTAGGGTGCACCAAAACTGCTCTGCTGTCCTAACCAACACGCAGTAAGTGGAGATGACCATGGGATTCGCTTCCAGACTGCTCTGTTGCTCCAAACAAAAGCAGGAATGTAGACATAGTCAGAGGGAGAGAAAAACTCTCCAAGAACAGCAGTCCCAAGGCAGGTGCAGTAGATGCCCAGCGCTCTGTTACCAGGATGGTTCATTATTTTGGTCATCAACTTTTTCTACAGTTTAGAAGCAACTGTAGGATGTAAAATTGCTGCCCAACAGTGACTCCCACAGTAGGCTACTATATGGACTATGTCCATAACAGTGTTTGCATTACAGGGGGATGATGTTCACCGTAATAGAGGACTTCGGCACAGACTGCCCATGTGAAAGGGTGGATGAAATTACTCTGCCGTAGGACAAGAATGACCAGAAACACATGTCCATAGTTTGAATAAATACATGCCACCATCAGCCAAGCGTGCAGAGTGAACTTCTTTGCAAAGCAATGCAAAACTCATCTTCAGCAGCAGTTGGGAGGACAAAAGACTAATAAAGAGTGAGTAAATTCAATTGCATAGACAACTCCCATCAGCTACACCAAGACCATAGGAATACAGGAAATGGTCTGCTGGGTCAGCAGGATGGTGCATCTCCTCCAGCTAACGGTGCTTCAGCAGTTGCAGGAAAAGACAATCTTGAGGGGGAGCACGCAAGCCTGGCCACTATTTGCAGTCCATTCACCTCACACTCCTCCTAGCATCCACAGTCATTGACTGGGGATGGTAGAGCACACATCCTTCCCTACCTTCTCTAACTCCTTTGAACTTGCTAATATTACATCTGCCTCACTATTTCCTGTGGCAGCGAATTCCCTGCTGTGTAAAAAAGCACTATTATCCCTTTTAAATGGATCTCCCACTTGTTTCCATATGTCTCCCCTCATTCCAGCATTGTGGGATTTTTTAAATCCCAGAGCAATTGTTTCTCACCACAGTGCTCCATCTATAAGGTTTAGTTAGAGAAAGAAACATCATGCCATGCAAGGAGCCTCAACACAACTCCTTGGAGTTTCAGAGAAATTCAGGAGAAAAGCAAGTTTGAAAGACAGACCTGGGGTTTATGAATTGTCTCCATCGGTTTGCAGTCTCTGTATCCTCTCTGCACTGTGCACAGGACATCGCAAAGAGTTGAGAATGGTTCCGTTTTTTGTACTGGCAGCTCAGTTATATGTATTATTGTTGGCTACTCCAAAGGTACATACTATTTGCTGAAGTTAGCTATTAAATATGTCTTTAGCTGTCTCAGCTTCCTCAAAATGTTCATGTCCTTGTTCCCTCCTGTGAGAAAAATCACATGCTGAGGGAGAGCCGTGCCCAGCGTGGCGAGTCATCTGCCGAGTGGCCATCACAGCTAGTAAAAGCCTTTGCTGCCCTTTGTGGCAGAAAGGGATGCAGGTCCCTCAGGGGTGGCTTCGCTGGCTGCCACCTGAGGAGCGCCTGACCTTTCTCAGAGCCAACAAACAGATAGGTTTGGGATTAGTGAAGGCACAGGACTCTGTTGTAGGGAATCTGTTGTCAGTCCTTAGCCAGGATGAACCCTAAGCCAGAAGAAAACTAGAAAACTTGCAAGGGATGGACAGATTCCTTCTGAAGTCCCAGGACAGGTAAAGTTGCAAAAACCTGGGACCTACAGGCTCTCTGCAAGCAGGGGTTGTGCTATGGAAGGCCAAAAACAGACCTGGGGGACAGGAGCTTATCACTTGTCCCAGTAAGGCTCTTGCAGGACTTGGCCAGATGGTTAAAGCACCTCAGCAACTGGCAGGGCTGATAGTGGCCTTGATCATTTAAAGAGTACTGGAAGAAATGAGGCAGAGTCCCTCAGATGACTCTCTTTAGCCCAGTCCAACTTACTGAGCTAGGCATTAGACTGAAACACCTCCTCTTTCAGCCTCTCCTGGAAATACAGATGAATCAGGATCAGACCACTCCATTTATGGAGCTCTCCATTGCCACCTTCCTTCAGAACCAGCTGTGCAAATCCTTGCACCACATCGAATTTCGCACGACGAGCGTGATTATCCACAACAGGGGCCCACACAGTTGGGACGTCTAGGCTCAATGCCAGGGCCTCTCCCTGACCCCGCACACACCAGACACAGCTTGTTTCGTGATCCGCTGACCCACAGCTGGTGGCTGGGGTTAGGGAGCAGAAGACTGGCCCAAAAAGCCCGCTGGAAGGCAGACAGCCCAGTGACACCCTCATTCCCTTTCAAACGACAGCACCTCATAGTGTGCGCGATGCCGATTCCTGCACTGGGAGAGAGGGTACTTTAGAGATGTGCAGCGACACTGTATAACCTGAATCGTAAGGAATCCGGCTGAAGGGGTCTGCTCTTGTTCTTTATGTTAAGCATACGCTTCTGTACTTCCCTGCACTCAGTTATATATGAAGCACGGGGGTAGCTAATCCCAAATCTCCCCACCACAACCTACCCCCATCTTGAAATAGGCCCCAGTGCAACGAGGAGAAATGTTCCCGCTTCAAACTTTCGAAGACTACCATAAACACTGGGGATAATTAAAACACGAACATTATGAAAAATACATTGGCAAGGACTCAAGGCTGTGCAGTTGGAAAGCCAGGTAGCTTAAAGAAGTGCCAGATATTTAACTGGTCTCCAAGATTAGCAGATGTTTTTCAAACTAACGTTGCAAAAAACTTACTAGCTTAGATGTGTTTCCTAAATCAGAACCAGAGAAGAGAATGCGTGCTGTGTATTGGGACCATATCAAGTACTTTTCCAGCACTGTAAGATCTTTTATTTGAAAAAAAAAAGGAAGGGGGGCAGGGGATGTAGAGAGAAAAAAATAGGCTTGTTTAAAGGATTCTGGATGCTTACCTAAATCATGTAAGAAAAGGAAAATTCCTTCTCCAAACTGAAAAGACTCGGATGCAATTAAGATGGAGACAGCATCAGCCCGTTTCCCCATCTGGTATTAAGCTATTGAACACGAGTACTGCAGAATACAGTGGTTGCAGCTGATACAGTCTTAGCGATATTTAGGTGGTTATTTTCTTTTTTTTTTCCACTCAATTATCTCAAAAGAAACTATTCAGCAGCTCACTTTTGAAAACCAGCCTCCCTCACCTGGTATGAGACAATCTGCTATAGCACTGCAATTAAAAACTCATCATCCCAAAACCACTGGTCGGTTTTTCTTCCCACCAGCAGCTCCTCTACAGCCAGAGAGACAGAGTGTGCATCTGAAGACCCTCTCTGCTACTCTGCTACACCTTTGAGGAGATTTACAGGGATTTGCACGCGTTTTTCTCGCTCAAAGAGAGATTATGTGGCATGATTAAGAGATATTCTAGGAAAGAAACTACCGGCTTCAACAAGCTTCCTGACATTCCCTTTGTTTGATATAACACACATCAGTTATTAAAGGGAATGTATTAAACTGCTGCTTAGCCGCAGTAATGCCATGTTTAATAACAAACATTTCTTCTCTCCCCTCTCCGCAGTGGCAGCCCTTGTCCAGTAATTTCTGGATGAATTGTTCTATATCAATATATAAAATTTTTATACACACATATATATATACACAATCTGCCCCTCCATGTGTAAAGCAATGGGAGAGTTGAGGCCAGCTAAGGTGAGTTACAGCTTTTCCTGTATTATGGAAGATGGAAATGCAAGGACTTTCTGGGTCACTGAATCCAGAACCTTGTGACCATACTGTGAGACCCCTTCCAGAAACTGCCATTCCTCTAGTAAAAAAAGGAAAAAAATAATATGAGAGAGACATTTTATAGGTAGGGATCCACAACACTGCAGATTAAAACACAAAATGTGTCACTTAGAAAAAGTGTTACCACTGTCTCAGAAGCTGCTCCCAGAGACATTTAATTCTGGGTGGACCTCTCCTTCCTACATTTGCAATGCAAGGAAACCTGAGAAAAAAACCGCTCTGCCTTTCGGGTGGGTGACAGTGGGAAGGACACAGAGGAACCACAAAAGAAGGTGTCTGCTCAGCAGATCTTGCTATGGAACGGACAGGTTGCACACATATCCTTGAAATTCATACCAGTCACAGCATCCACGCCAGTTGTATGTCCACCACTTCACGGATGCCAGAGCAGAAGATGAACCTGCAGAAACCAGTCCATCCTCCATCAGACATGCATGCACCATAAACCTCCAGCCTTCCCACCAGGCAGCTTCAAAGCTGCTGCTGCAAAGGGAAGCAGTGCTGTCTACGTTTAGCTCCTTTCTCCTTTGCTGGCAGAGACTCACCTCCAGTCCTATGGGAAGAAAGAAACTGAGACAGAGACTGGTGGGTGACACAATTGTCCCTTCCTTCCATAACCTTGTCAGGGCTGTGATACAGTCAGCTCCCACACCTAAAGAGGGCACCAGGGACAGCAAGTCTATGCTCCCCGCCACCCAGCCCAGCTCCCAGAGCACGCAGCTCTTGGGGATTCACTTACTGGACATTTCAGAGGGGCACCTGTTGCGTTACACAGATCGATTTGGTTACAGAAACTTACCACCTGTGTTGTACCAACCAAAGTCTGCAAGCACCCTGACAGCGAGGAGGATTAATATTACATTTCCATCTGCTCCGCAACAGGAGCTGCCCATGAGCAACAATCTGGAGATGCCTCTGAGCTCCTAAATCCCACCTTGCCCTTAAAAAAATGCAAGTTATGGGAAGAACAAGAGGAGCCATGACAATCCAGTTCCCTCAAAGCACAAGTCACATCCACAGCAACATTTAAAACTTGCTCCGTTTCCTGCGTGGCTAAATGCAGGGAACATCAACAGGTCACATCAAAGAGACATCTAAGTGGTGACAATGCCGATATAAAACCATTCACTGGGTCTGCACCAATGTAACAAACTTTAAAAAAGTATTAAAACAGACTGTTTATTACAGCATATGATGTGTTATATTAATTTACACAATGATATATATATAAAAACAGCCATTGATGATGTACAGTAAATTGGACATCAACAGGAATATTAAAACTACTGATACTCATGCACGTGACATGCATATGTTTTTTTTTCTTTTTCAAAAGCAGTTTTACACAATATACTGAAGTTACTAAGCCTTGGTCAGCTGCTCCAACAGTTTACTCTGAACACCACTGCCGTCCGCAGCGGGACTCCCAGGAGATCGGAGCAGAGTGCACTCCAGAGAAGGCGACTTAACCTTGGAGACAGATTGAAGAGGAGCCCTTTCCTGGTGGGGGAAGGCTGGGGGAGGACAGGGGTGAGTTTCAAGAAGAGAATCAACAAGAAAAGAAAAAAAAACCAGGCCAGACTACCAGGAGGAAGAAGTTCAAGATGGGGCAACAGGAGCAGCAGAAAGGGACAAGCAAAAACATGAAGACCACCCACACTCCCTCCCCCTTATCCCCTAAAAAATTATGACCTTAAGCTGTCGATATCCTGTATAAGACCCAGAACTGGAAAAACTAGGCAAGGAAGATCCATTCCCAGAAACATTAGCCTTTTTTCAAAGCCTTCTGATACCGTGCACGGGAGGCTGTTCACCACTGAAATGGCAGTGTTATGTTGGGTTTTTTTAAACGAGTATAATGGTCTTTTATTTCCACGTAAAAGGCACTAGTATCCACCCAAGTTCTGAAGACAAGTGACATAATTTACCTTAAGTTTTAAATATTTGTATAGAAAAAAAAAAAAATCTGTGGAAATATGTACACAAAAGCACCTTGCTTCCGAAAGCAGAAGCAGATACATTCCACCAAGTCACCTCACTAGACGGTTGTCATGAGCTTCAGGGAGCCCGACCGAAAGCGGAGGATTTTCTTCTTGAGGTTATGGGAGGCTTTGATTTTGACAAAGGCCTTCGCCGCATTTTCATGCAGCTCCGGCGCCGTGACCGTTTGGATGGGGAGCGTCTGGACAAACTGAGACCAAATAAGGCCCCCGCTCTCATCAGAGTCGCTGGTGGTCGTGCTCTCCCCTACGAACTCCACCTCGCTCAGGCTCGACTCGCTGTCTCCAAAGCAGTTCGTCGTGTAGTTGCTCTGCTCGTCCTCGCTCGTGTCCACCACAGTGGAGTGGAACAAGGACTCGCACTCCGCCGAGTACTCCGAGTCGCTGGCCACGTACGCGTACGGGCTGACGTAGGGCAGGGGGACTTGCGAGTAGACCCCCACACCTTCCCGCCGGTTCCTCCTCGCCCTCCGCAGGGCCTCCTCGTAGGAAATCTCCGCCGACGACTTCCACCGGCGGTAGTCGGCCCGCTTGTGTTTAGGCTTGGCCACCACAACCTCTCGGCCATGCCCGTGGGATCGGATGGCGGATTTGTGCAGGCCAGCCTGCCGACTCTGGAGGCCCGACTCCGGCTGCAAGCCGCTGCCTCTCTTCCCCCGCGAGGAGGGTTTTTTCAGTTTCTTATTTGTATCCAACTCATCAGGAAAGCGGCACTTCTTGCCGACCGGCTTGCTTTTCTCCCGCAAGGTCTGCGAACCGTTTTCCAGCCCGTTGGCAAGGTGGGGCCTGTGTTTCAGCGCAGAGCTTTTCAAAATCTTGACGTTTCGGGTGCCTTTGTGAAGCTTCACGCTTTGCTGCTGGGCCGGTATGTACTGGGCGTTCACCAGCAACCCATCATCCAGGCTCTGGGAGGAAGAGCCCTCGCTTTTGAAATCCAGCGCGGGCCTCTCCTCGACGGCAGGCGATGAGGAGCGAGCCGCTTGCAAGCTGCCCTTCAGCAGGATTTTTTTGGGAGGCTGGCTGACCCTGTTCTCCGGCTGCAGCACCACGGTCTTCCCCGGGCTCTCTTTGGGAGACGCGGCAAAGAGCTGGCCGTTCTCCTTGGGGACGTCCCCCGCCGCGGCCACCGCGTTGCGGTTGAGCTCCGGAGGTGCCGGTTTGGCGCCCCGCGGCAGGTGCTTGCTCTGAAGTTCGCTCGCCGCGCCGGGCGGGAAAGCCGCCGGCAAAGGTGCTTTCCTACTCTCCAGCTGCTCGCCGGCCGGCTCCCTCGGCCTCTGCTTTAACGGAGAGGGTGCCGCGTGGTCCAGAGCGGTGGTCCCACCAGAAGGCAAGCATGCTTGCTTGGAGCTCTTCAGGTTCACAACGTTACCGTGAGCCACCACCCCTGCGGGCTGCCTGACGCACATGCTTCCATGCCTCAAGATCCCTTTGGTAGGATCGGCGTTGAGACTCGTCCTCGGCTTGTTAGTCCTTACCGCGTGAGTCTTTTTCTGAACCAGGCTTAAGATGTAACCGTCTATCCTCTTGCTGGTGGAAGGGCACGGCGCCGGCCAGGAGCCTTGCGGGAGAAAGGCGTTGGCGGATTTTCCCGAGTCCGTTTCAGATCCGGCGCAAACGTCGCTAATATCACAACCAAGCCTCTCCTCTTCTCGCTGGGGGTTTTCAGTCACGGGGAGAAGAAACATGGGACTCTGCACAGCTACCGCATGGAGTGGGCTGGGGTACCGGTAGACGTCGTTCCCGTTTTTAGACACCAGATCGCACTGGTACTTTGGATGTACATCTGCAACGACATCGAGGGAATTTGAGTGCGGTGTGGACAAAGAGCGACAGACAGAGCCTGCGGTCTGGTCCTCATGCTGGCCTTCCTTATTATAGTCCATCCAGCCTATGAGATCTGAAAAGCATTTTAGAAGAGTTTAGAGAGCCTGCCAGGGACAGTTCTGCTATGTTTTTCACGTGCCATCAAGGACTCTGGTCCCATCTACACACACGAGGCAATGTTTATACAACAGCAGCGCTGTTCAACCAGCAGAAACCTTGCAACCAGGAATGCCATTTAAGCGATATAAAAGCAGCACTATTCTTCTGTGGGTCTCTTTGCAACTGCATCTATGTAAGATTTGCCCCAATATGGCTACATGATTAAAAAAATAAAAATCACAGCCCTAATGAGAACATTTACTTTGGTTTCAAACCTGTGCCTAGGTTGCTAAGAGCTTCCTATTTTACTTCCAAGCACCCAGAAGTCTGTAAGGGTCTCTTCTGTTTACATGCTACACAGGCACCTCTAAAAGGTGACAAGGGAGGTTTAGATTGGACAGTAGGAAAAATTTCATTACTGAAAGAGTGGTCAGGCCTTGGAACAGGCTGCCCAGGGAAGTGGTGGAGTCACCATCCCTGGAAGTATTTAAAAGACGTGTAGATGAGGCGCTTGGGAACATGGTGTAGTGGGCATGGGGGTGTTGGGTTGACGGTTGGACACGATGATCTTAGAGGTCTTTTCCAACCTTAATGATTCCATGATTCTATGACTCTAAAACTCACTGCGGGCCTCAGCACAAAGGAATTTTATATTTTACTTTACTAAATCCAAAGGGAAACATAAAAAATATAGCCAAGAGTCCAATGAATTCTTTTAGCTTATTGACAAATTTCATTTCCAGATTTTTTCAAGCGTATCTTGGGTCAAAAAAAATCCAGATTTAGTTTTGTTGTTGTTATTATTATTGTTGTTGTTACTATTATTATCATCATAATTATTTTATAATTATAATAATGCTAGTAATAATAACAGATGCTCCTTCTGAGCAATAAAGTGTTAAAGAATGGGAAACAAGCTCATCTTTCCACACAAGTACGAGGAGTGCAGGTCAATCCAGCTGACATCCTAGCCTTGGCTCTGCAAAGAGAGTTCTGTAAGAGAAATCCAGTGCGTTTCAGGATGCATGAGTCAGATTTAATGGCTAAGGCACTTACTTGGGAGGTAAGCGACCTTAGGAGCAGGGCTTCAATCCAAGCACCTAAGATTATTATTTTCTTAAGCTTATGTTGCCTTTGTCTTCTTGGGTAGGGGTACAATCTAAATGATCCTTCTAGATCACCGTCAGTCCTGTTTTCTACCCTTGGGCTAGAAACTTCAGCCAGGGTACTCAAATTTGAATGCTCAGTGCTCATCACTTATCTAAGGCTTATTTCAAAAGAGGTCTCTCAGACGTTGATGAAATTAGCTGATAGAGATGACGTTCCTGTGTCAGCAGGAGAGGAAGAACAGGGAAGTTAGGAGCATGAACTTCCTCCAAATCACCTCATAGTTTTCCCACATTTCCTAAATTCTGTGTTGGAGTCAGGAACTGTCGACAAAAACACTTCTTTGAAACATGCCAGTTTGTGAAATTTCATCTCTAAAAGTGAGACAGTACGAATAACAAGAGTTTTAGGTTTTCATGATGTATACAGAAAAAAACAGCAATGCGACCTGCTGGAAATCCTTTTGTATGTTTTTCTTTTTATGTATGGCTGATGAAGATCACATATACCTTACAACAGGGAGCATTAAATTACCCCAAGCTGCTCAAAGGATAACTTAGAGGACTTCTCAGCATCTCAGAATGAATGTATCCCAGGCTGTATTTTCCCACTTTAGAGTTAGAAGAACTTGAATTATTTTGTCTTCAATTCACAAAAAAATCACTGTAAGTTAACCATAAAGAGCAGAATGGAAGTTGGAAATACTGTGGTTAGGAGCATCCTCCACAACCCAGAATGACTAAGGCTTTTGAATGAGTATGGCTGCAACCAGTAACGCTTGATCACAAAAGCGTCCTTTCTGGAAAACAGACAGAGGCCACCCTCCTGTTTAACCGTCCCACACGTTAAGGCTGAATGTGTCCAAGGAAAGTCAACAGCTCTCCGCCAAAGAGACAAAATACTTTTTCCCTGTTCACGATGTCTGTTTGTGTATACTATATAAACGCAGGACACACCTCAGCATGGTCACCTAGGGGTTGAGGACCATCAGAAGTGACAAAATGACTGCTACAAACAGACCGCCGTGCACCCTGATCTCCTAAAACCTGTAGCTAGCTCCTTGCTCTGTCACTTTCATGAGGACATGGCTGTTGGGGTATCTTTCATTATTGCTATTTAGTAAAAATGCTTTTCTAAAGGAAACCATGAGAAATTAGCTGACTAACGTGTTTATGTGTGTAGGTACCACTGCCCTCTACTGGGTAGAGCAGCTGTCATATTTTCACATGTTCTTTCCATGTGTTTGGAGTGACACATTCACGTGTAAGGCTGGACTAGTTGGAGGGCAAACGGTCCTGCCTCGTGACCCATGTACGTGATAAGCACTGGAATCTTTTCACAGCACAATACAGAGCACAATACATCAAATGAAAGGAAGAAGGGTTAATCCAACCCAGATACTCCTGAGGCAGTATTTCCAAAGCCAAAGCCACCTCCTGGAGTACGATGTATTCGACCTGCTTTTACTATACCTGCAGATTTAGGGCGTCCATCTGAGATATTCAGTGTTGCCTCCAAAGGGCTGCAAAAGCAAGTGCTAGAATGGCAACTGGATAAACACTCACTGAAGACAGAGTTAGATGAATTGGAGAGCGATCCAGAAGCTCCATCACTCAGCTCATAAAACCCTATAAAAATAAGAGTTTGGACTTATATTAGTTATGTCTACACAAAGTTACCATTTGTGTCCCTAGAAAGGCAGCAAAGCTCATGTTTATGTTGGCTTACTCCGTTGCAATTAGTTATGGGATTTCATTCAGCCACCCAAAAAACAGTGCACAAGTTAGTAATATCCGTATTGCTATGAAGGATTCCGTTTAAAAGTAAAGCACTTACTTAAAAGTAAAAAAGCAGAACTTTACTTAGCATATGAAATTTTGAACTTTTTTTTTAACCTTTACAAGGGTTGGGGTTTTACCCTTTACAGGGGTTTTCAGATTTTAGCAAGAAGGATCCAGGCTGTGTTTGACAGCCCGCTCATTTAATAGTGTATTATACTTCCAGGACAGACTCTCCAGCTATCACTTGACTACAAAATTTTTACCAAGTGTTGAGTCCAATGCTATCCATTATTTTCCTCAAAGTTCTGGAGATAAATATAGTATTCGTGGATGACATGAAAGAAGGAAAATGGTAAATAATGTGCAGACACAGAAAACTTAATTTCCTGGTAAATTCGGACTACCCGAGAAAAATATGACGTATCATAATCAAAATTTAAATTGTACATTTAGGAATAAGGAATCCAGGGCATGTCTACAGAATGGGGATGCATCCTAGAAAACAATAATCCTGAGAAGGACTTAGTCAGTGTGGAAAAGCAGCTCAATCAAGCTTAATGATATGGCAAAAAAAGCTAATGAGATTGTTGGATGTACAAAGAGACTAATGAATAGCAGTAGGGAAATGACTTCAGCAGTCTATACAGCACTGGTAAGACATTGGAACGGTGTGCCTAGTTCTCAAATCCAGCATGCTTAAAAAAAAGCTAAAAAATTGGCAAGGGGCCATAAAGCTATTTAAGAGCTTGGAAAAATGCCTTAAAACAAATGACTTAATGAACTTGACCTGTTTAGCTCATCGAAAAAAGTCAGGAATTATACTGTATAGCACCTCCAAGAGGAGTAAAAGCTGGGTACTAGAAAAGACCCTACTCTATGAGAGAAAAGCATATAAAAAAATCAGTGCTGGAACAAGTCAAATTCAGATTAGAAACCAGCAATGGTTTTAACAATTGCAAATTGGTGGATTCTCCACTTTTTAGTGTCTTCACAACAAGTTTAGATGCCTCTAGGAAAGGTTCCCCATAGTTAAATACCACTTACTGGCTTCAACACAGTTAGAATAGGATGAAATTCAATATACAGGGGATCAAATTGTTTGATTCAATGTTCCCTTCTGGCTCTAAGATCAGTTTTGACATCTTCCTCCTGCTGGTGGTGCTTCCTTTCACCATTTTTCCTGCAGCCTCCTTCCTAATATGCAGGAGAACTAAAACTTTTTGAACTAATTTGTGGGTGGCCTTGAAAAAAAAAAAATGCCCCAAACACTAAAAATCTAATTAACCTCGAAATGCTCCTCTGAATATGCTGTCTACAAACAGCAACCTTTCCAGTGGTAGGTGAACTTTGCTAGTAGGCATTAATTATCAGCGTGTGAACATGCTATAGACATTTACTGTTGTAGTACTGAAAACTACAGCCAGTTTGATTCCAGGGACCGAGGGAGGCTCCATTTTGCTGAATATTGGCCTTACCTGAACTTGGACGACTGTCTGTCTCAAGGTGTTCATCTGTCGTTTTTTCCACGTCCAGGCGGAGATCACTTATTTGCTTATCTAGCTCTTGTAACTGATTTAGTAGGCCGGCGTCCCTCCTCCTCAAGCAGTTCTGGAAAACAAGAAGACAAACATCAGCTCCTTCAGTGGGGCAGACATGAAGGGGCTCCAAAGACAAACAGCCTTCTCCATCTGAGCATCGTGGAAATACCTGGTCAATATTCTTTTATAAAAAAAGGAAACAGAACAAAGCCCTGAAATTCTAGATAGACGCTCTGGATAAACACTTAACTGAAGAATTATGCAGGCACTTCATTTCAGCCTCTTCCAGCCAGTTCTACATAAGGAGCACACCCACAATTTAGGAAGACCAATACACTATATTGGCAAAGCATCCCTTTGCAGGAGGACCACAGCTGTGACAACAAAGCTGTATCGTCTGATATGGTCAAACCAGACCTGTGCACATGAAACGGGCTGCTTCGGTGAAAGGACAGCTTTCCCAGCGTAATAGGGGACATTCACACCACAGTGATGTTAGTCAAAGATCACATCTCTTCACACAATGGGATGAAACAGCTCTGCCAACAAGTGCCTGTAGTGTTGGAACCTCCTTGTTCTGCTGCACATTATGAGCTTATAGTCTACCATATAGACAGCAAGATTCCCAGGGCTGGGATCACGGCCCTTTTATTAGTTTTGCAGTGCAGCAGGAAGGAAGAGTAATTCTTCCTCTTCTCCCATTATAATTGTACAAAATTGCTGTGAGATGAATTTTAAGGCTATTTATGAAGGTAATTTGATGGCATAAAATAAGCAATAAGGAATGATTTTGTAAGGCACTCATTAACCCACGGTCAATGCAATCAGTTTCCCTGTGTGTATTTTAATGTTGCTTATCCATCATCTGTTCAGCTTCATACACTTTAATTGTTCTGGCTTTGGGGAAAGTGGGAGAGGCAGGAGGAAGGTTTATCTCTTTTCTTCAAGTGCATCATTTGATCGGCGCCCAGCGGTGCTCCAATACGCTCATCGCAAAGAGTTTTGATGCTCATAACTGGACTAGTTCTAAACCCATTAAATCCAGGACAACCTTTCCCCTGGGGTGGCCTAGTCCTCGGGCAAAGGGAAAGCAAACGCTAACAGTATTAGCGAGGCTGTTTGAAGATGTGCTGGCATTTAACACCATCCTTGGAGAACCAAAGGGGCGATCCCAAGTCTTCTCCCACATTTCTGAGGGGAGCGGGGAGCTGGCTGGACGCCAGGCCGGCAGAGGTGATGGGTTCAAGCCATAACTCACTGCGCCACCTATTGCCACCAGCGTCCCCCCTCCCCCAGCGAGCACCCCATCTGGTTCCAATCTGCAATGTCAAGTGCACAAATTAAAGTGCTACCACAAATCCCCGGGTTCTTTCTTTTTTTTTTTGAGTAATGATTCCCTGGTCCTTCACTACGGCTCTTTGGCAACCAGCCCCTTCTCAGCAGTAAAATCATTTATTTTTATCTTTTAAAGAAGGAAATAATCCTAAATTAACTAAACCAAAAGGCTAACGAGAAAAAAAGGAAAAAAAAAAAGGGGGTGGGGAGGGCGTTGGGGAAAAGAAGAAATCAGGCAAATAAATCACGCAATCCAACTTCTCCCTGGGTGAAAGCAAATGCTGAGCCGTGCACAAAGACCGCCAGGCACAGCTGTACGCTATTTTCATTGAAAAATGATCTGCCGCTTCATGCCGCCCTCCATCTCTTCCCACACCAGCTACAAAGCGCGTCCTTCAACAAAAGCATCCCTTATTTTAAGGGGCCTGATCCTGCCCGTTACCTCCTCCCGGGTTTGCGACCCAGGAGCTCGCTCCCAACTTCCATTCAAGGCAACGGCAGCGCCTCTCTTGCCTTGAATGGAAGTTGGACCGCCGGCCCGGCTCTGGAAACCGAAGGGGAACCGTGCGGCCACGAGCAAAACGCCGGTAAAATCCGGCCGCCACCGATTTGTCACCGCTTCGCCCAAACCCGCGGCGGCCCGACCCCCGCCGGACGCTGCTCCCCGCCGCCTCACCTGCACGCCCGGGCGGGCGGCTGGGACGCTGTGCCGGCCTGACAGCGGCGTGGGCACGCACCCCTCCGGCGTGGGCATGCACCCCTCCGGCGTGGGCATGCACCCCTCCGGCGTGGGCACGCACCCCTCGCGGGACCGGGGCCGGCCCCAGCCCCTTCCTCGCCCCTCCGCGGGGAGCCACCCGCGGGTCACACCGCCCCGCGGGGACGGCGACAGGCGCGCGTCCCCACGCCCGCACCCCCGCCGCCCCCCGCTCACCAGCTGCCTCCGCAGGAGGAGGATGTTCTCCTCCAGGAACTTCTCCTCCAGGCTGCGCGGCGGCGGCCCCTCGCCCGGCGGCTCCCCGCGCCCGCCCTGCGCCCCGGGCGCCGCGCCCGCCGGCCGCCGCAGCAGGAGGCTCTTCACCAGCAGCTCCTGCCGCTGCCGCAGGTACTCCAGCTCGCCCAGCCCGGCCAGCGTGGCCTCCAGCCGCTCCCGGGTGCGCTGCCGCTCCGCCTCCGCTTCGCCCTTCTCCCGCCAGCGTGCATCGGGCTCCCGCGGCCCCCCCGCCTGCCCCGGCCCCGCCGCCGCGGCGGCGGCTGCCGCGGGGCTCGCCTTCATCGCAGGGGAGGGGGCGGCCGCCGCTGACAGGCCCTGCCCGCGGGGGGCCAAGCGCCGCCGAGCGCCGCGCTGCCGCCGCCGCCGCCGGTCGCGAATGGGCCGCGGGGCGCCCGGCTCCCTCCCCGGCTGCCGCCGCCCCGCGCCCGCCCACCGCCGCCCCGCGCCCGCCTCCCCTCCCCTCCCTTCCCTTCCCTCCTTCCCTCCCTCCCTGCTTCCCTCCCTCCCCGCCCGGCGGCGGCACCGCGACCGCGGTCGCCCTCGTCGCCCTCCTCCTCCACCTCCGCCTCCTCCATCCTCCCGCCCCGCGCCTCCATCGTCCCCCCGCGCCGGACTTGGCGGGGTGTGGGAAGGTGGGGTAGACGGGCGTGCTAACCACTGACCCCTCCAAAATCTCCACCCGTGACCTCTGGAGCCACACACTGCATTGTCACGGGCCATCGGCAGCACGTTGTGGTGCCGTGTTGCTTATACAGCCCGACATGTCCGAAACAGGAGCATAAACGATGTGTCTGAGGACAAAACATCCTGGCATGAAGGTGTGAGGGTGTAAAGAGAGGGGAGGGAAAGGTGGAAAGCGGAGGAGAACATGGCAGTCCTTGCACCAGGGTGCTGACGGCGGCGTAGGCATGAGGATCAAAGCACCAGCAAGGTGTTGCTTCAAAGCCCGTTTGAGTCGACTAGCCAAAAAAAGCCATAATGAAGTGAACTTCGTAACAGCATGTAGACTAATTGCAGCAAGGGATCTGCAATTAGGTTTTCAATGGGCACGCGGTGGAAAGAGGGAGGGGAGGAAATGCAGATGCCAAAGAAAAAAAAAGAAAAATGTTGGTATCGAAATAGAGCAAAAACTGAGTTCCAGACATGTTTGGGGGGGGAGAGAGGGGGGTCGAGAATGGAAGAGGAAGAAGAAAGCATTGAAGGAGCCCTTCACAATATGGGGTTTGTTTGGAAAGATGTGAGCCTGCCATACAGCGGCTCTCACGGACATTATGAGCATAATGAAATACTCTTTCCTGCTCTCCCTCTGTTCCTCAGAAGATTATGAGTGTTGGTGGTACTGAAAGGTCTCAGATGAAATTCATCTCCCCACTTCCATGCTGTTTGCCGTAGACAATATATTGCGGTGGTGTGCCGTGATGTGCCATACACCTACTTCATCCGTTGTAGGTGTTGGTCCTTGTTCCGAGAGCCTGCAACTGATACAGGTCATTATTTCACAGTCTTTTTAAACCAATGTAAAGTGCTTTCTAAAAAGGAGATCCATTTTCCTCCTGCAGCTTAGAACCAGCCCTCGGTTATAATCGGGTATCCCTCCCAAATGCTGGCCCAAATGCAGGCGAGGCCACATGCATCAGCTCAGAGGATGGTCGAAGCTAAAGCCGGCTCCATTTCTTTTTGCTTTTGATCTCTTCCCAAGGCTGGTTCACCACACAGCCGTGTCAGCACAGTGCATCTATGTTAATATTTTAGTTTGGATTACGAGTGCCTTTTTGAACCAATTCTCTAGATCGTTCTGATTTATCGTGCTGCGATTCACGTTGCAGAGGGATTTGAGAACAAATGAACTGAGTTGCTTTGGGGTAAAACAAAAGCAGAAGAAGGGAGCACACCTAAAGCACTCCAACCACTAATGGATGTTTATTAATGGACATTTGGTCTGCAGGACGAGAACACAACTAGCCCAAAGAAACACCCTTGAAATACATACAGCGTGGGTGGCAGGTCCTCAGTACAGCCATACTGCGCAGCAAACCCATGCCTGTTGTGCTGTCCTAGCTGCTACTGTAGACGTATGGGTATGCGCCAGCCAAAGGGGGGAAGTGAGGCGGCGCGGGCATAAGCAGCCAGAGGAGGCAGGGCCACTTCTTTGGGGAGCAATATCACTCCTGCCAGATTCAAGAGACCATGAAATTGCAACCACAGAGAGAACTGACAAACACTGAAAGGACAAGGGATGCCCTAAGGGCAAAGGATTGACTGAGGTTGCGAAGCAAAACTGGAAATAAAAACCAAGTCCTATACTGGACCACTGTCTATCTACACATTTTATGTACCTGGGCCCATAAAAGGCCCAGAAGTAGGTTCAGCCTCTGCCCCACAACCTATAGGCCACCACTGCTGACCTAAAAACCTGCTCCATGGCTTTCTCTCCTGCGTGGAGCTTGGCACGGAGCGCCCTCTGAGCATGTTTATGCTGAAAGCTGTGTTGCAATGCAGAGTTGCTTTCCCAAGCGGGTACCAGACGCTCTCCAGATACAGAAGCAGAGAGCTCCCACATTTTCCTTCGCCATTTTTAGCCAGATTTTGCATGTAGCTCTGTGCCTTGTATGTATTTGCACACAAAGCTTCATGCAATATTTATACAAAGCTATTTCAACTATTTCTGTGCTGTTGTGCACTGTGCAATGTAGACGTTGCTTCAAAAATAAATTAAAGCAGTAAATAAAATCTGTCTTAATGTTCAGATTTATTTATTTTGCCACTTATCATTTGGTAGGTTTCGGTCCGATTCCTCCCTCCCAAGTCACCTCTTCCACTCTGAAGAGTATAAGATGCTGCTAATCTCCTGTACTCCCTGCTGACATTTCTGCGTTCATCCTTCGCAGCGCATCGGTTCCAGGAAGGAAAAGAAACACAAGAACTGCCAAAAGAGTCAACTGCCTACATCACGTGGAAAGGAGAATGCAGCTTCGACTGAACAAGACTCACTGTGCGGCGAGGATCAGCAAAGAGGAAGGGAAGCGGAATCTGAAGAAAAAGGAGCTCAGGTTTCACCCATAGATGAAGGAATAATAAGGTGCCAGAGAAGCAGTGGGAATTAGGAGGCTGGAGAGCATGGGAGAAGGAGATGTGTGAGTGAGCAGCCAGCAAGAAATACCAAATTATGTGAATAATAGAAGGAAAACAAGATGTGACCTAAGACACCAAGAGTGAGGGAAGGTCCACAGAAGAGTATTCAAGAACTAGGATAAAGCTCAGCAGAGCATAGGTCATGGAGACAAGGGGAGGGAGAGCCCAGAAAGGAAGGGTTTGAAGGCAGCAGAAAGACCAAAGAGAATGAGCATAAAAATACAGTCCCTTTAATTTACTCAGGAAGACAACTGTTCAGAAAACAACAAAATAAAGAGTCCATAAGCAGCAAGACAAAAAGTCCGGCCATTCCAGGTGGTGGAATACAGATGAAAGACAGAATCAAAAGAGGACAATAAGGTGAGAAGATGGAAAAAAGGGTGCCTTTGCTAGGTATCGTCCTCAAGTAAAACAGATATTTTAAGCACAGAAGGTACAAAAGACTAAGCCTGGTTTCTCCCCTTTCAGTTACACCGCAGTCGATCATCCCAGTGAAAAACTAGTCTGAGATAAGAGGGAGGCCCCCAGCCCCCAGATCAGCTCTGACTGGACAACCTTTGGAGGCCTCTATCTCAGCAAACCAAACATCTCAAAACTCTCAGCATGGGCTAAGTAATAGGACTCTCACACAAAAAAAAAACTCTGAGTCCAAAACTGTCTTCCATGCCTCTCCTGGCTTGTGGCAACAGCTGAAGGACTTGCTCCTATACTCCTTTGTAAAGTTACTACTCCTTCACTGGGGTGATCAGCTGAAATTCTCCAAAAAACAATAATCCCAGATTCCCCATCCTAAACTTAAACATAGAATCTGCAAGGAAGGAGTCAGTGAGTTATCTGCAGGGAAGGAAAAGAGATGATGATTGAGGAGCTCTGTTGCTAGGATGTTATGAGAGGTGTAATTCTGTCTGGTACAGAGGCGGTTATGAAATGGCTCATCTTTTATGATTATCCTGGCTCATCTCTTATGATTATATTATTAGGTAGTAGAAATGCCGTGTTCCCTTCGCATTATATATATAGGGAATAAAGAGGTGGTCTCTGCCCCACGGAGCTTACGAGACAAGAAACAGCAGGTGGCTGGCACTGGTAAGATAAAAGGAGCCCTGAGAAAGTAGTGGTGGGCATGATGGGCAGTGAATCCAAACCACACAGGCAAGGGGCAAGAGTTTCTGACCCCCATCTCACCATTCATTTCCTTTCCACTGGGAGCGAACCCCTACATCCCAATGCATACATTTGTCTTTCCCTCTCCCACCCCTGCTGATCATTAAATTCAGTTTAGATTAAACGAGGCCAATTAACACTTGTTACTTTTCCCAGGTTCGTTTCTGACCCGTCACACTAAAATGAGTCCAGGAAATTGCAGAAATTAAGAGCAACGTTGCAATTCCCTGTTTGTAAAATGAAAGCGATTGCTTTCCTTGCTTATTGTAACACAGCCCTTCGGAGACAGGGTGATACGTTATCTGGAAACATCCACTCAGGGACTATGCTTAAGACCCACAGCTGTCACTAGGCCTCTGATACTCTATTTTAATCTATTCTAATGTTAATTTTCTAAGCATTTCTTAATTGCATTGGATAATATAAATCTTATCAGCAAATCAGACTGACATCAGTTTGTGTTATCATATTACCATGGTTACATTATTATTACAAGTGAACCTTGCGCTCGTTACTAACCACAAACAATTCTAGCAAATAACCTCAACTGAAGCAAAATATCCTGGCAGTGTTTCCATTTTTTGTCAAACAAAACCAATTTCTCTGGGTGACAGGTGACTGCAGCATACCTATTGATGCATTTTACTCTTCTCAGACTCCTTCAGCCTACATTTATTTCCTTGCATTTGTACAGTGTTGAAACATTTCCATGCTGTCAACAAGATGCAGAGGCCAAATTCCTTAAACATGGAATAGGGTCTTTAACACAAACTCAGGATATTCAGATGACAAACACTACCCCAGCCTGTCAAAATGTTATCACATTTGTATTGTTACGGCAAAAACTGCTAGTGATGCCACATAAGGAACCACTGACCACTTGATTAGGTCCATCAAGGGTCCACTTTCTCCTTACTCTAATCTGATCTGACTGTGGTCTCCCATCAAAAGACACAATCCCACTTTCCCTCATCCCCAGTGCCACTGCCCATGTGGCCGGTGAAGGGACAGACATGTCCCACAGGGTCACTGCAATGATCTGACTCCCCCGATCTGATGTACAAGAGGGAAACGCGCTGGAACTGGGGAGGACAGCGATGCTGTCCCTTTCCCTGCAGCTACTGCTAGTTTGGGCATTTCCTACATTTGGCTATTCCTCCACTGCAGATCTTTGCCCCACCAGCTGTGCAGGACCATGGCTGGAAAACAGATCCCTACCCTGATCTGAGTTTAAAAAAATAACCTCTTCTTTCCTTTTTGTTAACCCAGATATTTCAGCGATCCACTTTTAAGCGTGAGCAGTTGCACTGGCACGACTGAGAAGGCAGAACTGTACACGAATGAAAAGACAAGAGCAGGAAACCCTCCAGCAAAAAGCTCCATCCAGAGGGAATGTGGAAGGAAGGATGGACTGTTTGCAAAACAAGAAGTCACCCAGGAGGCCATGGAAGAGGATGCAGAGACAGCTGCTTGTGGGGAAGCGACATCAGAGCTTCTCCAGACATTCCTGTCAGACTACGAGCCGCGCAAAGACATTCGTTTCCTTTTTGCAGGCAGCCCATCTGGTGAGTCAGGAAGAGGATTGATTTTGAATCACCTATTGCTGCCTCGATGGGGTGGTGCTCCCCAAGGCCATGAAAGACCCACTTCTGCTTAGCAAAGGAGCCACAGCAGTGCAGAACCTCTGGAGAGCTGGTGAGCCCCGAGCCCAGGGAGGTACCACAGTGCGGCTCCAGCGATGCCTCCTGCCTGCAACAGGTCTCAAACTGGCAAAGAAGATGCAAAACCTGCTTCTAGTCCCTAGAAGAGAATTGGATGAAAAGGGTGGAAAGCCAGGCAAGATCAGCTCCATTTTTACCTCTGTTTTAAGGATAAGAGAGGGTCTGATAAGGACAACGTGGGGAGGGAGAACATGGAGTTAAACAAATCAGTGTCACTCATGGTGTTCACAGCTGACAAGAAGCAGAGCTTGAAGCTACCCCCCTCATTGTTCACTATAAAGAAACTTTACCAGCATTTTAGCAAAGCACCTAATACATCATGTCCTAATGCTAACTGGTGGGGACTGCATTCTCTCTGCAGGCTCATGGACACTGTTCAAATGAAGTCAGAGCTGGACTGCTCCAAGTAACACTTTCTTTCTACGTTGGTTTTTATTTTCTCCCTCATCACCAAGCAGATTATGTCAGTTGAGTTCTGCTGCAATTGCTTTTGATTCATCCTTACAGTATCATGTCTGATGTTCTTGTGCTTTGACTCCTTTTCTTCTCTTGGCCTGGGTTTCATATTTACATTTAAAAATGCCTAACCTTTGGTGACACGGACATCTGCTTAATTTAATGCATTCTTGCTCCCATGCTGCCAGTGTTCATCTCCGCACATCAGATGTGCCCTCACCAGCATGGCCTTTGCGGAAGAATATCTATTAAACTGTGAATAATCAGCCACCGGGAGCGGAAGAACAGAAATGATGAGATGTAGACAGCCTGGGAAAAATTCCCAACAGAAGGAACTGGAACAGCCTGAGGAGGAGGAAGCTTCTCCATCATAAGATGTCTTTGACAAAAGGTTAGGCATGGATATGTCAGGATCGATAAAGACCCTTCAAGGGACAGCAATGCGCTGAGCACGAACTCATGCTTTTCGGGTCCCACATTAACGTAGGCTCCAATGGCAGCCAGTCCAGTAAAGCGAGTCCACGCAAAGGCCAGACCCAGCCCTACCACTGGCTGCCTTCCCTGCTCCTCTCCCTCTGCCCTAGAGAATCGTACATCCTTGCTAACCAGGAAAGGGAGGCCACCATACCTGTGCTTGGCTACACAGAGACCCCTCCCTCTTGCCATCACCAATACCCCTGATCCAGCCTTCAGAGACCTACCCATGGCAGCTGCACAGAGGACCACTCGTGCTGCTTGCTCCTTCACGTTGCCAAGACCTTCTGCTCTCCCAGCAAAACCCATCTGTGTTCCCCAGCAGCCCCGCTCTGCTCCAGCTCTCTGCCCAGAGGAGGAAGGGCAGAGAGGGGGTCTCACCTCCAGCCCTCCTTTTTCCTTGTGCTGCAGCGGAGAGACCACCACATAGGGGTGGGGAGGAGGCAAAGCGCAGCAGGGTAAGAGAGGCAATGCCGGGGCCAGCTCTGCCTTGGGAACACTGCAAAACCATGGTAACATTGCTACTATAATTAAGTATAGCAACAGCTCTCTTGTTATGCAGTTGTGTAGCACTGTTTCAGCCTGTGTGGATACTTCCCCCATACAGGGCTAACCTAGCCAGCTAACGTATGGTCGGTAGTGAAGGTATAGCAATAGTGACAGGAGCACGGCCCAAATGTTTTGCCCCAAACAGGCTTATACATTTTGTGCTTTCCCTGCTAGCTGAATCATTGCGCCTACCTCACCACACATCCGTAAACAGCCACAGCTCAGCATTCAACCCGGGACCAGAGAGGTTCATGCTCAAAGTAGTAAACCCTTCCCAGAAGAAAGGACATAATTTGCAGTACAATTTGCATTCAAACTGCCTGCGACGAAGGCAGAGCTGGCTGCCGTTGCGCTCTTTGGATGGCCTTGGGACCCCTCAGCTGAAGCAGGCCACGTGATGGGAGCCTGGAGCTGGGCAGAAACGCTCATGGGAAGGCTTTCCAATCAAGCCTGCCTGCACGCCGTGGGAAGCTGAGCAAGAGCAAACTGCTCCCGCGACATGTTTTAGTTCATACAAATCTGACAGCAACAGCTAGGGCTTTTGCTTTTTTTATTTTCCTCAGAAAACTCTAACCTACAGCCTTTAAAGGAGTTCGTTCAGTCTCAGCTGATGCTCTTTTGGACAAAGGCCCCTTTACATCAGCTCCATTGCCAGTGAAAAATGGCCCTCGAATATGAATCAGAGGCAACCTGCATGTATCTTGTTTGCGGCAAACAGCACATTTTATGAGCTGGCTTTTAACCTTCTTTTGAACATGGGCAAGCTGAGGTGGGCTAAATAACCCAACCAAGGTCACAAGACTTCAGTGTCAGAGGCAGAAGACATTAGGTGTACCATCCCCTGTCATTTGGGCTCTCCCTTTAAACCAGGAGATGTCACGTGTAAAAGAGTAAGGCTCAAAAGACCTTGTGGTAGTGTCAGTCTGCTAGGCGGACCTCAGTGCATCACTTCACTCTCAGTATCATCTCACCCTCATCTTCTTTGCATCTAAGAACTTAATTTTGCAATTAAGAACTTAACCGAACATTTGAAGCTTCCTCTCCACCCATTGTCTCTCTCCTGGTTTTCTATACTCAGAGGGTTAACAGGAGTGAGTCTCATTTAGTGTAGAGCAACAACAAGTCAAGGAACCACTAAAAAAAAACCCCCAACATAAATCTCTTTGCCTGAAATAATTCCCTTTCCCCTGTGCTAGGGAGAACAAACACAGACCTCTTGCTGTTGCTTAAGGCACGTGCCAGGAGGAAGGGAGGTGTCACTGGCTCCAGGCTTTGCATCAGTGAGTCCCATAAAACTTGGAAGGTCAGGTGTGCAGTCCTGGAGCCTGCGACACGTGAACAGCAGGATGTGAATCAGAACAGACAGGGCTCCGGAGGGACTTGCTGTCAGTCTCTGAGCCTTAACTTAAAACCTGAGCTGAGAAACTGCTGCACGCGAAAGGCTGGCTTTGAATACAGGCGCAAACTGACCTGAAATGGTACCTGAATCTGTCGTTCTCATTGTTCCACCATTTTTTGAGTATCGAGCCTCTTATCCCTCTTGGCTTAAGAGGGAACATCACTTTTTAATCTTCTTTAATGAAGGCTTTGTCCTGGAAGAACACATCAACCCAGGCAACTGCAAACCTGCAAGAGAAAAGAATGGTATTTCAATTCCCACAAATTATTGGCCCACAACTTTAATCTGAACCTCACAGCTGAACTGTTGATTCAGGGCATGCTGCATCTTTGCCTTACCATTTGCTGTATTAGCATCAGATGTGCGGACAGGAACATTTTTTTAGAAAAATAGCCTGCAACAGCAAGACGGCACTGGGGAAGTTATTTAGTTTCAAAAGATGTTGGCATTGCAAATCAAAGCCTCTCCCGCATATGGCACTGCTAGTCATGGGACAGCACTGCCAGCCCTGTCCCGGGACAGGCTCCGCAGCCAGCCTGCTTGTCCCTCCAGACCTGGGAGAGGGCACAGGGGAGGGAGGGCTGCATCTGGTTTGTCCGGAGAAGGCCACTCCAGTCCTGCGATTTTAACTTCGTCTTTCCTTTAAAAGGAAACCTGGTTTCTGGTAACCATGTTGGTGCCTCTGCAATAGGCTGAAATTATTGCCCAGAACTGTTCCCGCTTTTCAGATGATTACCTCCAAGTGGCTCTCAGATTCCAACTGTTAGTCTCATGCATAATGTATTTCATTTCAAGCCTTTCATCTGTGCATAAGTTTTCCATCTATTTCCATCCTGGTCTCAGACACTCTTTTACCTGAAAAGCAGGAAAAGTTGCTATTTTCCCCACTTCTTTCCGGAGTCTCATTTCTCTCAAACACCGCTTGCCAGCTCTTGTGCCACCAAAACACTGTTTCAGGGGATGAGGTTCATATCCATCCTCTTCTTGCAGACTTTTGGGGACACCTCCTTTCCGACAGCATCTACGTTGGCTGAAAAGTTCAGTGCCTGCAGCTACTCTTTGTTCCCTGCTGTTGGTGCCGGATCGGCCAGCTGTGTTCCTGCGATCGCTCCCTGACCCACGTCACCCACGGGGAGCCAGCTTAGCTCACCCTCACCCACTCCTTTTAACCAAACAACTGACTTCAGGGGCTCTCACAACAAGGAGAAGCTGGTTACAAGGAGCAGCACAGCAGCCACCAAAAGAGGACATCAGAAGGCCTGCAGTGTGCCTCTTCAGTTGGGCCAGCAAAACAGCATCACGCTTCGTCATCCCGGTGTTGCCATGCTGCCTTGAGATCACCGATGGAAACTGCAGGACAGCTGAACTTCTCCAGGATTTGTGCCGGGGCGTGTGTTAAATGTCCATAACTCCCTGTGCTCTCTTCATAATCACCTGGTGGCCAGGGACAAGTCATTTAGATGATTTGGAATAGCAATGAGAGCAGATTTAGAGGAACAAGCCTTCAAAGCAGGAATGCAGAGCTCAGCAGTCAAACATCCAGCAGTATCTGGATGCCACTTCTTTTCCAAATCCTTTCAGATGCAGCCTAAGGGGTTAGTATTGACTTTAAAAGCCAGGGGCCCTGATTCAACAAAAACAGCTAAGCACTTAATAACATTAAGCACATGCTCAAGTCTCTTCCTATTCAACAAAGCACTTAAGCACATACTTCACCCCTTTTAGATGGCCCAAAACCAAAACACTGAGTTCTCAGAATTTCTTCAATCTTTATTTAATTTTGGAGGAGGGACAGGAATTTGAACCTTGATCCATGTTTTGCAAAGGGTCCCTATTTGCAAGTGAGTCAGACTCCAGCTCCAGACCTACACACCCAAATGCCGGCACATTCATGGGTTGGATTGGGATCTGAATTTTTCAGCTTGCGCCTCACTCTGATCAATGCTTATGTTCGTTAAAGACATTGAACGGCAGGCAGGGAGCTGTTAAACCATCTTTCTGTGCAAATTGATGATACTTTCCCCAACTCCACCTAACCGAGATGCAAAACCGAGGCACCACCTCAGTGTATAGTGTGCAGTGTATAGATGCTCAGCCTAGGCGTGTGCAGGATTTGCAGAGCTCTTCCAATTTGGCTACTTTTCCAAAAATTTAAACCCGCCACAGCCCAGCTCTGTAGCCCAACTCCCAGAGTCATGTGAAATCCTCAGCCTTTGGTTATTATTAAAATGCCGTAGAGCATTCACTTAGCGGTTGCAGAGGGAAGGTGCAAAGGGAACGAGCCTGGCATGAGCCCGCTGGGGGATGCAGCCGAGGAAGGGGGCTGACAGCCAAGAGGGAGAGCCTCGATCTGCCTGCGAGCTGTTGTTTCAAGCTTTCAGCAGACCGAGGCAAACGTCACATTGCTTCACACACATTTCCAAATGTCACTGCTTCCTCCAACACCTTCTTTTTCCTTTTTTTTTTTTTTTTTTTTTTTTTAATTTTGATTTGTTTATAACAAAAGCTGAGATCCTCTAGAGCGAAGCAGCAGGCATCAGGAAAAGTAGCAAACAATTAGAGAAATCAAAACAAAAACATCTGGGCCACGTGGCCAAATCCGAGCCCGCTTCCCGTCTCACACCAGTGCCAGTTGCATCTCAGCCCGTGGAGCTCAACTCTTCTCCTCTCTTGCTTTGGCAAGGGAGCTCCAGGGCTGCTGGCAGGGCAGAATAAAGCTATGAAATAAAAGGCCAGACTCGTTCCAGGGAGACTGAAAACAAATAGTCTGCCAATTGTCTGGGCGAGCTGGGGAAGTGGTACTCAGACATCTAAGGCAGCAGGAGGATGTGAGAGCCCTCCCATAGGCATCACCAATTGCCTGGAGGAGGAAGAAAATGAACCTGGTTAAAAAGAAAAGGCAGAATTCAAATAGCCGCATCATGGGCCTGCCGGGAAGAGCATCACTGGAGGGCTTGCTTATTAAATGGTTGCCAGAAGGACAAGAGGAGGAAGGGGCATCCAGCCAAGGGCTATAGGGCCCATAAGGAGGCTGTCACTTTGAGCAACAAAAGGCCCAAGGAACCAGTGGGCCCCTCCTTGCTGGTCACGGCAGTGGGAACACCAGGAAAGTCAGAGCGGCTGGAGGGACCGGTTCACTCAGACTTCCCTCCACCGCTGCTGGGGACCGATAGACGTGCAGAGAACAGCTCCTGTCCTTCCCAGACAGCTAGACTCGAGGGGAGTCTGACACAAAGGCTAAACATGAGACCGGTAATGAGGAGAGACAGGCATGACAACTGCCTTGTGGGCAATACCTGCCTTAAACCTGCCTTGTTAATTGGCTTTCCACTATATCTGCTCCGAACAAAAGCACGTGGGCTGGAGACACCGAGCATCCTTCTTTTGGGTGGCAGATAAAGAGGCTGCAGTAAATGTCCCCTCTTACCCAGCTGGAGGCAGAGATGGGGAGACAAGTCACCTGGCCGAGCCAAGACACAGAGATGAGAACAGAGCTGGCACATGCACACGAATCTTACTGGTCACCATCTGGCGCTACTGCCACAAGATCAGGCTCCTTCACACCGCTGCATGACACAGTTAAACAAGGATTCCTCCTGGGAAAGATCAGACTTGGAAAAATTGAAGGGGAAAAAAAAAAAAAAAAGCCCAAGAACTCCTTGCAGCCCAGCAGCACTTTGAGAGCCTGTCACGCTCGGCTGGGCTCAGCCGCGTCGCCGGGAAGGGGTGCTGTCAGCCGCCTCTCTGCATTTGCGGTTGTGCACCGGCTCGGCAGATGATTTCCCAGCCTTTGCAAATGGGTGACACCCTGGTGCAACGAGCTCTTAAAATTACCCCACTGCATTGCAAGAGACAAACGCAGCACCCTGCACCGTTGTGATGAGGCAAGAGCTTTATCTTTCATGGACAGGTATAGGAAGATACTAACCACAGCATAATGGAGAGGGCCACGGTGTTGGGAAGGACTGGATGGCAAGTGGTGGTACAATAACAAGGGTTTGGCTCCTGTGTGTCACTCACTGCCCCAGAGGCCATTCCCTGTCCTCTCCCGTCCTGCTCTGAAGCCACAGCAAGAAAAAAGGTGGGGAGAGGATGGACCCAGCCCCAAAACCACATCCAGACTGTAGGGTGCTGGCTGGATTGCACTGATCTGCTCAGACCTTCCCCACCACACCCCAGATCACAGGTCATTTCCAAGTGGGTGCACCAACCCTAAATGTGGGTGCAACCCCGGGTTTACCACACCAGGGGTTTTGCCAGCACTTCCAGCTTAATGCACAAAGCCCAGATGATGAACAATGGCTTAGCCAAGAAGCAGGGAAAAGCTCCAAAGGCTGTTACACTCTCTTGTCTTTCCCAACCACCCACAGCAGCTTATCCAGGGGACCTTTTAACTAAATTGACCAAAACCCATCTTTCGTTCCTGTTCCCTAGTGCATACGCTGGCTTATTTTCTATCCTGCAATTGCAGAAACCATCGGAAACCTGCAGCCCTTGGAGAGCACGCGATGGCTGCAGCAGCCACCTGGGAGATTTATGAGGGCAGCAAGCTCTTGGTTTCCCCGGTCACCCTCGGAGGATTTACAGCCCCATGCATTGAGAATGAACAAAGACCTGCTGTTCCTCATCAGAGACCTTATGATTCTGTCTGTGGGGAGGAGGCTTCAAACATAGATAACCTTTGCAAGGAGAAATAGCCATTCCTGGATGTAACACGAGAGACAGGCAGAAAGAAAAGCATCGGCAGTGCTCTGGGAAATCTCAGAAAATGAAACTGGAGTTTGCGTTTTTTGTAAGGGTGGAGAAGAAAGGTTAGTCACGGGGCAGCAGGAGGAGGAAAGGAGGTTGGTAGCAGAGTTTATTCATGTAAATTTGGCTTCTGGGCTGATTTTCTCTTGGATGTGATACAATGAAGAGTTGCTTCTGCACAGGACTCAAGTTCCAGCTTCTTCTTCTATCTACAGAGCACATGGTGCCTTGAGGTCTGCACCAGTAGTCTTGGACTCCGGTTTTGAGTGGGGTACGCTCTTTGACATACAGATACAAGGCACTTACAGGCAGTTTTTGGAGTACAAGGGCTGATAAACTTTCAAAGGCTTTGCTGGAGCCTGTGCACTTTGCCCCTCCGTCTGCGCCGGGGCTCTGATCTCCCTGTAATCAAGAAGAGCACTACCAGCAATGCTTTCTAAAAGACTTTGCTACAGAGCCGTGACCCGCGCGGTTTTCCTCTCGGCTTGTTATCCAGTCTTAAACGACTGGCATGAGACTCGCACTCAGCCGAAATACTTGATTCTGCTAATGGATCTGACCATGAATCCCACACAGCTGTTTACTGTACCCTTTGTATTGGAGTCATCAATGAAGGAGGAAGGACGGTAAACAGTAATTACTATGCAGATTTCAAAGAGAAGTGCATCTGGGCCTTTGGTTTCTGCTTTGTTTGTTTGGTGACATCTTCACAGGACAAAATGGACTTTTTTTTTCCTTAACCCTTAAATTAGCAGGGGAAGTATGAATTTGTCGTGATACTAAGTGTCGCATGCATTTTTAAAAAAAAAAAAACCAAACAGTAACACCATTCCCTGGGACATGCTGCATCTCAGTAAGTGGCTTCCTGGAGGAATATATCCACAAAGGAGCAAATTCCCGTTCTAATTAAAAGGAAATTTCTGAGACAAGCTTTTCCATGAAGGAAACAAAAAGGCAGAGCTGACACGTCTAATGCATATATTATCACTAAAGACATGGAAATTAATTGGATTTATTACTAGTCACAGCTGCAAAGATGGCTCATTTCTAAGTTTATTTTACAGAAAGTGGCGGGAGGAGCGGGATTTAATAGTCATCTCGGTTAAGCTAATGAGCCAAAACTAATGGTCTCTTCTTGTTTAGAGAGGCCCCAGTTCAGCAGAGCACCTAAGCATGTGTGCAGCTCTCACCGTGGTTTCCAAGGGATGCTTTGCATCTGCTGGAGTGTTTGTTGATGAGTAGGATGCTCACAGATGCTTACGGTCTGGGAGGGAGAGGAAGCATTTTTCTGAATGGCAGTCAAAACCAATGGGATGATCAGTTAGGATCATCCCACATTATCATTTCTGTCCAGAAGAGAGGAAATTACTTTCCAGAGAAAAAGACAATGAGAAACTCAATGTCATGAGGAGTTCCCCGCTGTCTTTAAGTCCTTAGTGTGAAAACAACAAAATCTCTCCCTGCACTTGCAGGTGACAAAGTACAACGGAGGGTCTGCCAGGACTCACAGCCTATGCACAGGGCACGGCTGGGACAGAGGTGATGGCACAAATACAGTGAAATCAATTGCATTTCAATTGTAAATCAAAACTAAGTAAATCCAGCCTGCCCACAAAGAGGATTTTTGGCTGTCCCAGGAAGATGGCTGGATCCTGCAAGGCTGGTCACTGGAAGGACTGGGGCTGGGCTTCCTGCGGTGACCAAGCTGCAGAAGGGACATAATTTTTTTTTTTCCTTCTCTCCCTCTCCTAACTGCAGAGTCTTATCCCCTATCCCCCAGCAGAGCGCAACCTTTTTTTTTTTTTTTTTTTCCCCAGGTTTGTTTTCTGCTATTTTAACAAGCCGAGCCAGCTTCCCAAGGGGTCGGATCCATTCCAAAAGAAAGCCATAGCTACTTTGTGATGGCTCCAGCAGGTACACCTGGCAAGCCAGGAGCCCAGCTTCAGCTCGGTACTGGCACAATGTCCCTAAATCACAGCCCCTCTCTTGTTTTCTAGGCGACATCACTTGCAAGGATGCTGAAAAGGTGCCCAAAGGAGCTTTCAGAGATCCCTCCTCTCCTGTAGATAAAAAAAACAGAAGGTGTTCAATGGGAAAGCTGACCATGGAAGTGGCAAGATGGGTGTCATTTGCAAAGCACTTATCTCGCCTCTCCATGAGAGGCTTTGGAGGATTTTGGTAGCTTCCTTTCCAAATTGGAAACCAATTTTCTGAGGCAAAGCCAGGCTGCCTTAGGCAGGGAGGTGTTAGACTAACAACAAAAGGGAAAGGTGCAAAGAGGGAACAAATGGAAACTCATTTAGCACATAACGAAGGTGCTGAGAACAAAATTAATCAAAGCACCAAAGGAAGTGGAGAGAAATTCTTTCATCACCTATCCACCAAAGGTAGGTCCTGGCTAATAACAGGAATCACTGTTGTACAGGCAAAAATTTGGCCTAGCTGGAAAGATGGAAACCTGGTGGGAAGCTGATTGGAGTGTTAAAATCATGGCTTTTAGGAAGGCTGAAGTGGGGACAAGACAGAGAACTGTTAGAAATAGGATCACGAGCATTCAGGTCATTGGAGTCAGTAGTAAATTGGGCTGAAAATTGATGGCTCAATCACCTAAGATAGAAAGCACAAAATAGACCAAGCAATATCTGCAGTGGAGCACAGAATCAAACCTGCGAACCATCTGAACGTCTCCCTCAGCGGCTGCCAAAAACAAGGAGGGGAAAAGGGCCAGATTGTCATGGGGAAACTTCAAATGGAGCGAATTCTGCAGGAAAGCTGCCTCCAGCGCTGAAACAGCCTCCGTATTTGTAAAGATGACGGTGATTATTTCCTATCTCAAAAGAACTCATGCATCCAACAGGGGAGAATTGAATATTAGACCTTTTTTCTTGGCAGATACAGAGAATTTGATCACAGGACTAAAAACGCACAGTAGCTTAGGTAGGAAGTGATTGCCACTTGAAAACATTGGTTATGTGCAGACAGAATAAAATCAAACCCAGTAAGATATTGCCTTGCTGCTCTCCCAGGCTGCTGTTACAAACCTGAAAACAATCATGAGCCAAATCAGTTCAGAGAAAGAATTTAAACAGAAAAAAACCCCAAGAATTATAACTGGGGAATACTGAAGAACATTTCTTTGTACTGTCCAAAAGCCACAATCCAACAACCGAGAGACTATCACAGAGGTTAAAACAGCAACCCGTTCTTCACCAAGAGGAGAATACAAATATCCCTTATGAAACAAATGGGGAAAAGGGAAGCCAATGGCAGTGAATACAAATTGGAAGGTAGGATCTATAGATCATCCATATGGGAAACAAAAGGGCACAAGAGGCAGGAGACAGCCAAGAGAATTAGGGCAATTGCAGCATTTTTTTTTAAGTACAGAGAAACTTCTTGTTTTCCACGCAGGGGGCAATAACCCCGCAGAAAAGGCAGCAACATAAAAGCAACATTTTTGGTGTGTGTCCTTTGAAAATAGCCAGATGGTAAGGTTACGTCATGTGGGGCTGATGACATACTTTTCACTCCAGCGGTAACTAAGGCGATCGTTAGACAGAGGCTAGAGATCTTTAGCTAGACGGGTTTGTCCAACCTGCAGCTAGGCAGAACTGTCTGTGCTGGGCTTTTACCTTGAAATTTCCCATTGCTGCTTTGCTGACATGAGCAACGCTGGGAGTTTCCATGCAGAGGCATGGCCAAAATTACGTGAGGTAAGAATGGGTAATGCAACATCTAAAACACTGGGAGTAGCCTTACGGTAAATCTCTCCCGTATCTCCACCAGTAGATACGAGCCAGTTGTACCATTGGCAAACAGATCTTTCCTGTCCTCATAAAGAGCAGTGGGATTCGCCTCCTGGATCACGGAGATTAAATCTCATGAGGAGCCCGTGCTGTTGTTGCTGGATGCTGCCCTCGGAGCAGCGAGAAGGACCAGGGCACTGGGTGGGACAGGATCCTGCTGACACTCCCCTACAGCTCCTGGGCTTGGGACTCGCTGTGGGATCAAGTGTTTGCCTTTCCAGCTGGACACTCCCAAACCCACTTCGTCTGGGTTTGTTCACAGAGATTGTTTATTGCAAAGCTGGTTTAGAAACTCCATATAAATAATCCTCAGCCTCTTCCCTGCTATTTAGCAGAGCTACAGCCCTTCAGGGAGCTCCCAAAACATCCTTAGAGTTGCCGGAAAGGCAGAGTTAGTCACTGAAACCTTTTACTGATGGAGACAGATCCAGAGGAAGGGTGAGCCCAGGGCAGCTCGATGAGCATGTGGCCAGGCTCGTTTCCAGGACAAGGCACCGCTCTGGTCTCTACCTCCCCGACTGAGCCCCTGCTGACCACCTTCCCGCCGCGGGTAGCCAGATCCTCTTTTCAAGACGAGGGGACTGATGCTTCACGGCACTGCTGTGTGACGGTGGCCATCCTGCTATAGACCCACAAAGCTGTCCCCACTTCCACTGCAGCTGCATGGAAATCAGCCCGTGTAAACGTACCCCGTGGGCCACTGTTGGCTCAACGGTCAATAGCTGAGCCGCCCCACTCATGGTACACGTGCAGAGGCATGTACCAGTTGGTATCTTGAACTTCCAGCGTCTTAAGAAAGAAGCAAATCTACAGAGGGTGGCACAGATCTGCTGTATTTGTGCAGCTGTGGCAAGACAAGGCTCTAAACGATGTCCATATACACCTACCTGCACTTTCCCAGAAAATGTCTGTTACACCACTACAGAAAAAAAAAACCCTCAGTTATTAACTATTAATGAAAGCATTCTCCCAAGAGATGGGAAGGAACAGGAAAGCTGATGAGCCCAACCCAGCTTACCAGAGCCAGAGACGTGGGGCGTGCAGTGCCAAGCAGCGATTGATGCAACATGAGCAGTCCTGAGCCAGTAAACAGAAGAGACCCGGCCTGGTGAAAGAGGAGTCTAAATCCCATCAGATTATAGCTAGGGCCTGGCCGAAAACTTGAGGACAAAAAAGCGAAGAGCAAAGCTACATACCTTGTGTCCACCATGAACCCCACCATGCTCCTGGGCTGCTGGCTACAGTATACCATATTATTCATACGGACTGTTATTTAGCAAGGGAATAATATACTCCAGATTCATTACTGTCAGCTCACTCAGAATTATGTGTATTAATGACCAGATTATATCTGTTTATATACTACAAATTACCATAGAGTGACTGCAGGCATTGAAACGCTCCTTGTCTGTTTGACGCACATAAATAATGGAGGAGCTCACGCTGCATTTGGTACACATGACTAACCTTTTATCGCTGGCACCCCGGTGCAGGCTGGAGAAATGACTCGGGTTTCAAATTCCTCGCTCCAGCTGTCATTAGCTTCGCAAAGCGTTAGCGAATCGGCGGCTAATTGATGTCCTTGTTGGACATTATTTTATTAGTCAGGCCTGGTGAGCATCAAGTGGAATTTTAATGCCCTTCTATCCTTGGGTCTGCACGGCCGTAAGTGTTAAGGCTTGTAAATAATTAACTGCACTCTAAGAGTTTTAGGAAGGGGCAAATAAGTTATCCTGTGGGTTCGGGCTGCTCCAGCTGGCGCTGGTGTTGCGACCAAGTAAGAGATGAGCTGAGCTCTCCGTGGGGTGGAAGGACCAGCCCAGACCTGGGCCCCCAGTGATGGTGGTTCATAGGGTGCTTTATCGACCGGGTCTGGGCGTTCACATCGTCCTTGGGTGTGGATGGTCCTCAGGGAAGCTGCCATGGGGAAAAGGGAGCAGCAGGAGTTTGCAAATAGCCTTGGGAGAAAGTTCAAATGAAGGCTCAAAGGATAAGCTCTGCCGTGCTGCCCGGTACTCGTTGCTGCACCAAAAAGACATCGTTGCATCAAGCTGTCCCCAACATGTGGTGAGGAATAAAGGATTTTCACAGCCCGCTGTGAGCTTCTGGCTTGTCTGAAAACCCACGTGCCGGGTCACGGAGGGGTTGGGGCTTAATGGCTGTGTCGCTCATCGGTCGGGGCACCGAGCGGCAACCCCGTGCTGGTCCTGAGCGCCTTTCGGCAGCGAGACTGCAGCTGGGGGACCCAGGGTGAAATCAAACCCCTCTGGGAGCGTGGGGAAGAAGGTTTCGCTTTGACAGTCTGCATGCAGAGCGTGTTGCTTTGAAAATACTAGCCTTTTTCCTTCTACTTTTTGCTTTAAAACTGGCTAAATAACCTGAAAATGAGCGTAGATTTATAAATCAAGGACAAAAAATATTTTTGCATGGGTTGAAATGAAATTTTGGGAATGTTTTCCTCTTTAAAATGTCATCAATTTTTTTTTCCTTTTCTTTTTTTAACAGCACTGGGAAGTCCACCACAAACCCAGACCTCCCGAGCTCACAGCCGGCGGACGTCCTCAGTACCATCCCCTGCGGATCTCTTGGGACTTCTCCCCTTCCTCTCCCTCCTCTACCCGTCTCTCTGTAACCTCTCTGGGGCAGGGATCGTCTCCTCCTACACGAGTATTCTGCATTTGTTCTCTAACAGAGCCTCCGAGGCGATAGCGCAATGCAAAAAATAAATAATTGAAAATAAAACCTTCATCAGTCTCAGGAGATCCTTACCCCAGCCCTGCTTACGTACTGCACGGGCTTTCCGTGCAGTAAAAAATGAACAGAGAACTTGGGCACACCAGGCTATTCATACATTAGGCAATAATTATAATGTATATTAACTGCCTGGGTGTTGAAAGAGTCCCAGCATGAGACTGCTTCTCTAATAGGAGACAGAAGTGATAAAAGACAGTAATAGATTGCCTTTCAGATGTGGAATTAAAAGCAGCAACTCATTAGATTATTTTTTTTTCACAGCCTCTAATCGCAAGTAGTTTCTTTTCAAGTCAGATTTCCATTTCCAAGGCTAAGCTCGGCAACACAAACAGAAATTAAAGAGGGGGGGGGGGGGGGTCCTATTCTGACCTCTCCGGCACCACAGGAATGGGGAGTAACTGCGTTCAGCTCAGCAGTGCTGCCCAGCCGGAGCGGGAGCCCAGGAGCCAGCCCACCTAGGCAGCCTTCTGAAGAGACTATCATCAAAAGATCAGGATTTGGCAGGTTTTGGGTTTTGTTTTTTTTTTTAATGCTAGCTGCAGCCGTTAAATTTCCTTTTTTAAGAGATAGCCTAGAAGATAAAGCTTTTGAATTAGAGCAATCAAACAAAAAAATGAAGTTACTTCAAAGCAGTGGCGGAGATTCGTAAAAACTGACATTTCCACTTACTGATCCAGTTTGTCTCTAGCAAGGAATGCTTTCCAGACAATTTTGGCTGCTGTTTTTAAAAGAAAAGCATAGAAAGCAGGAGAAAAAAAAGCTGGATTTTAGCTGAGCTGGGAAGCACAGTAAATAACATTCATTAGGTTCTCCTGGACAGTTTTAATGACTCAGAGTTTTAAATCGTTCATTCAACATCTTTACGGGCCAAAATATAGTATGGTTTCAAACTCAAATCCTTTGGCAGGAGCTGCATAATCCATAAAACATTTGAAGGGGGGAGTAGAGGGGGAGAGGAAAGGAGGTATAAAATCAGGCTGGGAATGGTGTTGCTGGTCAAATTTCATCTAAATCAGCCGCAAAGTCCGGTTTTATCTGTATGGACGGCACCTAAAAATAAAGGAGCCCAGAGCACCTCCATCTTCCCACCCCCAGAGCCAGGACCAGCACAACCACGTGCACGTTTCGGCTGCCAGCGCTCCCAGAGACCCCAAGCACGGGTTAACCAGGTTTCACCGCCCGCGTTTATAGTAGCCGAGCTCTTAAACACAGACGGCAATTTGGATCCGGCAGCACAAAAGTTGCTTTTTTTTTTCCACTGTGCTGTCCACCCACCCTGGATGGGAAGTAAGCTCTGCAGCAGAGGAGGGTTTTCACGAGATTCATGCACAAAGCCAGGCCTGGGGTTTAGGGCTAGTTTAAATCTCCCAAAGTGGCATGGTCCGTGTCCCTTGGGAGCAATCCCGTTGTGTCCCCCCAAGTGGGGTGCAAACGCTGCTAGTCCTGGCACCCCGGCGAGCGGGGGGCTGGGGCGGCTGGGACTTGTCTGTGCCCCAGTGCTGCTCCTGGGCAGCTGGGGGAATGGAAGGCAAAGCCCCGCAGCTTGGTCACAGCTCTCCTGGAGGAGCACGGGGACGCAGGGAGCAGCCAGGAGCTTTTCTGGATCCCAGGGGCCGGTTTTGGGTGCACCCCCATGGGGTGTCCTCACAACCCTGTTCTGGGAACAGAACCCACAGCCCAGCTCTGCTAGGTTGAGACTGGTTATGGTGGTTTATCCCACCCTTAGCGTGCTCTGATGCCGGCTAAAGGGAGTTTTCAGGGCAGTTTAGTGCCGGAACGGGGAGAAACGGGTCTGCAACCCCCGGACCCCAGCTGAGCCGGCGCAGGGGGGCGCAGGGTCGGCATCCTGGGGAAGGGAGAGACCTGATGCAACTGGGCTGTGTTGTTCCCCAAAAAGGGATTGCTCCCGCAAACCCCATTGCACCACCTGGCAGGGAGGGAGGGAGCGGGGAGAGGGTGGCAACTGGCAGCTGCGAAGGATGGAGAAATCATGGCGGAGCATTAAAGGCAGCTCCCGCTTGCCTGGGGGCTGTTTACAGGCATCTCGCTGCTGGCCCTCTCCCCAGGGACACACACCCGGGCAGGGCTCCTTGGGGAAAACACCCCGTGGAGGAGATTTTAAGGAAAGTCTTCGGCATTTGGGGAACAGGAGCGGGTCGGGGGTGCTGCAGAGGCACCAGCTCACCCCGGAGCTGAGATGACTTTTGTCATTTTGGTATGAAAGCGCTTGGGACAAGCGTGGTCGGGGCCCTGATCTCACCTCCGGCGGTGTAAATCAGGAGTGCATCCGCTGCCGTCCGCAGGGGCGCGGGAGCAGAGCAAGGCCGTGCCGTTTGTCCAGAGGTGATGAGAAGCAGGGAAGATGCTTTTCTGTACGTGGGTTTGACGAACATGGTGTTGCGGTTAAGAGATGTCTAGGAGAGCCCTGCGAGGGGAAGGAAGAGAACATGCAGAATTTCCCGTTTATCAGCCGTAACCACCTCCTCCATCTCCGCTGTCAGACAAGAAAGAGTTTGCAGGAAGGCGCTGTGGTCTGGGCAGGAAAGGGATTTCGTCCCTATCACACCACACTGCCGCACATCAGGTCCCGCCGACGGTTTGCCTGGATCAGACACGCTTTGCCCGGATCAGGCTTGCAGCCACGTGCGTTTAATTGCAGCGGCATCGCAGCCGTGCGGATTACTCAACACGCTTTACCAGCTGGGTATCGAACCTGTAGTCAAAACCAAAAGTCCACAAATACAGGACCTCTCGCCACGCTCCAGCTTGGCTCCGCTCCCCAACTCGGTTCATTCCTCTGGAGACAAAAGGCTCAAGCCCTGCGGTCGTTTACTTTATAGAAATAGGATCAAGACCTAAAAGTAGCCATTAACCCCCCCCCTCCAGTAAAAGTCCCCATGGATTCATTTTTGTTGCTAAACGCTCTCCCCCTGCCCCCCCTTTCCTCCCAGCATCCTGTTGCAGGGAGAGCTCTAGCACAAAAAAATGCCCAGCTGGAAATGAAGCATCCCCCAGAGAAAACAAGGAAACCAACCCAGCAGTGAGCCCTCCCCCTTACTGCCCCATGGGCCAAATCCGCTGGAGATGAGCAGTGCCAACCCAGAAACCCCAGGACTTCCCACTCTCTCGCTCTTTTACGACTACGCGTCCCCGCTACAAGAAGGTAATAAAATCCTGCAGCCGCATCAGCAAAATCAGATCAATTCCACGGCTACGCATCCGCATTTAAACCTGATCAAATAATTCCTCATCCTAAGGAACCTGGGGAACAGCTCTTTGTAGGGAGAGCACGAAAGGAGCCAGAATCGAATTAAAGATTCATTCAAATTAAAAGGTTCAATTTTACAAGAGGCAGGGCCAAGCGAGAAGGAGCTGGGGAACGTATTTCTTAATGAGCTCGGTGGCAGGTGTATCTTTAATAATAGATCTGATGGGGGAACCATGTAACCCAGCAGCACACGAGGCATTTCCCTCCGCACCGCAATAAAACGAACGGCATGTGTCCCCCGCGCACAGGTGGTTGTTAACGCTCCCTCTGAGCCTGAGATTAAATTTCGGTGACCAGAACAAAAATGTGGCGTTGGTATTACGGACAGGCCTGAGGATGCTGAGCCAATAGCACGGGGGGGGAGAAAGTGCCCTAAAAAAAAAAAAAAAGGGAAGATAATGAATAGTTATGAAAGAAAATGAATAATTCTACAGTGGGATGAGGTCCCCGCTAACTCGGCTGTGCCCCTGCCTGGTCCTGATTTGAAAACAAACTCAGCAGGAGAAATGCTGCCTTCTTCGAAGTAGGGATGAGGATTAAAAAAAGGGGAGGTTTTTCCCCAGGCTCTGGCCTTAACTGCTGGGGCAACCTCAAGGCAGCCACTTACAACAGGGGTAGCACTTCCCCTTGTAAAGAGATCAGGATACATAAGGTGCTTGTTGTGATGAACCCTCAGAGCATTAAAAACACGCGTGTATCGCTTAGACACATCATTTCCCCACAATTTCATTTTCCAAATGGGATTTCTCTAACTTTTTCTAGGTGGGGTAGCAGAAAATAAAAGGTAGTTTACAGCTATTGTCCTTTTTTTTTTTTTTAAGCAAAAATGCTTCCATTGCAAGGGAAACACACGTTTTGAATAAAAAATTCAGCTTAAGCCCCTGGTGAAGGAGCTCTGAGCTGACAGCCTGGGCTGGGGGGCGATACCTCTCCCTGCCCCGTTTTGGGAGCAAGCACCCGGCACCCCTCTGCCAGCTGCAAGCCCTCACCCTCAGCAATACCCCTCCTTGTCCGGCTGTCGAGAGCAGACGACGCCACGTCACGCTGCAAGGCAAGGCAGGGGAATAGCCCCCAAGAAAAAAAAAAAAATACCAAATCCCTTATTTCTAACCCGTGTAGGAAGCAGGGTCCAGTTTTAAAGAGCTTCGGAGTACTTCTCCGTGGCCCCAAGCCTGCCCAGAGGATGCTTCCCAGCACCCAGCATCTCTGCTGGGGCCAAGGCAAAGGGGGGACGGGGTGGGGGGGTCGTGGATGCTCACACCTCTATTATAGTTATCACAGGCAACTTCACCTCCATCATTGCAGCTCAGTTCTGCAGCTCTCCAGGCTTTTTTCAGTCAATTGCATCAAAACTTACTGGTCCGATATCACATCCCGAAACAGCGAGAGCTGCAGCCCGGCTGATTGCCGTCTCCCTTTCCGGGCTGGCGGGGGAGCGCGGGAGGGGGCAGCGAGAGGAGACAGGCGCTCTCTGTGAGCAGGAGGTGAGATTTATGTGAACAGTTGTGGAAGGGAGGAAAGGGAGGGCTTTGGGGCTCAAGAAAATCTGCAACTGTTTTTTTTCCACGGCCGGCTCCCTCACCGGCGGCGCTGCTTCGCGGGCAGCCGGCTGCCAGCAGCACCATCAAACTCATCGCTCGCCTGCCGCGGCCGCGCAGAGGCTTTGCAGGAGGTGCCCGGGCAGCAGAGAAGTGCAACAGGCTGTGGGAAAGCAAGTTGGCAGCAAGAACGGGCAAGAGCTTGGCCAAGCAGACAGGCAGGTGGGGAAACAGGAGAAAAACAAAGAGAAAACCAATTTGTGCCCCAACATCTCCAGCTGCAGATCAGTCCTTTTTCTTTTTCCTTAGTTTTCTTAGTTGACTTCAGTATCCTTCTCTCTTTTCTCAGCAGAGTCTGGCTCATTTTTCCCTCCCAGGGGAGGGATGGACTGCCCGTGTCAGCAGCTGCCTGCAGGCAGACTGATTGCAATACATAACGCACATATAGATATGCATATATGCATTTATATGTATATCTATATCTACATAGGTGGTGCCCTGAGACTCCCTAGGACGTGGGTATCTAAGGGCATGGATCCACATCACCCTCCACCTCAAACTTCTCCCTCTCTTGCCCCGAATTGGAAGGCATTTCAAAGTCAGGTTTAAGGTCTTAAATTGCTCCACTGCCTCGGAAGACTTCCCTGTTGCTGGAAGCAGGGTCTCCGCTGCGGCTCCGCAGCCCTGGCATTCGCAAGCCCCTCTCACCTCGACAGAGGATTTTGGTACAAGCGTTTTACAGCAAACAACGTGGCAACCCATTTATGATCGGGCAGGGTTTGGAAAGGGGCCCGACCTGGAACAGTGGGATTTTGATGTTACTTTATGAATACTAGCAAAATTGGAGCCCAGCATCTCTGTCCTGGTGGGGAAGTTCTGCCATGGATGTGGATAGGTGAATTACGCTAAGAAAAACCTTAGAGAGACACTGCACCATGCTAGAACCTGATATTTTAAAATGTTAAAACCTGGGATAGCATTGGAATAAAGGGCTCGAGACATTCGCAAAACCCTTCAAAACTAAGTGGCTTCGGTGCCACCATGCCCTAATGAAGTGCCCCGACCCGGGACCATATTGTCACCGCGTCCCACCAGCCGCTGGCCACAACGAACATCCTGAGTCACTTGGTGCCATCAAAAATGTCACGGTACTTAGTCACTGTATTTAGCACAGCTCTAAATCATCGCCTGCAGGTCTCGGATCACATCACACCAGATCCCGTTAACAAAACAGAGCAAGTCTTTGGCTCTCATGCTTGTGGGGTGAAAACCACTGGAAGCACATCGGCCCCTAGACCTGCAATGCCAGAAACAAAAGAGAAGCACAAGCAACCCCGTCCTTACATAGGGATTTTCTTATCCCGGCCTTCCACATTTTTTTCGGTTGTTATTTCTGGGGTGATACCCTATTTCTTGCTTATTTTATGATATATGAGACCTGGAGGGTCACCAAGGAGCAAGCGTTGTAATGTCTTTAGGATTCAGGATGGGGGCTGAGCGCATGCGATGAATCCCGCAGGATGGCTGGGTCTCCAAAATGCCGACGTCCGACTAAAGCATCAAGGAGCAACTTTCCCCAATGACACTTCACTTTCCCAGCGTGACCATCCACGGAGTCCTTGAGCTAAAGGGGATTTTTGTACTTGTTTAAGACTTTTTTGTCCTCAGCAAAGCACCATTCAGGGCTCCCCAGCAGGG
The DNA here is from genome assembly GCF_964195595.1 of Calonectris borealis. NCBI lineage: Eukaryota > Metazoa > Chordata > Aves > Procellariiformes > Procellariidae > Calonectris > Calonectris borealis. Next base: position 6,341,615 of record NC_134316.1, on the reverse strand, counting down.
AACAGCCAATTCCTGTGTGCTGGAATAGCCCATTCCCATGTACTGAGATTGCTGCACTCTAAACCAAACATTTTTAAAAGTTTTGGCTGCTGTACGGCAAATGCCCTCAATCCCCACTTGGGGTAGGTCCCTTGGAAAGCAATTTCTGACGCGTTTTGTTTTTTAATTAGAATGTGGCTGCATAAAAAGTTATAAAGAGGCTGCTGTTAAACTATACTTTTTACAGCTGTGCCATGGGGAAAAAGCCCTTGCTTTAAAGCACGGGGAGGAATCAAGTGGGTAAGAAAGGTGATAGCTTGCCCAGCGCTCTCCCGATGAACTCAGAGCAGCCGAACCTGGGGAAATGCCAAAAGGGGCAGCTCAGATCCATCGCTCTTGCCTTCACCCGCCCAAAAACACCACCGTGCCCCCGCCACGGCCAGGCAGCCCCCAGCTCCCCTCTTGCAGAGGATCTGCTGCACGTTGACTTCTACTCAAGGATGGCTTCAAAAGGCTCAATTGAGCAACAGATGCAGGCAATCGCGCCGTCACCTCGGGTTGTCCACCCAGCGGTTTCACTTCCTCTTGCCAGCCCGCGTTTGCCAAGAGCGAACTGAAGAGTTACAAAGAAAAGTAATGGAAATTGTTTATTCCCATTCTGCAAAGGATCCGAGGGGTTCAGGGACCTCCGTGCAGGTACGGCTGCGCTGCCCCTGGTACCAGCCTGATTGAAGGTAGGCTTTGCCAGAAGTTAACCACTGGTGAAAGCTTCAGAAGAGCAGCCCAAGTGCATTTTCTCCATCGCTGGTCATAGATGTGCCATCGGAGGTTCTGTGAAATTTCTCCCAGAGTTTTTCTTTCCTTTTTTTGTAGCCTCGTAACCACTTAAAAACACTTCTTTTGGAGGAGCAGGGGTCTCTTTCTTTGTTCAGAAGTGAGGAGCGGATTGGCAGAGGACAAGGCGAGGACAACCCCTTTCAAATGACTCCCCGTGAACCAAGCAAAGGTCCTGGATCTACAGCACGATGGAGGCAGAAGTCTTTCTTCGCTGGCTCTCTTTGGAGAAATAAACACAATAAATATGATTTATACAGCAGCTCACGTTTAACAAGAGGCAGGCAGCAGTTCAGCAGTTTCCCTGCTCCTGAAGGTGGGAAATCTGTTTGGTTACACTCGCCCCCTTCCCGAGTTGTTGGCGTATCCCAAGGAAAGCCTGATAGTCCCGTGTTTCATGGGAGCAGCGTAATATGACAGAGAGACCTAGAAATCAAGGACCCACACCAAAGCAATAAATACCAACCACAGCGCTGAGCCAATTAGCGAAACAAAAGCAAATCAATTCAGCCTTGGGTTTTCACTTAAAGGTAGCAATGCCTCTGCTGCAGCCTGGGAAGTTCGCAGGCGTTGGCAGCTCTCTAAATTCACCTCGTGTAAACTCAGCAGAAAGATGAAAAATACGTTCCTGCTCCAGGCAAAGCTGCCGAGAAGCTGCAAAGTGGCTGAAAGGAGTCTGCAGGCAGACGAACGTGGGGATCGACAAAGAGCCAGAGCAGCCAAATGAACTCAGCTGGACACGTGAGCGGATCAATAGGGATACGCGAGCCCTCCCCAGCCGGGCCAGTTAGCCAGAGCTCTGGAAACCACAGACCGCCGGGGTCAAAAGCAGCACTTGGAAAACGCGGCCAGAAGACGGGGCAGGAATCAAGGCTGATCTTATCTCTTCGCTGTGTGAGGAGGAACCCAACGCAAAAATCAAAGCACCCAAATCACCGTGGTTCTTGGAGGGCGCTTGCATGGCGGAGAGCAAAGAGAGCACCGCAATATCCTACAGAAGTCGTACACGAAAGAACGAACAGAGGTTTTTGTGCCAGTGGCTCTCACCCCCGATGGAGAGATGTCTTCCAAGTTGGGACTTCAGTTCAATTCCTGAGCTTCTACACAGGGAATTCAATGTCTGATGCCCCAAGCAGCAGCTCTGTTTCACCTTTATTAATCTGTAACCAAATAAAAGGTTTTAAATCAGCTTTTACACAAAGCTCCTGTGTCACTGCTTTTTTGGCTGCAGGAGCCATGGCCCTTCTGAAACCCTCTTTGCGAAAAAAAAAGGCACCAGGAACAGGCTCTGCTGCTGCATGAAGCTCTCCTACTCCAGAAGCTCATGAGAAATCTCTCCTCTCAGTGGGAGCATCAAGCCCAGCTAGCAAAAAATAAATTATTTTAATTCATATAGGCATTTTGGCATTGCAGCCAGTCTTCATCAGTAAAAGCAAACATAATACTGGTGACTTCAATGCACTTTGCTGAAGAACAGGCTTTGAAAGTCCTCCTTATGTTGCTGTCCGTGTGCCCATCACCCTGGAAAACGGCGATATTTGAGATTTAAAGGAGGCTGTGCTGCACCAGCCTGCGGAGGACAGAGCAGCCCAGCCCAACCCGAGGGGACGCAGGAGCACGAAACCCCCAGCCAGCGAGCAGGAAGGCTCAGGCTGGTCTGAGCGCCCCAACGCCGGGCAGAGGCCCCGGGGAGCACCAGCACGGGAGGGCAGAGGCGACGGCGAGCGGCAGTAAAACAGGCTGAGCTGGTCACCTAACCACAGCCTTGCGAAAGCCAGTATTTATCGCCCCACAGGTATCCGGGCCGGCAGGTAATGGCGACACAGCGCTGGCTTCAGCCCCCGATAAAGCACGGTCTGCAGGAGATCCCTGATTCTCCAGCCGGCGGGGAAGTTTTGACATCTGGGGACCTGCTCTGTTTAAAGCTCTCCTAATGGTCCCTTCTGACTGTTTTTCCGCAGCAGGGAAAGGCGCAGGGCCTCGTGGCTGCCTCGCCTTTCCCAGGCTGGCTCTGCCAGGCTGCCAGCATCGGCAGCCGCCTGCCTGTCCTTGGCCTCTCCCAGCTGCAATCAATAGAGCGGCTTCGCTTTTCAACCCCCCCCTCTTGCTTTTGGAAACTCCGGGCCACACCCCAGCCGAGAGCTGGCGTCACCCCCAGATAGCCATCAGCTCCCGGAGCCGTGGTACCTCTCGACGGGGTGCCGGTGGCTCATCCGGGAGCTGTTCTGCCGACCTGATCTATCACGTCTGCGGTATCTTCGATCAGGAGCTCTGAAATTTAAAATGCTCTTTTAAAAAGTTGTTTTCAAATGGAGGAGGATATTCCCGCTGGGGCTCGGGGCCAGGCTGGCTGCCGGCTCTGCCGTGCAGGGCGATACGTGGGAGCACGGACCCGTGCGGTTGCCGGCCCAGGGGGCAACGAGGGAGCCGTGGCTGCATTGGGCAGGAGATGAGATGGTTTGCTCCATCCTCTGACAAATCACAAACCCAGAGATTTTCAATCATTCCCCATTACCTCCGGTGATGCCTGAAGGATGCAGGGAAGGACCAGACGATGCCAGCAGGGAGACGGGAGCAGAACGTCCTTTCGCAACCATTTCTCAGCTCAGCTGGAGCGGACGGTGGGGGGGCTTTGGCACGTTCACCCTCCGGACATCGCCCGTGAGGGGTGCACAGGGAACGGCGCACCTCCCTCCCCGTCCCCCAGCACAGAGCTCCCACCCGCCGCCGCCATCTGGAACAAATCCCTCGGCCGGGACAGCAGCAGAGGACGGGGAGCAGCAGGAGAAATGATTTTATTTCATCTCCGGTGCGAGCATCAGGAATCCGTGTGTAAACTGGCTTTGCAGCAATAGCACCTCTAAAGAAGCATTTCCCGGCTGAGCGAGAAAGCTTTCTGTTAAATAATAGACTTAATGAAAGACAGCTTAAAAACTCTCTATTTCTAATCGAACAACCCAAATTCCTAATTTCTGCATACGCTCGCTGCCCTGAGACCCGGCACGTAATACATCTATGCATACCAGCATGCGGTCTGAGAGCTGAAATACTATACCCATCAGTTCGTCTGAGCGGGGAAGAGTTATCAGATTAAAGATCAGCAAGATTTAAGAACTGGTAGAGGATTTACCACAGTGTTTTTTGCACTCATCTGCTTTATGTATTCAACTGGGATTTACTCGGAGTTGTTACTATTTGGGCTCCGAGGCGGAAGTACGCGCAGTCCTTCTACGTTTCTCATTCAGTGAGACATCTGAGCCTATGCCTAAATTTACCCAAGAGAAGGGTCTCACTGAAGCCGGTACAATATTCATATGCTTAAATGTAGGCATGTGTTTTAAATATCTTGTGAAATTGAGGCTTGGGTACAGTAATCCAAAATACTTTCACATTTCTAAGCTTGTCCCCAGCCCTGCTCCTTTCAGAGCTTCTGTCAAGATGCTCAAAACTTTTGCACATTAATATTTTCCATTTTGTGTGGATACTGTGTCAGTTTTACTAGCAGCAGCTCAAACAATTCAAATACTTCCAGGAACAAAGTCACGGTAAAACAGCATTCGATCAGGTACTTGGGCTGCATCAGAAATGCATGCATTACCTTTATTCTTATTTATTCCTTGCTGCGAGAGTTCAGCTTTGCACCCCTTAAACTATCCAATTTATGAGCGCTGTTTTCTTCAGATGTTTCATTTGCCATGTAAAAGTTAAGTATCACAGCTAAAAATTCCCAAACACCTTTGGGAAGAAAAAAAACCCCAAACCAACCTTTTCCCTGACAAAGATACCTAGCAAGATACAGAAATAGCTGTAAAAATAACAGATGAAGCGTAACGGCTGTACTGCATCCATCTAATTTTGTGTTGTGTTTCTGGTGGTGGCCACCAGCAGATGCCCACAGCGCAGGAAGAATAAAATCTGTGACAACTGTCTCACATTTGCTGAAAACAATCTGAATTTCCTGCTAATTACCTCGTGTCAGAACTGGCCTTCTAAGCCATCTCGCAGCCTACGAAATGCTCTTGCAGACAGGAACCGGGAAGGAACATTTTAACGGCAGTAAAGGCATTTGCAAGAGGACCGAGCTTCCCCGCGACGCAGCGCCCTGCCTAGAAACCCAGATCAGTTTTTCTCTGCTTCTGTTTAAGAGCAGCGTTCCCAGGCTGCATTTCCAAGAGGTTTTTGGTTTTACAGCTGTCATGACAGTAATTTTCTCAGCTTTGCAAGGTTCCCTCATATCCTGTTCGAACCGGCTTATCTCTGTTTAGAAGTGATGTTCCTACACGGCGTTCTTCAGGAACAGATGTTCCAGCTGATCCCCCATCGCAGCGCTCAACCTATTACACGGCCACATTTTGAAACAATTAGCCTGTCACCGTTGAGAGAAACCTAATGGTTGACTACTTGTTCACTTTTGAAACAACAAAAAAAAAGAAATCAGAAGTAATCTATGATTTATACTTTTTCCAACTATGCTAAGATGCTCTAAATTTACAGTTCATTAAAATGGCAGCGTGTCCTGGTTCAGCTGCTGGTCCCAGGATTTGTTATCTGGAGAAACAAATCTCTGGGCAAAGCTGCTGGCAAAGAGCTTCCCCAGCCCCACAAGTGACAAAAAAAAAGTAACAAGAATCTATATTTACACAAATTAAAAGCGAATGAATTAATGAGGAGTGTTTAGAGCAGTGGTGTCCGTAGCTTTTGGACCACACGATATTTCTTGTGGAATACAAGGCAGTCTAATTACTGTGTCTTTCACGGAAGATGCTCTGGAGGAGATTGCAAACACCCAACTGAGGGCCACGTACCCGTGGCTGTGACTCCAAACCTCTGCAGACAACAGCTTGGGAACGTCCGTGCAGGGCACTAACGCAGACCCAGCACATCACCAGATGGGGTAAACGGCTGTAGTGCCATAAAAGTCAATGGAGCTACATGCAGATTTATATCAGCTGAGAATTTGATCCCCTACATTAAGCAGCGATAATACCCACAAAAAAGGGAACTTGCAGGCTGTAAAAAAATTATCTCCCTTTGATCTCATCGAGATTCCTCCAGCCTAGTTCCACTCGGAGAAATGGATCTCATGGTCAGACAGATCCAAACCAAAACGAGCGAGCACCCAGCACAGAGCCCATCTGCTGCCAGCACGCATCCCTGCTTGTCCCTATCTGCTCTGCACCTTCCTCGGTATCATTTGTAACCCTGCTCCTTGTCGTCTCCCCCTTCCCCTGTACCTCCCTTTCTCTTCGGGGTGCACGCACACAGCGATGCGGGCGGTTGAGCACAGCCCGAGCTGGCAGCCCCGTGGCCGACGTTTCCTGGCCAGCCCAGGGTGCAGTAACAAGGAAGATGGCAACAACCGAGTTTCCAACATGGAGCAGCTGCCAAGCCACGTGTCCCTGCTGACACGCAGCCTGGCAAGGAGAGGTCCAGTCTGCCAGGACCAGGCTGATAGGAACAGCATCTCCAGGAGCAGGCTGAGAGCCCAGGCAGGAACAGCATCTCCGGTAACAGCTCAATAGTGGCAGACGGAGATAGGAGACGAGCTGAGGGTCAGGAGAGGGCTTGCAACAACCACGAGCTTCAATTAACTGAAAACAGCAGAGGCTGCCTGAAATAAAACTCCTTCTCATATCAGCCGACACTCAAGGCAACTGCATTTTTGACCATCAAAGCAAAACCAAAAAGCTTTGCTCTCTGCAATTGCTCACAGACCTTAGCTGGGAAGTAATCCTGCCACTCAAAATTTTAGCGAGAGAAATGCTTTCTCAGGCTCCTGGAAGGACCACACAGCACAGACGTGCCAGAGACATTCCCAGGTATTTTACAGAGGTATCAGATGCGAAACTCTTTTCATAAGTACATTTTACTCTCAAGCAGACAGCCCTTAAAATAGGAGTAGTTGAACTGAAGGGTGGGAGTGGGACAGTGAAATGTTTGCAGGGACCCATCCAGGTCACTGCTAACTCCAAATACACATTTAGCAGCCAACGCTCCTCAAAGAAAGGTTAGAAGATGAGGTCTGCTCACTTGGAGGCTCTCAGGCCAACGGTGCTATTGGAAAATGACCCTTAGGGTGGGTTCATCTCTACCACTCCCTGATCCCTGCCATCCAGGGATGCTGAAGGGAAAGACCTGATTTACCCCGAAGGAGGTGTCTCTAAGAGCAGAGATGACTCGCATCCTAGAGGGCCTGTTCCAAAAACCATAAGGAGGTGCAGAGGGCTACAGAGATGTGGACGTCTTTATTGCCCAGCAAACCGAATCCCACCCTCAGCAGAGACACGGCAATAGGACCTCTGTATAGGCTTACCTTTTGCATACACAGAAACAGTTGTTTTGTAATGAAAGGCAAAGCACGGACCCAGCACTTATTCCCCCTGGAATATTCCTACAAGGTTCGTCACTGATTAAAGTGATTTTGGCTCCCCACCACCCCCCCAGACTGGCCTTTCTGCCTCTGGGTTCTTGCACATAGCCGGGAGCGCAGCGCTCAGGGACTGAATTACCAGGGTTATAATTCTTGGCTGTGTACTTTTAACTACAGTGAGGCATTGGCAGAGCTCAGCGCACTAATTCACCTCCATGTAAACATGATTATTTTAAATGAACTCCAGACGAGGTTTAACTGTAAAAACATCTCCAGTTTTTGTAGCATTTTTAAGTGTTCAGCTCAGAGTTGTTTTTGTTACAGCAGGAACTTACCCTTTCTTCAGTTTACAAAGAATATTTTCAGAATTAATGATGTCCCGACACCCCCCAACTATAACATAACGCTTGAACAAAAGTCACAAGTCTGAAAATTAAGCTGCAGCGGGATTTCACAGTCAGGATTTTCTCTTTCTTAGCGGCCGTTCCTTTCCTTACAAGCAGGAATGCTTTCTGGTTTCAAAGCCAAGTTGAAGAAGAGAAGTGAAAACAGTAAGAGGTATTCACTTGGCCGCATTTCTTTCAATGTTTCTGGTGTAGGGTTCCCATTATAGCTTGCAAGGAGAAGTGGCAGAACATTGTGTCTACATTGTAATGGTTGTACTTTCTCTGAACAGACATGTTTCCAGGAGGCGGCAGATTAAAGAACTGGTGTTACTTCAGACAGAGAAAAATAACATCTTGCCAGTTGTGTTTATTTGTAGGGACCCATGATTTACGCTTTCCCATTTGTAGAAGGGTTGAGAGAAATGGATCATGTGGGCTCTGTTTAGATAATCCCTGAGGAAATTCAGACTACATCAGGCGGGGAGAGATAGGGTTTGTTCTCATAGATGAGAGAGGCTGGGAAATGGTAGGGAGACGCAAGATTTCCTCAAGATCCTGGAATGAAGTTCAAGGCTCCGATTTTCTGAAAAGATTGAGTGTGGGTTGTGAGAATGAAGCAATTAAGACAACAACAAAAATAGCCCAGGTAGGCAGAGATGAGCAGTTCTTTGCTGTTATTTATTGGCCCAGTGCAGAGAAAAAAATGTTTCTCCCTAAAGGATCTTTACCTGTCAAACAGTACAAGCAGATGCAAAACTGTTCCTACGAGCACGGAAGAGGGATCTGTCACCCTCCGACCCACACGCCTGCTCTTTGTTTTCCATAAGGATGCCTCGTTGTGGTGTGGTCCCCATCTCATCCCTCTGCACCCTCCTGGTTTTAGCAGGACTTGCAGAAACCAGCCACTGTTGTCCCTATAAAGGTCTATAAGAACTTAAACTAAACCACTGGCATCCTGAACAACATCCTTATTGAAATTAGAGGAGGCAAGAGTGCAACTGCTTTTAAAAAGAAAATACTTATTGCAAAGATGGCTTTAAGTTAATTGATCTGGGGAAACAAAACAAAGCAAACCAAAATCAGCTGTTCAAAGTTTGGCATTGGAGGAGGCAACGGCACAGCAGCCCGAGCACAGAACGGGAAATCCTCCTCAGTCTTGAGCTGCAAAGGTTATCGGCCAGAGGAATCCCTTACTCTATAGCGCCTGGCACCGTACTGCCTAGAAAGCTGCATTAAACAATCGGCATTAACAGACGTAAGTGCTATTTAAGCAGATGCTGGGTTTCACAGCAAGTACCAGGTTTGATCCGTGGCTCGGTGCCCGCTGCTTTGCCATAGGTGCTGATTAAGGAAACGCAGCAGGGAAGGAGCCACGACCCTGCAGCGCGGAAGGGAAGACGGTATTTATGTGACAGACGCAGGATGCTGAATGCCCTTCTCCAAGGGCACATCACGCAGGAGGAGCTCAATTTCCAAGACTGTCAGAATAAAAAGAAGGGGGGGAAAAAATGACAGGACGCGATTCACCCAGCAAAATCCCCAGTCACTGCAAGAAGCGTCTCCCAGAACCCATTAAAAATAAGCTCTAAGTCATCATTTCAGTGGCAAGATTTTTACACGGTGATCAAACAGTCAGCTATCCAGGTGATAACAGGCTGCAGGGTAAGTACCACTGTATGTGTATTAAAGAACAGGCACCAATTGGGGGACATTTTTTCAGCTGACAGTAAGAAATCGGTGTGCTGAGACGACAGAGCAGGGAACAACCCCACCGACACGACCGCAGCATGTCCCTGCACAGGGCACTCTGCCTGCAGCCAGTTCAAGGCAAAATGAAATGTTAGCAACCCTAATTTGCAGGGCTGGGCGCTCCTGCCGGGAAAAGACAGAGCCGAGAGAGGGCCTGAAGAGTCAGAGCTGCTGCCTTGCCCGCCCGGGGCAGGCGGGATGAAGTCCGGCACTGCTGGGAGAGCCCTGCCTGCTGCCGGCAGCGGTCACTGCCTTCCTCCCGAACCTCCCGACCGGCAGCTGCCCGGGCTTCCAGCTCATCGGCAAAGTAGACGGCAGTAGCAGGATTGCCACTTTCCAGTTGGTTTTAGTTTTTTGAGTTTTAGTAAAGTTCTCTGCTCGGCACCCGCTCAACTCTTCAGATGACTGATTTTTGCATCTCTCTTTTTCCCAATTATTTTTCTGAGAACTGCCCTAAGACCTGCAATGGCAACTACACAGGCAAGAACCCCGCTGGCTTTTAGTTCAAGCCATTTCAGGGGCTACACGTACCCCTTCAAGGTACTCAACAGCTTCAGTGCAGGACCCGCCAGCCTGGAAGACCTACGGGCCTTGGGGGTGAAGTCTGATCAGAACAACGATGCTTCTCTGACCCAAGCAAGTTCTACAGAGGGGTGAAAGATACCTCTTCCCAAAACAGCCCTTTCTTGGACTGGAAATATTGGGGAATGACCCCCTCCATGAACAAGGTGCCTCAGAGGTTCCTGATTACAATTCTGATTTGATTTTTCTCTTGCCTTCTGGTTTCTAACCTAAATATGAAGCAATGTATAAGGAAGAAAAATAACCCCTGAACTATAAGAGTCCACTTTCTGCACTGACCTCTCAAGGCAGAGGATGAGCGCAAAAGGCAAAAGCAGGTTTCACCTTCTACCCAAAATATAAAAAAAGCTCTAGACATGGACACAGGATTGTGGGTTTGTATTATCGCCTCACGGGAGCAGGGCCCAGGGCATTATTATGGCCTCTGCTCCGCTGGCCACATCACCGTAGTGAGATTTCGGTGGGGTTTTTTTGAGATTGCTGGAAAAAGCTGCTGTTGCAGTTCCCTCACCTGGCTCAAGGACGCCACAACATCAAGATTTGGATAAATGATCTGGCCACATTTGCAGGATCAAAGAAGCAAAATCACATCCAAGTCCCGGAAGGTTGGGGGAGGCATCAACACACAATCACAATAATGAATATTTTAGAGACAACTTTTAAAGACATGTATCTAAATCAGGAGTGCAGCAGAAGAAGGGGAGAAAGAAAAAAGAGCTCCATAGGAACACGCCTGCCAACCAGTACAAATATCACAATGCCTATACAATAGCTTTCAGTCCCACACACAAAACGCTGTTGGACACCTATAGAAAGGATGAACTTCTCACGTCGTATCAATTCCATAGGATGCAATCCTCTTGCCTTTCTGTCTTAAACTCGTGTGTCGAGTGTTAACAGCGAGCTGTTAAACAGCTGCAGGGTTCCAGCTCTTAAATGGCAACATTTCAGACTGGGATCCAGCAAATTTTTGCACATGTGTGATTTTAAACATCTGAGTATTCAGTTCACAGGGAGGAGGTTGGCACATACATCTTTACCCAGTCAGGACAGAAACGGTATCCTGTAGTGATTTGTAAAACACCTTGGAAACTCAGCACATGTTTTTAGCAGCTAATTTTGACAGCTTCCATCTCTGAGCTATGAAGATGAGCAGGAATAACAAAAAACTCACTTTATCCAATTTCCCACAATTCAGATAAGATTAAGTGTGCACATGAAATTTTCCGCTTCCTATTCTAAAAACCAAGATAACTCAGCTGAACAGGGGAAGGGTGACACTGGCATCAGACAAATTACCTACCAGCTTATGGCTGGAGTCCTGCCCCAAGAGCCTGTGCTGGCCTGGGAGCGAGGATCCCTGCCTGTGCCAGGAATTGCATGATGTCCCCGTAGATCCACCCATTCCACTGCTACCACCCTCACCATACTGCATCTCTCTTTTTTTCTTCAGGGATGGGGAGAGGAGGAGGAAAGAAAACCTGCGTTTTGAGCACCTCGCTTCCAAACGGCCAGATTTTACTTACCAAAGTCAGAAAAAGATGCTCTGCAAATATAAACACTTCTGACATTTCAGTTTTGCACTTTCATACACTGCAAGTCCAATCCATGAACAAATACCCTCGTTCTAGTGCTTTCCTAATGTAAGACACAAGCAAGCTTCACCAGGAATTCAGTTGAACCAAAAAATAAAGCCAGGGTTTTGGTTTCCACACTACAATCCTGAAATCCAATAACACCCCCCTACCCCCCCCACCTCTCTGCTGCTGAGAATTAACTGAAAAATATAGCTGTATAGAGGTGGTTTTTTAATACTTTTCCTGGATGGAATTCTATTTGATGCTGTTAAGCTTTGATGACATACCCCAATGACTTGCTTGGAAGAAATCCATTTAGCAAGCTTGCAAATCATGCTGTTTCAGTTCCGTGAGCGCCCATGAGAAATGTGCATTTTCAATCATAAAAGCTGTAGAAACAAAATGGAACTTGGAGACGCAGACAGACGAATTCCTTATCACGGCTTGGCTGTGTTCACAGAACATGTGCTTACCATTTCAAACTCCGGAAAACTATTTACAGGAATCTGAAATACAAGACTGAATCCAAAAGTAAGAAATAGATAAATTTCTAGAAGATACTTGGGTTTTTTCCGTTTCAAAGGAAAAATGGAGACTCTGATTAAAACCAAAGCAAAAAACCCCAACCCCCAACACAGCCTTTAGCTTTTCCTAGGAATATAAATACTTGTAATACGATCTATGCAGAGGGTGCCAGATTTACAGAGGTCCCCTTACGTTTATGTGGCAGGATGCTTTGTTTTGGGGAAGCTTTGGGGAAGGAAAAGCAAATAGTTTGCACTTTCTTCACCTCTCCAAAATTCTCTTTGAATGGGAACAGCGGAGGTTGCAGTGGGGATGAACAACCAGCACATCCCACTGCCACAGTGTAATCCCCACCAGCAGCAGACCTTTGAAGCACAGTGCCAGGCATCCGAAGCTTCCAAAAAGATCAATCAGTCACATCAAATTGGAAGAGAACATAACTCTGCAGGGAATTTTCAAAACTGATTGAAAATGGTCTTCACCGGGCATTTTCTGACATATTTTCCTAAAAACACAGCTCATTTCTACAGGATTCAGTCAATGACAATGACAACACCTTTGATTTAAACGCATTTGTTCCCAAGAAGAGAAAAGGAAGAGAAATAGAGCATAATGTGTGATGCCCAGCACTGCAGACAGTAAAACCTGACACAGTTATTTTCCTGGGATGATGAGACAACTGCCTCTCCCACCGGCCAGGGTGTCTCATCCTTTCCTGTGTATCCATCTGCTGTCTCCTGTCTCATCCTCAGTTTGTCAGCTGTCTGCATGTTCTCGATTCGATTACTGTACTTTGTTCAGCAAAGCGCAGTCCTGATCCAGGCCTACAGCTCTGGGCGCAAGAAGAGTACAGCACAGCTCATTGCTTTTTACACTGCAACAAAGGGGACCTAAATTATATATTAGCATCCTCAAAAAAACCCTAGCAGTTTGACAGAGCACTTGGAACATAGTTTCATTAAGGTTTTCTCTTGCAGGAAAGCTGGTTTAAGAAGCTCTTACCCTCTCCGCTGCATTTCATTATCCTGCTGTCAGTTGTTCTAGCGCAACCACCACTGTAGCGACCTGCTGTAGGGTAAAAGAACATCTCCACCTTCCCAAAAAAGGCTGCTGCTTTTTAAAGCACTGATTGTGTCAATAGTCTGATTTATAGCACAGTTCCACAGACAGCAGCATCAGCACAACCTTGCAGATACTCTCCTCTGCTCCTGGTGGTTTGTCACAGTGGAAAAACATCTAGAAGCAGCTTTACCACTGGAGACAATGTTCGGGGCATCATATGCTGAAAACCAGCTCCCAGTAATGTTGTCTCATTTGTACTTTTCTTTTTTTGAAGTGATGTTGCATTTTGCATGAAGCCTGCCATGCTTCTACCCCTCACCCAAATCCGCTATGTACATGTCTGTCAAGACAGGCAAGAAATCAACTCTATAACATGCTACAGAGACTCCCTTTAAAAGTTGAATCCTCTGGATATTACTGACCTTGAACGGTTGAAGTTCTCTCTTTTTCCATTTACCCTTGCAGATTCTGCAGCAAATCAACTGAGCCTTGTGGTCAATGAGATCAAAATAAAATGAAGAGGAACTTCTAATCTTTCTCTGTTATGGAGAGATGAAATCAGTGCAGGCTCCATAAAACAAGAGTAATGGGAACTGTTCACAGTTATAAGCATCTGCAACAACAAAGTGCCTCTCATTAAGTGATGCAGTGAAGCTGTGCACATGAAGTTATATGCTCCAGTGTCACAGCAAGGTACAAGTCAACCCAAAACAAGTATTTTTTCCCTAGCTTTTGAGAGATGCCTTCACGCCCCATGTCTTTGGAAGTGCCACAGCATCTCCTCTTTTCCACAGATAGCCCATGAAAAGCTCAGACTGGATGAGGAACAGAGCAAAAGCTGTGTTTGCCCTGCCTGGAGTAGAGCTTCTTTCCTAGTTTTCGTACTGGAGTATGTCCGAATTCCTCTTTTTTATTTTGCTTGGATGCTGCTTGGGGCAGACAATCCTACCTTTCTCTCCAGTCACTGCTGGATCGACCACGTTGTCCTGATCGAGGCAACAAAAAATGGAGCAGTCCCTGGGAGGGTGGCGATACGTTCATGCACTCCTGCTGTTAATCGTTACTATGGTATTTCTGACTAGAGATTATCGGGCTTCTAAAGGGCTGAGACTGCAGCAACTAGCTCTGTCTCATGAGAAGGAGAAATTTACATTAAAGAATTTAAACAAATAACCTTATCCACACAATCTCTCATTCAGACATGTTTCAAGATGGGAAAAAGTCTTTAGGGACACAATCATCAAAATGCTGAAAAATTCTTGTAATTCTAAAAAAAAGAAATTCCTCATAATAACAATACAAACTCTTAATGGTCTCTTTTACATACCATTTTGAATTACTGTCTCGTGATAGCAGTCTTCTAAGGATGAACAAGCTCTGAAGATATCTAGGAACACAATTTTCTTGCAAACTTTGGTTTCAAGTATACTTTCCCCTAGCTCCACATTTCGACAGTAGTGACATTATATTGAGCCAAGCATTTTTTTCCATCAGCGGGGCAGACTTTTGCCATGGATTTTAATAACAATCACTTCCACATTCATCTGTACATACAGTAAATAATTAAAAGGCCTTCACCTTTATTGACTTAAACTCACAACGATTCTGAAAGAACTGCATTTTATTTTTTAAAAAATATTTGATATATTCACAAACAGAATCATTGCCTAAATTTATAATCATAACAAAATTGTAAGAAAAATAGTAGAAAATAAACAGTACTGAGAGATGGGTATTTTGATAAAATATCCACACTATTACACTAGGCAGACAAATGAACCAATGACAAAATCTTCAGACAGCGACTGTCATAAAAAGTCGTAAGCTTTAAAACGTATCTGTCCCTGAAGAATCTGAATCGTCATGTATACTACTCATACTTTGTGTTTGGTTATCTATGTTCATGGAAGGCAACTTCACTGACACCTTTGCTGCAGAAACATGTGAATTTAAATGTGGGGCAGCATCCTCTCCTAAAAAAAAAAAAAAAAGGCAGAACAAAACACATTATTTGCTGTCCATGACAAACAACTAAACTGTACTGAAGTCATCTCCATATTGCATCACTCCATGGAAATACAAAGACACAGACACCTACTGTCCACAGTTTTGAGGCATTTCAGAGAGTGCTGTTTTAGCCATCAGACTTCTCTTTATCAGGTAACAAAGGGATGAATTTCTGTGCATATAGAGACTGGGTTGTATTTACATACACATACACCATACATACATACACACATGTACATATATAATCTCCAGTAGACCGAGGACAATTTCAAATACGTATACTGGTGTTTTCCACAGAAATTAATCGAGATCCGCAGACACTGACAGTGTTTCTAAACTCCATCTATATGTGTATGTCTGTTTGCATCAAACCCTTAGAAAACATTCAGGTTGTTCAATATCACATATATACATATACAATCATACAAAGCAAAGCAATCCAAGTTGAAGTAATTGGCTACAAGTCCTACAGAGAAAAACACCCTATCAATGTTTCAGCTGCCCAAAACACAAGTGAGAAGTTGCTTTAGCTCTTCCCTATCTCCACCCCATTTCCCTGACTCATTAAGGGTCCTTCTTGCTACTCGTTTGTGGTCTATCTCCCTTCTTTCATCCTCTGACAGACTCCAGAGAAAATGTATACAGCCTCCCCCCTGGAGATGTGGCTTGCAGGACTTTACAAGCTGTATTCATCTTCCAGCAAGTCCGAGATGGCACCTTGCCACTTCCCATTCTTGCGATCTGACCCTGCCAAATGTGGGACATCCTGGGAGAGGGACAAGCCCCCGCACAGCCCAGCCACCGCCGTGCCAGCAGCCCCTGCAAGGGAGGGGGACGCGTCCCACAGAGCTTCCAGCAGCACTGGCTGTGAAAGATCACTGCAGAGCTGAAGAGTCATCCTTGTCTGGGAACCACCGGAGGGGTAGAAAACAACCTGCAGCCAGACACCAGGGATGGGAAGGGAGAAGGGTCATGGGCCAGGATTCCTGTATTTAGCCAGAGGAAGGAGACAAGACGAATCAATTCATGGAGCAGGGGGAGCAAGACATGAATCAGGCTACAGACACAGAACGAAGGAGGACAGGAGAAATGGCACTGGATGAATGCTACAACATTCACAAAACTACAGAGAGAGCATTTTGAGATTTCAGTTGTCCTTGGGACATTTATTTTAAGTGCAGCAGCTACAAGCAAAACAAACATATATGAGTCTGTGTACAACAGCAAAGGCTCTCTTAGAGTTCGTTCTTATTCCGATAAGCTATAACAATTCTCCCTTCCTCTGTGATAGACTAGGTAATTAAAACACTGTTTTCCCAATAAAACCAAGAAGTTAGGCTTTCTTTCACCCCAGTTAATTATCTACTATGTCACTGTAGTAGTAATCTGCTTTTATCTGACTTGTAGCAAAGCACGCTTCAAATGGCTAATTAAAACAACAAAAACCCACTGCTAAAATAAAATTTCATCCGGTGTTTTTCATGCTAGCACAGCAGCCAAAGCCTAGGAAGTCAAACACAAACGAGGCCAAAGACAGTAAAGCCAGTACTCGGAGCAACCTGTGCCAGCCAAGCCTCCTGCTCCTCAGGAAGGCAGGGCTCTGGAAAGGTACCAAGAGCAAAGAGCATTTTTTGTGTCCCCAGGGAATCAACACGTCACCTGCCCGCCACAGCCGCTTACGCACGTTACAAGAAGCAATGTCCATAGTTTCGCTAGACTATCCTCACTAGCTGGACAGCCTTCGTCCCCCCCAGCCCGAATCCCTCTACAAAGCACAGCTGCCAAAGTTTGGGTTGGCATGGACCTGAGCAAACCTAACACCCGAGCAGTAAGAAGGCATGAGAAATTCTACATCTTTCGAACATGATTCAAAAGCACATTTATGGTAACACCACAAAGATGTGCAAGCAATGTATGTGTTTTGTTTTTCCAGAAATACTTCCACAAGCTTAGTCTGTAGCCATGTTTGCATGATAAAAATAGGTTATTCAGAAGGGGAACTGAAGAAAAGCACAGCATTTATTTGGTTAGACATGAAGCTGACACACAGTAAAGACATGAATGTGTAATGCCTGAGGAAACTTTGTAAATCATCCTAGACACTAAAGCAACTTTCCAACACTATATGTAGTTTGATGCTTCCAAAGCTTGACTTTGTTAATAATTTCCACAGTCATGTCACATTCCATTATGTCATTGTTTCAACAGCTGTTTTCAGGTTTGTTAAAAAAAAAAAAAAAAAAAAGAAAAAGAACAAGAAAAAAGAAAAAATGGAGGTGAAAAAAAAAAGAATATTCCCTTATGCCAAGGCTCTGTAGTAACCCCAAGTATTTGATTCTGGGGTGCTGAAAGAAAGTATCATATTAGTCTACATTCTTCCTAACACATACTTTAATATATTTTACAGATATACTGTAGTTCAATTTTCTGACAGATATAAAATGCTGAAAGGACAGAAAAATTAGAAGAGTAATTCCATTTACTTGCTCCACAGAAAAGTTAGCAGGTCCTGAGTTATCTAAATATCCTTAAAGATAAGCTTAAAAATACCTGAAGTAAACATTTCCCTTTTTTTAAAGACAGAAATCTAAAGTCTTTGACTTTGTTAGATGCACACAGAAAATACAGAACCTGGATTTTCAGCGTCTTAACTGTAAAAAAATAAAAAAGGATATCCTGTTTCAGCTCCATGGGAGATTCTGCTCCATGACTGTAACTTTCCAGGATAGAAAGCTGCTAGTCCTGAAACTCTACGTTGGCCCAAAGATACAACTACTAAGTTACTCTCACATGTGCTTTATCATTATTACATTTTGCTTAATCTAACCTCGTGCATGCACAGTGCATAAAACACATTCATATATACGTATCGGGATGGGTATGTGAATAAATACACAAATACAAGCACACAGGTTTAAATGCTTGTATTCCTGTTCACATATATGTTATTTACTGATGTCTGTATCTGCCTTTTGCCATACACTGGTGATAGCACTTGTATACTCCCTGGCCAGCTCCTTCTTTAACAATGTGATATTCCATGTTATTTCTTCCCCACGTCAGAGAACAGCTCATAACCAATACTAAAACGGTTTCCTCTTGAACATTGAGCTCTTCACTGCCATAAATATGCAAATTGCAATGGTGCTTATAATCTTCTGATATGCCATAAAAATGGAATGGAAAATTCCTCCATTTACAAAGCAGTGCAGGGCAGGAAGGCAGGTAATCTTCACAGCTTTTTTCCCTCTTTAGAGGCTCTGGAAGTACTCAGTACAATTTTGTAATCATGTACTTAGATGTATTTATAAAAATTTTCCTTGTTAAAATCCAATAAATGGAACGTGTGACCTGAAGTGACCTCCAGTTCTCCAAATTCATTGTCACTGTCTAATAGAATACATTCATATAAACTGAAAACTGACACTCTTAATAAGTGTGTAAGGGTCCTTGACTGGCAGAAACTCAACAGTGACGGAAAACATCTTGGTGACCCACTGATGGAAAAGGTCAGATTTCAGATTAGAGATTTTTCCTGTTCTTGGCAATCTATAACAAATTCATGTACAGTACTAAATTTCTAGATCTTTGTTTAACAGAAACATAAAAATTAATGGTGTGTCAACCATCCGGTGACCTGTGAAGGGAATTTTTCTCTAAGAGGTACTGTCACACACAGAGTATGCTATATACAAGTGTATCGTGAATATATGTCAAATGGAAAAGGAATTAAACACACTGAAGGGAGGTTTGGTTACTAATACCATATGGCAACAATAAGAACAAAGAAAAATGTTTAAATCTTTCTTTTTAAATTTTTCTATTTGGCAAAATAAAAAGACTAAACAAGTCTGACTTTTAAGCCAAATAAAAACCATGTGCTTTAACTCCTTCAAATCGACATCCATACATTAAATAAAACTTCTATTTTTAATCTGTAAGGAGGTAAACCAGACCCATATCTTATAAGTGAAAAAAGCTATCTTCAAGACAATAAATAGGGAAGGGTTTGAAGGATCAGGACCCAGGTTATTGTTTCAGTATAAAACAAGAACCATAATTACTGTAATTACCTACATATTACTTCCTAAAATTTAAAAACAACCATCACCCGCCAGCAATCCTCCCTCTACTCTCTAACGTAACAACTGAAGCAGCTAACTTCTAGAGCAAGAATAAACTTCCAAGCATATGTATAAACAACTCCAGTGCAGTGCTCTCATTCCTTTAATAGCACGGGCTGATACGAATGGCTTGTTTCTTCTTCTGCCAGATTCCAGCTGCTTCACTTTGTTTATTACTGACTTCAAAGTTTAAAACACTGTCCTGTCCCAACAAATAACTTCCTCCAGATGGCATTATCTCAAGTCTTCAGAGCACTGGGGACAGCACAGCACCTGCAGATCTCTAACTCAGCATCTTAAAATCTTCAATGAAAGTATCTTTTTTTTTTTTTTTCTCTGTCATTCCCCCATTTTGCTTTTTCCCTACAAAGAAGATTTACATCTGGGATATAGTCACAAAGACTGTTAGCCAGGAAACAGAGTTGTCAGAAATTCTTTACAGTGGTGACTGTAAAGTAGAATACCTACAAGCCCAAAGGTAACAGAACCACTATCAGTAGAAACACTTTATCTGCTTCTCTTACCTGGAAGTAAAGATGTGAGATACGTATTTGTGCCAATGTGTGTTCGATCCATGTCTCCATGGATATCTGTAGGGTACCAAAGAAAAATTCCCTCATTTTCATACGTGGTTGTACAGGCAAGTTACCAAGTATAGCAACCCAAAAAGCAGCATCTTCAAAATCAAACTTATTCCAGCCTTGCTGGGCTAACATATACTGATAAGAAACATCCATATTTTGATGTAAGCAATTCTGAAGGCTACACCAAAAGAAGAAAATACGCTGCAAAGTCAGTCACGTTCCTAATTATAATTATATACAGTATTTCCAGTTCAGACTCATGTCTAGCTATACCCTGCATATCGGCTCCATAATTCAATGCTTCTGGAATTTAATGGCTTATACAGTTCAAAGCGGGTATGGTAAGTCACACGGCCTCGAGATGGTGAAGAATACAACGTTCTCAGGAATAAGCAGGACCATCAACAGTTTCTCAAATAATCCAATCGTTTGGACAAAATTATTCTCCATTCATTAGAAATAATAGCTCTTCCACTTTTCTAGCCTTGGCCTCCTTGAATCCTTACGCATATTTATATTACTGTGGACAAGGTGTCCTTTCTCAGCTCTGCCAGAAACAAAGCAAAAACGCTTAAGCACATGTGCTTTTTAGGGCAGGGACTCTCTTCTCATTGTGTAAATGCTTTGCTAAGCGTAGGGCCCCTGGCTGCTGCCTTCCCCTAGGATAGAAATACAGAAAGCAAGAACAAGATGCTCCGCAAATGCATGCAGTTCTGTTTTTGTAACTCAAAAACAGGCTGCCCCTAACTTAGCCGGTTTCATGACAAACAGAAAAGACTCTACGCAAACTTAGGCCAAATTTCTAGGGCCGAGTTACATGAAAGGGATAGATTTACAATTAAAACACTTCAGTTGTTTTACAGAAATGGACTGACATCTGTAGGACTTGAGCCAAAAATGTCTGGATTTAAAAGCATGAGTCTACTGCTTGAGCTGAAAAAACACAGTTTCATTCTCAAAGGCTTCAGCCAACTCATAAACCTCCATAAGTGGGCCACAGACACCAGCAGAGACAGAAAACTATATAGTATGAGTTCAGTTCAAGTTTTGACCTAAACTTGGCAAATTCCACCTTCCCATGGTGTAATGTACTTACAGAAACACTGCATACAAGCACACAGAAAATAAACATGCACACACACACGCGCTTTTCTTTTTTTGTTTGTTTGTTTAAACCCCAATGTATATCCTAGCTATAAATATTTCTGAAAAGAAAATAAATTCAGATCCCAAGTCAGCAAAGGAGGGTGGGACACAGGCTAAGCAGCTAACAAATTTTTCAAAGCAGAATATTTGAAAATGATTTTTCCTCCTCTCAAGTCTGAGTTCAAGGTTCAGTGGTTTTCCAAAACATGCTGTATTCCTACCAATAGCAACACTAAACAGAACAAAAACTAGAAATACATAAAATAAACTAGAACCAGATTTTTCAAAATCCTAACACGGAGACCGGTAGGGAAGGGCAGACAGAAAGCAGCTCCAAAAACATCTAGGAATGAGATTGCAGAGTTTACTAAATAAATATTTCCTTCTGGTGCCTAAAATCTACTCTGCTCCTTTAGATCTGGCATATTTTGCTCTGTAGAATATCTCATTGCTTAACAAATCCATTCCCCCGCCACAACTCTTGCTGCTGTTTCCCAGCAAATCACTTCCAAAAGATGTGTAATGATCTTTCCAAATAACCACAATAATGATTAATGCTAAGAAAAAATATTAAAAGTCAATTTGATTTTTCCGTACAGATGCCTGTGATTTTTGGATGTGCAATTGGCTAGAAACAAATAGTCTTGTCTTAACTTTTAAGCGCTGCTGTTTCTTGACTGCCACCATTTTCTTGAGGAGAACTGAGATGAGGGGTCTGCAGTAAACTTTGAAGCAGCAGCTTCTATTTCAAAGTAAAAAAGGAGAAAGAGTTGGTTCGTTACTGGTCCAGAGTCTTTGAAAAACACTAGGAAAATGTGTATTTTGTGCAAGGGCCAGGGGGAGAAGTAATCTCTAAAACCACAAGAGGCAACCTAGGTAAACAGCTGGTGGAATCAGGAGAATCTGACAAGTGATAATTAAAAACCTGCATATCTAATTGTATAATTAATATTTTATTTATTCAGTAGAACTAAATATCACCTACATACCAATCTTTTTATCATTTTCTGCAAAATCTAACAGGCAAATGGACAGGAAGATAATTCTAAAGTATGCTTGTATAATATATTCAGCTCTGTTATTTACACCTTCATGTTTGAGGATCCAAAAGACATTTTAATGCCGGCATCTGAAGCAAAATAAAGAAGCTCAAAAAGAAAATGGACTCGAATGATCGATAATGGGAATTCACACTAAATTCTAAGATAAAGTTACGCAGACTTCCCTCAGGATGCAGAATCATTCACTGCAACCCTAGCAGTAGGACTGGCTCCACTGAGACCTCATATCTTAACAATATTAATTGCAGCAATACTGCCTCCAGCTTATCTACATCGTACCACAGTGCTAGACATAACAGCATTCATAGCCTACATGGGGAGTGGCAAGCAAAAAAAAAAAAAAAGATCAAAGCATCTTTTTAATTCTTAAAAGTTACATGGTCTTTTTTTATTTAAAAATAATTTTAAAATAATTTACACAAGTAATTAAAGATGAATGAACAAATTCAATGATGTTTCATCACAAATTAGGGTTGCAGTGGGTTTGAAAATGAACATCTTTCCAGGTCATGCTTAAAATGAAGATGGGTGTCCCAGTGAGGGGATCCCCTAAGCAAATTATGTTCTTTTGTACGTTAGTGACTGGCCAGGATACATACTGGGTTACTCTAGAGTCCCTTACTGGCTCACAATTTTTGTTCAGATCAGCTTGGCCCACACAGTTAAATTACCAACAATTACTCCAGCATGCTGCCTTTATGCAGTCTTTGATGTGTGGTTGTCCATATCACTTGGGATGCACATAATTTGGGGCAAATGACAATCTCTACTTATCAGACAGGTTCAGTACGTTGCAGGTCAAGACTGAGCATGTTATCTGCAGTGATGCTTGCGCTGCATATGCTTACTAAGCATTGCACGCTATCCAGCCCTATTAACGCCTCAGCTACATGAGTATTATAAAAATTGTTAGGAATTACTTGTAAGAGGCCAACTTTCAGTGAATCAGTGTGAGAAGTCACAAGCTACTTTCTATCACTTAGAAGTGTCATGGGAGACCTTGATGAGCTCTCCCTCAAACAGCCAAGAGGATTTCCTGGGCAAGGAGGTTTCATCCCCTCCAGCCATGGCAGCAATCGGCACCCAGATTTGAATGAAGGCTAGGGGATGGGCACCATCAGGAAGAAAACGGAAACCTTTCTGTACCGCACGGCTCTTCAGGCAGTGCTGCAGGGCAGAATTTTCTCACTGCAAGTCATTCTTCGTGTATAATGGAGTCACTAAATGCATTCTTATAATAAAAATTTATGTAAGATATACTAAAAATAAAAAACTGTTCAAATAACAAGTGTTTTTCTAGATGACCACAAACAAAATAGCTATATTTCTCTGTTCTGAATACTTCTAAATTCTAAATATTCACATGACCCTGTGCATTTGTTTTGATGATTTTCACTTACAAAGTCATGGGATTCTCCATACGGAAAGAGTTTGCCAAGACTCCTATTACTGTACTACCATTACAAAGATCTGGCATATTAAAATACTTATACCTACAGCACAATTACTCAATTTTTGTAATTACACCTTTTAAAAAGGAGATTGTGAATGTTTTCCCCAAGAAAAAACAAAACAAGACAGAACAAAACCAGTCCTATACAGTTAGCATTTTCCAGTCATATGTTCTAATAAACACTAGGATGCTTCTACACACATTTCTAGCATACACGCCGACAAACTTGTTAAAAAGACCTCCTTTCAAGCCATTCGTTTAACAGAAGATGGCCACTAAAGGTCTCGCCATTTGTTTATCTCAATTAAAAATGTATCAGGAATAAGCAATTCTAGGAAGTTTCGAGAGGCAAGCTATTTTTCTATTAGCTCAGAAAGAATACTGTTGTAATCTACGTAAGTAAGCATATGTTAAAATAGGGAAAACATTAAATGTCTTTACTGGAAGATCTGCTGGGCGACAGCCATTATGTAAGTGCCCAGACCCTATTCTGCCAAAGGCTGTCTAAACCTCCTCTTGAAATCAGTACCCAGTGTGATGACAAGTAACGTCTGCCTCTACAACTTAATGCCCGGGACCAGAGACTTGGAAAGGTCTGAGAGTAAATATATGGGTTTATCCTGTGCTATTTTAAAGTTTGTTAAAATCTAGAATGTTTAAACTTTGTGCAATAGAGATAAGCATTCCTCCTTGGGAAAAAAAAAAAAAAAAATCCAAGAACCTTGGCCTGTTACATGGGAAAGAGTAAGAACAAAATTCCTTTGCAATACTCGGGTGAATCTGAGCTCTAAATCAGTAGAATAAATGAACTGCAGAGACGTATTGCTCTACATCTATGCTACATATTCAGCTACATATTCAGCACACCACACCACCTTCTTAACTCTCTCTCACGCACATCGCTACTGATTTTAATATGACACACACCTCCATCTCTGCTAATTGCTATAAAAAGCAGGGAAAACACTGCAGACTGCTCCCAGCAACACTGTGCCTCTTGAAGCCTTCACTACCGACCAACGGTTCCCCAGCAGCAACCCAGTGAAACCAACAACTATTGTTAGCGACCCAGGAGCTGCTCCGCACAAATCTTTGAGCAGCAGTCAAGCAATGCCTTCTGAGACACTGAGCATACTCGTTTGCATTAGGTTCTCATTTCGGCAGATGTTCTTTACCTCTGACGCTGCACACATACACACCAGAAACTTTGAAGATGCTGGCTGCATTAACTGATGGTGACAACTCCTTCTCGTATCTAGTGCCAACTTATTTTAGAAAGCGTTGCAGCACTTTGACATTCACTCTTCCCAGTTCAAACTGTTGGTGCCAAACCTGGTTGCACTCAGTTCATCAATAGCTTTCTTCATTGCTTTGGGCCACAAGCATGATTAATATAACTTATAAGCAGCCTGAATGAAATTCATTTATCAGTTGTCTGGGTTTAAATATTCCTGGCCACAGTACAGGGAAATCTGCACTGGAGAGGAGTGTGTACAGAAATCCAGTCGGCATGTATGGGAGCAGCTTCCTTGCAGAGGTGTGGGCTACCGCGTGCTGACGGGATACGACTTGTGCAGGTGAACGGCACAGACGCCTGGGTCTGTTCACCCCTCTAGAGCACACTGCAACTCCTGAATTTATACAGGGTTCATAGGAAGAGCAATTATGGAAAGCTCCTTAAGAAAGCAGCTTTTGCAAACCCTCCATATACCTGACAATGATATAAACCCAATTATTTAGCACAATCCTAATCTGCCACAATGACACCCAGTGTGTACCAGTATGAAAAGCACAAAGGCAAAAAAATCTTATCTTGTGTCTCATGGAATTTAATGGCTCCCTAGCATTTTACTTGAAGCAAATTCATTCACAAGTTCAGGAATGCTTACTCTGCAAGTATTAGATAAATCAATCTGCTTTCTAGCAGTTTCTTGCACACGCTCACAGTAAGACCAGAAATTTTAAATGCATTATCCATTATTTTCTTTCTCTCCCTCTCTTAAATTTCATGAAAGAACAGAGTCCAGAATATACTTAAAATTCAATACATATACAAGTTGGGGAATATGTTTCCCCTCATGATTACCCTGTCATTGAGTTACATGGCTACACAGCCTACACAAGAGCAGAAGAGAACAAATGCTTAAAGATCATCTTTCTTTATACAAGACTACATTTGAATGTCACTGTTATTTGATGCAATGTTAGTTTTTTTAAAATCTTGGAGGGAGAGAACGCACATGTTGTAAGGTCTCTCAGAACAGGACTGTCTCCTACCATGTAGGAAGGCTGGCAGAAAGGGGCCTGGATCATGCCTGGGGCCTCTCATTCTGCAATGCAAACCGTCCTATAGTTTTACTGCACAGGTTACGGAGTTATCCAATCCTTTCCTATTCCTTCAGAGGAGGAATAGACAGGTTAATGCAGACTCATTGTCCGTGGCTCTGTATTTTTAGAGAGCTACTTGGAAAGTGAGTAGCATAGTAGCCAAGGTGTAGCATTATTCACACAACCTATGCTTATCACGCACAGAAAGTTTCCTGGAAATGTATTCTAAATCTGATAAGAAAAATCCTCATTAGAAATCATTTGCTTGTTTAATTTTCACGTATTGAGCTTTAATGTACCATAAAAGTAAGTAATAACAACAGTGCCTTAAATAAATATTGCTTGTCTTGTACTCATTAATGTTTTAGAAGAACACAAAACTGCCTCTAGATACAGGAAGCTGCTGGAAAATAAAAACTAACCAATCATATAAACGAAAATGAGAGCTTTAAAGAATTTTTTGTTGAACACAGAGTTCAACAAAAATGTATTCTGTTCACTGTACACACGACACCAATGGGAATAAGAGCCAGTTCAAGTTCTAAGTTACCATTACTTGGGTAATAGTTTCAAGCTGCAAGGCACAGCTGTATGGGCCCAGCCAGACAGGCTATCACAGCAATGCTTTGATAGCATGGGGCCCTTAAGTGTCAGGATATAGAAAAGGCAGCAGTTGTTGGCTGTGAAAACAGTCTGATACAAACCAGATGGGGACTTACTTGATGGGCAACACAAAGGAAAACAATTGGCTCATTCAACAAAGTCAGGCCACTGCCCCAGAGAATTAACAGAAGACAATAACAGTCAACCAGAGTTGATGGCAAACAAGAAACAGCCATGTGGTTACGGTTTAAGGAATTGTTTCTCCTCAGACTAAACATAAAGTTTTGATTTCTAGTTCTTATATTCATTAATTTCAGTCTCGTTTACAAGCCCCCTCTTCCTCCAAAGTCTTCCGTATAATTCATTTATGTAGCACCAGCCTTCACACACCTACTTAAACAAGAAAAAAATTATATGACAAAGGCAGCTATATTAATCTAATGTTTCCTGAAGAATGCCAAGACCACAGACAACTTTCTGAACCGTGTCAGAACAACATTACAGATACCCAGCACACAGTGTGTTATTAGACACATTTGCATGCATATGGCAGTATATTTACTGTTCTTTTTGATTTGAAATGCATAAAGCCCAGTAGGTCACATGCTGGGTTACCGGAGTACAGATGTCTTTGTGAAGACTTCTTCTGGTTTCTTACTTAACTTTTTTCAGAAGTAAACTTCAGATCAATTATGTTACCACATAACAGTTTTGTTTGTCAGGCTACAGTTAAAAATCTATTAAAAGAGCTATTACCAAACTTTTTTTGAAGCAATCAAAAATTTAAAAATTGGCTATTTCAGCCAAAAAATTCCCAACCCATTCATTTTTAGAAGCTTGTAGAAGATTATGGTCCAAAATCTTAATTGCTCTTGCTGTTTTATTACAGGAAATATAAAAGTGACATGTGCAAAGGTATTTTGATTACAAATTACTTACAGAGATTGCACAATAAGTCAGACCTCTAAGGGCCTTCTGCAATTTCACTCTCAGACTAAAAACATCTGAACTTTCTTTTCATATACTTCAAAATATTCCCTCTGGCAGGCTCTGCACTGCAGTGCTCTACAAGAGTGTGAATGGTTGGATGGCACATTCTGAAAGACAGTCACGTACTCGGGACACCCAAGCAAGCATGTCTACAAATCGCAGCGACACGCAGATGTCCTGGATGCCTTATGAAATCACATCATCCTGGGACCCATCAGCTTCAGCCCACCACCACACATCCCCGAGCTTCGCTGCTTCTGGAGATTGCTTGATGGCTAGTTCACGGATTTCTGAACTAGCAGTGTTCCACGATGTGAACATCTCCTAAACACATCACTCGGACTTATGATGGGTACGCATGAAGTCTACTCTTCTTTCTAAGTGCTTCACTTCCCATGCAGACTTCCAAAAAGCAGCTGGGTTAAAGAACTGAATGTATGGTTCTCATTTAACAGCCCACGCTGGACAGACAGAGCAAGGGAGTTTGTCCTTGAAGAAAGTTAAAAAAACCTACTGAATTAATGAAGTATAGAGTCAGGCCCTAATTGTCATCTTAAGTGGTTCTAGCTTTTAGCTGCTGTGGTTCTCAAGACTGTGAGCATGGTTTTACTT
This sequence comes from Calonectris borealis, assembly GCF_964195595.1. Classification (NCBI taxonomy): domain Eukaryota; kingdom Metazoa; phylum Chordata; class Aves; order Procellariiformes; family Procellariidae; genus Calonectris; species Calonectris borealis. Next base: position 6,313,643 of record NC_134316.1, on the reverse strand, counting down.
CAAAAAAAAGACTAAAACGCAGCCTGGGCTGCATTCAAAACAACCACCACATATTGTAGGTAGAAAAGTCAGGTTTTTACTGCAGTTTCCTGCCATAAGCACAGAGCCAACACTCCAACAAAGCCGTTGTGTGCTGCGCTCTGTCTGAGCTATAACAACTCTCCGGCAGAATCATGAGGCTTATTTCCAAAAGCGCAGCCAAATTCTTGAAACCTCCAATGAAGGGGTGGGTTGTCACATCGTAGCAGAGAAGATTTTGCCTGCAGTGCTGCTATTATTAATTTTTCACATCATATATATCGAGGACAGAACACATTTTTTACATACAGCTGAAATTTTGGGTTGAGTCTCTTCACTAGGCCATTTCTAGAAGATTACAAATCTTAGGAACAGAACAGCCTTTATCAAGCCTTAACCTCAGAGATACTGGCTGTCGCAGCCATGCATTTAAAAGCAGATGAGAGAGGAGCAAAAATCTCTTTAAATCCCACATCTGCCTGTAGAGGCAAACCCCAAACGCTCTTGTAAAAATGGTTTTGGACATCGTTCGTCAGAGAACGCCTCCACAAAGGACGGCATGCAAAGGCCAGCTGGAGCACGGGGAGGCACAACTGCCCGGCCTCCCTTAAAGTCAGGACTCCAACAGGAAATGGCTCCCCCCTTTCTTTTCTCTTTTTTTTTTTTTTTTAATCAGGAAGGAAGTTTCATCTTCAGCAACAAGCATTCCCTGTGTAATCTCCCTGCTTGTCTGTCTCTAGGAGTGGGTCCAATTACTGAAATAAGCAACATGCACTTTTAAGAAGTTAATCGTGTATTTACACTGTAACTCAAACGAGTAAATATTTCCCATTTATAATTTTGATTTACATAACAGGGCACAATGGCAGCTCTTAAGTAAATAAAACAATTTTCTCAAGATCTGTAATTATGGTTTTAGGATTATAAAAACAAACTAACCCCCCCCCAGAAATTAAGCAACTGCCAGCAAATTCCATGCTTTTTACTTCTACTGAAGATACAATGGCCTGACAGGGACAGAAACTGCAGCTGTTCTACTGTCTTTAAACAAACATAGCTCTACCCAAGTCTTGCAATATGTACAGTGCATAAAACAAGGCCACGATATGCAACCCTGAGATTATTACTTTACTGTAACAACCCGAGTTAGGGTGGAGGTCTACAGGTTGACCCATATTAAGTCTAACCTACTTTGATTGCATAGTTTTGAGCCAAAACATAAATGTAATTCTACCAGACCCAGAAAATGTGAGATACACATTTTCATTGTTCGCATATGGTTGATGATTTATCATTTTGTATTAAAACTACATGCCTATCTGACATTAAAAAGAAAGAGCTAATGAAAGTCAAAGTTGTGCCATACATAAAAAGAAACAGTTACCTCCCTGTGGCCAAAGCATTGGGGGGAAAAAAATGTATTTTACAGAACTGCTACATATTTTGTGTCACACTCAACAACTTTCACTATTTAGAAACTGTGTTGTTTAGAACTGTGCTTAAAAACAGTTCTTCCTTCTTTAAAAGCAAAACATAAGTTTTAGATTAGAAAAGAACGACAACAGAGATACAAAGGCTCTAAATCTAAATTAAGTTTTTCTAGGTGTAGGGGTTTCTTCCTGAATGACAGCACTCATGATAAAAACCAGAACACAGTAGTCCACAGACAAAATTTAACCCATCTCCATCATTTATTACTGTTCCTTGCAAATGCAGTCACCAAAAGCACATTTGCAACTGGTATTTCAGAGATGAGGATTTGTTGTATTTTACTTTCAAAATTAGTTCTATAGAAGATGAAAAGTGTTTTAACCAAGTTCTACATTTGCACGTGTTATTCAACACTATTACAAAATACAGTCCCATATGCAACCTCAGCAGTGAGCAACAGGTCACGCATGACAACTTTAATCTTCACTCACCAGTGCTCTTACCCTATTTTTAAGAAGAAAGCTACTTTGGCAGACTGCATTTCTCAAAATCAGCATGTTATCAAAGAGTAGCATTACCATTATTTATATAGTATTCTTCATTTAGAAGACGTCCTAGATAACATTTACTCCATGCTGTTGCCTTCTTTCTACGTTTCCTGGGCTCCTAGTCTTAAGAAATTAATCACAGGGGCACTGGAAACATATATTTATATTTAATTATAGGCAGTCTTTGTATCACTGTATTGAGAAGCTGGTGCTGGAAAAACCTGGCCTTTCTTCAGTGCATAAAGTAGGAGGTCTGTTTACTCCTAAAGTATCTAGAAAAATAAGCAAATAAAATACTTAGGTAACGACACTGTTCAAGAGCATGAAAACTGCCAGTAAGTCAAGCCCTCTTATAATATAATAAGCAATTATATATATAATAAAATTAAAAAAATAGCATTACAAATTGACTGTGGACACCAATCATCTAAATATCTGTATTTATTGGCTAGTTAGGTTCTATTAATAATTTTACAGCTATGCCTCGCCTCTGCGAGCATTAAAATTTACAAAGCATTAAAAACAAAAAAGAAAAAAGTTTAATGGCTGAGAATGACAACTTTTGTAAATCCCCCATCTCCTTTATAAAAGAGGTTCGGAGGCACGCAGTCAGAATCTATGGGTTATTCATCACTCGCATTAAGCTACCTCCACTCGGCATATACACTCTTGTCCTAGTAATTTCTCTTCTACCCAGACACTCCCCACACAAACAGCTGGCTCCTTCCAGTTTTTATGTAGTGCTTTAAAAAGTTGAATTCAGAGCTCTTGACAACAGGTAAAGCTGAAGGGTGTCCAGCTGCCTCTGCCCAAGGATCACCAAAACTAACACAGTGCGGAAAGCAGAAGCTGTTTCTTCTGTTGCGTTGCTCTCAGAGATATACAAGCCACTGAATTATAAAGGGCAACACCTGCCTTCCCTGCCAACCAGAAAAATAAAACAAACCCAGCACATACTGAAGACAGAAAGCCTACATTTCTCCTATCGCAGTGCTATAAATGTTTCTCCAAGTTGAAATATGTGTTTGTAATACTCATTATCTTCACCTGTCACCATACAGTATCCATGCAATGTGTTGCCAGCACCCAAAGGCATCAAGACTTCCTGGTCTGATACTGATGCCTTTTATAAAAAAGAAATGCAACTTTCACACTAAAAAAGAAATGTGAGATAAGAGGCCTACTTAAATGACTGTTAATCCAAGAAAGGATGATCATCCTAGAAGATCCCGTAGTGCATCTGCCAACTGAAGTAACACAGAGTCGGCAGCAGGTCTGAGACAGCTGGAATGGTTCCTGACTCCAGCTTAGCTGGCGTTGAGGTACCAGGCTGAAAACGATAGGGACTGAGGAGTGTAAATACATCTTATTCGGGAAATTGTCTTTGCAGGCTGTAATCTCTGGCAGAGGCTGTAGCATACTGCTGGAGGTAGTAACTCCAACCGAACGCTCTGCTGAATAAGACAATGCTATTTCTTACAACACATCTTGTAATAGTGACATACTGAGGCACATCATTTAGAACAACCAGGAATCTCAGTTTAAATTCATTTGCCCTCACTGCTAATGAATAGGCATGTGAATTAAAGTAGTATCAGACCATAAAAATCAAATGCCTCTTTACAACATTATGACAGAAGATGATGTGTAAAGGGACTTCAGCCTCAGTTATATGTATATAAATGAGTAGCAGGTTCAGGAGAGACTATTCTGATCATTTTCCATGACCTACCATAACACACAGGTCACAGAACAGCTAAGCATGCTTACTTTCTAGATGCACATCAGTTCTTTCTTATTAAACCATGGGCTCAGAGCTGTGGAACCACTAATTTGTGAGAAACTTCTCCCTCCAGAGAAGAGCTAACTGGAAACAGCCCTCGGGCTGATGTAAGCATTAAGTACATGGGGAGTCTCTGTCCTTAGGTAGCTTGCCCAAGCCCATTAATTTTTTGTGTGCATCCCCCATTTATGTAAGCAATGTTTGCATGAAAGGGGAAAGCAGGTCAGCCTAGTCAGCTTGCTACCATCTGCTTTTATTCAGAGTTACTCAAGATCAGTGCCAGTGGGATCAGTGCCCATTAAGGGGGTTTATTGTGTGTGTTTATTTTTTGCTCTTTACAATGAAGGCAACAGCAATTACTGTAAGTTTGTAAAAGTGCATACAAATCATAATACACAATACAAAGCTGCTTCAGTCAGATCCTAGCGTGTTTACGAATCTTACACAGGCTGTGAGAAAGACTGCTTTGGCACAACAATTTGGCTAGACTGATGAGGAGTGTGTTAGTGTCTAGGAGATCTGAGACTGTATTTAATACTTGCTATCAAGACCATACCCTGCTTGCAATGCACAGCGACTCCAGCTGATTGACCACCACATGAGAACGTTACAAAAAAAGAACAGGCATCACATTCTAGCTTGGGCCCTAGACGGGCAAGACCTATAAATAGGTGGATTTATACAACTGGAAACTGGAACTGGTGAAAGATCAAAGGTAGACTGCCAAAGTGGAAATAGCGATTTAGGGCTCTCAACTTGTACTTTCAAACTCTTAACAGTGGATATGCAGCAGCAAGAGGTACTCTCCTCTTAGTAAGAATCCTCCTTAGAATATGGCTGGCCACTAGAGACACAAGCTACAAAAAAACTCACAACCCCAAAACCAACCAAAACCCCCTCCAAAACCTGCAAAAAAGGAAAAAATGGAAAAATATGGAAAAACATGGAGAGTAGAAAAGCTCCACAGTGGGATCTGGACAGGCTGGATCGATGGGCTGAGGCCAACTGTATGAGGTTCAACAAGGCCAAGTGCCGGGTCCTGCACTTGGGCCACAACAACCCCAGGCAACGCTGCAGGCTTGGGGAAGAGTGGCTGGAAAGCTGCCCAGAGGAAAAGGACCTGGGGGTGCTGGTCGACAGCCGGCTGAACATGAGCCGGCTGTGTGCCCAGGTGGCCAAGAAGGCCAACGGCATCCTGGCCTGTATCAGAAATAGCGTGGCCAGCAGGAGCAGGGAGGTGATCGTGCCCCTGTACTGGGCACTGGTGAGGCCGCACCTCGAATCCTGTGTTCAGTTTTGGGCCCCTCACTACAAGAAGGACATGGAGGTGCTGGAGCGTGTCCAGAGGAGGGCAACGAAGCTGGTGAAGGGCCTGGAGCACAAGTCTGATGGGGAGCGGCTGAAGGAACTGGGGTTGTTTAGCCTGGAGAAGAGGAGGCTGAGGGGAGACCTCATCGCGCTCTACAACTGCCTGAAAGGAGGGTGTAGCAAGGTGGGGGTTGGTCTCTTTTCCAAAGCAACAAGCGATAGGACAAGAGCAAATGGCCTCACGTTGTGCCAGGGGAGGTTTAGATTGGATATCAGGAAAAATTTCTTCATTGAAAGGGCTGTCAAGCATTGGAACAGGCTGCCCAGGGAAGTGGTTGAGTCTCCATCCCTGGGGGTATTTAAAAGACGTGTAGATGTGGTGCTTAGGGACGTGGTTTGGTGGTGGACTGGGCAGTGTTAGGTTAACGGTTGGACTTGATGATCTCAGAGGTCTTTTCCAACCCAAATGATTCTATGATTCTATGAAATCTGCATTGCAGGGATGAGGCAGTGGTGCCGCAGGTTAGCAGAACTGTCTGGCAGTCTGGACTGCTTTGGTTCCAGTAGGTAGTCACAAGTGTTTGAAAAGCAAATGCAATTATGAATCGAAATTTTTTAAAGAAATTCTAATAAACTTGGAAGTAAAATCCTTTACATTATTAAGACATACTTAAGAACAGAAAATCCTCAGAAGCCTCTGGTGTCTGTGTGATGTGATACAGACAGCTCATGCTCAGCAGGCACCCATACTGGGTAGCACATGAAATTTTGAGGCAAAAAGGACATACAAACTCCAGAATGTACATTGGCTGCTTTATGCAGCAGCACCACGGGTTTTCAGCTTACCAGTATGAAAAAGGGACTGGTCCCTCATTATTTGCACATTTCATATGAATGAAATACCAGGCTTAATTTTGTCATTGCCCTGAACTTTAGTTTATGATATATAAAATGCACTTTGAGGGATGCCACAGGTCACTGGATTAGATCACCTGCAATCCTTTAAAATTTAGGCTTGAAGAGGGAATCAGATGAGATTTCTGGATATTTACCTTGCGCCCCAGTAAATCTGAAAAAAGACAAGTAAAAATCCAAGTATTTGACAGTCTCCATAGGAAGTAATCCTTTAAGTACTGATCATGTCAGTTTGAATAAGTTTTTCTTTCCCCTTCCGCAGAAAAAACCTGCTACTGTGTACAGACCAGAGGAGGGACCTGGTACCGGAATACACCCTGAACCTCAGCAAAGTAAGTGTAATTTAAACACAGAAATCTGATCAAAAGGGAGAAAGGAGCAACTGTAACTGCTTTCACCTGCTTAAGTAATGAGCCTACAGATGCCAGCCTCACCTCCTGAACTTAAAACTTCTGAGCAGAAACACTCCTTAAGCCCGCACTGGAAGGTTTCCTGCTTTATGCTTTTTACTGTATCAAAAGTGCAAAATACCTCCCCTCCAAAGATTAACCATACCCACATGCAGCACGGAGCAGGAGTTGATTCTCGTGAGGACTGTACAGGGGAAACTTGAAGATATACAAAGCTGTGCAGATTTCATGATGGGTGTAAAGCATCATCTGTACAGGCACCAAGGGAAGACAAAAAGGGGAAGTTTTCTGCCTTTGCACATACCTCCCACAGCAAAAGCCTCAGCACAAGGTCAGAGAAATGCCTTGACAATGCTGCAGCAGTGAGAGAGCACTGTATCCCTCTGTGCCATTTAAGGAGGCATGCAGTAAGAGAACTAACTCTCAACATCTTAGAAGTTGAAGAAAATTGCCAAGCGAACAAAAACCTAATGCATGTAGATCCGTAAGAAAAGGTGATAACGTGGTGTGGAACTGGACACCAGAGGAAAATGACTTCTACCCGAGCATGCCAGTTGGTAGGAAATCCTGACTGCAAGGCAATATCAGCTGGCTTGATACAGTTTTCTTTAAGTATAAACTGTTTTTTTTCGGTTTTTCATTTCTCCATCTGATTACTTGGATTTAAATTAATTTAGATGCCTCAAAAAATCAAATTACATTCTAGGAGTCTAAAAAACATACCAGGGAGATTTGTGCTTCACCTGCTAGAAGTTCCTGTTATTCGTGCCTTTTGCATAAATAAGTGAGGGGAAGAAATGACAGATCTAGGAGACTGGAGAATCATTTCCCAGAAACAGATCTTTTGGGAATGGGTGCAAGGATGTACCAAGTCACATGAAACCCACAGCAGTTCTTGGTGCTTGGTTTCCCAGGACCCTAACTTGAAGCAGCAGAACACACCCACAGCAGGAGGACATCATTGTCTACAACAACAATTCTATACAAGACTTTGCCTTAAGCTATGAAAAATCGAACTTCTGTTTTAATATTTTGTCTGAAAAATAACTGAAGTAACTCAGTGGGAAAAGAAGCAACCATGGTTATAAATGGCACTTCTTAACAGTTAAATAATATTTACAAAAGCCAAGAAATTCAAAACTCCTGTTCCAAATGTACTGTAACACAGCTAAATATTGACTTACAGCAATTCGAACTAGAAACTCTCAAGTGTGGCTACTGAGGATTTTATGCAGGGATAATATGCAAAATGCATTATTATTCAGATGCATGTTTTCTAATGCATGGGAGTAACTGCTGTGGTCACGTGCAGAAAAAGCAAACGAAAACTCTTTGAGAACTAATGTTCTAAACCACTTGGAGCACCTAAAAGCTAATGACTACTTATAGAAAAGACAGAGTTTCTGTGGGAAACGCAGTTTTGCATTTCCTGACTTGCCCGAATGTAAAATATATTAACTGAATTATGTCAATGAGCCATCTGATAGCACAGGGAGGTAACTGTATAGGAAAACCAGAATCAAAATAGACCAGAAATAAGAGTTCTGAAGAAGCACTGAAAAACTTACATAAACCTCTAAGAGGACATTTGCTTGAAAAATGCCGTAATTACAGCTAATTGATTTCATGACTTCAATTTCCAAGATCTTCTCTCAGAAATTAGTCAAATTCAAGGAGCAATGTAGGCTCTGCAAACTATTCCTACCTCTCAGGTTGTGGTGGTACTGTCTACAGCGTGAAAGAATAGCTCCGTTTTGCTTCACGAGCTGCTATTTTCAGGGTGGTATGGACGGCCTTTAGCAAAAGCCTTTAGTGAAATTCAGTCCAAAAAAAGAAACAGCAGGATATTAAGGAGAAAGTAAACTTTCAGTAGAATAGTTGTTAAGAGTTTGACCAAAACAGTTCGAGTTCCAAGAAAAAAATAAAGACCTTTAGCCTTATCCTAATCTTCTTCCTTCCTTGAAACATCTGTTAGAGATTTGCCTCATGCCACAATAGTTTTAAGAAAAAATAACCCAAAACCTAACCGAGAGCAATGTCTGGCTGAAGAAGAGAGGCAAAGAAGTATTTAGTTATATCCATATTTTCAATACTAGAATTTTCAATACAGCATAATGTCAATGTTAACACAGAACTAGCCCATTTTCAATACCGAACAGGGACTCTGGAAGCTTTATTTTTTATACGGATTGTTTTAAGGGCTTCTTGCCCTCTTATTCATTTATTGCACAGATCATCTCCTCCCACAAGCAATTGTGCAATCTCTCTGTGGCAACAAAGCCAATTGCTTAGTGTCCCAATATTACTTTCCCATGTACTTATGGCTGCCTGAATATAATTCACTAGCTGGAGATAAAAAGGAATTACTATCATGAAGTTGTGCTCATTTTGAAGTTGGTCACATTTTGACAGTCTGTGCTGTAGAAAAATAATTAAGTGAAGATACATCTACCTCTTGCTTCTGAGCTGCTCATATTAAAGTTTAAAAATGCTCCACAGTCAAGCATTGCCACCTGTTCTTTCATTTTAATTTAAAAACTCTGAATCATGTTAATGTAAGCCTGAAAATGCTTGTATTCTGGAAATATGTGCATTCACCAACCACAACAATTATTATCATATTAAATTTATGAAGATTTATGAAAGAATGCTACAAAGATTAAAGGGTATTATAAAGCCCAAAATATATATGCATGTATATTATATACTACAAATATATGTTTTCAAACCACTGACTCCACTATGTCTAGAGAAGGCACACATTTCAATTAATAATACATTCAGGCTTTATTTTCAGTTGTAACTTTCAGAAGACATTACTCTTTCAGGCATGATATTGTAAAATCCTACTGAACTTCAACTTTCATTAGAAGACATCAATCAACTTACTTTTCAGTAAAAACACATGTTCACTGTAGACCACAAAAATTTTTTAAACAACAAAAGAAAGCTCTACCGTATATATACTTATGACCGTAGACAAAAGATTAATCAAATCTTGTCATGTATTTATCAATTAAATAAAAAAAGGGGTTTTTTACATCCAACTCACTCCAAAACAATTTCCCTTTTCTCCCAACATCCTGAATTCACACTTCATTTCAGGTCTCCAGATTTTCTAAGCTCTAATACCAATACAACCCCTTACTCTTTAAACTCTGAAAAAACACCTAAATAGTCCTGCCTCTGAAATGCTTCTCCATTTTCAGGCAAGTACTCATTGTCCCTTGCTATCTCGGTAAAGGCAACTGTTTGACATGAAGTTTTTATAAACAGGGTGCTTTGAACTTAAAGTAACAGATGTGCTTAATTTTAAAATGTTGTATTTTCTTAAACCCATGTATACTTATCATGTTGCAAGTTTTCATTTTTCTTTCAAATGGTTCTTATTAATTTTTACCCTCAACTTTTTGACTGATTAAGTTCACTGTGGTGAAACTTATAGAGACAAGACCTTCTGGTTAAAACTGACAGACAGTTGTTTCCATTTGCAAATCCTCTAGATTTTTATTGGCTCATTAAATATGTATACTTTGAATGAGATTTAAATTATCCTGGTATATAAATCATCTTTTTTTTTTGTTCCTCTCAAAAAAAATTGACTACTGCCATCTCGTGGTCAAACATTTTCATCTGACACACAGCATTACAGTATTATGACCTTGTATTACAGTAGAGGTAATTTTTTTTTTTTTAAAGATAAATATTCCAGAAAACAAGAGATTTAATAAAAAATATTCTACTCCATTTCCAGCCCTCTCTAACACCCTACTCAATGATACAGGCTGGAAGTGCTGTCGTTTTAACACTTTGAGACAAAGTTGAGGTGTAAAAGCATGAAGTACAGTGTTAGGAAGACTATCCCCCCTTTCCTCCTTCTTTCTGATGCTTAATAGCAAGTGTTGGGAAGAAGAAGAAAAGGAAGATTCCTATAACCGCTATGAAGGAAAACTGCTTTTAACGTTGGCAGCGGGTCAATCCCGCGAGGCAGACCTGCCACATCCTTTTTAGTGATTTAGAGGTCATGCTCAACTTACTGGAAATTCACTTTCCTTAGGCAATTTGGATTTTCTGAACACCAGAGGAAAAATACAGTTCTTCCTGTTAGAAAAAGTCATTGCAATATTTTCCACCAATGTTAATAATAATAATGGTAATAAATTAAGTCTTTGTTTACCCACTTTAAAAATGCCTGTTGATAAATGTCCCTACAGCAAAACATATACATGCACTACGGTGTGCCACTTCAGTTCTGTAAGCTTTTCCACTAATTGTCTATAGAAGCTAAGTTTTACATTATTCATAACTTTCTTCATATGTAAACCATGATTTTGAAATTAGGTTTCAAGTCCCACGACCAATAACACTGGCCTAGGGCTTTTCTTACCACTTATAAATATTTGAAGCAAAATAATTCCATCAGAATTATAATTCGATTAGATGTTTTAAAAAAATTAAATGGAAGAAGTTCAAAGAGTTATTTTAAAAAGGGCTTGAAGGAAGAATTTGTCTATACTAGGGTGGAGCACTTATAATTGCATATATTGCAGACATGCAGGTTTTTAGATTCCTGTTCTTAGCACGTAAGATTAAAACTGCTACATATCTCACTCTACCACCTCCAGAAATTTATTATCTGCTAAAACAATTAAATATGGCAGTAATATGCACAGTTTATGTTATTCCAACACTGACTTGAACTACAATAAACAAAATATATTCTCCCCCTCTCATGTAACATCCTTAACACTTTTAACAAACACTGTTAAATAATCTCCAAAAATAGCATGGTTACGCACAGATAATACGTAGTGTCCTTCACAAAAGAAAAGCATTATCTGTTACACACTAGCTTGAAGTCCATCTCAAACCAGGCCTTTTTTTTTTTTTCACATTTGCATGATCTTAACTTAGTATTATCTTTCAGTTCTCCTCTTGTACCCCTGCATTTTTTCATGCATATGAACCACTGCCATCTATCACAACATCATGAATATTTTGTTTGCTGAACAGCATTCTGTAAAGCAATTAAGATTCAGTTGGCTACATAATATGTACATTATAATGCTCTTGGCAAATAAAAATTGAAATAAATACTTAATTGCAAGGATTCTGAACACTTACATACAGATACATTTCCAATCCTTTCAGTGCACCCCAATAATATCGTAACTATGTACACAGATTTATACACACTATATATAAATATTTTGAAATTTTGGGAATTTGGTAATGAAAACCAAATTTTAAAAAATCAGAACTTTAATATACATCAGTATACAACAACATTTAAAAGTGATGTGCTTAACTGAAAGAACCATGTTTGCTTATTGATACTAATTTACCTTCTTGTTGCATCGCTTCAGACTTCCTTCTCACATGAACAACTCGGGGTCTCACAGTCTCAAATTGTGCAGCTCCTCGGCTTTCCTCCTATGTATCATACATTAAAATCATATTGAAATTATGTGGAGCTTCAAGAAACATCCAAATAGTTTTTTAAAGATTCATTAAAGGATATGCATTTGTTCTCCTTCATTTCAACTTCAAAAGAATGCAGATCTCAATTAGCCTATTGCAATGCTATTTCCTCTAGACGAACATCCTGGGAGCAGTAGGTGGCAAAGTGCCATTTAGACCTGAAGACACAGGAGACCCTCAGTTTCTACTCAAAGCATGCGGCGGAAAGAACCTAAGATTTCTCTGGCTTTCTTCAATACCCAGGACTTCTCCCTAGGTATTATCATCCTGAGTAAAAAGAGAAAGTTGAAAGGGAAAAGAAAAATAAAAACTTCAGCACACAGGTTGGAAAACCCAGGCCAAGTATAAAACTTATTTCCTTGACCATGTTTTTAAAACCTTTTTCTGCTCTTGCTGAAATGCTCTCCAATACCTAAGTCTGCAACAACGCCTATAGGAAAACAGTTTCTTAGAAGCAACAAACGCTCTGCGTGTTAAAAAAGGAGACATCATATTTGTCAAGTACGCTTGTTATCTTATGAGTTAACTGGAACAGGAATTGTGGCCCAAGGACATTCCACCACATGTAGACAGGAAACATGAGAAGTGCAAAAGTCATGAAGTCCTAGAAGACTTACGCATTCTCTAAGACAGACAAATTTGATTTCATTATTATTGTGTTGATTCCATTAGGTGAATATAAGTTTTTTTAATGAAGATTCTAAAAGAAGGAGGAACACAAGAAAGAACATAAACGTTTGCATATCACACAGCATTTGGAGCCTACGGACAGAATTGCTGTATGACTTCTGGGAAAACTATATGCCCTGAGAAGCAATGGCACAGGTATTCTCTTGAAGACCTGATGACAAAGTACCAATGGTATTTTGCTCCCCAAAAGCTAAAAAGGAAAAAAAGGAAAGTATGCTTCAGTTCTGTAAGAGAAACCCTCCGCTATTGTAGAGGCCACAAGTGAAACAAAGAGCCAAAAATATAGATGAAAAGAAGAAAATTGTTATGTCTGGCAAACAATAAGCATGCTGCCAACTACGCAATCAGGGCTTCCCATTTCTTTCGGCTAACAACTGCCTCCTACGATAACAGGAATCTCAACAGTAATCATACTGCTTCTCCTGTACTTAACATGTACTGGCATCACTTAGGCCAGTGTTGCAAAAATCAGGAGGAACAAAAAGATAAGCCATTCAGTCACTGTCTTTTCCTCAATGGCTGCATGGACTTGTTTACACACCCCAGTAAACAAAGCATAGAGGGGCTACACAAGTGGATAGCATGTCATCTCTAACAAGCACCAACACAACTTCACCAGCACAGTGATGAGCATAAGCTGACAAAAGTGAATATACATGCACCTGAGATCAAGCTAGCATCTCCACAAGGCACTATGTGCATGGATAGACCAGTTAGGACACCTCTACACACCACGATATTGACCAACTCTGTCCATCCTTTAAAGCTGACAAGATAAGAAAGAGTTGAGATGATTTTCTGAAAGCAGGAAGGTCTCATGGAAATGCTTACATTAAATGTAAGCAGCATAACAGTATACTCATGAGTCCATTTGAAATGTTCTTTTATTTTGTTTTGGATTTTTAATAAGACAAACCAAAAACCAGTTTAAACTGAACTGAAGTGCAAACAGAAGTTGAGAGATAGCACATAGATTAATAACCTACAATTATGCATTCCTGAAGATTAAAAAAACATGTCTTTTGAAATACTAAAAATGAAAGCTAATGAGAATACCAAAGTGACAATCCCACTTAAAAAATGTTGATTGTATAAAAACATTCATACTTATATAAGAACATTATGAAAATATTTTGCAACTAACTGATTTTCTAAGATTTTAACAATGCATTTGAGACTTCAAATGATTTAGATTTACCATCTTTGAAATGTTTAGCCACACAAATATGACTTCAATGTTCATGTCCCTCCCAAGATCAAAATGACTCATCTAGAATAGGAAGAGCCCAGCTTCCCCCTAGTCATTCTCTTGCTTCTCAGAGCTAAGAGCACAGGGCAAAGCGGCCACAAATAACAGTCAATTCCTGTACCGTTGCACAGGAATGGACAGAAGGGGTCAAACCAAGGATGCATTTAGCCTGGCATTCTGCCTAACAGTGGCTGAAAGCATATATAAATCTCAAAAAAATCCAACGCCAGAAATGGAGGAGCAGCCAAAGAATTTGGGTAGACAAGGAAATTCCTGTATGGCTTAAGCCATTTGCTTTGGAGTGAGTGACCACACAGACTTCACTTTTCATGACTAAAAGGCATTTGCTCCTGCCCTACATGAAAGGACAATGCTCTTCCTGTTGGTCAAAATCTGATCTACACACCGGTGCCAGAGAGCAAACAAGTGGTACGTATATGGCAGCTCCACATCACTGCCCACGACCTCCCTGAAACGAGGATCCTGTTCAGACAGATTACAGAAACCACCCAAGCTCTGCCATAACAAACCCTAACATCCAAGAGGATCGCTCCCAGTTAAATCAGAACAAAGCTCTACCAAACCCAAGGCCCAGTTGGACACCATCTGAGATACATTGTATTTTCCCAGGTTTCTCAGCAAACATCATGAGAAGCCAAGTTTTTCTCCTAAATAGATTCATCTTCTTGCTTTGTATGTAGCTGATACGGTTTCATTTCAATGACGGCAAACACTGCCTAAAGATGAAAAACAAGATGTGAAACAACTGATGTGAGAGTCAGTGACTAACTTGGGAGGAAACCTTTTAAGAAGTTTAAAGTGATTATCGCCTTAAACATTGCATAGAATGAATCATTTCTGAAAGCCTGAATATCTCTTGCTCTCTTAGCTGGTATTATGTTACCAGAAAATCTGTTTCCTACAGGCAGGTGACAAAGCAGATCCTGCCGTAGATCTGAATACAGGTGCCATCCCTAATTGAAACTAGGGGAAAGGTTCATCATTGTTACATGGTAGATAGATGCTGTCAAAACAAGCTTTCAAATCATCTGGTACAGGGATTTTTTTTTTTCAGAGAAGGATGTATAGATCTAGTAGAGGATCTTATGGAGCATGGCTTTGCCACATCCTGGACAGACGTTTACAGGGTACAAGGGTATCGCTTAAAGGCATGGTCACGTCATAGAAAAGCAAAAAATTTAGCCCATGAGAAACAGTGATTTAGAGCCTAATGTCAGGAACACCCATGTACAGGAAGAGATCATTTTGTTTGGGGGGGAAAAACCAAAACAAACAAAACCACACAGGCAAAGTTCGGGGGTTTGGGTTTGGTTTGGAGGGAGGGTGAGTTTTATATGCCAGCAGGCAAAAAAACCCACACTAAGGGTTCAGATGCAAGAAAAAGTTTCTGAAGATAACATAATATATAACTATCTGTGTATTTTCTATGAAAGACACTATGTCAGATCACCTTACATTTCTTGCATAGGTAAAACTATGTACATGGGTAATCTTACACACGGTACATTATCATTTGTTTGTACCCAGGCAAACAAAAATCAGTCCTAATCCCATCAGCTAATTCTCCAGAGCACGAGATGCAGGTATCACCAGGTTCTCTATCACAGCTAATGGTGCTAAAAGAAGGAAACATGTTTTACCCTCTCTGCCCCTTTTACTTTTGGCTGGTGAAACGATAACAAGGATATGAGATCCACGCCAACAGACACAGCGGTTTAACAGAATCCAGTCTTGCCTGTGAGCAATCATTCCAAGAAATAATATGTTCCGGTGATTTCAAAGTGAAAGAGGTATAACATTTAAAATCCTCTTCGAAGATGCAACACATTGCTTTAAGAACTGTTCAGACACCAATGGCATGATACACATCAAGGCTCAAAAACATAAAACCAAAGACAGGTCAATGTAAGATACTTCAGGTTATTTTTAATATAGAACATCAGGGAAGGACAGAATGTATCCAGGAACATAGCAACCATGGCAAGTATATTATTACTTTCAAACACACTGTGAAGCTTAACATATTAAAGAGCAATCTGTCACCTCATTTTTAGCTTTTGCCACTCGTTATTTGAATTTATCTTTAGTTAGCGAGTAAACCACCATCTCTAGGTAACAGCACATACTAATAAAGTAGCAATGGATTAACTCTATAGGTTTCAAGCAGAGATCAATAGGATCTTCCTCTACCTTCAAGTATTCTGTGGTACATCAACATTACCGCCTTTCCAATCCTGCCCCTATAAGGACAACTGAAGTTCCTGAAATGCTGAATCAGTGGGTTACAATTGGTGAGGCCAAACCTCTCTTGTTGCTTCCTCTCCCATATATCCATCATGTTATTCTTCTGTATTTGAAGCACTGTGCCCCTAAAATATTGGAAGGCCGCCTCTGAGCTGAGTATGTATAGTATTAGATCCTGTGAGACCAGTGAAGTTGTGAGGAAGTGCAGAAAAGGTAAAAGAGAAGGTCTAAGCCTAACAGAAAGCATATTGTAAGGATTCCGTAACAGTAAACACAATCATTTTTATTACACACATGGATTTTTGACTTCAGTTTCTCATCTGAATGTGTCACTTTAAACGCACCAGTTCTGTGATGTCAGTGACCACAGCGGAACAGGAAAATTTATTTTCCTAGTTTCAGTTTGCACTTTCTGACTAGTCATAGAAAAGATCCTTTGAGTTTACCTGGGACAGATCCTCTGAGAGAGATGTCACTCTGCAGCTTGGTTGGGCTGCTTGCAGAACAGGATTTGAAACTGGTTGCAATTCCAGTTCGGCCATAAGCATTGGACCACGACTTGTATCTGCATCTCCAAGAATTTCTCCTGAGAGAGAAAAATAAAGAGAAAAAAATTCCTTGATGAGCTGGAGCAATAATCTCCGGGTCAACTCATGTGGCAGGATGTGGAGCCTTTCAAGATTCAACAATGGCACATGCAATGTTAAAGAGAACTATTTCCTCCTTACATGGCTCACTGTATATCCCTTAAATTGTTCTGGTGGGGAAAAAAGAAATAAGAAATACATGTCTGTGGAAATTGAAAAAAATAAATCAGTTTTATCATTTGCAGATTTCTAACATGCCAAGCATTTATGATAGCTTCAAAGCTGTATAGTTCATCATACCATTATATGCTTAATGAGTTTTATCACACGTATTGGAAAGAGATTGGAAAGACTTCTTCATCAAAATGTTTCACTGTTGTGTGAATGAAAGGAAAGCTGTATATAGCCTTTTTTAAGGGGATAATTTGCTATATAATCCAGCATTTATCATGCTTTTGCAGCCTGCAAGTGTGTAAAGCATCTTTATGAAAAATGTAGACAGCTCATGAACTAACTTTAGCCTTCTGCTATCATAGAGCCAAAGAATGAATTTTAAGCCTAATTAACTATAATTATTGCTTAATTAACTGTAATTATTGTTCATTTTAAGACTACATGTGCCACATTTCATTTGCATGTTGGTTTTTATATCCATGACTTTAAGCACTGAAAACAAGGATTTATAAATGAAAGACTGATCATCAAGGTGCTGTTACATACCCACATAAGCAATACCTTCTCCATCCTACAAACACATCATGTTTCCATAACACAAATAAAAACTGGTCACTGAAGATACCCATAGACATACAATCCCCAGAATTCTTACAGATACATCCGTGAGTGACTCTTTCTGACAGAGAAATTGAGTATCCACTGCAAGGTTATATGGACAGAGATATACACCCTGAAATACATGAACTTTTACACCCCTTGGTGTAACAATTATTTAATTTTATCCCTAAAAATAATTCTGAAATAAAATGATGGACCTGCATTGTAATTGTTGTGGCTATCAGGAAATAGCACTTCGTCCTGACTTGCAACAGACTGAAGGACATGCACCTCACATACCAGTGGAAGGATACAAAAGATTTGGAAGAAAAGTGGAAACCATCACAGACCATTCCTTCCCTCCTTCCACCTCCCCCCAAGAACAGATTGCTTGCTATTCAGTGTTGACTTCGCTATCAAAAGGACTTGGAAAAAAAGATTTTGTGTTCCTCCCCGATATGAACACACTCTTGTCTGGAAAGTAGATCCTAGCTGTTATACAACGTTGCTTCCTTAGCGATGTCAATGAATACTGTGCTGTGTGTTCAGAGGTGGGGCGGGAGGAAAGCTAAATTAAAAATCATCAGAGTGCAACAAAACTCAGTCTGGGATTATTACAGATTATGTAAAAGCACAGGGCATTCCCCTATGGTAGTATGTTCAGGTCCCTTGCCTCCTAAGAAAATACTACAACAGAAACAATACTAGAAGATTTAGAGAGATGAATATAAAAATTTACTAGAGAAACACACTGCTTCTAGATTACCATCACATGCAGAAGCTGTTTTTGAAAAGTGTTAGATGTTTACAGGACAGACAAAGGGCATCCTAAATGAAATTAAATAGATTTTAAAAATATATAGAGAGGAGATACAAACATGTTATGCCAGATACAGCTATGGACTATCTGGGTAAGAAAGAAATATCACTAGTAGACAGGTCCTCCCATTAATTTGCATCTTCTAACTCTCTATATGGTCCTGAGCACTATCAGAGACTTAGAGCAGATTGATCTAGATCACTAATTTATTCCCACATCACAGTGTTCTTAATGCTGACTGTACTCTAACAACAGAGTGTTCAACAAGTGACTTGGAGAAAGGGATAACAGCATTACCTAGTCCTTTGCCAGGAAGCCTAACGTAACAAACCTCCAAACAACATTCAACAAACTACTTCCAAGTAAAAGTTTGATAACGTGTAATGTACCAAAATGTATTTTCAAGGCTGACAGTGGTGTAGCTGGTCCAAAACATTAGGGAACAGCTACCTTAAAAAGCTTACTCTCTGTATAACCAGTTCAAATGTGAATCAGTTCAAAATTAACAAATACTCTTATTTCTCTGAGATAATTTTTGCCACATGTTGAACACATTCAATTTCAATCCACTTCCTACTGGTCAAGAGCTGATAATGTGAGATATGCTTCTCTTGTCAAATTCATAAATGTGAAAATTAAAAGGACAGGAAAAACAGCTGTTTGATCACTTTAGTTTACACAACTTTTGATGAATCAGTGCAACCACATTAGTGTTGTAACAGCTTAATAATTATTTCAGTTCAGTGTACTCATATTTAAAACCACACTCAACAAAACTAAGAGTTTCTACGAGCTTGCAGCAGTTTAATTAAGCAAGTATAGAAGTACATTTTCAGATAACAATAGAGAAACTGGGATAAAAAGATAAGGAAGAGGAAGGATGGGCCAGTGGTTACAGCACTAGTTCCAACTGAAAAGAAAGGAATTAATTACCCTGCTTTACCACAGCAACATATTCCAGCACTACTTCGTACAAGCCATTATGTGTGCGCCTCAGCTACCCATTGGGAAAAAAAGAATTTCCATATTGTTACAGGAATATACGAAGCTAAAAGATATTACCAATTATGAGACACTGCAGTATCACCTTGACGGAGTGATAAAAACAATGAGGAGTGCTGTGTAAGGGGACAGAGAGAAGTAGCTTGAACTGCTGGTGTTAATACCTGTCCTGTGGAAACCAACTTCAAGAATGGTCAAACTAAGTGTTTTTGAGAACTGAATTTGACTTAAAAGAATAAAATACATCCCTTATAATCAACTTTTCTATAGGCAAGTGGGTACTTAGCACGATTTTTGTTCAGATTGTAGAATATTACAGACAAAGAAAAGTGAAGACACAGCTTGAATTAAATCCAGTTCTCAGAATAGGGATGCTAATCATTTCATTGCAGCAATTGCCTGTAAATTTTTAATATTGGATTTTGAACATACTGTCTGAAATTATTTTAGATACTGTTACAGAAAGAACTCAGAAACCACATAAATATCACAGAGAAGAAGTAACAGTCTAATTGTACCTCCAATTTGGGCAAGTTGCCCTGGCGATGGAGAACGGAAACCCTGGTGTGGTCGGTTCTCAGAAGTCCGAGCAGTTGGATGGCCCATATAAACTGAATGTCCCATTAGGATTCTCTCTGCTGCTCTGGTCAGCCTCGGTCTTTGACCTTCACTAAGCTCCCCAACACTATCATCGGAATCCTACATAGAACAACAACATTAGAACAGCAAAAAACTCCAACGTATTTCTTGCAAAACCAGGCATTTTTATCTAATTACATTAACCCTTACAGCATACATAAACTTAAGTCTATACTACTAGCATTGAATAAAGAAAACTGAAACTGAAGAGGTATCATCTAACTGGATTTGAAAGCAAGATCTACATTTATCAGTACTGGACAGAAAAGAATTACTTACAGCCAAAGAACATCACTTATTTTGTTAGTGGTATCGCAACATGATCAGAACCTAAGTTATATTTTTAGCACATGAAGTCTTTAATGTTACACATACGGCCATTGTTGACTGCCTGACCTTGCAACATTGGAAGCATCTAAAAGCTATTGACTCTCTGTTGTATAGCACGTCAGGTAAAAAGTTCGGTTTTTACGTAGGTTTGGATGGCACTTAAAATAGGGGTGGTTCTCTGGATTCTGACTTTCAAAGCTGCAGAGAAAAAACAACTCGCTTCTATGCAGGAGAACAGGTTGAATACACATACACACGTGTGCACAGTGTCATACTAAGGCAATATTAGTAACATCTAGGAGAATATTCTTCCCCTTATAAACGAGAAGGCATGCTTGCACACACCTTGCCAGAATCTGGGCGGGGGTGAGGGGAAATTTTCTTAGTGTCTTGTATGGACAGACTGAGCAGTCCGTGACTATGGGAAAGGGAAAAAGCAAATTATAGATGCATTTGTAATTGGCAGTGCTGATGAGAAAATGTCACTACAATTACAGTTAGACTCAGAGCTGACACTGTAGAAAGCTTTTCACTAAGTCCATCCACCAGAGTTCATTAAGTAAAATAAAGATAGACAAAGGAACAGTTAAGGAGGTGAGTGAAGTTAGTAATTATTTAGACTAAACTGACCAAGACAGAAGGAAGAAACTGCATATGCATCAATAAAAATCACAAAAAGCAAGACCTGCCATAAATAAAGGTGTTCATGAACCATATTGCAGTATTCACAGTTCAATTCCTTTAAACATTCCTCCAGCTATGTCAGTTAGAAGAGATACTCAGTCCAAACAACTATTTTCCACACAGAAAATACTTAGATGTGTGACAAAAAACTACTCTTGTCCTTTGTGATGCAGATAGTTATATTTTTCTGTTAGTCTGCTTTTTCTGCCAACTGAACACGAGTATTTTGAGGTTTTGTTCCAAGATCAGCACCAACAGCATGTGCAAAAGTGCATGTAAACATTTGCTGAGTTATTATTCGTGTCTCCCTAAAACACTCATATGGCTGTTAAGTGCAGTGAACTTGTACTGCTAAACATACCACCTATATTGCTGAAGTGACAGAAAACTTCTCTGGTGTTTAAAATGACAGGAAAAATCTGGTACACTGGAACAGCCACATACACACCTTGAAAAGTAGGTATGT
The DNA here is from genome assembly GCF_964195595.1 of Calonectris borealis. Classification (NCBI taxonomy): domain Eukaryota; kingdom Metazoa; phylum Chordata; class Aves; order Procellariiformes; family Procellariidae; genus Calonectris; species Calonectris borealis. The sequence continues at coordinate 6,292,243 of NC_134316.1, read as the reverse complement.
GTGATGCTACATACAGCTAATTTGTTTATAACAACACTTCACCTTCAGTGTTTTTAAAAAGTTTTACACGAGAACATAGCCAACAGAAGCGGGATCACTTCCAGCAGGGAATGAAGTGTATGAACCAACAGGAAGGATAAGCTTGAAATATCTTACCTACTTTTGAGTAAGAAAGTATCGCTTCAAAAGTGCTTCAAAAGTATTGGAAGGAAAAGGACTGTAAATTACCTCCAAATCGTACATTCCTTCTTGTGCAGAAACAGGTGCTTGATTTAATTTGGCTAAAAGAGTCAGGACAGGATCCCTGTGATAGCCTTTATCCGGTCTTCTCACCACTTGCCCTTCACTGGGAGGATCATAATCCTAAAACAAAGAAACAAAATCCACATGATCCAAAACTGTTTTTTGTAGGAACTTGAATCATTCTTACTTTAGTTCACAATTAAGCTTTCTTCTTTTATAGTAAGTTGTTACAGTTTCCACACTGAGAACTTGTGTCATGAAAATCTAGGCACTTAAAAATAAGCAAACTGACGGCACACTGCTTTCTCCTTTTACCCACTGACATGCACAGTCTTTATTTGATACCTAAGACTGCAACACTTAGAGAAGAACAAGGTGCTTTAGGCCGCCAAAGTTCAAGGAAACAGTTAAATCCTCACACATACTGGTTGCTAGCAATGATCTGGCTGCAGAGCTGCTCTCACAGCAAAGACCATAGGTGGTCTGAGTCAGGATGAGAGGGGAAAGGAACACTGGGGATGTTGTGGGCATGGTCTGCTTCAGAGCACCTGACCAACAGAAAGTAAGAGGAGGCTTTCTACAAAACATTAACAGGGGTCTGATGATTGCAAGTCTTCATCCTCATGGCAGATTTCAACTATCTATACATCCTCCAGAAGAGTCATACAGCATTGTGGAGGCAGTCCAGGAAGATTTTAGAAATCCCTCTGGAGGTCCCTTCCAACCAATACTATTACAATTTAACTATCTTTTTTTTTTATTCTTTCATACAGAAAACAGTTTGGTTTAAGCATAGTATTACTCTACCTGATACTATCATTTATATGACAGCTATGTCCTACCAAGAGGCATTACACAAAGTCAGAGAGGGAAAGTCCAGGCATTTGAGGAAAACTGTTAAAAGAGAAAGAGAATGAAGAATACCTTGACTTGGGAGGCTTCCAGGACAATGGACTGAAGTAGACTTCAGATAAAACACTATACTGAAGTTTTAAGCAGCTTTAACTAACTCCAGCCTCAGCTAACCTACTTTAATAATTTAAGCACACAAGCAATTAAAAGATGGCTCAAAGCTGAAACAGCTCAGAGCATAACAATGTTCTATTCTGTTTAAGATGTCTTAAAACTAAAAACAATAAAAGATGAAAATGCGTATTAGCTATCTCTCACCTACAGAAGTATATAAATCATTCAACTTTTTTTTAATATAGATTAGTTTGTATAATGCGGTTTTTTCCTTTGGAGCTCTGAAATTCTAACATTCTTTGAAAGCGTACAGTTTAAAAGCGTAAATTTAAAAAATTTATAAGTGAAAATGCTTAAAGCACATCCAATTTATCAACATGCTCAAGGTAGAATATCACACTAACTCCATTTCCTTGTGAAACATTTCCTTACCATTTCATTGGCATCTCGTAAAGTACTCGTTAAGCTCTCGGCGAGGTTTGGAAGAGACAGTCCTCCTTCTGCTAATGCTGAAAAATATTTTAAGTTACAAATACTAAAACCCATGCAAGTTATATGAAAGAAAGCCAAGGCCACATTCTTTAATAATTGCAACACAGTGCTTTCGTAAAGTTGGAAATTCCTGCTACTGGATGTGTATTATAAAGACATATTTTCAGCTTCCAAGAAAATCGCTCTTATACTTTGCTTTCAATAAAAACTTAGTACTTCGTACCACATGATACGTGTGCAAGACAGTCCCAACGATATCAGGACAAAAGAGCAGATTTAATCTTTTTCCATTAGTAAGCGGAAGCATTTTGTTCAGAAACAAGAAAAAGAGCAATGATATCTTTTAAATCCAAAACGATGAGCTGAAAGTTAGAGACCAAGTTAATGCTTGCAGTTTTATCACAAAATGTACGAAATGTAACTTCAGTCGACTGGAAGAGAATTTTACAAAGAAAAAAAAATTAATCCAAATTCTCATTTCCACAAATATGTCTAGTTAGTTACCTCTTGCAGCCAGCACCTGTCCATAGCTGAAGAGTACCTCCCCTTCTGAGATGGGTCTGTCTGCAGTTTCTGTTTCTGTTTCTGTGAGGGTAAGGCTGCTTTCCTGCGTGGACTGCCCAGAACTGACTGTAGGCACAGGGGAGGGAACCTGTGGATTGCAAGGAAGCGATTCGAAGGGCCTCGCTGACGGCTGCTGAGATGGTAAAATCAAGGCCTCTGGTTCCTCATCATTAGCCACTGACATCTCACTAAAATGTAAGAATATGCACTGTGAATACAACAAAATGCATTGAACAATATAGGCTAAAGTCTTAAATCAATACTGAAAAGAAGTTAATTTGCAAGTATTTTTTCAAATGAAAGAGCACACCATTTTACAGAACAGTCCAAGAATCAACATGGTTAAATAACATTATTAATTAATTTCTGGTTATAACTAAAAATTACCATCTGTATTCCCACAGAGCTAATAGAAAAAATAAAATGCTAATAATACAATATTTCATTGTTGCTAGCTTTATTACTGGCAGGTGTAACAATACCAGTTTACTAAGTACAGTGTTCAACAGGACAATGAATAAGGACCAATACATTCTGAAAAAGGTCCTGATTTCACATTTTTCTCCAAAATATAAGTCAAGCAATTAAAAAAAAGAATCCTGGCTTATCTCAATGCCTCCTGATATACACATTAATAATTTCTCTACTGACTTTTTGAAGATATATATAGAAATAATCTATTCATTTTTTTTTAAAAAATGAGAAAACCATGCAGCCTGTTCAACTCACACAGCCTTGGGACGGAATGGTTCTTCAGTTAAAGGACTGAGTTTCTCTTCTTCCAGAGGAAGTTCTGCATCATCCCACGGGTTTGGAGGCTTTGGACTTTCCATTTTTGCAGCTTCGGAGACACCTTCTGAGGCAGGAGGGCTTGGTGTGGTTGTTCTAGGAGGCGTATTGACAGGGGTAACCACAGGTGTGCCGACACGACTAGGGGCAGCTGGAATCTCAACTCCTGTGTGTGTGAAGCCAAATTTCAGATCAGAAAGGAAAGCAGGAAGTAAATCTCAGAGAGTTAGTCAGTTCCACTAAGCCCTTGTAATGTTTGTTACACCTTTTGATAGTTATGGAGACAAGACTAGATTAAGACTAGTTTCTTTTAAGTACAGTGTTGGCATCTGAAGGAGCTAGAATAAAACCTCAATTGCTTATTTCCTTTAATAAGGGAGACTGCTTTGCATTTTAAAAACTAAGGTGCTTTACTTAGAGAGTGTGAATTTGGTTTAATTAACATTAGAAACACAGGAAGGTGCAAAAGAGGTATTTTTCTGATGTAAAAAAGTGGGGGGGGCTGGGAGGGGTAGAAATCACACAGACCATAAAAACGTGCATTAAGTTTGAAAATAGAACTGTTACCAAATAGAAGATGTTTGCTTTTCATATGAATTAGCCCATAATTTTTGTACTACATGAGTTCCCACTTGAATTATAGCCTCAAGAATATTTATCCCGAGAGATAACGTGTCTTTGAAGAAGAAAATTAAAGGCAGTAGATTAAAGCATATTTGCTACTTCTAAACTTCAATTATTATTTTCACTACCTGTTTCTTTAATTTTTTCATGTTCGCGAACATCCCCACTCATTTCTGTAAGAGACAGAGAAGACTCTGGAGTTTTGACTGGAGGCAATTCTTTTTCTGAAGGTGGTGTTTGTGGTGGTGTGGCCTGGGGTGTTGGCAATGGAGTAGGCACAAGAGACTCCTGAGGGAAAAAAAATTGTAACCACAGTTATTATCTCAATGCAAAATTCCTAACTTCCAAGTATCCTCAGAGTTAGCTGAGGAAGAGAGAGAAAGGCAGGTTATCACAAAACAGTAACAGTTGTTGCTTAGATACATGCTTCATGGATCTAACGCCTCCATCTAAATGTCAAGTTGCACCAGGCTAAATAGTATGCCTGGACAAAATAAATTAAAAAAACAGTAAATTATGCATTAGAATGATTACATTTGGAAATCATTATGTATAGAATAGAATAGACTATTCAGTTGGAAGGGACCTACAATGATCATTTAGTTCAACTGCTTGACCAATTCAGGACTGACCAAAAGTTAAAGCACGTTGTTAACGGCATTGTCCAAATGCCTCTTAAACACTGACAGGCTTGGGACATCAACCACCTCTCTAGGAAGCCTGTTCCAGTCTTTGACCACCCTCTTGGTAAAGAAATGCTTCCTAATGTCCAGTCTAAATATGAATTAAATGATTATATGAATTTTAATAAAGCGTTTGATACAATGTTAAGCAAGAAAATAGTTCGTGACATGGATAAAATTGAGTCAGTATGATAATTTTATGGTAAGAGCATCAGTGAAAAGGAAGATTACAAAGCAATCACCTAGACACTAAAGCACTAAAATAAGCACACAATTGTGATGTTCCTTAAAAACTGACAGTGATGGAGATAAATCTGACAGGCAAGTATGATGGTTGTCATTCAGCCTGCTACAGAGGAATATGATGGACCTTTCCAGGTGTTTTTCAGCCCTGTTCTCTGACACTTACAAAGAAAACAAGATAATGGGTCTAAAGGAAGGCTTCCAGGCAGTTTCTGAAGAATAAATCCTCAGACTGATGATTTTTATTAACAGCTCTTAGGGGAAGTGGAACACCCTAACACATTTGGCAGTTCACATACAACTGTGTGACACCATGAACACCAAAGAACATGGAACATGGGCAGATGAAGTTCTAGATAGGAAACTTCACGGTAAGAAGGGGTAGATCAAGAACGCATAAACTACATATTCAAGAACTTCTGCTATAAGCTGAGCAGAAAAGGAAAAAGGGGAAGAAAAAAAATGAATGTACAAGTTATCTAAAGGATAACTATTAGCCACAAATGTGGAAAGACTTTAAAAAAAACAGTTAGCTACCTGAGATTCCAATAAAGGCTGGAGAGTATCACTACTATAGCACAAGTCACTGAGGAAACCTCATTTATATACTACATTATTATTAAAAATGTGTATTAGCATTAGCGTTAGCTGTGGCCAAGACCAATCTAAATTGGAAAACATAAAAGCACTGCCCATCAGTAAGAGTCGAAAAATGGTATGCGTACAGATGATTGCTTTATTTAGCCTAATCAAACAAAGGCCGAAAAGGACAAAACTAATCTCTAGAAGTGCGTAGATGAATATATATAGTAAGGAGAAAACAACCATTTCAGCGTAAGCACATTTCAGTTTAAGTTGGTACAGAAACAAGAAGGCTTAAGAGGGCCATTAGTAAATGTAGAATGGTTATTAGAAGAGGTTTCTAAGTATCAGAAGAACAAAGTTTCTAAGTATCAGAAGCTACAAAGAACAGTCATACCCTCCTTAATCTGTAATGGAGTGGGGAAGAGCTCTTTAGATGCAGGATGGCTGTATTTAAGCCTACAGCAGTGAAATGACTACTTTTGACTATAGAATAATCAGTTGGTCACTTATAGCTGGCACTAGCTGGTATTTCAGTCTATATGCACTGTAGCAAAATAGAATAATTGATCTCACGTTCAACAAAGCTTTGTATAGTTAGATTTCTAAGCACAGCCATTTCCACAGTCATCCTAAAGACATTATACAACACCAGATGGTAGCACAGCCATGTTGTTATCAAAAAAAGAGCCAGCTGTCATTTGATTATCAAAGCGCACAGAGAAAATTATCCTGTATTACAGGAAGCTCTACTAATCATTTAAGCATTTACTGAAAACTACTGAAGTCAAAACTTAGAAAGAATTAATAGTAATTTTTACAGATATTAAAGAATGGCTGCAAGCCCACAAGACAAAAAATAATATTGCTTTCAGTTTGTATTTCTTCTTATATGAAGAAATTAGTTTCTTCGTATTTCATTTATTCACAAGAAAGTAGCATAGCTATTTTTGTTGAAAATAACACGAGCTATCTTTTGACAACATGAAATTAAGTATCAAGTCTTTCCCTTAGAAATCAGTTTTGTGCTCAGCCTTAAAGTAAATAAATAAATATAGTATGTTGCATGCAGCACAAAGGAATTAATTTTTTTTTCTTTTTGAATATTTTTTAAGTGAAACAGGTTTAATCTTGTGGCTTGCTGCAGTATAATAAGGAACAATCAAAAAATGCAAATCATGCACATTCAGTTCATCAGGCTTCTTCTGTCATCTTTGTCTTGCACATAGTTGAACCATCATGCCACCACAAGAAATTATTCCTTAGAACTTCAGTAGGAAAGCTTACATCAAACAGATGCTTACCATCATAATCGTTGTACTTGGAAGAACATTTGTAGCAGGAACTGCTTCCTGAGCCTGCTTGTTACCCAGCACGGTCGCAATTGTCTCACTGAGAGCTTCATTTACAAAATGACTTATCATTTCCGAGTCCACAGGCACGCCAGCATTGATAAAGAGTTGAAATCCTCCACCACCTGCAACTTCAACTGAAAATGAAGAAACATAAAGCACGCATCCAGGTCTCACTTCTTAAAACGCATGTACTGTACTGCAGCCACTCATTTTATTCTCCATGAACTTTTAAACATTTCTTTGCAAAAAGTGATTTTTTTATTTTACAAATAAAGAAACAACAGTAGTGAAGCAATTCAGAATCATAAAAGAAGACAGCAGTGAAGGGCAGTGACATCACAGAAGAAATGCATTTGTCTCCCATTCTCACACATTTACAAGGGAGGTAATTTTTGACAATTAACAAAAGAAAGGCAAACAAACATTACAGGCTTAGCAAAATGCCAAATCTGATTTAGATGGCCAATAACAGAAGTTGATTTGTAGAGTGGTATGTTTTATGTGTTCTTTTTCTTTTTTTAGATAATTTATTTCCATGGCCTTATAACGCTTGCTCTGTCTCAACATAAATTAAAGCATGCACTTGTGCTTTTTACAGTTTCACTGGTTCAGCATTATTCACTCTTAGGCTCAGGCAACAGCTACTTACACAGCTTGTTAAAATTAGCCAAGAATTGAGATAATCTATCTGCTGAGAACAATAACTCCTACTTACCAATGTCAGAGGTTACAGTCTCACTGTCTTCACTCCCTGAGGTGCTAACACTGTGCACTGTTTCTTCCTGAATTGGGTACATCCCACTGATAATTTTTGCCATTATTTCTTGTTCCACCCTAGGAGAATAAAACCGGTTTAAATATCAGCAAACAACAAGACACCTAAGAGTACACAAAAGAGCATTCTTGACATAAAATGCAAGGCAGCTCAAAGGAGAGAGAAGGGAAGGGAGGGGAGGAGAAGAAAGGGAAGCTATTATTATGGAATCATTCCTTCTTCCATATATATTTTCTCGCCACTTTGTCATATTGCAACTCACCAATTTATCAACCTGTTTTCTATAGTTTCTCTCCTTTGAATCAGTTCATCCAAAACATCAGAAGACTGCTGAGGAGCAGAAGCCACTGGCGGAAACAAAGGACCGTTGTATTTTGGTGAGGCAACTTTAAACTCTCCATTAAGCTCCAGAAGAGGCTCAAAGAATTCTGGAATTTCATCTTTCTCCTCTTCCTGATCCTAATAAGTAAGTAGTAAATTAAGTTGTGGTGCGTTTTTGGAAGGTAATGTCATCGAGGTAACTGTCAGATTTTTTCCTTTGAGAAACACTTGTAGATGCGTCACAGCACACAAACCACATTCTCCCTTCTTAGTATGTTGTAGTTAATTGATACAGTTCTAAACTTAGCAAATCATAAATCTGTATACTTATAAGGCATTAGGAACTGCTAAGTAAAACATGATTTGGCTCATATTTCCTGCCTGTGCTGCACAGGGCAGGGAGCCAATGGTAATGCTAATCCTTGAGAAATTTACTTGTGATGTAAGTCAGGTTTCTTTAATATATACTGCAGAAATGCTCCTCCTTTAAACAAAACAGTTTAGGAAACTTTCTACAGTCACTTGTTGGGTTAGGTTTTTTTGTTTGGTTTTTGTTTGCTTTTATTTTAGAAATTAAACTTTTACTTTAAAGTCTCCTGTCTGAAAAGACATATTCCCTAAAGTTAATGAGCATGCAGTCAGTCAAAACTCTAATAAAGTTGCCAGCACTGAAGACTAGACATGAATAGTTTACACATATGTTACATGTATGCTTATACTTTCACTAACCTCAGCTGCTGAAAGTTAAAAGGTATTTCTGGGTAATCAATTCACAATATCTTCACAGACACTTTGAATTTAACCTTAATGTGCTATTTCTAAAAGTTATGAAAGTTACTCAGTGTGCGTTATAATGTTTGACTGTTTCCAAAGATACCACCCTCCCTTGCCCCCCTGAGCACATACACAGCATTGAGTCCCAAAAAGCAGTCACCAACCCATCATATTGTAATGTAACACTTTAGAAATGTCTTCTGATGGATGAGAACCTGCATCCTTCACTCATAATGTTAAAAACAAATGTCTCCAATAGTAATATGATTCTCTAAGAAGGAAATTTGGCATGCCAGAAAGAGATGAAGAGCTGAGCCCTAAATTACCAGTGAGAAGTATGTGATATTGCATAAAAGAGCTCACTGTAAATCTACATTTACTAAGATTAATCTCCAACACAGTGAAAGGAGAAAAAAGTCTTCATTTCCCTTGTAGAAAATAAATTTACTTTTAACCCACAAAATAAAAAAAACCACTATATATTTTCTATGAATAAAAGAACAAATCACTAAAAACAGAAAGAACAGAGAAGGAAAAAAAAAAAGATAGTAACATTTTCCTGTCTCCTTCCCCAACCCAGCATTAATACTTCTCTACCTTAATATACTTTAAAACTGAAAAGTCAGATAGGTCCATGACGGGTATTACAACAAATAGCTATTGGGGAGCAGGAGCTTTCTGGATCTTTAAATAGTAACAATTCTTCAAAGAAAAGCTGTAACTTACAAAGCAGGCAAAACAGAATATGTATATTTGGGTGACAAACAAAGGTCTCTAAACCATTCTAGGCATAGAAACAAGACTGTGAAGTTAAACTCAGAATGGCACTGGATGCCTTGCAAGCTGATAAGCAGTTCATTCTGTTAGTATATATGTATTCATAACCATAATTCATTCTGACAGCAAATGTAAAGACGTCTTTGTCCAGTGTTTCATTATGCATTTTCTTCTGACTGCATTACTCCATACATTTTCTTTGATGTTGCCTATTTAATATAATCTTTTCTCAAAGTATGCAAAATACAAACATCTGGATTAAATAAACCAATTTTACAATAAATCTTACATATATTTAGTAACTTCTGACAAACTTCTGCAGTTCTCCTGCATTTCTAAACTATGTGCAAAATTATTTTATATTTAATAGTGCACAAATCCAAAAGAATATTCTATTCATTTGGGGGTGATATATTATCTCTGCAGAAATAAAAAAATAATATAATAGTCAGTATTTAATTATACAGATTGAACTTGCACATATACCACCTTGTAGACCAATCCTGAATAATCTGCACTCAATTCTGCATTTTACCTCCCTGGAGACTTTTGAAAATATCTATCATGACTCCCAACCAAAATACAGCATAAATTAGAAAGTCTTTCAGATATGATTGGAATATTAATCACTGTACTTTATTATAAAATATCAAGCCAAAATTCTATTTCCCAAATTATATCCAGACAATTAAAAACATGTTTGAAATGATTAGGTGGTATAGATTAATTTTGTTCCATTACCAAACATGTATGTGCATAGTCTTTTATTAAAGCCATCCAAAACTTAGCCATGGATTTCTCCTTGACAGATTTCTAAAGCAATTTTCACAAGCAAGGTCAGGCTGCATTGCAGGTGCCACCTGTGATCTTTTGTCTGAAGAGTTATACATGTAAAAAAAATCACTGCCCCAAAGAGCATCGACAGGAAACCAGGGTTGAGGAAAATACATTAACTCTGATCTCTGCAGGTTATATATTTTTTGGTATTCAAAATGGAAGGAAAAATTCTGAGAAACAAGTCCTCACCTTGCAATTAGGGCATATTCAAAGAGAGCAAAAAGTGTCTCTAGTCTTAAATCCTAGTAAGTTTGCTAAAGGTACTGCAGGATGTGGCTGCTATAACAGCTTTTTCTGCTTTATTCCACATGTGAATTTTCTTATTCTGAAACAACAGCACCTAATTCAACTATTTTGGAAGATGGAGCTCTGGGTCTTTAAACACTAGACAGCACGGTTGCAATGGGAGAACAAGGCACATCACCTCTTCCTGTGGCAGGGCTTGCGTTTTACAAGTTGGGACACGTTGCATTAGTCCACAAAACCATTAAAACAAATTATTCTTAGGTTATGTAATAAAAGGTTTGTCTCCACTCACCCAAAGGAGCACAGAGGAGAGACGACAGGCGGGAGAACCCAGATAAGCTAATGTGACAACTGAGCACCCCAAGCCAGCTACTCCCAGGGCTATCAGAGGAGAGGGCTCAGCCCCAGCGTCCAGGAGTGACACCCAGCAAGATGAGCAAGATGATGGAAAGACTCTCCATAGCACCCTCCTTGAGGTTGGGCAGGTGCATTTGGATGAAGTGATGACACGATGACTTATTATGGCATGCAGGGAAGAGTATTTTGGGACGGTACAACACTTTTTATGTGGTGTTTACAGGGAGGAATCAGAGGTGTGGAAGGGGAAGGACCAAGGTGGTTTGGAGAGGTACAGGTGTGAGAAAATAGAGGGATAAGGGGATGGTCAGCATGCTTGCCTGGCCTTGCCCTGTGCCTGATCAGCGCAGTCTGTCCGGTCTCCTCATAAATGCCATTTCCAACTATTTTCCTGAGCAAGGCGCTTTCAGGGGATCGCACATCCAGGTGCCAGAGCTGGGGAGGGCAAGGACCCAGGGCCAGCTACTGGGTAGACTGAGTGTCTAACGCCAGATACGGGAGGCATCCACACTGCGTGTGTGTATGCCTGGGTACATACATGTATACACACAGGCATATATATATGTACATACACACAAACGTATATCCCAGACCTCCATCCTGAAGTGCCAGAGAGGGGAACAGGATCAGCACGTTGGTGCTGTTGGAGTGCTGATCTGTGCAGCCACTTGTGTACATGTATGTATATGCGTATTGCATACGTGTGTGTGTGTGTGTCTCTGTGTGTGTGTGCGCCTATTGGCAATACGTGCTCGGCCTCACTACTGGCAGCTACGGCAGCCTTGCCTCTATTAGGCTATTAATGCTAACAACTAGCATTTCAACTCCTAAGTTATCTCTTAAATAAGTAGCTTCTAGCAGAAAAGGTAAAACAAATCCTAGGAAAAGGAAATACCTTTTCTCAAGTCCTGAGGCCTTTTTGCAATATCCACCAGGGAAGAAAAAAACAGAAAAAAAAAAAGAAAAAGAAAAAAAAAGGATATTTCACACAAATACTTATCCTCTTCAGTTCTAACAGAATTAGGTTTTCATAATAGAAGGGTATGGGGGGAAGACACCAAACAGCTATTTTCCTATACAGCATTTTATGCACATTTTTTCATGAATCTGAAGCTTCTTTTATAACAAGAACTTTGCTTTCTTTTCATGTCTTAAATACCCCTGCCACTCCAGAGGTTGATTTTATGCTTCCACATTGTGTTTGCCTTGCACATTTTTAAGAACATTGTCTGTGTGGTCATACGCCAAACATATGTTTCACTTAAAACATTTTTTGGTATTGTGGTTAAAATATATTCATAGCTAAAAATAAAAGATAAAAGCAATCCAGGAGAAAAATGAAAAAAGAAAAGATGAATAACTATTATTCACATCTAAAAAATTTAACATTGCAGCATTTTTTTGTTAGTTCATAAACTGATTTCTTAAATAGCCTTCCTATTTATTTTTATAATATAAAGCCTTTTTGTGCAAGAAGTAAGTTGTCCAAACAGATTTAACTCCTCCCCTCCAATAACATAAGGTAATTTTGAAACTAAAAATGAATACAGCATTTCCCCACTTTTGATAGGTAAACCACCCCTTTAGGACTATTTTAACTAACTGATAATGTTAAATGATGAATTCATTTTAAAAATAAATCTACCATACTGACCTGTAAGCTATAGAGTTAACATTTGACGTACACTCTAATCCTGGGATCAGGAGCACACAGAACAGGTAAAAAGAATACATTTTTGGGTAGATTTTGATATGCACACAGCAAGTCTAGCTCACTGGAAAGAAGCTTGAGGAAAAAGCGCTTCCAGAGAAATACGAGCCAGCAGCAGCAATTTCAAGCTCCTGGTCTTTACTGAGTCCTAAATGCAGGAGGAGGTGGAAGCTGCCATCTTCCGCAGAGGCAAGATACTCCACAACAGCTGGGTGGCAGCATCTTGCCTTCTTCAGAGGCAACCTTTCCCAGCTACCATTGAGTTCTGCTTCTGCTCTTAATCTGGAGAAGTGACATACAGGCTGGTTCACCAACCTTGAGCATTTGTCAGCCCCCGCTCTGACTGACAAGAGGTCAGCTAACTAAAAAAAGGACTTGCTACCTAAAAAAATTAAACTGTAAGAGTATCTCAAATAAACGCATGTTATAATCCAGAAACAACAATGTTGTTAAATGTGCACAGACACACTAACAAGGCATCCAGCAAAATAAAAATTTTGTAATCTCTTAATGGATCCATGAGATGAGTAGAACATGTTGTACATACATACTCACATACACTGCTTGTCTTTTTTTTTTTTTAAATTACATAATGTTTGACTGAAATGAGATGCTAAAGCATTTTAGGACCTCAAAAGCATACGCAAATTGCTCTATACCGAAATTTTCTAAAAGTCAACCCTCAGAAAATACTTTCACATTTTAAAATATAGGTCACCTTACTTAAAATCTGTAAAAGCATCTTATATATGCATTACATTTAGAGTTTGAAATTGGGAAATCTAAGTGCTATGATCACCTCTGATTTTAGAGGACTACTTTTATTTCTAGGGGATTCTAACACATCCAAATAAAAGCTAATTTTAGTTTTTTATTGTAATTCTTCAAAGGTGCTTTACTTACTAACTACTTAGTAATTTCTAGTATTGTTTATAGCACTGACAGTACTGAACAGTAAACAGTAAACAGTTCAGTGTTGCTCACAATGTGTATTTTTAAAGTTGCTAGTAAAGCATTAAAGATTTTCTACATTGTGTTTTCAGTGATGACAGAATAATGTAAAACAAATATAAAAATATTTAAAAGGAAAGGACACCTTTGCAATAAAATTACCTGCATGACATCAGTAACGTCAATGAAATTAGTTCCCGGAAACTTTGTGTCTTCCTCCTCACTATGTATATCTTCTGGAGTCTTATAAAGACAGATTGAAATTGTTAGGTATTCCATATCGGGGGGAAAAAATGCATTAACAGAAAAACTTCATGACAAGAATGCAATTAAATCACCACTCACTGTCAATAGCCTGAATCCAGAAAAAATGCTTTACCCACCTGAAAAGTTAGGAGGAATTATTTGCATAGCATAAAGAGAGATTATTAGAACTTTTTCTTGTATGCTGACAACTAAAACCTTCTGTTACCAAATCTAATGGAATATCGCAACATCAAAAGTTCCAGGGTAATACCTGTGTGCTGGTTTTGGCTGGGATAGTGTCAGCTCTTATTAAAAAAAACAATAAGACAAAATATTATAAAACATATCACACAAGATTCTAGAAGTGTCTTAAGCAATTTACTTATGTGTGATTTCTACAGTGTTATTTAATAATATAATTTTTAAATAATAAACACTATTTTAGCCTACGGTCTCTGTCTTATTCAGTGAATACCTTGACCACAGGACTCTGGAGGACCTAAATCTTTAAGTCAGAATAGCAGCTAACACACAGGGAAAATAGAAGGTACAATAACTATACAAAAATAATCACTGCATCACTGTGTCTTCACACTGTCCAGTCTGTGCAATGCACAAGACAGAAGTCCACTATATTGAAGAAACAATATGCTATCCTGTAAACATGTGCCCTAGTTTACAACCTTATCATTCAGCATGCAGCAGTTAACCTTTTAGTTGCACAAAAACCTTCATTATTGCTTAGATTAGATTAAAAACACCTCTGAAAAGTTATATGGAAAGAGAATAGAGTAGACCCGCCAGCTCCACACACAACAGGCTACCAGTGAACGGGCTACACATACATGCCACTAACCACTCAAATCCAGCCAAGAAGCAGACGGAGGAATGAACAACATCCTCAGTCTTCATGCCAGAACACTGAAGCCAGTATAAATAAGACAGACATGGGCCAATAAGGGATTACAACTCTTAACAGGACAGAGAAACGCTGTTTTTCTTAAAGTTTTGCTATGGTGATTATTTAATCTTGGAAGAACAGTCTTGCTGCAATTTTTCATTTTCTTAAACAAATATCTCATATTATAAATTCTTCAGAGTAATTACTCCATTTTTCCTGGAACTGTCTAATTTCTCTAACTAAAACAAGACGATGAGATAACTTTGTAGTAATTGAACATATTTTCTTTTTTAACAAATTTGAATTCACAGACATTTAGACCGATCAATACCTGTATTACAGCATTGACAGAAGGAAGTGCAGGTTCAGAGCCTGGAAGAACGTGGTTTACACTCATATTGTCACTCGAAACACTGTCAATATCTACATTTGGTAACACCTAGGACAGAAAAAAGCACCAATCTGAAAAATCTATGTATTAGCTTGGCTACTATTGTTGAACTTTTTAGATTCTCTCTTCCGCTTGCTACTGAGCCACGAAACTTCAGTGACCTCCTTTTCTCATACCTGTATCTGATAATAACTTTGTTCTGAAAAACAAAATACTCTGACATACAAAAACTAACCCCAGAAATATTCACCTCATTTCTTGCAGTACCTGATTTCTCCTGTTCTCTAACTCCCTCATACTTTGTCTTGCATGTGACAAAATGTGAGTATACCTATAACGTTATATAGCAGATGTGTGTTTGACTTGCAATTCGTTTACACTGTGTTGGCCTACAAGCCACTGTGTACGCTGGTTATTGGCTTCACATTGTTATACATCTGGTATAGTAAAATAAAGGGATAATTGTATTACAGTATGGTTTGTAATAAAGGCATGTCCATTACAGCATCAAAATATGTTGTGGTTTTTTAAGAACAAAGATTTAAATGCTTGCTTAATTCTTTGGGGGGGGAAGACGGGGGAGGAAATCACCTTAAACATTTAAGAACTGGGTGAAATAACAGCAAAATGCATGTGGGTGGAATACAGTGATACAGCAAGGGAACAAACCACATACTACTCTACCTGTATTTAACTTTGAGTTCCATGAATCATTTGTACCTGAAAGGTGTGTGTAGGAGTGTGTATATTCCCAACAATTTGAATCCAAAATAATGAACAAATGTCAAGGAAGTTAAGGTTTCTTACAACAGACTCATGTAAAAAATTAAAACAAAAACAACAAAAAAACCCACAACCCACTAGGTAAGGACTGCAACAGTTGATTAATCAGGAGTGAAATCCTTGGGTTGACTATCATGCTTGAAACAGAAATCTCAAAGGCCAAAGCAGTCATCCAAGAAAACTGACATTTATGTTAATACTTTTTTTATTCCAAGTTTGTTCTGGCTCAAAAATCTCACTTAAAAAAAAAAAAAAAAGAAAATGTGACATAGAACTATTTTACAAACACCCTGCATAGGTGACTTACAGAAGAAATAATTTTCTATTTTGGTCAAATAATAAAGATAATTGTTAAAATATGAATAAAAATATTAGCATACCATGACAACTTCTTGGTCCCTCCATTCTATACGTTTCTAAAGCTTACTGAAAACCATCTACCGATGTCAAAGTAAGTTACTAATGGATAAGACTGTCTTTAGTTAGCATTTATTAAAATAAACAAACAAATAATCATCACTCTTAACATGTACCTGCACAGACAGTTGAGGTGGATCCTTCTTCTCTGATCTCATCTCTATTACAGCTATGTTTGGTTTTTTTACCTCAACCGGTGGTTTTGGTGGCACTTGAGGAAGAGAGGTTGTAACTGTAACAGGGTGCGGTTTACCTATAACTAATCCAGCAGGCTGCAGTGAGATGTCGCTGATTTGGGTTTGACCTAAGGACAGTTTAAAAATAATTAAAGATATATATAAATCTCTGAAGTCAGTAAATTAATAAATTAATTAAAATTAAATTCTAATTGCCTGTGTTTCACATGAGACAGACTGAGATCTCGTGTGCAATTACAGACCAATTAAGAAGTTCCCTATTAATACTAGCTAAAGTATAGTGCTTCACCAGGTATTTTTAAGGCTTTCCCAGCAGAAACTGCCATTTTTTAAAATTATTCACTTTTCTTGACTACGGTGACACCTACTGCTGAAAACGAGAATAACTACATTGTGTTTGCCGTTCAAAAATTACATACCATGCTTCCCGCACCTCACATTTTCTTAATCATGTTCAAAATACTATTACACTTAGTATAGCGTCCCACAAATTTTTGAGACATCCTTTTTTTTTTAATAATTATCTTCTTTAAATGCCAATATAACACAAACCCTGCCCAAAACAAGGCCTCTATAAAGGTTCTATTGAAGGTCCAAAAATACAGAAGCCATGACAATGAAATTAGTGTGTTTGGCACAATCCTACTGAAATTGTTGGACTGAAGTCATCGTAAATGTTGAATCCAAGGGCCAATGATTCATGGATACCAAACTAAAAACCACAACAAGACCCCTAGAAATATAAAGCGTACCAAAGGAGGTATGTACAGCTAAGCAAATAATTGGTCTGTTAGGGTGTTGCCAGACATCCAGCATGAAGAATGAGGAGAATCAGAACTTTTAAACTGTTCCCCCATTTAGATTTCCCATGAGAAGGGCAGTTGCAAATCTTACGGGCCAGGGCAAAGTTTTATTTCCATGAAGTAGCAGTAATTAACCTTCACACATCCCTTCTACAGGTTATTTGCTCCTACCTAGTGGAATAGCCATAGGAATTAGGTGACCTTCAAGTGGACCGCAGACTGCAGGTACATCGCGACTTGGACTAAAGAGGTACTGATTTTCTTGGGTAAGTGCATATAAAGGGTGCTGTTTCCTAGGGCTGGTTACTACCTTCTGTGTGCGAGAAGTCTGTGTTCTTGCTGACTTTACCTTTGTACCTGAAACAAGAGCAGATAAACCACACGTCATCAAAGCATGTACAAACAGAACAATACCAGAGTCTACTAATTTAAGCCCTTCAACTGGAACAAAATAAATTTTTGCTGTGGGATGGAGGGAGCAAGGGGGCGAGACATGAAGGGTGGAATCTAAAAGTGCTAAGTTAGATGTCGCAGTATTGATAGCGATGAAGGAATTAAAATTACAATTTTTGAATATCTGCATCTAGTGAATAAAGGCACAGAAATATGAAGAAAAGGACACAAGGATGGTAGTAGGCTGGAATGAAACGTGCAATTTAGCAGGTAAGAAGAAACCCATGATTTAGGTTTGAAATACAGCATTAGAACGGCATGCAAGCCTGGCATAAAAAACAGACAGGATATAGAATATAGCCAAACTGATCTCTTGTTCATCTGATTAACTGCCTCAATTTTATAAACATGCAGTTTGTCTCCAGCCACAACATCGACAGGTTCTCAAAGGAACAGGTATAATCTACAAATTCCTGGTTTAACAACTCACTGCTAGTGGAAAATAAAGCCATAACTAACACCCATAAGTCTTGACTTGCAACATCGAGGAAGCACTGATTTTTTGGTCCAGTTTTGAAAACGTATTGTTAAATAGCCAACCAGAAGTACTTTGTATGTAACAATGCCTAAGCATATAGCAGAGGAGAACGTTTATTGCAGTGTTGCGTTTCTCACTATACAGTCATGAAAGGTCTTATTCAACCTATATTCTTTGCAAACAATGGATATTATTAGGGAAATCATTAGCTTTAATCTCAATGGATAAAAACTGCCTGAAACATCCCCAAAAAAGGAATCAACAATCATGAATCAAACAGAAGTGCTTCTGCTGCTATTTTGTAGGCATTAGGAAAATGAACCTGGAAAGAATCACATTGGTAACCAACTCCGTATCTTCACTACTGTTGAAAAATGTCATCTTACTCCTCTGTTGTTTCTAATCATCACCCTTCCTGTATAAATGGCCATTTAACACATGGCAACAAGCACTTTTTAGCTCTGTTCACATTTAATAGCTTCCTAATTAATTGAAGAATAAGTCAATGATTATAAAATTTAGGGTTAATAAAGATTGATAATGTGACTTTTAACAAATGCAGACAAGCAAGTAAGGCAATTCACTCAAGAAGTGGTATTTTTATACACACAAATTATGGGTTATAAGCCTAGAAACAAGAACGGCAAGTCATAATTCTTCAATGAGAAAATACAAATCAGAAAGAAGCGTCTCTGAAAAAGGCTTTAAGGTCACGTTGGATAAGCAATGCAGTGAGAAATCACAATACAATCTGTGGTCAAAGGGATAAATGTAATCCTCAGATGTCTCAACAGGATGTCAGTGAGGTGGAGCAGGAGAAGACTTCCATATATGATAATACTGCATTCAGTTCTAATTGTGTATCCCTGTAAATTTTAAAATAGATTGGAC